>NC_140282.1:1841162-1898653 GCF_964030765.1 Micromesistius poutassou
TCGGCTGTTGTTCGCGGGCACAGGCCTTTTCATCAAGTCAGAACCCCGCACTTTCTCACACTTCTTCACTGCCTCTCTCTCTCTGCCTCCCCCGGTCTTTTCTCTCACTTTTCCGCTCCATTGATGACTCTCGCTCCCCCCCACCCCCCACACCACCAACCTGTGCAGCTCTAATTCACTGCGACCGTGGACAGGCCTATAATGTACTGGTTAAGCGGAACCAAGGGCCTGGGGAGCGGGTAGATTGAGGGGTTCGGAGACGTATCCTTGAGTTCTGACGTTGATGTATTCGCAGCACTGCAGGTGCCGTCTCTCACCACCACTGTGTCGTGGACTCGCGGTGGTCCGAGATGAGTCAGATTAGGGCTCGGAGTGTGTCTGTCATGCTGCTCCATCCGAAGACGATTATGTTATGAGCAGTGAGATGAGTCACTCTAACCTGGGATCAGCAGAACATCACACTAATATTTCATTTTCACAGTTTTATCGAGTACTACGTGGGAACGTGGGCGGAACAACAGCGTCTTTTGAAGCTATATCAAATGCCTCGGTCGATAAGCATGCATGGTATGTGTGTGTGTGGGTGTTGTGTGTGTGTGTGGGTAAGGCATCCTGACAATGCAATCATTGTCTTTCTAATGGAGTAGTGTATTACTTTCATGAGAAAACAGCCAAATTTAATAAAAGGCAATTCCGATGGGGAGAAATCTGGGAGAGAAATCAAACTAGTAAAAGTCATCAGGAGTAAAGTGTGTTTGAACAGTATGGTGAGGTGTGCGCAGTGTGTGTGTGTGTTATTCACTGTGTTCAGGGTGTGTGTGTGTGTCTACATTATGCACAGTGTTTAGGCAGTGTGTGTGTGTGTGTGCTATGCAAAGTGTTAAGTCAGTGTGTGCGTGTGTGTGTGTGTGTGTGATTATTCACACTGTTGAATCAGTGTGTATGTATGTGTGTGTTATTCACATACACAGTGTTGAGTCAGTGTGTATGTATGTGTGTGTTATTCACGGTGTTTGGTCAGTGTGTGTGTGTGTGTGTGTGTGTGTGTGTGTGTGTGTGTGTGTGTGTGTGTGTGTGTGTTCATTCTCCTTATGGCACCGGAAAAGGGAGGCGCTACATTTGGGTCACATGGTTTGATGTGCAGGTGTGCTGGAGCACAGGGCTCCCTGTGGGCCCCACAGCACTCCTGTCAGGCCCAGCCATGACACACACACACACACACCCACACACACACGCACACGCAGTCACACGCCCACATGCACACACACACACACACACACACACGCAATCATGCACAATCAGATACAAAAACTCTCTCACACACACACACACACACATTACAATCAGAAACCGACAAACATACATCTACCAACACACAACGACAACAATCACACACCCACACACACAATCATGAACACGAATAAATTACAATCAGACACCCACCCACACACACACACACACACACACGCACACAATCATGCACAATCACATGAACACACACAGACAGAAAGATGTGTTTGAGCGTGCAAACACACACACACACACACAGACACTTATGTACACACACACACGTCTCTTCCCCGGCAGTGGTTCACCGCATGATGGCTGATAAAAATAGCACGAGGCCCATCTATCAGCCGATTAAACGGGGCGACGCACTGGAGTGTGTAGGCTGCTGAACGGCATCGCACCCCACACCCCACACCCCCCCCCCCACAGAGAACTCGCCAAGACCGGGCAATGGAGAAGGGCGGGGGGGTGGTCAATTGAAAAGCAAACGTGTGTGCAAACGGGTGACAGTGGCCATCGTCAGCGGTTTTAACATCACACGGCGAACCCTGAGGTCATGTGACTGACATCTGTGACGGACGTCATGTGGCTGTCAATCACCGACACGGACACCTTCAGCCAGAGCCGTCTCAAGTAATGAAATGTGTGCGCTTCGAAACAGCTCTTTTTGATATTTATACATATAATCAGCATACGAGCATGAATAAAGGTTAACACTATAAATACCATGTCATTCGGCGGAGTACGTTTCTGTCTTTCTAACACAAAACGCTGGTGGTATTCAGGAGTGAGAGAGGATTCAGAACCTCTCCCTGTGGACCAGAACACGCAGATGCGGTTGAGGTGCTAATAGAAGCAGCACATGCATGGCTGAGTGGTCACCACAGACTGGAACCAGCTGGCTGCCGGGGTCAGCGGCCCGGCTATGTACCTGACTCCGTGGTGCCCTCTGACACCCCCCCCCCCCCCTCACCGCCACGCGGGTCAAATCAACAGCCGCGTGACAATTAAAGCAGCCCATTCCTATTCCGATCACACCTTATTTATCAAAGAGAAAGTCTAATCAAAGCAGCATCCGACAACCCGCCGACCGCCCCCACCTCTCCTTACACAACCACACACACACATGCACACACGTGCACACACACACAAACACACACACGCAAACACACACAACAACTACAACCACACACACACGTGCACACGCAGACACACACATCCACAACTACAACCACACACACACACACACACACACACACACACACGCACGCACACACAACCACAACCACACACACAACCACACACACACACACACACACTTCATCTACATCCACGTCACGTGCAATGCGGTCATCAGCCACAGTGGCTCTCGCAGTCTGGCCGGAGAGCGGATCACAGGGGTGAGAGGCCCGGTGCGTCTCCCCTGGTAATGGACATTCCTGGACTAAAAGCCAAATGGGCTTTATCGTCTGAAGGACGGAGGCCGCTATCAGCCTGGATCCCACCGCCACGCCGGCACTCTCGGCCCAGCAGGGGGCCCCGTGAGGGGGGCCGTGTATCGCCTCGCACGATCACTCGTCGCCCGCCTGATACTGGAGCAGCGCCATTGTGGTCGCGCAACACACTTTGTGTGTCCTTTGTGTTTTGTCTTATCGAGGAACTGCTGCTGCTGTGGCAACGCGTTTGAGCGGTGGTGTTTGTGTGCGGAGAGAGAGAGGCCACAGCGGGGCCTCGTCAAGTGACCTCAGGCGAAAGACGGGGTGAGGAACATGTGTCTGTGGATCGCCCAGAGAGAGAGCGAGAGAGAGAGAGAGAGAGAGAGAGAGAGAGAGAGAGAGAGAGAGAGAGAGAGAGAGAGAGAGAGAGAGAGAGAGAGAGAGAGAGAGAGAGAGCCCATACCGCTTGATTTAGGCCGCTGCTAATGGGGACAGTTTTGTCAGCGGAACGACAACGGACTGATTATCTGCCACTTTGATTAGCAGTCAGACAGAAATAAACAGCCACTCCCAGAGAGACAGCGCTTAACATCATGCCTCATTTCGCCGGTCAGAGAAACCCCTATTTCACCACCACTTAAAATAGCAAGCACAATCTATCTTTATTACGTTACATTTTATATGTCAACCATTAAATATATTTATTATGTTGGAAGTTTGCCTCACTTTTTGGGTCCGGGAGTAGCATGCACCATCACGGATCATATTGCTAAAGGCTAGCAACGTACGATATTTACTATTGTGGTAAAAGGAAATAATAACCCTGAGCATCCACCATTGTCCAACGTACGGCCTCCCCCCTAACCGGACACAAAGAGGAGCTTCTCTCTCTGAGGCTGGCAGCGTTTCAGGAGCTCACCATCTCAGTGTCCCTGCACATGGACCCAGGCTGGCAGCTCTCACACCACTCTGGCTGATGTGGCTTTGACTGAGAAACACAACATGGACACCAGAGGAGAAGGGACACGGACAAGGGCGGCCACACAGATACTAACGGCCGGGTGGGTGACGCCTGCCATACCCAACCTCCTGCCAAGCCCTCCATTTTGTGTGATCTCCACCCACACTGCCACCCATGCCACCACTGCCCGCACCAACACACCACCACTACGACCACCATCACCTGCACCAACACCACCACCACTACCTCCCACACCACCACCATCCACACCACCACTACCTCCACCAACACCACCACCACCACCGTCCACTACACCACCACCACCCGGATGTAGGGCTCCTGTGTGTGCATGCTGCAGCCAAGACTCTGGGCAGGCTGGTCGGCATTGGGCTGAGTCGCTCACATCTCTGGCCCACTGCTCTCTGCTCTCTCCTCCCCTCTATCGCACTCCACCACAAACAATAAGGAGCCCTTTGCCCAGTGCACACCTGTCACCAGTACATGCTGTGCTTTGTGTAAAAAATGACGCATCAACTCCCCACCCTCGTTCTCGAGGTGACCTACCGAGCAGGGCTCTAACCGACTGGATTCCGACTGGAACGCCACTCTTCCTGTGACCTTGAGACATGGCGAAGACTGATGGAGTGCCCGCGGCATTGCAAGAGCCTAGCCCCATAATGGATTGTAGCACGCACACACACACGTTTGTGAGTGGCAGTGTTGTGGAGATCCCTATTCTAACATTGATCCAAATAGGATGGGGTTGCCTATCAGTGTTCCTTCTTACGTATTTTCCTTCTTAAGACCTCTTTATGGGTCAATACATTCTGCCTTTCTGCCATGTAATGGTTGTAAAGCATACACAATTCCCGGTTCAAGTCCTGACGCGTTTCTTATGAATCAATGAAATATGAATATGAATCATAACGACGGGACGTAAAAAACAAAAGTCTCCACTGTGATCGTCCACCGTCACACACAATACTCTGTCTCGGTACAAATCGACCTCCATCGATCATGTGACACGGCCAAGGAGACGGAGCATGCATGGGTAATCAAATAAAAGACAATGTGGAGTAATGGGAGTGGAGGTCACGTATCCCGGCCATGCCAACTTCCTTCCGCATGCCAAGCTCCACGACCACTCTGCTCATCAGCACTCTGGAGTCCGTCATTACTGTCCATTACCGTCTCCTCCGGACAGCGGGGCAACACGGCCTCCGTATCCGGGATCAGGCGCTGGCTCCTCTCCGCAGCCTCCCCAGCTCTGCCTCAGATGTCAGACTCTGATCACAGATAAGGGGCTCGTCCTTCCAGCGACCTTGTTGGCACGGCGACGGGAAGGACGAGGTGCCGGCGAGCGGGCCGCCCTGTCTAGCAGGCTGACGGCCAGGGTGGAGCTGACGGTACGGGAAGGAAGTGGAGTCAGTCCCGGTCGCCATGGCTGCTGAACGAGCCTGCGTGAGCCCCCCCCCCCCCCCCCCCCCCCCCCGTTTCAAAACAGCGCTCTCTGAACTGAACAGCTGAGCCTCCGCTTCCAGCCAGTCAGCTGATGCGCAGGTAACCCCATCCCAATCCGTCTCCTCACACCAATCCAACGCTCGGCTGGACCTGCCCCGGCTGCCGCCACCCGGCCACTAACTCACTCTCACACTTCTTAATCGCCTTTTTCTCCGACACCTCTGCCGATGCCACCTCATATGCCTAGGAAGAACGCAGCACTTTATTTAGTAGTGCCCGAGTACCCGTGGAAATTGGCATTCCCTTGGTAGACGGGACCTATGGTATAGACAGTGGTATCAGCCCAAGCCTAGTCACATTTGCATACAAATTGCCCAGCTGGTACCTTGTCGTTATGACAACGGCACACAGCTCCCAGAATTCATTTGGAAATGAAACACAAAAGATAAGCAGCCGGCGCAGAATCATTGATAAAATGTAACTTTTTTTTAAATTACGTTATTCTGCTAACATGTATTTCATGTTAGAAGCACATGTACAGCACGTTCTGTCGCATAAAAACGTAACGTTTTTATCTTCATTTTGACAGTTATTTCTTAGTCAAAGGAAAAAGTAACTATATAATTTATAAGTTATAGCCTACAATTATTTAAAAACAATTACTGATTTATAACTATACCCCAAACCCATTGTTTTCTCTTTGTCTTGCTTCAGAATCATTCAATATAGCCTGATTCTGATTTAAGTGTTTCCGTCATTCCCCCTGATGGTACAGTACGAACCCCAGCACCATGCCTGAGAAGGATACAACCTAGTCCAGAGAGCAGGGTGTCTAGAACGAACTCTGCCTACAAGACAGTGCCCTCTACTGGTTGCACATAGCAAGGATTTTACATAAACATCCCTCTGAACAAATAGATAATATTCAGCTCCAGGGCAAAAATAATCTACACATCCATAGTCATTGTGGTTCAGCTTGCAGCCCACGGCTCTACCGGGGAGTTTCTTGCTAAAGCTTGCTTCCAAAGGCCAGTGTTTACCACCGTTTATCCCAGTAAACCCATGGGACTCCGGTTTAATCATTGACCTCTGTCATGCTGTCAAGCTATCATGTGCTAATCAATCCCTCTCTCCATGGAAAACAAAGCAGGTGCTGACTGCAAGGCTTGACCCGTACCGGGTGAGACGGCAGCACATTAAGGCGTGCACTTCTCCATAATGTGTAAGAGCCTTGTTGAGACTTGTTGGGAAAATTATTATCACGATAAATAGCACCATCTGTTTTAGCATGGACCTGAGACACAAGGTTGTTGTATCAGCAACAACTCTACAGGGTGTTCATGAACATGGTGAAACTAATCAGTATGGACTGAAGATTGTGCACTGTGTGTGTGTGTGTGTGTGTGTGTGTGTGTGTGTGTGTGTGTGTGTGTGTGTGTGTGTGTGTGTGTTACATAACCTCACTCTTGAGGTGAGGAAACGGGACCTGTGGTACCTTCCCAGCATATAAATGCTGGAAGCATCTTGCCGAAGTGCCACTGGCACGGAGGATCAATATTTTGGTACTTTACAATCTCTGACCATTCAGCCTCTCCAAGGTCATCGGTCGCCCAGAAGCTCAGCGCACAACACTTAAGCCCTCAAACCACGTTCCGCTGGTACCCCACCGACCGGCTAACCAAGGCAACCCATGTTCCGAGGGTACCCCACCGCCGGATAACCACTGCACCCCATGTTCCACTGGTACCCCACTGACTGGTTACCCGTGGCAACCCGATGGGGGCTCTGTGGCTGTTGAAAGATCAGCCACGACTTATATAGTGCATGCTGCCACAATCGGGATTCTTGTCTTCATCAACAGAGCTGCCAGAGCTCTTTGACACAGTGCAACTGCTCTGTGGATCTTGAAAGATCAGCCATGACTTCAGCGTAGCCAGGACTCCCCCTCCAGGCGACCACACAAACACACACTCAAAATAGTCCATGCTGCCCCAATCGGGATTCTTCTTTTCCTCAACAGAGCCACCAGAGCCCTTTGACACAGTGCAACTGTGAAAAATGTTGGTTTGGTTGGTTCTTCCTCTCATCTAGAGATAACGGTGATCACCGCAAGGAGCCTGAAGCATGCGCAGGAATCTTCCAACAAGCCACTTCAGAGGGTTAAGGCTGAGGAGTGAATGGCTGCTGACCCAGGTATCAGGGGGGGTTAACCAGCACGTGAGCTGCATAGCCAGTGATAAATGCATAATGATATTACTTGTTTCATTTGAGAGCTGAACCAGGACCCTGTTCAGTACGCTAAAGGCTTCGGGGCTGCTATGAGGAACTAGCTGCCGAACCAGATACAGGTGGGTTAACCAGCGTGACTAGCTGCCAACCCAGATACAGGTGGGTTAACCAGCACGCGGGTGACTCGCTGCCGACCCAGACATCGGCTGCCGACCCAGATATCGCTGGGTCAACCAGCATTCGAGTGACTTGCTGCTGACCCAGATACAGGTGATATAACCAGCACTCGAGTGACTAGCTGTCAAACCAGATATCGGTGGTTTAACCAGCATGCGAGTGACCGGCTGCAGAGCCACACATAATGTAATGTAATGTAACGTAATTAAGTTAGCTGTTCTGTTTGAGAGCCGAACAGGACCCTCTGTGCGAGTGTGTCTCTACCTCAGACGTGATGTACTGGGCGTGTCCCAGACAGAGCACAGGGGCATGGAGAGGCTCTTCCTCAAGGTTGACAAGAACGTGCTGTGTGACAAACCCTCCGCTGTGACCTCTAGGCAATTGTGCGACCGCGCTGTCCTTTCCAGGGAAAGCAAGCACTTCCTGATGGAGATGTCATTATATTTGACACATTTTGATGAAACGAACAAGTAACTTGTACATCCCACGATTGCTAAGATAAAAGGCACATGTAGCTCAATTGACAGAGCACGGCATTAACAACTGAGGGTCGGTAGTGTAATTCCCACTGTGGCACTTCAAACTAAGACAGTATGCTCTTGTGAGATGCTTTGGATAAAAGCATCTTACTTAGCAAGACAAAGAATAGATAAATAATGATAAGCTACAACTCGAAAGGTCATACGAGGGTGAGGGCTTTTCCTCGCGGTATGACACCTTCAGCTGCCTGTCTCTCGTCTCCTCCCTCCTCCCGGGCCAGCTGGTCCTGCTGTTTCCCCGTGCACGCCCAAGTGCGCAGGCTGGAGGGAGAGGTGAGGCTAGTGAAGGTCTGCTGCAGCTCCCCACAGCTCCACAACTCTCTCGCTGGGTGGAGACGGACCCCCGTCGCTATTTTTTGAGCAAAAAAACCTTTTCCCTCTGATCCTCCTCTGATCTGAACTTGCACTGCAGCAGCTCTTTACGTCTCGTTTCGAAGCAGTACGGCCCCGCGTCGTATCTTGATCCTCAGCTGAGATACGAACTACCATCTCCACATAGTGCCCACTCACTTTTTGAGTGACAGCGAGATATAGACACAAAGCCAACACATTACAGATAATGTGTTTTAAGTGTGATGTGAGTTGAGAAGCAGTGGTTGGAAACACATGGTGGGATAATAATTTGGTTGACATGTTGCTTGTGTACGCTATCTAGCAGAAATTCAGCAACTTCAAGCAAAGTGACAACCAATATATAATATCGTCTTCCCTTCTCAGGGAAAAGGGAAAAAAAAACCACCAAGAATAGGGGCTTAGAATAAGTTTGGGATAAGATAAGAGAACTAAGGTGTATTTTATATGAAGCAGGTCATTCCCAACAGGAAATTACCAAATATTCTGCTTACACTTCCGCCGACTGGCCAATAAATGTACTGCACAAAATGGATCCCAGAAAGAAACCGTTTATTGTGAATCTTAGGAGTAAACTAGGTCTCTTTTATATGAAAGAGGGCCTAAAGGCCATATCAAATGATGAAATGATGAAATTATAGTGGCTCTGGCCCAAACATAAGTTATTCAAATGGGTAGTTCAGCGGTCATCAGAAAAAAAAACACACCTAGAATAGGGGCTTAGAAAGACTTTGGAATAAGATAATAGACATGTACTTGTATATACTGTATGAATCAGAGCACTAAAGGATACTATAATTATACAGTTAGCACACCAGCAAGTGATTAAATTGGGTAGGTCAAAAGACATCAGAAGATATAATTAAAAATGAATAGGTGCATAAAATGACTTTGGAATAAGCATATACTGCCACCGACTGGACCATTAAATGTACTGCATGATGATCTTCCTCAAACTTGGCAGATCAGAGCATCTGCTCATACTGACTCGGCAGTATGAGCAGATGATGCTCCGTATCTCAGCTGAGGATCAAGATATGACGCCGGGGCAGGCTGTTTCAGTACTGTTTCGAAATGAGACGTGGAGAGATGCTGTTAAGGAAGTTTGAGGAAGATCAGAGGAAAAAACTTTTTTTGCTCCGATCTTCCTCAAACGTGGCTATCTTTATCCATGTGTCTTGACTAATTTCGGAACACTATTCCCGGCTGCGTCACATCTCGAATCCAAGCTTAGATACGGAGCATCATCATTACCCATATTTCCCCCTCACCATCAGCAGAGCAGCAGCAACTGGAAGATCAAGGAAAAAAAGAGAAAAACAGACTTGAAAAGCCTGCTGTCCACCGACACGTTTGAAAAGAGGGAGGAGGATGGGTCATTCCACATCCCTGGTTGACCAAATTGCAAGAGAATTCTTGATGTACAAACGAATGAAAGAGATAAGTGCTTGTGAAGACCCACTCACCTGGTGGAAGAACGATGCAGCCACTCTGCCAAGTCTTGCACATTTTGCCAGACAGTACCTATGCATTCCAGCCTCAAGCTTCGCTTCAGAACCAGTGGTCAGCACATCAGGCACTATCTGCAGTCCTAGATGTATTAGGTTGACTGAGGAGCACATTGACATGCTTGTTTTCCTCGCTCAGAACCTTGAAGAGGCCAAAGAACTGTCCAGAAAAAAGATCTAGTAGAGAAAGAAAAGAAAGAAAAACATGTTCTAGTTTAGAAGCTTAGCAGCTGCAACATAATAATTGTATTTTTGAACATGTTAAAACATGTTCAATAGCTATATAGCTCAACAGCTGTGGCAAAATATATTTTAATTACATTTCTTAAGTTTTAACAGTTCATGTTCCTGCTCGGTCTCAGCAGATAGCAAACACCGAGTTCGGTACATCTGTACTCCGTATCATAGACTGATAGTTGCTTACCATAGGTGGTGGCATGCGATTTTCTCTTTAAATATAGAAGAGAGGAAATTGCCTTTTTCATGGCCATTTAGTCATGAATGTGCTTTTTTGTGTGAATGTGTTTTTTTAAACTCTTCGCAAAAAGAAGCTAGTTAAGCAAAAGTAAAATATGTTTGTTAGCAAAAAATAATAGATTACGTTCATCTTTGCGCTGGAAAATAACACTTCTAGCATGTTTAGCACTAACCACATGGTGGCAGTACCAGCTTGTAAATAACTGGCTTGTAATATCTGGCTGGACATTAGGGGGAATACATCTTAAGCTCACCCCACACTACAAGAGAAATGTCCCGATATCCGGCCCGATTTGCCCCTTACGACAATCGGGGTGGCGTTCCCATGGCAGCCGAATCTGAACGAAAATCGGCCAAGATTATCCTGTCTGCCGTAGTGTTCTTCTAATATATAATCTCATGAACTCCAAGCGCACCCGATCGCAAAATCTGGGTTATCCAACATGATAGATATTTTCGGAATGTTGAGTGAAGGGCAATTTCCACCAGAACCGTCACGGAAGCGGCATGGCAATAAAAACGTTCGCCGAAGACATTAGAAACCATTATAGTCAATGTAGGCAATGTATTGAACACATTATGGTACAATAATTCACTCCTGTTTTATGGCTTATTTTCACATCCTCCACTGCCTTGCATTGACATTTCCCTTATCTCTAGATGAGAGGAAGAACCAACATTTATCACAGTTGCATAGACATATTTATATTTTATATTACTTTATATTATTTTGTGTGAAATAATGTACATTAATTTAGCCGCTAGCCTCATCGCAGAATCACTTACGCTGTATCTCTCATCATCTTTGTCTTTGGCCTCATCCATCATAATGTGAGGCTAGCTCAAACAGCTAGCCTCATGCGCTAATGCCAGTCGACGGACAGTGAGTGCGGTAAAAGCACGTTTTTTAAGTTTTTTTTTAAACTTCTGACACCAAATTAAGTAATCCAGTTTTTAATTGCACAACCACCCTAATGTTTGTTTAGATTAACTCCTTCATTCTTCGCTCAGCACTCTTTGCTGTAGGTCGTAACCATGGCAAAGCTGCACTCCTATTCACTTAGCAACACTTTTCCCACTCCCTCCTGCTGAGCACCTCATCTAAACATTAAAACACAACTCAAATCCAGCAACACATCCTATAACCTTTACAGCTCTACATCGAGAGAGAAAATTGGAAGTTCAGTTAAGAAAAAACGAAAAATTAGAAATAATACTTTAATAACGATAACTACCTTCCACGTGTGGCTACTCATTTATAATTAAGTGGTGCTAATAGGAAGTTATCACAGCTCTAATGTTCATATTTTCTAAGCAGTAGCTAACAATCTGCGTATACCTTTTATTATTTTAAGTGTCAAACATGTACCTCTGAAGTACTGTACTGTAAATAAATAAGTGTGTGGTTTAAAATGGTGAATGGTGAATTTTGAAAAACATGGCTGCCGCCCTGTTGTCCACGCCATGTTAATAATAATCTTCCTAAATCGAATGTAACTTCTGTGGGCTGATTCAACAAAAACAAAGGCTGACTACCACAAATGATGTTCTTCAATATCGTTTCATTGTCAATTACCAATCATGATGCCTGATTTCATCCATATCCTGTGTCTATCACGTCCCATGGAATTCGTTTTCTGTTGGAATGAGTTCGTTGCCTTTAGTGGGGAAAGCAGCCCATCTAGAGGATCAAGGAAGTATTGCAACTCATTTGATAGTGGGCTGCTAATTCGATTTTATGCTACATTATGCTGTTGTATTTTTATAGACGTAAAATGGTATCAAATTATTTGGTTTAGCTCATTTGCACCAAATCTATTCCCTACCATGAAATAATATCCAGCAGAAACATATCAATAGAAGAGTTTATTCAATTCAGATGCATAATATAGCAATGTAAATAGTTGATTATTTTAATCAATATGTTGGAGAATTACAAAATATGTTTCTCAGATGCATGTAGTTTGACGCAAGCAGGCTTTGATGACAAATGGTGACATAAAAAACAAAGTCTAAAAACTGTGCATTGTTTTAATAAGCTGATGAGCATGAATGTGATTGAAATGGGTAATCCGAATTTATTGTAGGTTATATGACGTTATATGATGTACGATGGATCAGAAAAATAGCGCCATTTCCCTTTTGAAGTGATTCCCTCCACACATTACGGAACGTTCCTTCCGTGATTTCCGAGTGATGTCATTCAGATCTGGTCGCTGCTGACCAATGGGCTGAGGGACTTCCCGGAGTCCGCCATGAAGGCCTCGATCTCGTCCACGCCACGCGGCACGCACGTCAGGAGCTCCACACCGTCCGCGGTCACGGCGATGTCGTCCTCGATGCGCACCTGGATCACAACATCGACATCGACAACAACATCAACAACAACAAGCAGTCACACACGGATTGGCCGCTCCATTCAAACTAAATTCCAGCGAGGGATCATGACATTTGATCAAAAGCGTGAAACTGAAATATTTTATACATGAGGCGACTTAGTTATTGATTAATGAATGAATAAATAAATACATTGACCTTTAACCGGGCAAAAAGGTCAAACGTATGAGCAGGTATGAGCAGCTTCCAATGCAGTACTGCATCATGCATGTGATACACTTCAAAGCCAACCATACATGCAATCCTCTTTTAATGGCCAAATTATGCATAGTTTATGTATAAATAATCTGATGGTGGCTATTGCGACCAAATCGTAAAATACAGTGCTTTTCTTTTAAAAAAAAATTCTTATCAATCGTTTACTGCATTCATACTGAAAAATGCAAAGTAACACAGCAACACAGACCTGATTGCATATGGAAGGCTTTAGAACTGCACTGCCCATGTATGGCGTCAGTCATCATGCATGACATCACTCTGGTGCAGCTAAAGGCTTAGTTATGGTTCGACGCAACGTCCACCGCAAGGGCTTGACGTGCGCCTCCCAAAAATGTCAACCTTGCGTCGAAGCGACGCAGCAGCAGCAAGGGCTGTGATTGGTCCGCTCACAAAAACCCGACGTAGAACCAAAACAGATTCACGACTGCGTTGAAGCGTCTGCGTGGTCATCGCATTGGGTCGACGTGGAACCATAACTGATCATGAGACCACGGTCTGAGCACGATCCCTGATCACCAGCGACCTCCCCATCACTCACCCCTCCGAAGCCACGGAAGCGAGCCAGCACTTGGCTGTTGATGAAGCAGCTCTGGGCCGGGTCGGCCAGAGCCTGGTCCAGCAGGTGGTTGATGAAGTAGATGCCTGGCTCCACCGTGAGGACCATCCTCTCCTGCACCAGACGGCCCATCCTCAGGCTCTTCAGACCGGGCTGCTCTGGCCGGTCCACGCCCTGCACACACACAAACAAACCAAACACAATCAGAACACAAAGAACAAGAAGCTAATAAATGCAAACAGGTCTGGTGACCAACCTAACTGCAACTCCTTGTGCTTATCTCAAGGAAACGTTCCCATTTCCAAGTATATGAATTCACTCCCCGGACCATAAACATACACATAATAAACACACGCATATACAAACACATACATTAATACAGATATGCTTGCATAATGGTAGGCTTTATTAACGTTTAAAATTGTGTTTTCACGTGCTTAGTGATATATTTTTTTAAATCACTACAATTTAAAAAAATATATACGTGAACTGACTTTTACTCATCTTTTATCTATTAATTGTCTTTAAGTATCTTGACAAAGCGCCATTGCTAGCATCAGCATTATGATATGCATCTCCATATTCATAGACACTGACCTCCGGGTACCCCCCGACATCATGCACGTCGCAGCCCAGCAGGTGGCCCAGGCCGTGGGGCATGAAGACGGCTCCCAGGCGGACCCCCATCATGTCCTCCACGTTGCCCTTGACGATGCCCAGCTTCAGCAGCTCCTCCAGGTGAGTTTGGTCCGCCAGCAGGTGCATGTCAGCCCACTTCACACCTGGATGTGACAAAGGCCACCTTGTTTATGAGGTGCATCGAACACTTCAAAACTTTATTTTATAAAATGGTCAGATTGTTTTATCGAATAGTATTTAAGCTAGGATGTCTAGATTTATGTTTATTATATTTAGACACAGACTGATGAAGATATGTTGCCTATTGGTTCTCTTCTGACCTCTTTCATTCACAAGCTGTTTTTCAGCCATCATCAAACTGCTACTAGCTATATGGTTCTTAAACGTTTTTCACCCTCTGTAAACACCAGAGACAGTATCCGAGAAGGTTGTTTCTGATATGCTGGAACCTTCCTTTCTTATGATCAGTCAAACCACCACTGAACCCTTTGGCGTTCAGCTACATGATTGGCGAGCTGCGTCAGGGATGATCCTGACAGCCAATCACGGCACGCGTGTGTTACCTGGTTTAATGGCTGCCAGGACAGCGCGGGAAGCCTTGAGCACCGCCTCATAGATATCCCTCTGGTCTTTGGTGAACTTCCCATTGGCTGGGAAGGAGCATGTGATGTCAGAGGCGTAGCAGTAGTACTCTCCGCCCATGTCAAACAGACTGTCGATAAAAAAACAGAGTGTCTCATTACCCCGCTCGTACATCATCATGAAGATCGATATCATTAAGATGAAACTTTAGATTTCTTGGTAAGTTCTTAGAAAGAGCATCATCAGTTAAGGTTCCACTTGAGTAGCGGAACCGTTCTACGCACCACATGTCTCCATCCTGGATGGTCTTGTCATTGGGAGCCGCGGCGTGGCCGTAGTGCAGGACAGAGGAGTTGTTCCCCCTGTGGATACAATTAAATAATATAGGATTAACTAGAATTAATTTTTCATCATAGACTGATGTTAAGCATGCCAACTTAAAACAGGCAAGTTGAAACGTGAACTAATCAAATCTAACATTTTAATTAATATTGAAAGGTTGGAAGGGTTGGGTTTTCTCCATGCTGTACTGAAACCAAATGATCTGGATCCAAGCCAGGGTCACCTGCTGTAGTTGAAGAGTTGTAGAGACATGGCAGGTGCCCTAGTTTATAGTATATGGTTATTTGGCATTCATGTTAACCAGTTGTTGCAATACGTGGACTTATTGCTGTTTGCTGCTTAGTTTAGTTTATTGGTTTAGTTGACAGGGCCCATGTACAGAACTGGTTCTATACCAGAGTTAGCTGAATAGCTAATTTGCATCTGTGGTCCCTGGGGAGGGAGTTCAAAGGACAATAAAACACATACTAAACATGCTTGGATACAACCTCAGTCGAACACTAGGACACAACTGAGTCCCCTTGCTTAAGGGCACTAGAGCAGCATTTTAAAATGTCCTACGTTCCACAGATGCAGGTGTACGATGAGTGACGCATCCCTCCTTTGGTGTAGCAGTAGTGTTGGAAGAGACTGCAACGAAATCAAACACAACAGACACACAAATCAACATGTCAGGTCCTGGATGTGTTTTTGAGCATGTCGACTGTCCACTTTGTTTTCCTATCATTGAGTAGGTCCTACCGTTTAGATTGGCTAACCGAACACAACCAAATAAATTTGTTCTGTATTTATGCGAGCACACACACACACACACACACACACACACACACACACACACACACACACACACACACACACACACACACACACACACACACACACACACACACACACACACACACACACACACACACACGATAATAGTAGTGTCAGGTTTAAAGGGAAAGATAAATGTAAAGAAACGGCAGAGGATAATTTGCACAAAGAGGGTAATTGCTGCCCTTCCTTTGACCATTTGCTTTGCAAAAACATTTCTCTGTGGCTCTCCACAGCGCACAGGAAGCCAAGCAGCCCGCCGTGCTGAGCAGGCACTTCCTGGTTGTCTTTCACAAACACCACAGAGCCCTCAACAGGCTCTCCCAGGGCCCGGTGGTGGGAGAGGGTAACATTAGAATTAAGTACAGAATTACAGAATATAAATAGTTAGATTCTGTCATGGAAAAACTACAAATAAAATGCCTGACGAATGCCCTTCCTGCTTCGACGTTCATGGTCTTGATTATGATTATATGTCAGTCTTTTAATCTTGATTCTTGATAAAGTTTGTATAGATCAGCTATGTTACAAAAAAAACAACATTTTTAATTTAGTTTAAATATTAAAAATTATAAATTAAGTTTTCTTACGGAGTTGAGTCCAGAGGAATCACACTCACACTTGTCTGCTACTTCTGTTACGATTTTGTATATACTGTATCATAGTAGTATGATTTTGTGTGCAGGATTAACTGTGAGGTTTTTTACATGATCATCGTGCAGTAATGCGTAATAGAAGTCAGTGCAGAATGTAAATGACAAACATTGTTGATTTGATGTAATGCAATAAAACATCAAATGAAAAAATATGTTAATTTCAATGGCTACTCACCTCTCCATTTCGTACTCTTTCTGACCGGGTTTCACATTTTTCATAACCTATAAAGAAAAAAACAAGCATGAGCATGAGAGCTTTGGTTAGGTTGAGAAATTAAATGCATGTTGTTAAAGTCGTGAACGCCATGGCCAGAAGCGTTTAGTTAGGTCGCAATTAAAACTTCCCAATGCAGCGCTAATGTGACGCTCTTTAAAGGTGTTTTGAATGTGCAATCAACTAATAAATATCCATTATTACGCCCAGGGAATGCCCCGGGCAGTCACTGAATATCAAGCATTGGACTGAATTATGCATTAAAAATACTCCATGCTAAAAGTACTTATGCAGACACAACATACTGCATTCAGGGCACAGTGACATGGGATCCCACCATTTTGTGAGCTTCACTGGAGATCCTGTTGGTGTAGCGCATGATCTCCAGCTCCATGTCAGTCTTGGTCACACGGCTGCAGAAACAACCACAGATCAGCTGCAACAGGTGAACCACAGTCAAGGCTGAGAGCAATGCTGGTTTGGGTTATTTAGCGGATGCTTTTGTCAAAAGCGACCGACAATAAGTGCATTCAACAATGAAGATATAACCCAAAACCTGCAAGATTCAGATAAAATCATCAGATAAGAAAGCTTTTTACAATATATTAACAAAAGATATAGATTTTTATTTTTGGTTGATTTTCGCTGTTAGAGATGTATTATATTGATGTGACTGTTTGAAAGGATTTTAAAAACCATTAGCAATAAAAAATATGAAAAAATATTCAAGGTAGGATGGTGGTTTTTAAGTATTTGCCATTGGAATGCCATTAGAAAACCCAATGAATTTACTATAACGTGACCTATTCAATGATAATGAACTTTGAGGAGATAAGACCCATAATCATGTGGACTCTCTGTGAGCCTGTCAGCCATTCTTACTGATAAGAAGGTGCACTCTCTCAGTATCTGATCTGAGAGTTCATTTATGAGACCCCATCAGCACTTCAGATATCCAGGAACCTATCAGTGGGATTGACTGTTCCTCCGTCAAAGTGAACCAGAATCACCTTTGAAAACCATAATTTCTATTGTTTTCAAAGACTTCTGCTCCTCAGTTTGAAGCCATTGGTATTCCCTCGCTTCTTGCCTGTGAAATATCATCAACCCTTTCACCCGAGTGGACTACGTGTGGAATTGAGATGAGCGTTTTGGACAGGCTGACAAAAAAATGTTTGAGTCTGCGTAGGGGTGACCACTTCCTTTATCTGTTTAAAAGGGTTCTGTTTAAAAGGGCAGTGAAACCTGAACAGGGAGGGATTTCCCTGGCTGATGAAATGTGTGACTGCAAGACGTCTGTGCTGTGGTCAATGTTTGACCAGTTCTGTCCGTTTTCAGACTCCCATTCCACTGTATGAATGTCTATCAATGTCTTTCAGAATTATAGAAGATCAATTTCCCATTAGCTTTGTTCATACCACTGGCCTGCAGCCCTTGTTAGTTTCGAAACCTCCCAAGTACACACATGATATGGTACAATGTCGACAACAGCAGAACACCACAATGCGTGTTCAGAACTGTGAACTTTCTCTCGCATTCGACCGCTTCCCGAGACAGAACTAGATCCTTTCTAGATCGGAAGAGATCGACGACGACGTTCCCTTTCCGACTGATTTTTCCGGTATGGTATTCGGAGGTAATTGTGCAACTGTTTGGGGTTTTCTAAGCTCAGTGATCGAACATGTTCCAGGTTGCTTTTCGTGCAATGTTGGTGTTGATCTAGACAACACACAATGCCCATTAAAGACCTCTGTTGGAGATGAGCAGGGAGAGTTCTATCAAGTGATTCTGGCCAGCGGGTGTGCCTGAGAAGCATTCCTCCCTATTTCAGAAAATGTCAATTGACCTGGAGAGCCCAGAGCCTAATGCTGGGGACAGACAGGCTGGCACGGAGCCCATTACAGCTCTGTCTGAGAGGTGGTGGGGGCTAGGACAACACACACTGCTCTTCACTGCACACAGGCCCAAGCACGAACACACACACACACACACACACACACACACCAACACGCACACACAAACTGCCCTTAGGGAAGCATGGGAAATTCTGAATTGGTAGAATGTGACTTGGCACCCTTAAATACATATAAATAGAGTGAACAATTACACACAATACAATTAATTGGAAAATATAATAAAAGTGGCCATGGTGGCTCTATGTACTGTATGTCCTCATATAACAATGAATGGGCAATTGAAAAACAATCGTGCTTAAAAAAAATGCTGACTCACCATTCCACGATGACTGGATGCAGTATGGTGTTGTTTACTTCAAAGCTGGCGGAGAAAAGGTGACACAGTTAGCACCACCATACGTACATGTGTGACAGCTTCTGGAGCGTATGTTGTTTTATGTGGAAAATATATAAGCACACAAATCTAAGGAAATAATTCCAGCCATTGGCAAGGATAAAACTGCTCCATTTATGTGGACTCACGAATCCAGGCAAAACCATTAAGGCAAAACTGTCTAATCAAATTTGTTCCAAAATTAAGGTAATCACCGGCAATCTGTAGGCATAGTAAAAGTCTCCCAGAAGCCCCCTGAACAAAGCACGATCACATTAATGAATAATTGGTGCCAATAGAGCATACCCGCTAATTCCATCAAATGAGGCTTCGCGGCAGATGCTTCCACTATCGGTATTCAGGCCTCGCTGGCGGGAGAGAACAAAACACAACCAAAGAGGTGATTTTAGTGAAACATCTCTTTAGTGAGACTTGCTCATTGTCTCTTAATTAACATCCGCTAGGCAGAAGCACAGAAACACCACAGAGAGACATAGACAAATGGCAGACATTTGAGCACAATTCTCCCAATGTGTGGCAGCCGTTATTGCCTTCAAACTGAGAGCTTTACAACCATTTCCCACCGTCCCCCATGATCCCCCAGAAGGCCAGATAAGAATGAAGGTCACATACCAACGTGAGCAGGACGGCTGGATTCATGCTGGTCAGAACGTCTGTGATCTGGAAAGTTCAGGATGCAGCATTTAGAAGTGTTATCCAACTCATTACCTGTCTTCATAGCATCCATGTCGGGACCTTTGTTCACCCTTTCATTATCTTTGTACAGCCTTAAGTTTAAAATATATATTTCCAACAAGGCACCAAGGTTAATGCTTGATTCATTAACCAGAAAACATTGCACAACTCAATAACTCAAGTACTTCACTTATTTAAACATGTTACGTGAATAACATGTATAACTAAAAGTCAAATGACATTGACAGTCATTATTTTAGTGTTAGGTTTTTTAAGATAAATTAATAAAACAGTAGGTCATGGACATCAGCAAGGAAACATTTAAACAAAAGAAACAGTGTGTGCCTTTAATATCCATAAAAAATTGGCTGGACCTAGCTCTTAAAGCAATAATCAGATGTCATAACATTAAATAAATAAAATCAACCAGAGCTCCAAGGAGTATATTACCACAATAACCATTTATTTTAATGACTACCTTTAAAGAAATAAAGTTGACTTTTATGTCATGTGTCATTAAAGTAATACTGCCAGGCTTTTAAGAGTATGTTGCTGTTGTTGCCTCTTAGTTGATAATAAAAAACAAAGATACCTGTAGTTCAATTACAGTAGATAAAGATCAGGGGCCTCATTTATAAAGGTCTCTGCGCACGAAAATGTTGCGGAAACAGGGATGAAATGTGCGTACGCATCTTTCACCGCCAACGTCGTGATTTATAGATAAAATTCCTTGCGGAAAAGAGTGGGCAGTTCTACCCATCCTTTCACCCTGGAGTAAAGGTCCCGCAAAATTTTTCAAACAGTGATCTCCGGAGACGACAACAGAAAGTTGGTGGGGGTAATGCACCATATCGGTTTGCAATCTGCCAATAACACCAAAAGAAGAAGAACACGCTACTCCCGACATAGACATCTGATATAAGATGTCTATGCCTCCCGATACCCAACGCACATTGCGCACCACATACTATGACTTCAGATTTATTTATTCATTTTATAAAAAGCACCCATTATGAAATATGAATTAAGGCAATATTATGTTCAACACACTACAACCCATTCAAATCACAATCCTCGGCCAGACCAACTTTTATTTAAGTTGTATTCATTTTCCTGATACATATATATGTAGGCCTACATTAAATTAGCCAATATGACATAGTAATTAATTATCATATTGGCACAAGGCCAATAAATAATGCTCCTGTTGGCCTCTGTATTCTAACGGGCTAAAATATGGCAGCTTTGGAATTGCTTGAGAATTTAGCTAGGGGTATGAGACGCGAGCGTGTGTAATGCATGCGTGTGTTCCCGTGTAATGATAGGTCAGCAAAGGCTCCTTATATACTAGGAATATTCATTGATTAATTAGCATTGACCTTATAAGGACTATTATGGGACGAACTTGGGAGGAGCATGGCGCTCGTGCACACACGCCAAATTCAACGCAAGTTGGTATTTATAACGAGAAGAGTGTGTACAGGTGTGCGCCGCATGGTTTTATAAATCAGAATATTTTTGTGCGTACGCACATTCTGAGGTTTGGGCATACGCAATGTTTTAGGGAGGGTTTTACGCAGAGTTTTATAAATGAGGCCCCAGATCACTAAAGTACAGAACTAATCCCAGTGCAGATATTCTGTACTGGCCTGAAGAGGCCTTCCAACCCACTCACAAATGTTATCAGTTATCATATGGATTCAGCGTTTGTGTGGAACCACTACATTTGGACCACACCACCATAACATTCAACACCAACACCAGCTATGGAACTGAAGGGGATGGGTGGATTTCACCTTTAGAAACAGCCCTACAGAGACACAGCAAGTTTATAGCTAACCTTAACTTTAAAGTTCAGATCCTGGGAAAATGTCAGCCAACACAAGTGGGCCAGAGCAGAAGTGATGACCACACTAGACTTACATCACAGGTGTAGTGGACCTCATCAACAGCATATTTCTCTCTGAAGTGCTCCTTGGAAAATATCCTGTCAACAGAGAGATAGAGACTAGTTAGTTAAGGAAAGACATTATGCCTTGGATCAACACCTGTCCTAGACAAGCTTGACAATAGGGAACATGTGGTTGGTGGTTAAATAACATAACTTTTAAAACAGACCAAAAGCAAGCTAGTCTGCTGAAGATAGCAGCTTCACATTAAAAGGCCCAACATATCAAATCAAGGCTTACTCTCCCATCCAGGTGGCATAACTCTCAGGCAGTTTGGGGACAAAGAGGAGGGATTTTCCCGTTTTGAGCTCAACAGCACCAAAACAATCAGCCTCGGTGACTCCAAACGTCCAGTGGAAGAAAGACTCCTACAGAGGGAAGGAGAGGTGTTAAAGTACACTGATACTATGGCCGGACTGGATGGAACTCATCCTGTCTGTTCCACCGAGTGAAAGAAAGACGATTCTTTTAGATCCTTGCACCAGAATCTCAGGCCGATGTTTCTCAGAAAGCCGCGTGGTAACATTTACACGTTTTACAGTCAGCACACACAGACAAAATGAAAATCTTTTTGACGTTCTCCGTCGAAAAAGAAAATCAATGTGTCCCATGAATATAAATAATAATTCAATCTTCCATTACTCCTAGACGGCGAGGACTATGAGATCGATTCCCCCGATGGAGAGACCTCGCTGAGGCAGCAAAGCGCTGGAGGTGGAGGTCTCCCCAGACGGGAAGTCTCTTGAGCGGCAGAACCTGGTGTGTCCCACCTGTCTGAAGAGCTCGTCGACGTCGGTGCAGTACCGCTGCTTCTGCTCCCCGCCCTGCAGCAGGACCAGCGCGCCAGGGGGCGCTGCGGCGGTGCCCAGCCCCTGGCACAGCCGACGGCGGTTCTCCGCAAACAGTTTGGCAGACACCCTCAGGGTGTCCTTCCCCAGCCAGAAGGTGGGCCTGCCAGGCAGCAGACACAGGTGGACCACATGTGATGTTTGGTAGAGTGGTAGCGGTCAGGGTCAAGTGTGAGAAGAAAATCATTTCTAAAAATGGATAATAATCCAGATGCCTGGTTTCAAAGTTCTACGTTTAGCTTTGGCAGACTTTTTTTTTTCTATTGACTGTGTGATCTACAATACAGACGTCGGCACAGAATGAGAGATTTGTGTAATAAAACCTAATCCCTATGAGGATAAGATGACCTGGGTGCAAAGGTGCATCTCTTAAAGCAAAGTAGGCACAATAAAAAGGCAGTTCTCATTTAATCCAAAAGTTATTTGATAGAGTAAAGTAAAGTAATGGAAGTGAAATATGCCAAATGTCTATATACACAAGTTATAGAAAAATGAAAAAGGCTAATATCTGTCTACGTTTTGCAGTTAGCACACAGACAAAATTAAAATCTTTTTGACATTCTCTGTCAAAAAATATTTTCTGTTTGACAGTTTGTCCAATTTGTCCCATGAATACAATCAAAATTCAATCTTCCATTCCTCCATACATGGCGAGAATTATGAGATCAATTCCCCCGACTGAGAGACTTTCAAAATGTAGGCTTACATTTTACTCAATGTTGCTCAATCAGGTTAGGTTATCTTTTATTGGTATCAACTTGTGGCGTTCACTTAGGAAGTTTGTGTATATGTGTATGTGCATGAACTACTCTCCTATTTAGAAAGACTACATATTACACACACACACAAACACAATCTCTCTCTCACACACACAAACACACACACACACACACACACACGTAGTCCATAAGAGTCAATTGTCAATAAATATTCTCGAGCAAAATCTGGATTCTATAACCAAGTGCAGTGTCTTTTTGTATCATCAATTATATTAAACGTAAGATTTGAGAGCTCAGGCTTACTATTTCCGTTGACATATTGCTAAAAGCTCACATCTGCTAGGATGTACTGATGAATTAAATTATATATATTTATAAACACAAAGTGATGACAGCGAGTTTACGTGGTCCCATGATAACTGAAAACAAATCAACTCACTCAGGTCTGGCGGCCATGATGCTCGAGTCGTGAATGTCACGTGACAGGGACGTCAGGTGGTTTTGTTGCGAAGACGTCAGCTGACCTGTGGTTCAACCAATAAGGCAGTGACTGACCAGACCGCTCCATTGGCTACATGAATACAGCTTCTCCACCAATCACAGCGTTAGAAAGGACTGCTGGTATTCCAGGTTTCAACGGACGATGGAGGCAGACGGTCCAAATACATCTCCGTGTCAAGAAAGAAAAGTCAAAGTTCAGTAATAAAAAAGACAACATTAATTTATTTATTAATGAGTTAAAAAAAAAATGTTCCCCCATCTTCCACTTGTGGCAACAAATATATAATAAAGTGGTGCTAATGAGACGTTGGAACAGTAATAGGAAGGGGATTGATGGGATTGAAATATGCCAAATGTCGACATAGCCTACACTATAGTATATAAACATTCTTCAATATGTTTTAATTGTCTTGAACTACCAATTATAACTGATTTAATCCATATCTTGTTTCTATGTTTTCTGTTGGAATGAGATCGTTGCCTTTAGTGAGGAAAGCAGCCCACCTAGAGGAACAAGGAAGTATTGCAACTCACTTGATTGTGGGCTGCTAATTCGATTTTATGCTGCATTATACTGTTGTATTTTTAGAGCCACGAAAAGATAGCAAAAGACAGCTAATTATTTGGCTTGGCTCATTTGTGCCTAAGTAATTCTCTGACTATTTTAATCAATATGTTGTAAAATTACAAAATATGTAATTTGATGCAATCAAGTGGTAATGACAATCTGTGATAATCTGTGACCTGTGAAAAATATGATGCACTCTTTAAAGACTAAAAATAGCGCCATATCCACACTCCGGAACGTTACTTCTGGAAGGCCGGCACCAGAATTCCATGTCATTTAGATCTCCTCGCTGCTGACCAATTGGCTGAGGGATGTCGACACCACGTCCTCGATGCGCGCCTGGACCACAACATCAACAACAACAACAACAACAACAACAACAACAACAACATCAACAACATCAACAACAAGCCGTCACTTATCGGTCTCTGGATTGGCCGCTCGATTCAAACTCAATTCCAGTGAGGGATTATGACATTTGATCAAAGGCGTGAACTGAAATATTTTATACATGAGGCGACCTAGTTATTGATTAATGAATGAAAAAATACATTGACCTTTAACCGGGCCAAAAGGTCAAAATAAATTAGAATTCAGCATTTATACAAGAGGCATGAGCAGCTTCCAATGCAGTACTGCATCCTGCATGTGATACTTACCGAGAAACACTTCAAAGCCAACCATACATGCTATCCTCTTTTAATGGAAATATTATGCATAGTTTATGAATAAGTAATCTGATGTCTGCATTTGATTTATTTATCGTTTACCGCATACATACAACAAAAATGCAAAGTGAATCACAACACAGACTTGATTGAATTTGGAAGACGTCTCTGAACACTCTGGAGCCGCTGAGGGGTCCTGATGCTGCTAGGTTACAACAGGCGTGTACACTGGCAATACAATCAGAACACAAGAAGCTTCAGGCACCGGTGGGATCCGACCGATGGAGAAACACCACCCACTACTTGAGGCTGAGAAGCATGTGGATTTCTTTGTAATATTAGAGAATACAAAAATACAATCATATATTGTCATGCAAAACACACCGCTGATTTTCAGCCTCAAGAGGGTGGGGTGATTTTCCATTCCAAGTTTTTTATTTTTATTATCACCTATTCCCTAAAAATACAAATATGTATAACAAAACAAAAGTAAGCATTAAGAATTTGAATATAACCTTATGAGACCTAAGTAAAATGTTCAGCACTGGTAGATCCATTCAGCGTGGCTTATAAAAAGTGTTTTTTTGTTACAATGAGGCAATATATTTCACAATATAAGATCCAAGAAATGAATGACATGAGTCATTGGGTTTGAGCTAAATGCAGCTGTTGTGCAGTACCTTCCACACTATATTTTTGCTTGCCTCTTACCTTTTCAGACAGGACTCCCACTACCATGTTTATACAAATCATTCATGTTCATGTTTTCCTTTGTCCCCTCTTACAGTAAATTTGAATGCAAAAGGTCTGGTGGTCAACCTTACTGCAATAGGATGAATTAATATGAAACTTTCAAATATCAATATATATCAACCTTTCCATTTAAAAATAAATAAATTCCCTCCCCAGAACTTAAACATGCACATAATAAACACGGCTAAATATACACATTCATAAATAAACATATGCTTAGATTTTTATGTTTAGCAAACTTAATATATGCTTTATTAATGCTTCAAATAGTGTTTTCATGTGCTTTGATAATCACTACCATTTAACATAAAAATGTTAACTGACTTTTACTCATCTTTTATCTATTAATTGTCTTTAAGTATCTTGACAAAGTGCCATTGCTAGCATTAGCATTATGATATGCATCTCCATATTCATAGACACTGACCTCCGGGTACCCCCCGACATCATGCACGTCGCAGCCCAGCAGGTGGCCCAGGCCGTGGGGCATGAAGACGGCTCCCAGGCGGACCCCCATCATGTCCTCCACGTTGCCCTTGACGATGCCCAGCTTCAGCAGCTCGTTCAGGTGAGTTTGATGCGCCAGCAGGTGCATGTCACCCCACCTCACACCTGGATGTGTTAAAGGCCCCCTTGTTTACGAGGTACATCGAACACATCGAAAACTTTATTTTATAAAATAGTCAGACGTGTAATTAAGCTTTTCTTTCTGTCAACAAAAATATCCAGAAAAATACTAATCTGCATGGATTAAAGTCTTGGTCAAGTCTCATAGTGCTTGTCAAATGGACAAATGAAGAGCTAAGAAGCATCCCTATATCTTCAGAAGACACAGACTGCTGAAGATCTGTTGCCTATTGGTTCTCTTCTGACCTCTTTCATTCACAAGCTGTTCTTCACCCATCATCAAACCGCTACTAGCTATATGGTTCTTATTCAACATCATGCTGCAATGTCTCAACATTTTTGATCTCTTAGAAATGTTTCTAGAGAAATGTTTCTTAGAAAATAATTTAGCAAGCATTTTAAGGTTAACTAAATCCTAGTTTGTCCGTGTCAATGTGGAGGTTTGATTTCTACTTGAGTCAGGGAACCGTTGGATTCTATGCACCACATGTCTCCATCCTGGATGGTTTAAATTATTCTAACCCATCCCTCATTGCTGCTTGGATACAACCTCAGTCGAACACTATAGGACACAACTGAGTCCCCTTGCTTAAGGGCACTAGAGCAGCATTTTAAAATGTCCTACATTCCACAGATGCACATGTACGATGAGTGACGCATCCCTCCTTTGGTGTAGCAGTAGTGCTGGAAAAGATTGCAACGAAATCCAACACAACAGACACACAAAACAACTGGATGTGTAGTTCAGCAGCCAAGCCGCTTCAAGCTCTTGTTGTCGACTGTCTACTTTGTTTGCCAATCATTGAGTAGGTCCTACCGTCTAGATTGGCTAACCGAGCACTACACAAAAATAGATATTTGTTCTATATTTATGCCCATGCACACACACACACACACACACACACACACACACACACACGATAATAGTAGTGTCTGGTTTCAAGGAAAAATAAGTGTAAAGAAATTGCAGAGGATAATTGGCAAAGCAATGCCCTTCCTTTGGCCGTGTGCTTTTCAAGAAAGCGTTTAGCGTTGGTGCCCTGATCATCCACGGTAAAGCACATCAAACTGTTCTCTGTGTGGCTCTCCTCAGCGCACAGGAAGCCCAGCAGACCACCGTGCTGAGCAGGCACTTCCTGGTCATCTTTCACAAACACCACAGAGCCCTCAACAGGCTCTGGGTGGGAGAGGAAATGGAAACTGTTGATAAATGTATCAATTTACTTAAAAAACGCACGTGCGACAAGCGTGTGTGCGATTTACTTAAAACACACGTGCGATTTACTGAAGCACATGTGCAAGTTATAAAAGGCAAGCGCACTTTATAAAATAATGACTCCCATGTCAGCTCCCGGGCTCCGTACATCTGAGCTGTTGGGTTCACTGCTATTTCATGTGGCTGATGATGTTCTTTGAAATACATAATTTTTTGAGTGGCCCAGGGACGACGGTGATTCTTACGGCCACAGCGCTGTGTGCGGGGATGTTTGCTTCTTTCTCTCATCTCTCTCGGGTGCTACAGTTGGGGCCAGTGGGCCAGATTGCAGTTTACGTGCTGCGTGTCGGTGAAGCGAGAAGCTATCGTTGTGAACCGGGTTCTTCTCTTTCAAAGAGGGAGTTTGAATCTGTTAACAGTGGATCCTTTCGTTGGTCTGTTGTCTATCAACTTTCTACGGACTAGTACTTACATTGTAGTCTGTCTCAAAGAAGAAGGAGAAATGTCACCCCTGGGTCACTCGGAAATCTATGTTTTTATTGAAAGAAATCTGTTTTATCATGATTATTATGCAGTAATATACAATAGAAGTCAGTGCAGAATGTAAAGCACAAACGTGTGGACAACAAACCCAATATTTGTTCATTGATTTGATGTAATTCAATAAAAGTCGAATGAAAAAAATGTTGGTTTTCGTTTCTGTGGCTACTCACCTCTCCTTTTCGTACTCTTTCTGACCGAGTTTCACGTTTTTCATAATCTACAAAGAATAAAACAAGTATGGGCTAAGAGTTTTATTTAGGTTGAATAATTATATGCATGTTGTTAAAGTTGTGAACGTCATGGCTCGAAGCGATTGGTTTTAACTCGCAATTAAAACTTCCCAAAGCAGCGCTA
Source organism: Micromesistius poutassou (assembly GCF_964030765.1). Lineage (NCBI taxonomy): Eukaryota > Metazoa > Chordata > Actinopteri > Gadiformes > Gadidae > Micromesistius > Micromesistius poutassou. The sequence continues at coordinate 1,869,744 of NC_140282.1, forward strand.
ATGTGATGCTCTTTAAAGGTGTTTTGAATGTGAAATCAACTAAAAAATATCCCTTATTAAATATCCCTGGGAGTGCCCAGGGCAGTCACTGAATATCAAGCATTGGACTGAATTATGCATTAAAAATACTCCATACTAAAAATACTTATGCAGACACAACATACTGCATTCAGGGCACAGTGACATTTCTGCTTCAGAGCGACTGGATTGCACTGAAAAGTGATGACCTTTACTAAATGAAACCGGAATCCTCAGAAACTCCAGACTCACTAAAGAGGAAGAAGCAATACATGCTAGTTGTTGTCAGGTCACACCAGTCCTCTAGTGTGACCTGTACAGACGAATCATTAGATTGACAAGGTAAAACCCTATGCTGGGGACAAAATACCACACTGCATGATTTTATGAATATGAATGTGTGTGGATTTTGTAGCGACCACGCGTGTGGCCGTGGTTCCGGATGTGCAAGGGATCCTGTGGGTTCAACTATCCTGGAGGTTTGGACCTTCTCGGTGCCCTCCTGGGTTACCTTGTAGTTGTTAGGTTAAGTGGGGTTAATGGGGTGGGGTTGTTCGTTGTTGGTGTGTAGTTGTGTGTTTTTCTGTTGTCATGTTGTGTGCATTGTTGTCGCCACCGTTATTGAAAGTGTTACGGTCGTTGAATGGGTATGTGTGTTTTCGTGTAATAATTGCTGGCGTTAATAAAGGCAGTTCCGTTGTTGTGCAGTGTATGGGGCGTGGAACTGCAGTCAACTGCTAAACATGGCCTCCTGTCTCATCCTTCCTGTGCTTCTCGCCACAGTATACTGTCTAACATTGAATGGAAGGTATAGGCTCCAACCCTAAACGGGATCCCACCTTTTTGTGGGCTTCACTGGAGATCCTGTTGGTGTAGCATGTGATCTCCATGTCCATGTCCAGCTCCATGTCAGTCTTGGTCACGCGGCTGCAGAAACAATCACAGATCAGCTGGCCGCATGCGTTCATGCACCTGGTGAACCACAGTCTAGGCTGAGAGCCATGATGGTTTGGTTTTTACATTACATTGATGTAGCTGCTGACAATAAGAGCATTCAACCGTGTAGATATAACCCAAAACCCAAAAGACAGTTTAAAAATAATTTTAAAACCAATTATTACCAATGAATTTTCTTTTACTAATATTGTGATCACTTCAAGGTAGGACACATGGTTTTTAATTATTCAGGAAACCCAATGAATTGAGTTATAACGCAATCCTGGGTTATTCAATGATACACCTTGAGGAGATAAGGCCCACGATCTTGTGGTTTCTCTGTGAGCCTGTCACCCATTCTTACTGATAAGAAGGTGCACTCTCTCAGTATCTGATCTGTGCATGAGGCCGCATCAGCACTCCAGATATCAGGGATCCATGAACTATAGACCGTCAACACATGGCCCAGAAACCAGAGAATGAATACGTTCCAAATGGGAGACTGTGGTGAAAGATGGGAGCAGTGACAACAATGGAATTTTAAAGAAAATGAAGCATGAAGAAAGCTGGTGAATATTTCTTTGTAGCTTGTTAGCTATGATGTGTATTTTGCCGTAAAAACACAGGCACACGCACAAAGACACCATCGCAGAAGCACACACACGCACAAAACCACACACGCACAAAGCCACACACACACAAAGACACACACACACAGACACACACAAACCCCCACAAAGACATACACGCACAAAGACACACACACACACACACACACACAATCAAATTATTATGCTGGGGTGTATTCAAGTGAAAGAATACCATCTGCTTTCTGCCTTCATGGATTCTCACAATGTGTGTCTGGGTAACAGACCTCTGCTTTGTAGGGCTCATGCACTTTTATCCCACAGATCTAGAATCAGGGGGATAGAATGTTCTCTCTGTCAAAGTGAAACAGGGAACCTGAATCACCCGTTGATTCAAGTCTCTGGTGTCCTAAGCCCTGTGTTCCCGAGTTTAAATCCATCGCTATTTCCCCGCTTCTTGCCTGCTAAATATCATGAACTCTTTCCCGAGAGTGGACTGTGGTGGAATTCAGATGAGCATTTCTGATACGGTACGATGTCGACGATAGCAGAACGAAACAATGTGTGTTCAGAACTATTATCTTTCTCTCGCGTTCAACGTCTTCCCGAGACAGAACCATCCTTTCTGGATCGGACGAGAGAACCTTTATCTAGTCAAGTCAAAGTCAAAAGTCAGCTTTATTGTCAATTACAACAAATGTACAAGACAAATAGAAGAACCCAAATTCAATTCGGTGCATTAAGTATAAAGGATCAAATAAAATTTGGACAAATGAAATAAAATAGATATAGTATTTCGGCTTGTGTTTATCCATGGGAAAACACGAAGAAAAGTCAAAAGAAAAGTTAGAAAAAGAAGAAAACGCCACGCTATCGGGACAGAGACGGGCCGCTGCGTCTGTACGTGCCGTCATCGTACTACAGTTTTTGTAGTACTGTAGTACTTTTTTTTCTTCGCTCTGTGACTGAATGTGTTCCACGGCGCTTGTCTTGCAGTGCTGGTGTAAACAGGGAATCGCTATGTTTTGTATTTCTTGACAGTAAGGTAATTGTACCCTTATCGGCTGGCTGTCACAAAACATCCACCCAGCTCCACCCAGCTCCTTCAGGTGGAGGAATGATGGCTGATAGAATACTTAAAGGGCTCATGTCATGCCACCAGGTGTGGGTGTGATTAGCTGGTACAAGCCATTTGGCACAGGGAAGGAATGATTTTCATAGTGACATCACAAGTGGGCGTGTCCACCTAGATAGTACGCTGGATAGATCAGTCTACCAGCCTACCCAGTGGGCTGTAGCAAACGTTGCTCATCCATCCTTCATATATCTGGGTGGACACGCCCACTTGTGATGTCGATATGAAAATCATTCCTTCCCTGTGCCAAACGGCTTGTACCAGCTAATCACACCCACACCTGGTGGCATGACATTTGAAGTAGATATGTTATGTGTCTATGTTAACAACATCCCCATCTGCAAACCAAGTCAATTTCTCTATTGATTATGTTTGATAGTGTTTGGTATGGAAACCTGAAGACAACCTGAACCTGACGGACATTATTTGCCCATGATAACAACACAGCACTTTCGCAGACATTTTTCCCATTCCTCACAGCTGTTACAGAGGCAAGTGTGTCACCTCTGTTTTCTTTGTGATCACACATTAAAGACACAGAGCATTACAAACCAGAACCCGTGCTCTGGTAACCAGCAGGGTTGCCAATGTAAGCCAGCTTGATCTAGACAACACACAATGTCCATTAAAGAACGCCATTGGAGATGAGCAGGGAGAGTTCTATCAAGTGATTCTGGCCAGCGGGTGTGCCTGAGAAGCATTCCTCCCTATTTCAGAAAATGTCAATTGATCTGGAGAGCCCAGAGCCTAATGCTGGGGACAGACAGGCTGGCACGGAGCCCATTACAGCTCTGTCTGAGAGGTGGTGGGGGCTAGGACAACACACACTGCTCTTCACTGCACACAGGCCCAAGCACGAACACACACACACACACACACACCCACATGCACATACACACACACAAATTCCCCTTAGGGAAGCTTGGGAAATTGTGAATTGGTCAAATCGGACTTGACACCCTTAAGTACAAATAAAAAGATTGATAATATAATTAATTGTAGGATATAATAAAAGTGACAGACAATAATGGCCATGGTGGCTCTATATATTTCCTCATGTAACAACGAATGGGCAATTGAAAAACAACCATGTTTGTAAAAATGCTGACTCACCATTCCACGATGACTGGATGCAGTATGGTGTTGTTTACTTCAAAGCTGGCGGAGAAAAGGTGACACAGTTAGCACCACCATACGTACATGTGTGACAGCTTCTGGAGCGTATGTTGTTTTATGTGGAAAATATGTAAGCACACAAATCTAAGGAAATAATTCCAGCCATTGGCAAGGATAAAACCATTATCCTGCCATTTATGTGGACTCACAAAGCCCAGCAACCATTAGTCTAATCAAATTTGTTCCAAAATTAGGGTAATCACCGGCAATCTGTATGCATAGTAAAAGTCTCACAGAAGCTGTCAAAGCATGATTACATTAATGACTAATCATTTGAATGAATAATTGCTGCCATGTGTCACGGCCGTTATTGCCTTCAAACTGAGAGCCTCTAAACCATTTCCCAAGGTCAATGTTCCCCCAGAAGGTCAGGTAAGAATGAAGGTCACATACCAACGTGAGCAGGATGGCTGGATCAATGCTGGTCAGAGCGTCTGTGATCTGGAAAGTTCAGGATGCAGTATTTAGTGGAGCCCGACCGATATATTGGTTGATATATGTGACCTTCATCTGCAGTAGCTAACTATCACTGCTGAATACGGGGAATGGGGTTAGCCTGGCGATTGTTAGTACTTGCACTTGGTTCTATGAACGTCTTTACTGTACCGACGGCTATATATTGTTTAACTTCTTAGGACAAATGTACTTATTGTAAGTCGCTTTGGATAAAAGCGTCTGCTATATGCCCTAAATGTAAATGTAAATGTAAGATTTCATCGGCCAATATTCGCTCTGCACAGATATATCAGTATCTGTGTGATGTTTACCGATGTGCAGCGATATGAAAACTTTATATGAGCACATCCATGTAAACACTCTGGACACTAACAGATTTGTGTTCCGTGTGACGGTTAGTAGCTCGGCCTACTATCGGTCGATATATTGATATCGGCAGTTTTTTACTCCCTAATATCAGTATCGGCGTCGGCCACTAAAATGCAGTCGGTTGGGCTCTGGTACAAGGCAGTGTTATCTCACTTACTTGAGTATTACCCATTGAGTATTACCCATCTTCATAGCATCCATTGCGTGACCTTTGATGGTGCACCCTTTCATTATCTCTGTATAGCTTAGGTTTAAAATATATATTTCCAAGAAGGCACCAAGGTTAATGCTTGATTCATTAACCAGAAAACATTGCACTTGCAACATGCAACATTGCATTGAACTCAATAACTCACATACTTACTTATGTGAACATGTTTTATGTAAATACAATTTATAACTAAATGTCTAAAAAATTAAAACAAAAGAAACAGCGTGTGCCTTTAATATGCAGAAACCATTGGCTGAACCTAGCTCTTTAAGCAATAACGAGATGTCATAACATTAATTAAATAAAATCAAGAGTATATTACTGCAAGAACCATTTATTTTAATGGCCATTTAAAGAAATAAAATTGACTTTTATGTCATGTGTCATTAAAGTAATACCGCCAGGCTTTTAAGTATCTGTTGCTGCCCCTCTTAGATGTTTGATAGTAAAGATGAATGAGATAACTAGTAAAGTACAGAATTAATCACAGTGCAAGAGGCCTTCCAACCCACTCACAAATGCAGTTATCATATGGATTCAGCGTTTGTCTGGACCACACCACCATAACATTCAACACCAACACTATGGAACCAAGGTAGGGATGGGTGCATTTCACCTTTAGAAACAGCCCTACAGAGACACAGCAAGTTTATGGCTGGCTAACCTTAACTTTAAAGTTCAGATCCTGGGAAAATGTCAGCCAACACAAGTGGACCAGAGCAGAAGTGATGACCACACTAGACTTACATCACATAGACTTTCATCAACAGCATATTTCTTTCTGAAGTTGGGAAGTTGGGATAGATCCTGTCAACAGAGAGATAAAGACTGATTAGCTTAAGGATTAAGGAAAGACTTTATGCCTTGGATCAACTCCTGTCCTAGCATTTACAAAAACTAGACAATAGGGAAGATTTAGTTGGTGGTTGAATAACACATTCCCCTATATGTTATACAGTGGGAACAGAAGCAACACAACATTTCCATATTAACTCGTAACATTCACCAAAGATTACAAAAATGACTCTTTGATTGTTTTAAAGTTGGTGCATGATATTCTGCATGAAGGCTGCTGAAGATAACATCTTCACATTATGAAAACCATGGTTTACTCTCCCATCCATGTGGCATAGCTCTCAGCCAGTTTGGGGACAAAGATGACAGATTTTCCAGTTTTCATCTCAACAGCAGCAAAACAATCAGCCTCAGTGACTCCAAATGTCCAGTGGAACATCTCATACAGCGAGAAGGAGAGGTGTTAAAGTACACTGATTCCACAGCCTTTGATTCCACAATGCGCAATCAATATCACAATTGATTTCATGGAATATTTTGTCTGATGCTGATTAAGACATATATATATATCCAACATTTTGCTGCTAGCTCAATATCACATCCCTGCTTTTACACAAAGGAAGACATAGACAGAAAGTGTAACTGATCATCAGCCTGGCCACTGACACGTTCTCCTTTTGGCCAGAACCATTTCAGAATAATTACATCTTCCTTTCCTCCATCTCGTGAACTATGAGATCAATTCCCCCGACGGAGAGACCTCGCTGAGGCAGCAAAGTGCTGGAGGTGGAGGAGGTAAGGCCTCCGTCGAGAGCAGCAGAACCCGCAGTGGTCCCTGAAGAGCTGGTCCGTGTCGGTGCAGTACCGCCGCTTCTGCTCCCCCCCCCCCCCTGCAGCAGGACCAGCGCTCTCGGAGTGGGGGGGGGGGGGGGGGGGGGGCGGCGCCCAGCCCCTGGCAACAGCCGACGGCGGTTCTCCGCAAACAGTTTGGCAGACACCCTCAGGGTGTCCTTCCCCAGCCAGAAGGCGGGCCTGCCAGGCAGCAGACACACGTGACGTGTGGTTGAACGCTAGCGGTCACGGTCAAGAAGTAGACAATGTCTAAAGAATGATAATAATCCAGATGCCCGGTTTCAAAGTTCTACCTTCGGCTTTGGCAGACAGCCCAAAGAAAAATGTTTTGAGGTCAACCATTTTCAAACTGGTTGAATATATATATGAATATCAATATATTTGAACACACTTTTATTTACTGACAGTTCACTTGAATTGAAATTCAATTCAATTATTTTTCTTCAATTCTTTCACTGTTGATCTGTCATCTCCCCAATGTTGGACCTAAATAAGTCTGTGCACTTAATGAGTCATTTGGTAGATTAATATAGTGGATTAATATATAGTAGAAATATGCCAAATGTCAACATACACTAGTTATGGAATTTAAATCACCAAAAGTAATACTAGTAGTCAATTAACAGTCAATACATATTATTCAGCAAAATCAGGATTCTACAACCAAGTGCAATAAATCCCCCCCCCCCCCCCCTCAACAATTTTGTTTGTGCCCCTCTAACAGAAAAGCCGGCCCCATCTCGGCCCCCCCATTAAAACCGGTCTAGAATCGCCACTGTTGAGGACCAACCGTGAGGAGAAGGCTCGTCAGGGTTATATTATATTATATTATTACTAGTATAAAATTACTAGTAATTATATTACTAGTTATTCTAACTAATATAACTAGAGCCATAGCTTTGCACCTATTAAGCAGTATTGACTATATTGAATCACATTGATGAAGAAGAGGAGGTATTATAACAGAGTAAAACTGGACTCCATTACCTGACTCAAAGTGATGAAATACAAAATATTATTGTTTATCTCTGTCCATTGAAGTCTGTATCCGTCTCACTTACACACACAAGCACACTCATAAGCGCCCCCACGCACAAACGTTCTGTTTACTGCAGTCATACAATATAAACAGTAGGGGGAGATGCAACTCTCTTTCAATGAAGTCGTTGTGTGAGACTGAAGTTTAACGCCATTTACTTTGAGTATACCCAAATGGCAAAAAAAACAACTTGAGCAAGAGACTGAGCATATTTGTCTGTTAGGGCTTATTGGAAAAAAAAAGAAAGAAAAAAAAAAAAGGATAATAAAGAAAAGAAAAACATAGGCCTGGCGTACACTGCGACCGAAGTGTACGACTCAAACGACCCCATATGAACAATATACTGCCGCTACACAATTCATTATTGCAATGCATTGTGGGATGACAACAACAATCCATTGCCCTTGTTTGACAAGGGGACAGAAACCATTTCTGTTGCAAACTTCTCCCATCAAGCCTCAATAATTTGAGGCACACACCAGAATTTCAGTCTGTCCTTCATGTCTTGTCCCTTACCTTCTTTATTTATCTATTATTTACCTCTACCAACAAAATATGAATTTAGTAGGTTCCCCACCCCCACCCCCCCCCCAACTGAGAATAGTAATCATTTCCTGGCTGCATGTTGGCCTATGCTTTGGATTTAATAGGAAAAGTCTGCCCTTGTTTTAAAGGACTTCACAATTAGCAATGAAGAAGAAATGAACTGTGGGCTATGAAATATGATTATGAAGCTCCTAAGATTTCCACCCGCGTCATGGTTGCTAAATTACGCTGCTGGCTGGCGCTCTTAATTAACGCGAGTCTAATTTAATTTGAAAATAGTCTTCATAATTCTACCCAATACTGATTGTGTTAATATTAGCGGGAATGGGGTGCTCTGATCAGAATGACAAGTCTGATTGAGAAGGGGAGAAAGACCTGCTTTGCATATGTAGGCTAAATGAACACAACCAAGTTCAATCGAGCGACGCCAGCTGAGCCAAAGAGACGCCTAGGCCTACGACGTTTCAGATGGCAGGAGACTCCTCTGTCCAGCCAAATGCCATGGTGTCGACTCAGCACAGAAGGCAGAGCGGGTTGACTTCTAAACGGAAGGTTGCTAGTTCGATCCCCGGCTCCTCCTAGCTGAGTGTCGAGGTGTCCCTGAGCAAGGCACCTCACCCTGACTCCTCCCGACGAGCTGGCTGTCGACTTGCATGGTTGACTCTATACCGTTGGGTGTGTGAACATGTCAATCAACCGTTTTTAAGACGCTTTGGATGTCCAATGTAATGCCAGGCTCCAAGCAGGCGGTCTCTCTGGTCCGTCAGGTCGGACTCTGCCGTCAGCGCACTGCCCTGCGCCGTCATTGAACCCTCAACAACCTGCTGAACCAGCGGAGTGACCTACCTCCAGGGCCGCGGGGCTAGGTCTCCGCTCCGTTGCGGGTCACAGAGCGGTCCGTGGCTCGGGGACAACCAGAGGGAAAACAAGCCAATGCCGCTGCGGAGCGCAGAGCCAATTCCCTGGCATCCCACACGTTTTATCTCCAAAGCCAGCTGTAAGTGGTGGTGATACACTTTAAACGGCAACGCTTTGAACTCAGAACTTTACTCCTGCTTAGGGGCTTTTGGACTCACAGATTCACAGTGGAGGGAAGGATGCTTTTCAAAGACGGTGGCACACACAGAGGGGAAACCAAGTACACGCGTAGGCCAGCCGGGTAGCACAGAGTCCGGGAGGATAAACAAACCCATGTGTCTCTCAGGCAGAATGATCTGGAGACGCAGGAAGCTAATTGTTTCTGTTCCAAGGCGGCGAGCGTGTGATAACGAGGTGGATGCTCGAAGCATCCGTGTTGTCACTCCCGTCCAATATTGTTTTGATGTGAACTTGGGAAGTTTATACCCACTGATACTGGCTCTTTACCAGAAAGACACATTAATCATTCAGAAGTAGATACTAAGTTAGGGTGCAAGTAAGCTAGCTGAAAATATGTGTTGTTCTCAGTCTCTCCGACCATAAGCCACGCGACACGAAGAACAAAGAGGACAGAGAGCTGTTGTTTTCACCGTCGTACGTCATGTGCCCAGCCCTCTGTCTGCAGGTGACCACCGATGGACGCTGGATGAGGAAGCAGTGAGTTAAGTAAACTTTAGAGTGGGTAAACGTGTTAAATTGCCTCGGTAGGAGGTGTGTTGCAGGCAAAGCGGACCTCATTAGGCGCACTCCTGCTGCAGACATGTTGCAATTACCGTGTCTCCCGCTCCCAACGGCGATGAAGGCACACATCTCGGTTCAGACAAAAGCGAGCCACAGAAGAGGGAGAGAGGAAGTGACGGACCAGTCAAGGCTTTCAATACGGATGAGACCCGTTGACCCGTGGTCGAAGACCGTTATACTGCACAGAACATCTGAATTATTCCCTCACTGGAAGACCTCAAGAAGTTATTATCTGAGGCTTTTTAAATTTATTTTTGTATATTTTCAAAGATGTGTAGACATTCAGACACTTTAAAATAAGAGCGCATTAGAGTAACCAAACCCTACCGAACCCCACTAACCCAACTCTAACCTAACCCTAAGTAACCCAACTCTAACCTAACCCTAACACATCCCCACTAACCCAACTCTAACCTAACCCTAACACAACCCTAACACATCCCCACTAACCCAACTCTAACCTAACCCTAACTAACCCAACTCTAACCTAACCCTAACACAACCCTAACACATCCCCACTAACCCAACTCTAACCTAACCCTAACTAACCCAACTCTAACCTAACCCTAACACAACCCTAAAACATCCTCACTAACCCAACTCTAACCTAACCCAACTCTAACCTAACCCTAACTAACCCAACTCTAACCTAACCCTAACTAACCCAACTCTAACCTAACCCTAACACAACCCTAACACATCCCCACTAACCCAACTCTGACCTAACCCTAACACAACCCTAACACATCCCCACTAACCCAACCCTAACCCTTATGAAGCAAAGGAAGAGACAAACGTAACACTAAACCCGATGCTAATGCTATCCATTAACACCTTTTTTTACGTGCTACCCAGACATTGCATGATCCAGGATGTGATGTTGAATTAGACCGCCCTTCTCTCTTGTCTCAGTCTTCACATATAGCATGTTCCTCTATGATGAGCGAACTGTCAACAAACACACATAATCGTCCTGTCTGAGATCCATCTCACCTTATGAGGACCACCAACACAAATTAACCATCAAATGAGGATACACAGATCTGTGCCAAATGGCCTTGCGTCTCAGGCTTGATACATGCATATGCTTTTTTATGTTGACATTAAACTTTTTAAACCGCACACTTAGAAAACTGAAATGTGCGTACACAGTTAAAAAAATCGACTTTTGTGTGTTTTTTTCAATTGATAATTGCAGTGAAGTGTAGGAGCTTGAGGTCTACTCTAGCAATTACACACTGATAGTGGCTAATTTGTAGTCAAGCACCACCGTTTTGCCTCCTTTGCATATCAAATGTGCGTTCTGTTTGTGCATTCTAATTTTGATAAATACCGGAAGCAATAAGCAAACGGGGCGAGCAAAAAACCCATTTTCACCAAATGTGTTTTGATGACGTCGACTTGGGATGATAAAGACGTCTGCCGTTCGAAGGTCGTCAATCGCCTCGCCCTTCTTATTCTTTGTTTGAAAGACGGATTGGCATGAAGAAAAATGTATTTATTCACCACCTTTCATACAGAATCGGTGCTTAAAGTGCTTAACAGAAGATTACAGAACCATTTGCAATGCAACATTACAAAAGTGTGTGTGTGTGTGTGTGTGTGTGTGTGGGTGTATGTGATTACTTGTGTGTGTGTGTGTGTGTGTGTGTGTGTGTGTGTGTGTATGTGATTGCTTGTGTGTGCGTGTGTATGTGTGATTGCTTGTGTGTGTGTATGTGTGTGTGTGTGTGTGTGTGTGTGTGTGTGTGTGTATCTGTGTGTGGGTGTGTTTGTGTCTTTGTATGTGTGTGTGTGTGTGTGTGTGTGTGTGTGCGTGTGTGATTTCTTGCATCTGTGTGTGTGATTGCTTGCGTCTTTGTGTGTGTGTGCACGTTTACGTATGTGTGTGTGTGATTGCTTGCGTGTGTGTGTATAAATGTGCGCTTGCATGGGTGTGTTTGTGTCTTTGTATGCGTGTGTGTGTGTGTGTGTGTGTGTGTGATTGCTTGCATCTGTGCGTGTGATTGCTTGCGTCTTTGTGTGTGCGTGCACGTTCACGTATGTGTGTGTGTGTGTTGCATACTATGAGGGGCCGTGTGGGACATTATTCAGAATAAGCATGCGCATACACATATGAAACCAAACTCATTCACATACTATACTGAAAACCTCGCACACATACAAGTGAAAAGCTTTTACATACACAACTGAAACACTCTCACATAAACAACTGAAAAAATATACGCTCACATACACAACTGAAAAGCTTGCATAAAAACTAGTGAAACCTTTCACATAGACTACTGAAATGCTTTCACACATACTAGTAAAATGTGCTCATATACACAGCTGAAAAATTGCCTCTCACACACACATATAAAACCATTCACATACTATACTGAAAATCTCAGATATGTATGTGAAAGTGTTTCACTCATATGTGTGTGAGGATTTCATTGAAAACGGAAGGCGTTTCAGTGAAAACGGAAGGCGTTTCAGTTGAAACAGAAGGTGGTTGAAAAAATAAAGAATAGACACAGACATGCTACAGACACAGGCGCTACACTCAGTACGTATACATGCACAGCTTAATTCGGTTGACCTCTTTACGTCACCAGCAACAACAAACACATTCGACCTCTCGGTCGTATGCCGACTCCTCCGGCTGCTCTGCCGGCGGAGGAGTCCGCATACGACCGAGAGGTCGGAACAATGGAGCGTCGGAGAAATGATATGGACCCGAAGTGAACTGACAGCTGTCTGCTGAAACATCGCTTTCTCCTCCATATCGTGTTTCAATCTGAACTTCAGAGAGTCAAAGCCAAAGTTAATTTCCCCCCTAATTCCTTTTCCCCATGGGTGAGATAAACCCAACTAGGAGTCTTTACTTGTTGTGGAAGTACCAGAGAGTCGGAGAACCCGACGCAGTCTGTAAGATTCATAATATCAGAGAATACCCCCGTCAGTTCGGCCGCGGCGCAATGAATGAATAAAGATCGTAGTTATTTTACAACCTCGTTGATGAGCAACATTTAGAAAAACATGGACTTTTAATTCAGCCTTGGGTGAAATCGAAGCGTAGTGTCCGTGTGCTTCCACCTTTAATGAATGCATGCCATGCGCGCTCCCGCGGCCGAGACACAATTCTTATAGGGGCGGGGGTAACTACATTCACCGGCTTCCTCCATCTTCTGCGCCACCTTTTTAAATAAATCGCCATTTCTCGTTATCCCTTATCCGACGGCGGCGACAACAACAACAACAACAACACGACTATCGTCTCTTTCTACTTCCGGCTCACGGCCCCGGGAAAAGATCTCGAGCATGCGCAGAACGCAATTCAACGCATAATCCAATTCGACTGGGTACATGCACGCTTAGCTCGACTATGAATCGCATTATCTAGGGGTCTTAATTCAAGTGTAGCGCCTGTGTCTGTAGCATGTCTGTGTCTATTCTTTATTTTTTCAACCACCTTCCGTTTCAACTGAAACGCCTTCCGTTTTCACTGAAATCCTCACACACGAGTGAGTGAAACACTTTCACATACATATCTGAGATTTTCAGTATAGTCTGTGAATGGTTTCATATGTGTATGAGAGAGAGAATTTTTCAGTTGTGTATATGAGCACATTTTACTAGTACGTGTGAAAGCATTTCAGTAGTCTATGTGAAAGGTTCCACTAGTTGTTACGAGAGCTTTTCAGTTGTTTGTGCGAGAGTGTTTCAGTTGTGTATGTAAAAGCTTTTCACTTGTATGTGTGTGAGGTTTTCAGTATAGTATGTGAATGGTTTTATATGTGTGTGTGAGAGGCAATTTTTCAGCTGTGTATATGAGCACATTTTACTAGTATGTGTGAAAGCATTTCAGTAGTCTATGTGAAAGGTTCCACTAGTTTTTACGCAAGCTTTTCAGTTGTGTATGTGAGCGTATAATTTTTCAGTTGTTTATGTGAGAGTGTTTCAGTTGTGTATGTAAAAGCTTTTCACTTGTATGTGTGCGAGGTTTTCAGTATAGTATGTGAATGAGTTTGGTTTCATATGTGTATGCGCATGCTCATTCTGAATAATGTCCCACACGGCCCCTCATAGTAAACCACCCATTCACACGATGCATCAGTAATGCAGCAAACACAGAAAGCTCCACAGGGCCTCTGAGGTTTGGCGCAGGCGGGCTGATTGTCCTTGTTCCACCACGAGACGGTCACGGCCATCCTTCACACGGAGTCGGCCCGTCCTCTGGCTCGCCCCATGGGTGCCACACTGGTGGCACAAATATGACGCGCCGATTCCCATCCATCTGCCGCGGTGCCGGCGCGCGGGACGGATGTGTCACCGGGGGTTGACTCTGCTTGTTTCCATCTTGTTAATATCCCTGGGAGAGGCGCGCCGCCACAGCCACCCGGCCCGCCAGCCCAGGAGCTCGGGAGACCGGAGACAAGATAAACATGGACTTTAGAAGGCAATGGAGACCCGCGCTGCGACGTGAATAACCTTGCGCCAGGGAGGCAGTGGACAGGCGGGGCTTGTCTCTGCTAGCGCTGCTACCTAGGCAACGGGCGCCAGGCGACTGATTAATGCGCGGCCCCAGCGCCGCTCTCATCTCTATTGAATTAGTGTCACCGCGTAGAGCAAAGAGAGAACTCATCGGATAACCTTCCTTTAGCCAGGCAGGCTGACTAAAAATACGGGCTCGCTTGGCCCAATGCAGGCACAAGGTTAACTCGAACTTAGGTTTAACAGTGCTGCAGTATCGAAGGGCAATGCTGCCACCGTTCCGTCTGTGATTTGTTCTAAGGGAAAGCACAGGTCTTCTGGTTGCAAACCTGCTCCCTCTACCTATTAGGCCAGTTAGAGCCCGTTGGACGCCGTGGGCTCCACAACTCAACCCGACAGCTGTTCACAATGGCTTCATTTTCCCAATAACTTCAAGTGTATGTGATGGATGAGTGTGTGTTGAAGTTAATACAAAATAGGCTACACAAAAAAAGACATATCAATATCAGAGAACTGGAGGTCGGAAAATATACCAGGAAACTGTAGCGCAGAAATGAATGTTAAACGTTAAGTTCACACATGCTACGTATTTATAGAATTGATACATGGATTTTAACAAAAGCATTTAGGAAGCTAGTAACAGTAATATGTAGAGCATTCGTTGCTAGTCGTTGTTGTTGTACATTTTAGTTGTGTCACGTGGCCCAAATTTAACTTAACCTTTGTCTTAACCTTTGCCCCGATGGAAAGGTTAAAGTAAAACCTTAACTATTTCAGGGTGTTTTTCTGTTAAAGCCTTTCGACAAGATAAAAAATATCTGGCACTCACACACACACACACACACACACACACACACACACACACACACACACACACAAGCATCCATGCACGCAAGCACAGACACACACAAGCACACCAGCAAAGTATGTCTGCCCAATTTGTCTGAAAATGTGTTTGCAGAAAATATGTGCAGAGAAAACCCATTTCTCTGTGGACTTTCTGTTATCAATAATTTGTCCGTAAATAGAACAGTCTATAAATAAATCCTCACCAAGTGCCTATCATGGTTATACCAGTTGCATACAGTTGTTTGAGGTTTGAGCAACCCAACAACTAAATTGAACATTTTCAATTTGCGGGCTGAGTTCCATAAGAGGATAAGGACAAGTGTTTATTGTTCTTGTTCCAGCGAGGGAGCTCAGCTTTAATCAAACAATCCTGCATAATGAATACACTAACTCAATCGAAATGCATGACAAGACTTGGAGGCTTGAACATGAAACGAGTGCAGTGGAGGGCGAGCGACCGCACAAAAACACCATGCTCACAACAAATCGCCAAGGAGCTTCCAATGGGAAATGGTCCTCATTTATATAGCGCTCTTATCCAAAGAGCTTTACAGTGTTGACTGACATTCACCCATTCATGCACACATTCACACACCGACGGCGGAGTCAACCACGCACGGCGACAGCCAGCTTGTCAGGAGCAGTTAGGGTGAGGCGTCTTGCTCAGGGACACCTCGACACTCAGCTAGGAAGAGCCCTGGATCGAACCAGCAACCTTGCGGTTACCAGCCAACCCGCTCTACCTCCTGAGCTACTGCCGCTCCCAATGCGAACCATGACCTTCGGACATGCTAACACTGTGTTTACGTCGGCGGCGGATTACGGTTGTTTGACTGAGGAATAAGTTCCCCGGCGCAAGAGCTCGCCTGATCATTTCCGTAGGGCTTCAAAGCAGATTGCATAGAGAAGTCATTGAAAGGTTAACGTCTCTGGCTGCATGCATTTCAAACAAGTTCAACAGTCCTGCCTGTGTTTTGTGTTGAGGTGAGATCCACGTTTCACAGTAGCGGGGAATTTCCCAAATGTACTTTAAAAACATCCAGAGTGTGTAATGAAAGTAAAGCAGATGGTAGAGGGGAAACGGGATCAGGACGGCAAGGGCACCGCCAAATCCTGATCAAAGCCGCCACTCTGGGCCGGTTCACGGCGGTACGTACATGCAGCCTTAACCCAGGGCAGATGTTGATGATTGGAGTGGATTTGGCTTACCGGACAGCACATATTTCATCTGGATTTATCAACGACTATATGAAAAAAAAAAAAAAAAAAAGATGTTAAGCCATCCAGTTTTACTTGTAAATCATTTCAATTACTTGGCTGCGTGTTCCCCAGCAGGGAGCTGTCCCTTGCCCCACAGACCATGTCCGTCGCTCTGGACGGATCTGTCGTTGAGCCAAACACCCCCCCTAAACATCCTCGTTCTGTTTCTGCTGCCAGTCGTGACCTTCTCTCTTATGGATTTTTGTAACAACAAACAATTCTGTGCCATCCTTGACAAATTCATAACCTCATCAGAGTCAGTCCCACATGGGCTCGCTTGTGTCTTCTCCTGGTGATGGAGTAACTGAAGAGGAAGGTTTTCCGGAGTTCGATATGTGGGAGTGTTTTTGGGCTGCGTTCCATTTTGTGTGGGACATCCTAGGCCCTTCCCTAGGATGTCACTTGATGCATGGTCCTCCACTCATCAAGTGGTAGGAATGAGTAACTGGGAGAAGTTTTTCTGAACGCTGTGCAATGAATGTTGCTGTAGGAGGAGAGGGAAACATTTTATGTCATTATTGGTTCAAAGCCACAGAGCTGTTTAAGTCACTGCATAAAAATATATGTTTACTGGGAGGTGGGAGTGGAAGTTATGTTTATTTGATTGGATTTTAATTAACATTTGTGGCTTGCATTTGAGCAATAATAATGCAAAGAAATTACCTTCATTCATTAAATTATTTTGCATCATGGTGTGTCTTTTGAAGTAACTTTCCCCAGAAATGTTTAGAGGTGCAGGTTTGTGATTCGTGATTTGTGCATACTTTAAACCTGGTATGTATATTGGCAGAGACGATGGCTTTCTCAATTGAAAAAGGTTTGCAATAGAAAATGTTAACTCAAAACATCTGATGCAACACACAAACAACAAACAAACACACACACACACACACACACACACACACACACACACACACACACACACACACACACACACACACACACACACACACAACCACACACTCACTGACAAGCAAATGTCATACACAAGTTTGCAGACAATTCGTGCAGACATACTCCCAGTCCACTGTTGATTCTGTCTCAGGGCTTTCATTCCTTTAGCTGGGGAGTACCAAAATAAAACACACAGTGATTTCTCCAATTAGTGCCCAGGCACCCGCGCATTAATCTGCACTTCAGAGACCTTCTCCATAGTCTAATTACACACAAATATGTCGGCTCTGCATTGAAGGTCACTTCCTTCCATGTTAAAACAAACCACAATTAAACTGAGAAGAAAGAATAGTAGGAGAAGGAAGCGGCGCTTGTTAGTCTAATGAGGGCGTGGGACGGGCCAGGAGCTCCTCTCTCCCGAGGAGAGCTTCACTTTTATGTGCTGATTTGTTTTGTGTTTTTGTGTTTCGTTTTGTGTTGCTTTATTTACCGCCGAGGACAGCTACATAATTAACCAGGACTGATGTGAGAAGATTAATTGTGTACGGTGGATGGTGCTGAATAGTTTGGACATTTTTATGCTTGGAAAGACAGAAAAAACTAAAGTGACGTCAAGGGAGAAGCGGGCGCTACTATAAATACGTGATTCAATAGCAGCTTGGCGGGGGGGGTGGGGGCGGGTGTGTGTGTGTGTGTGTGTGTGGGGAGCCAATTTACACCTCATCAAACGTGATGAAAGATGGTTACAAGCTCACTGTGATGCAGATACAGTATCTGTAACTGTATCTTACCTGTGACTCTGTGCTATAAATACTCTGTGCGAATGAAGTGAAACCATTGGCACGGTATATCACGTCAGATTTATACACCTTACGTCGTTTGTTCTAAAGCTTCCATCCTGATTGGGCGCATTCCATCAGTGTCCATCTTGTTTGATTAGAAGATGTGTGTGTGTGTGTGTAATGATCCCCATGGTATGGGGAGAGTCCATATGTCATCCATATATGGGTCAGCACCATGGACAGTACCCCTTCAAGAGGAGGCTATATTTGGGCCTGGTCGCTGGGCAGTCAATGCTGCGATTGGCAGCTGACCCAAATCCTGGAGGTGAAGCAAACGTAATCAATCACTGATGGTCACTGACCAAAGTTAACAGGAGGGGTCCCTGGCTTACAGGGGGAGGTGAGACAGCCTGATGGGGGAGACAGCGTGATGGGGGAGACAGCGTGATGGGGGAGACAGCGTGATGGGCGAGACAGCGTGATGGGCGAGACAGCGTGATGGGGGAGACAGCGTGATGGGGGAGACAGCGTGATGAGTGAGACAGCATGATGGGGGAGACAGAGTGATGGGTGAGACAGCATGATGGGGGAGACAGAGTGATGGGGGAGACAGAGTGATGGGGGAGACAACGGGGAGACAAAAAAAAGAAAAACCTGCCCAAAGTGAACTTGTAAAACCAACAGGTTTTCACCTCCCATCCTTTTCTCTAGAAAGTTATTTACAAACAGCTCGGGCTGTCGTTAATACGCACAGAGGCGGGTCACTGCCTCAGGTATAGCTTGTTGTGGTGGTGTAAATAATGTGAGCATCCACGTTAATTATCATAATTCTAAACCCACTTAAATCCCCCTCGATAAGGCCGCCGCGTTCGACCCAGAATGTCACACGGTTCGGTCCATCACCACTTCACGAGCAGCGAGCGAGGCGCCGCCGGGTCAGGCTCACTCATTAGGCCGCGTTGCTGAGGGTCTGTGAGATTACGGGCAGATTAATGAGAATAAAGGAGTGTTGTGGAGCTTATAATAAGGCCTGACCCCCGCGCTAGGAGCTGAATTGGTAAATGCAACGGGGAACCTAACTGCTATTGATCATATTGAGAAGGCGAGGACAGTGGTGGTGGAGGTGGTGGTGGGCGGGGGGGGGGGGGGGGTGTCACAGATGTACTGCTATTCAGCCTGTGATTATACAGCAGTGCTCTGCGTGCCAAACCGTGCAGCGTAGCGTGACTAATGGCTCTTCAATAAACATGGCATTTCGGTGGGGCCGTGTCATGGCAGGATAATTACTGCCACTTACACAAAGTATATCAACTCTAATGAAAATATATAGGAAACTGAATAGGCCTCCAATTGTTCAGCATTGATTGTGTGAGTGGGTGTGTGTGTATGTGTGTGTGTGTGTGTGTGTGTGTATCAGCATGAGTGTGTGTGAGTGTTTGTGTGTGTGTTAGTGTGTGTGTGAGTGGGAGAGTGTGTGTGCTAGTGTCAGCATGAGTGTGTGTGTGAGTGTCAGCATGAGTGTGAGTTGTGTGTGTGTGTGTGTGTGTGTGTGTGTGTGTGTGTGTGCACGCTAGAATTGGCACTGCTCAAAGGCTCAAAAGGTTATGGTAATGCAGTACAAAGAGACACATTTTACAATCACGCATTGTACCAATTATTACTTCAGAAAAGTTAAGCAAGTGAGTCACCACGCAAAAATGGGTAAAAGTCGTAGTCCAAAAATGATGACACTGGTGAAACAAGACTTTTTATGGTTAAATCCTCAGTAAGAACCGAGCGCTTTGCAGATGGGAGTAAGGAGACCCAGATAGGGAGGGGTGGATAAACTCTCTCCACTGTTTTTATCAGCCAGCTATAAACAGACTGCGTGCATTGGGTGCTTGAAGATGTAGCGCGTGATGGAGACGGAGATGAGAGTGTGCGGTAAGACGCGCACACCACGGTCATTAGAGCGTCGCCATCGACGGGAGGGTTCGGCGCAAAGCGATTTGCATCACAAAGTCGGAACATCTCCAGGGTCGGGGGAATGATGAAACACAACCCTACACGTAGCTTTTTTTTAAATGACGGATTAGTAAGCCAGATTCGCAATCATACCAAGCCATCTATTTTCTAAAAAAGAGCAAATCATTTCTAGACTCCCTCTCTCTAATACTGTGAGATAAGCGCACTGTCTCCGCCGCATTACTCCTTGTGTTAACTCGCTGGTTTTAGAGTTACGCAACACACACACACAATCCTACACACACACGCACGCATACGTACACCCGCACGCACACGCACACATACACGCACACACACACACACACACACACACACACACACACACACACACATACACGCACACACACACACACACACACACACACACACACACACACACACACACACACACACACAGAGCTTGGAAAAATGAAAGAATGTAAACTGAATAAGAGAACTTCTTATCTGTGTGGTGAAGTCGAAGTGGATTAGACCATATAGCGAAACAAGCATGTAGGCAGTGTCCCTTCAGCCACACAGAAGCAAACATTCATCTATTTCATTAATCGCAGAAGACCAGCATGGAACCCCGTTTGAAGACTGTACTGCACCCACAATCTGCACACGTTCTCTCCAACCCAGAGAGAATGTATGCACGGCACTGGCAAAGTCAGCCGAATGCCTGAATACATTATACCCGCCCTATTACTTTCCCAGAGCTGGTATGTTTTTCCTTCTCTCTCTTTTAAAGCTCCTGAAACTGAAGTGTCTGAGGCTCCTCCTCAGTAGATGACAGACCGTCAGCCCTGCTCAGAGGCCCCACCTGCGAGGGGCGGCAGCGGCAGACGCGTCGCGACTGAGACATCCGGGGGGGGGAGAGACGCTCAGGGTTTCTGACTGCAGCAGAAGAAGGGGATCCAGGTTGCCTCCCTTCTCTCCCCGTCTCTCTCCTTCCTTTCCCCTCACTTCACTCGGGTTGTCACAGCCTCCCGCTGCAGAGCCGACTCCCAGTGACTGAACACGCTGCGCTGAGCCACACTTTGAGAGTGTCGTCGTAGGCTATACGCAGTGGCGGACCTACCATTAGGTAGTAGGCGATTAGGCGATTGTAGGCGTTTGCCTTAGGCCCCCAACCAGTAGGTGGGCCCCCAACCAACCACAAAAAAATATATATATATTTTTTTTTAAGTACACAAACAGAGACGAAGCAAGACAAGTCTAAACGCGAAAAAATAAAATAAAGGGTTAGGAAAAGGGTTAGGAAATAAAAGAAAAGAGCGAAAAGACGTCGATAAGTATTTGGCAACACTGCCAAAGATGACACACTTTTTTACGGCTATTGTGGGGGATACAGACAGGAACAACAATGTCCAAAGCGTTGAACATGCCGCTACAGCAGCAGAAGCTAGCTGTGAAGTGGCGCTAGGTGAAGACCTGTGAGAAGACGTCAATAAGTAAGACTCTGTGTCAGAAGCGTGTGATGTGGAGAACAATCTATCTTTTTTTTTTTTCTCTCTCTCTCTCTCTCTCTCTCTCTCTTTCTCTCTTTATATATATATGTATATATATATATATATATATATATATATATATATATATATATAGGTTTGTTTGAAATGTTCAATCTCAAGTGCAATGCCAATTGCAACCTCACACATAAGTAAATTATTCCTCTTGGCAATGTTTGCTAAGTATATGGCTGTTTGTGATGTTTTGCTAAGTAGGCCTATATGACTGTTATACTGATATTGATTTTATCTTTAAAAAAAAAAAGAATAAACAGTGCTGGCATTTTGGCAAAGACAGGTGTTATCTGAAACCTTATTCTCTGTTGGGTTCCATCGTGACTATTAGTTTGTGTACTGCTACACTTTGTGTGTTCTCTGCTTTCCATCTTCATTTTATGTGTAAAAAATGAAGTGTATGCAGGGTTTAAAGGGGAAGATTTTTTTCCTCATCTCCAACCTTTACTTCCGCGTGGATTAGCTTTACCTGCCTATCCACCAGGGGCGGAGTGGGGCACTAAAAGCCACCGGGAGAATTCTGACCAGCCCAGCCCAGCCCACCACCGGGCCACCACCATAGGCCCGGCTTACACACGTCTCGCGGCAGCTCACATTAAATGTGGGCTGGTCCACCTGACCTCAGTGGCCGACCGGCCGACCGGGAAAACTCCAGATCGTCCCGACGGCCACTCCGCCCCTGCTATCCACCATTCAGTCTGTACATTTTTTTTTCTACGTTCTCTTTTAAAGATCGGATGAGGTGGGCCCCATACATATCTTCGCCTTGGGCCCCCAATTTGCTAAATCCGCCACTGGCTATACGCCCCAAAAAAACGATACAGACCCAGTTGCTTCCGATGTGCGCAGGAGCAACAGGAACCCTGTGGAAGTGGGAGCAGCTTTTCGTTGAACCATGGAGCTGCTCCTGGTTACGCTGCCTTCACACTACCTCCGTCCGTTGACGGATGGGGGCTTTTTGACATATCCATGTGTTTTCCCGGGTTGTATTACAATTTCATTGGACAGTGCATTTGCGTATATTTGCATAACGTGATTGGCCGGCGGATCCGTCGCTGCCTGAAAAGTTGAACATTTCTCAACTTTTTGACGCAGGCAACGGAGCCGACAGAACGGACAGACCCACAATGCATTTCGAGAGCGCTCCATGCAAAGTCGTGAAAAACGTGGCGTTACAGTCTCTGTACCGGGCCCAGAGCCTGGGGGACCGGACCTCCCCCCCTTTGGGGGACACCAAGGCCATCGCCCCCACAGAGGAGGGACAAGGAAGGACGGACGAAAAATGCACAGGCAGACAGGAAGTAGAACTCTGCCTCACTGCTGGAGACAAACACGTAGACACACACACACACACACACACACACACACACACACACACACGAACACACAGACACACACAGGCATACACACACACGCAAACACACACACACACACACACACACACACACATACTCGACATGTGTGTGTGTAGGGGCGCGAACGTGTGTGTGGCTGTTGCAAATACATGAAGTGTATAATTCATTGCATATCAATAAAAAATCAGTTGCTTATGAAGTTTATCATTTAGTTTATTATTTATGATCATTATTAAATTCTTATATTATTATATGGTACATATATATTGCTGCAACTCCTACATTTGGTGGGTTGTCTGTTTATGCATGTTTATTCCCAACATGCGCCTGGGCACTCCTGCAATCAAATATTTAATACTGGAGCCTCGAAGACTCGACGTGAACCCAGACTTTCCCTGTGATTCTGAACACACACTGGTTGTGTATGTACACCTTCTGGCTCTGGTTCTGAACCGTTGTGTGTGTGTACACCTGCTGGCTCTGCCCTTGAACGGTCGCGTCAGTACACCAAAGAGCTGCAGTGCGCTTCAGTCGATGCCCCTCACACAGTAAACTCCTCGTGTCTTTGTCCCGTGAGCTCCGAGCGGCGCTAAATTTGACTTGTAACCATAACAACCCCTCTACCTTCCTCCGATGACGTGAGAACGTTCATGTCACCGGCTTTCTGTGCCGCTCAGGGGTGGGTGGATGTCACGCTCCGAGTCAGGTGGTTCACTCACCAACTCTCCATGGCTGATAGCCATAGATGTTCTGGAGTGTTAACACAGAGAGAACTGGAACACGCCCTAACCAGGAAGCCTTCTCTCTCTGGTAACCACAGAGAGACAACACACAGAGAGAACTGGAACACGCCCTAACCAGGAAGCCTTCTCTCTCTGGTAACCACAGAGAGACAACACACAGAGAGAACTGGAACACGCCCTAACCAGGAAGCCTTCTCTCTCTGGTAACCACAGAGAGACAACACACACAGAGAACTGGAACACGCCCTAACCAGGAAGCCTTCTCTCTCTGGTAACCACAGAGAGACAACACACAGAGAGAACTGGAACACGCCCTAACCAGGAAGCCTTCTCTCTCTGGTAACCACAGAGAGACAACACACAGAGAGAACTGGAACACGCCCTAACCAGGAAGCCTTCTCTCTCTGGTAACCACAGAGAGACAACACACAGAGAGAACTGGAACACGCCCTAACCAGGAAGCCTTCTCTCTCTGGTAACCACAGAGAGACAACACACAGAGAGAACTGGAACACGCCCTAACCAGGAAGCCTTCTCTCTCTGGTAACCACAGAGAGACAACACACAGAGAGAACTGGAACACGCCCTAACCAGGAAGCCTTCTCTCTCTGGTAACCACAGAGAGACAACACTCAGAGAGAACTGGAACACGCCCTAACCAGGAAGCCTTCTCTCTCTGGTAACCACAGAGAGACAACACACACAGAGAACTGGAACACGCCCTAACCAGGAAGCCTTCTCTCTCTGGTAACCACAGAGAGACAACACACAGAGAGAACTGGAACACGCCCTAACCAGGAAGCCTTCTCTCTCTGGTAACCACAGAGAGACAGTGAGTCTCTTAGAAAGACAACACACACACACACACACACACACACACACACACACAGAGAACTGGAACATGCCGTAAACAGAAAGCCTTCTCTCTCTGGTAACCACAGAGAGACAGTGAGTCTCTTAGAGAGACAACACACACACACACACACACACACACACACACACAGAACTGGAACACACCGTAAACAGAAAGCCTTCTCTCTCTGGTAACCTCAGAGAGAGCGTGAGTCTCTTCACAGTTTGCAGCATCACACAGTTGTTGATTTAGTTGAAGTTGTTGATCTGCTTGTTAATTAATCTCGGATCCCGGAAGTACTATGTTTTTCTCACACCAGAGAAACGGAGACTAGAGACGGGAACATATTGAAAGGCGAGAAGCGTATTTCCGATAGACTGTACACACTTTCCTAGTGGGAACATCCTAACAAATCTGTGTCTGAGGTGGTCCATCTGCACGCTGTTGATACCACGTTGAACAACCACGGTGGACAAGATGTTCTGAAATGTCTTCACACTGGCTAACGAAGAGCTCCTTGATCTCTTCTAGCGAGTTATTGGCTGTTTACCAATATTTTTTATTTAAATTAAACAAAAAATAAATCATAAACAACTTTGGTTGGTTCCTTCTATTTCGTCCGATTTTCAAAATTAGTTTTGGAAATAGATGGGGCTCTGTCTCCTTAACTTACATTTTTTTTAAATGTTGCGTCTAATGAAACAACTTGTTTATTGTTTGAATTCAAGCTATGGGATGTACTGTAGGTGGTTCATATCGTCTGTGATTCATCACAACACATTCTCCCATGTTGTTAAAATATATAAGGAAACTTTGCTTGTAAACACACAAACGCACACACATGCATACACACACACACACACACAAACAAACTTACTCACAATTACACACACACACACACACACACACACTCACACTCACACTCACACCCTTACTGCAGACCAACTAGCTCTGCCACCCGGCTAACATGAAACAAACAGATGGGATGTATGAGGCCCAGACACCGTGAACCTGACAAGCACATCAAGACAGATCTCCATACCACACACACACACATGGGAGCACACACACACACACACACACACACACACACACACACACACACACACACACACACACACACACACACAGGAGCACACACACACACACACACACACACACAGGAGCACACACACACACAGGAGCACATCCACACATCCACACAAGAGAACACACACACACACACACACACACACACACACACACACACACACACACACACACACACACACACAGGAGCACACACACACATACACCACCTTCTTCCCATCACATCACCTGACAAGGTACACAGCAGCACAGTGCATTGTTATTAGGCAGTCTCCAGTATTCAGAGTCAGAGTCAGTCACACAGAACCCCCCAAACACACACATACACACATCAACTCTCCCTTCCCACCCCCCCCCTCTCTCTCTCTCTCTCTCCACACTCTCTCTCTCTCCACATTACCTCTCTCCCTCTCCCTCTCTGTCTCTCTGTCTCTCTCTCTCTCTCCCTCCCTCTCTCTCCCTCTCCCTCTCCCTCTCTGTCTCCCTCTCTCGGGAGCCACGGTAATGAGCGTTTAGCTGACGAACGGAGAAGACGTTGTTTGACATCTGGCTGCTCCTGACGTTCCCCATCGTTTAGTGAGGTCTAATTGCTCTCTGAGGGACCAATCGGACGGTCACACCTAGACGAACCTGACCCAAATAACATTTCTGGGAAAGGGGGTTAAGAGGATCTGCCGCTTAAACGCCCACCACAGCCTTTAGAAAACTATTTCGATCCCTGACCATGTGGGGAGATGGGGGAGGGGGGAGAGTCAAACAAGTCGCCATGACTCTGTACTGTTATGACAGGATTGAAAATGATTATCCACATCTTATTGTTTACTCAGACCGCTTTTTATAATGTAATTCAGAGCACCTCAAAAGATTATGCAGAGAAAAAGTCCTAAAAAATACTAAGAATAACTTTAGAATCCATTTCCATTTGGGTGAAATGGCCAAAGAATTTTTGCATTTCTGAAATGTCTGTGTTTATTTTCCGGAGATAGACAAGTGTTTCGGCAGAGATTCAAATGCAATGTTTACCGCTTCCAAAATAACCTTTCATGGCCCCACTCCCACCAACATATGTTTGAACTTGTGTATGAAAGTATTCTGAAAATGCGGTATAGTCACAACTCACCTCTTTCATTTCTCTCAGCTTTACCCAGCTGCCAAGTAAACAATATATATAAAATTGAAGGAAATACTTTACTTTTGTTGAATACTTTTTTGGTAACACAAACACAACAATACGTGTACATTAATCAGCCATGAATTAACATTAGTTAATGCAGTAATTAGCATTATTATATAGCATTAGCATGAGCATAGTGTTAGGGGTTAGGGTTAACCCTAACCACATTAAATAATGTATGAATAAAAACTATAATATGAACACAGTTAACAAACAAACATTAGTAAATGATTACTAGAAACATTAGTTAACAGTGATCACTGTTAGTTAATGCTTAACTGACGTTAATTGAAGGTTAATTAATGTAACCTTGTTGTAAAGTGTTAAATTTCTTTCAATAGCTTTATTCAGATACATTATCATTTCACAATGTTTGAAACAGACTCATAATAACCTTAAGTATTTATTTGAAATACAGAATATATTAATAATCAATTAAACCCTCCGGAATTGCTTTTTGATTTATTTTGCCTGAAAGAAATTATTTAGCAGTGAGTAATAAAACAGCATTTCTCTTAAAAGTGTACCATCTCAACATGGAACAAAAAAGCAAGCCCTGCTTTTCTTCTCTTCATTGAGTTTGATTTGTTTTACTGCACTCTGGATCCCAGTACAGTAAGCACAGTGGGAGCCCAAACAGCACTGCTCAGCACGTCGAAAATCAATTCAAAACTGTTTCGGTCGAACAAGTCTGGATGCCTAAATTGTGCTCGGAAACAAACTCGGTTGAAACTAACCCACACGCTAACAATGGCAGAAACGTAATTTAGACCAAGTCAGGTGTAATCCGTGTAGCGTATCAACAGCTACAGCCTCCAAGTACTTGCCAGGCAATATCCTAAAGTTTGAGGAAATCACTTAACCCTTCAAACGAAGACATGGTAACCCAGCAAAACCGAGTGGGAGGACTACGAGAAACAAAAACAAGGGACCAATAGAGATCTACTAGTTGTCTATTATACGGAAACAAAATCTTAACATATGGACATTTTGGAAATGGAAAATATAAAGGGAACTTGAAATAAATTGAAAGTAGCCTATATCAAATGAGTGAAACGACAAACAAGACAAATCCTGTGGACACAAGTTGAACGCAACACAGGGCGAGTCGGGAGGCGTCTAAATGTACCGAGGTCTGCTCGGGGACATCAGTACAGTCTGAGCCCTCCCTGCTCATCCACACCAGTGGATTAGGAAGCCTCCAGACAGTGAACACGGCCCGAGACGCAGCACAGGTCCACCGCGGTGGCAGGCTGCAAGATAACTCCCTAAACCTGGAGGAAACGGGGCCAAGCGGCAAGCAGTGGAGCTAGCGAGGAGGAGCAGCTATCAGAGCTCATGCCGCATGGCCGATTCTACAGCAGATATACGGAGACGGGCTGCTAGGCAACCGGTGCAGTAAGATCAGCCGCGGTCGCAAGAGAGATTAACTTGGCCCATATTCCAGATACAGTCTTCAAATCAAAGACTGGATCTTTCCGTATATTAATGGTTCCTTCCATACATTGAAATAAATGAACGCACAAATCAGCGCGAGTAAGATTATCTTCCCCTTAATTGAATATACCCTCTTGAAGGAATCTGGTTACCGAATGCATACCTGGTATTACATTCTGCAGCGCGGGATGGCTCACTGAGTGCCCCCGCGGCTGGGTAAATTGGGTTATTGCAGGAGCAGATAATACAGTAATAGGATTATGTCTCACTTCAGGGGATCACCGTTGATGGGCCAAACACTGTGTTTCACTGTGTGTGTGTGTGTGTGTGTGTGTGTGTGTGTGTGTGTGTGTGTGTGTGTGTCAATGGACCGGGACCGGGATGTGGGGCAGTGTGTGTGTGTGTGTGTGCATGTGTGTGTAGTACACAAGATTGTGTGTGTGTGTGTGTGTGTGTGTGTGTGTGTGCGCCATTTCAAAGCATTGAAAAGTGTTTCTAAGAAATAAAATAAAAATGTCAACCATAAGAAAAGAAGACCATTAAACTGTCTCTACAGTGTCACTTCATTTCCTTATGAAGCACACAAACGCAGACCCAGACCGACCCACATGCCACTCTGCGGCCGACAATGTGGAGCAATCTACAGCCTCAGCTCCGGGTGGTGTCGGCCAGGGCTCCAGAATGAATAATGGAGTATTGCTCAGACGTTT
>NC_140282.1:1898853-1913853 GCF_964030765.1 Micromesistius poutassou
GGATGGCTGGTTCAAGCAGCCCCACCTGGCCCGAGTCCGACTGATTGGCCTCTGGGGCTGGGGGGAGGCTGCACACCTGTTGCTCGTTGTGCAATCAATGTTAAAGCGGCCATCACATGACAGCACAGAGCGCCGGGAACTTCTACCATAAACCGACCTTCAACACCCCCTGCGTCGTTTGTCTGGAGGAGCACGATAAAAGGCAGCAACCAACGTTATTACAGACACTTTAAAGTACTTTAAATTCATAGGCCGTTGTCTTTTTTAAAGGTGACCTATTATACCACCATCTAGGCGGACACGCCCACTTGTGATGTCAGAAGAGGCCGATTTTAAAAGCGGCTTGTAACGGCTAATCACACTCACACCTGGTGGGATAAAATGTCACCTTTTAAAGATTTTGCTTCAGATTCAGACACATAAATTCAAACACATTATTTTGCATCTGTCATGGTTGTGTGCTTCTGTCTTCATGTGGTGATTGACCTCGTGTTTTAAATAATCCTCACTCCAGGGGGGTGTGCACATTGTTCATGGTTGACGCTGGTTCCCATGGCGTTACGTGAACGGGAACGTTTGCGTTATGCACTGAAGTAGGTTGGCCCTCAGCCTATTGGCTGTTGTGCTGGCCAATCAGAGGTGCCAGTTTGTCTTGCGGGATTGAGGGTCTTCCGTGTCACCACCCCATGAGATCCGGCATCTATCGTCGTTAATGATTTACGATGGCATATCTAGTGATTCAACTTTTCAGAACGCCATTTTAAACCTTGATTCTTTGAAGATTACGTTTTCGTAGTCGTCATTTAATTAATCTTTGTACAGGAAATCTGAAAATTAAAAATAGCAGCCTACATTGAAATGAAGTCTGTGACATGTATGTAATGTTTTTTTAAATCTTTTGATTGATCTGATTGAGCTTGAATTGTGACAAATTCTTAGCATGAAGAAGTTAGCATTACGGTGCTTTTGTTATAATAGGATTGGAAATCATATCTGGGTCGTTAATTACATGGCTGGACAAAGAGAGCGTGCAGACAGTATGAATAGTTGACCATGCTCTGATAGTAACTCAGACGTTTTGTCACTTTTGTGCAGTGGCAAGTAGGCCACCTCTCCCACCAGTAGACTGTCATGCCATATTGGATGTTGCACTAAATTGTGTCTGCTCCAATTTCCCCACAGACTAATTCCTAATTCCAGAACATTTATTGGCAAATGAAGTGATTGCGATTCTGTCTCTGATACGAGGCAGAGATTCTCCCCACAGTAGAGACAAGGCTTTAAAGAGATTAAATCACTCTCTGATGTTTTTGCCAGCTCATATTAACACTTGGCTATTTCAAGTTTGATGAATGCTCTGCTTTACTTTGTGAAATAGCTATGTATGTATTTATGCATATCTGGCCCACAATATATGTTAGCTTATGCACGGTCCAACCCAGTGGATTGTGGGTTCAAACGAGCAGTAATCTTTTATTTAAAAACATTTTTTGACATACATATATATGTTTGTATATATATATATATATATATATATATATATATACTCTGACTTTTAAAATGTATAAATATGTTCCAGGCTCAACGACAAAAAACAAGCTTACTGTTAATACATACACTTCAAATCAAATCAAAGGATTAATAAATACAGACGATCAAGGATTTCCCGTGTATAGTCTTGCTTCACAGCTGCTCATCAGCATGCAGGGCCAAAGCAAAGGACCTCGCGGAACAGACTTTAATCTCACCATAGACCAGATGCCAGTCAAACTCCACTTCCCATCGTCACCGCTGCAGCCGTGCTGCCCATCCGCCCCTGTGCACACTGAGCACCTCCTCCAACACCTGGACTGAAAACCCAACAACTTGAGGGCTTTGTTTACACTCATCACCACTTGCACAACTGTCTTGGGTTGTTAGCTGAGAACAAAAAAAATGCTTTGTGACCCATTGCCACAACCATAAACACACTTTAGGTGAGAGCAGATGGAGCACGATTCTGTAAAGCTTTACTGGGGTTGGAATCTGACATTTATTCTCCTGTTTTATAATTGTTAGCGTAATTGGTGGCGATGAGACCAACTTAAAGACGGTCACACCATAATACGACTGTAGAAAGGAAGAGGCTTTTTAGGTCAGGTAAATCTAGTCCAACCTCAGTCCATCCAGTTCATTGGCTGGGGCACGCTGTGTTTGTGTGCCGATTTGTTTCATATCTGGCAACCTCGGATTCCCGAAGAAGGTGAATAATGACACGCACGCAAAAACCGAAACAAACGTTCTGACCCGGAACAGAAATGTCAAAGGAGAACATACTTTCTGTGGCATGCTGTTTTCGACAGAGGTGGGATACGAAGCATGTTTCCTTAATCTCTGATGACATGTGTTCATTTAATGATTTAGCGCAGTACGTTTTTTCCATATTGCGCCTTTAAGGTCATCTTATGAATAAATAAAAAGGTGTGTTAAGCTTTGTTTACCTTCTCCCGACGGCAGAGTTTGCATTGAGAGTCACCACTAAAATGGGTTCAGCGTGTTTCATTAGCCGCAGGCAAACACTGTTAGCGTCCTTCAGCGTGCTGCTCATACACAGGTTGACAGGGGTGGCCGCGACGGCAGCGATGGGTCCACACATCAGCAGAAGCCCACACTGCTGCTCTGAACCAAACAGAACCAGATAGGTCCACACTAGTAGTACACCACGACTCTGGGAGGGAGACAGGGAGAGAGGTAGTGGGAGAGAGAGAGAGGGTGACAGGGAGAGAGACAGATAGACAGGGAGAGAGAGACAGAGAGAGAGAGAGAGCGGGAGACAGATGATCTCAAAGCAGGCATAGCAATATAAGCATCACGGTAAATGTTGTGGTTGAATGCAGTTCACAAACAAGACAGTAAGAGAGAGAGAGACAGGGAGACAGAGAAAGACAGGGAGGGAGAGAGAGACAGACAGAGAGAGAGAAGGAGAGGGAGAGAGAGAGAGAGTGAGACAGGGAGAGAAACAAATAGACAGGGAGAGAGAGACGGAGAGAGAGAGAGACCGGTAGAGAGACAGAGAAACAGACAGAGAGACGGAGAGAGAGACAAAGAGAGAGAGGGAGACAGATGATCTCAAAGCAGGCATAGCAATACAAGCATCACGGTAAATGTTGTGGTTGAATGCAGTTCACAAACAAGACAGTCATTGGGGGCGGCTTGCTATTGAAGGTGGAGACACAGCCCCCATAACAAGGAGGGATTTGTTAGACACCAGCAGTAGGAAACTCATCCGGCAGTGACAGCTTTTCTCCAGCGTTGTCAACTGTCAGGCACCTTGCTGTCAATCACCCGAGTTCAGCTCTTCAAGTAAATATGTGGTTGTTGTGTTGAATAAATAACTTGCTCTCCGGGCTACAGGGTTGGTGTGAGGTGGTGGTAACAGGGGTGCAGAGGGGGTGTTGAGGCTGAGGCTATTGGATGTGTTAGTCTTTAGCCGTCGTCCAGCTACTGAGAAGGACTGAGCACCTCTTGGTCAGGTCCAGTGCGTTGAATAAACTGTAACAAAGCAAGCATACAGACTTTGGAGAAGTCAACGGCGCATGTTTGGCTTTGGGTATATTTCTTTGATTTGTGCTCTGTAAGTAATTTCACAAGGTACGGGAAGGCGATTTCTCCAAGTTAGTAAGTGAAAAAAATGATGTGTTAACTTCATCTCAACCGTGACAAATACACCGTATTACAGAAATGACAAAAACAAATGCTGAAACTAATAAAAACCAAAACTAAAACTAAGCATTTTCAAAAATGAACTAAATGAACTAACAAACCCGCTTTAAAAACTACTGATCTCAACTGAAACTGATTGAAAACAAAAAGTCAAAACGAAAAATGCTAAAATATAATAACCTTGAACCTATACACACCGGACAACACCAGCAGCATATTGGTTCAGGCCTCGCTGAAATGTCCTCACTTCACTCACTTCATCTACTATTGACCACATCTAGGCTACGGAATCATTACAGTATACTGTCTATACAATAAACACTGCGAGCATGCAGTGAGCAGTGAAATTATAAGGCACTTTAATAAATGTATATGTGTTTTCCTTATTGGAACTTACTGAAGATACACTAAACAAATCAATTACCCCCTATAACACACACACACACACACACACTTGTGTCCGCAACCTCAAGACATCCCATCCATCAGCATGGTTTAAACTCACAGGGTCGTTGAAAGCGCAGAGGAACAGCCCTGCTATTAGGGTGATGTAATGGACCAGCGATGGCCGTGTAATTTCGCTTAAAGACCCAGAGGAATCCCGGCCCAGGCCATCATCTCGTTAGGACCACTTATGCTCTTGAAAGCGGACCACGACAGTGAGAGTGGATGTGGGGCTCTCTTCCACTCCTCAACTCCGTTGCTCCTTATGTGCTGCTCACACTTTACAATGAGTATAGCACTTCTCTGCATCCGTGATTGATTGATTGATTGATTTTATTTGGCCATTCTTGATATGAAAATATGAAACAGCAACCTGTACCATACATTATATAAATAAAAATAAAAAATAGTCAGGGATGACACAATAAAGCCCTAAGGCTTATTTCCATTGTGGTCCCATATGATGTACATCCAGCCAATGCCGGGGTTGATTGAGGGCTCAATATGTTTTACCTGTTATGTTTCTAATTGTTTTTAACCCCTATCTCCTGATTTATATTTGATAGTGTTCCTTGTTTTACTTTGTAAGTACAGAGTATTGATTTCGATCCGTTTTAGAGCGCTAGTTTTAGAGAAAATGCTAGCTGCGGTCTGAACTTTACTTTTGTATTGCTGGAATGGTATCCTGATCTATGGTTTGTTTACGATAGATAAATAAAGAAAAAAGAATCTGAAAAGGCGATTACGGTTTAGTTAAGTGGAAAATGATGATCATTACAAGCAATCGAGATTGGCTTGTTTGCTTATTGCAGGGAATTTAAGCTGCTGTAATTAAAGCACTAGGCACAGCTGATTCCTTTATAGATTTTATCCAGTTGACGGGGGCGGAGAATTTGGCGTAATTTAGCAGTAAAAACAGTGAAAGAACCTATTCCTCTACAGTATTTTGTAATGTGATGTAATGTCATTTTAAGAAATTTAAAAAATAACAGATTTTTAAATATTATGTTCTTGAGTTCAGTATAGTTACTATCGTCTTTATACTTTTTATTCACACATCATTTTCCATTTGTTTACACAGAGGGACGTTGTGTCCCACTTCTTTATTAATATTTTGTTCACAACAAAATTGCTTACCAACTGTTATGTGAAATTCATACATTCATCATTACAGTTCATCATCATCAAAAAAAAGGCTTGTGTGCCATTATTGCCATATTTAAACCCTTGCGTAAGCAATTATTGGTTTCTGACACCAATAAACACCAAGATAGATTCTACACCCTGCGTACAGACACACAACAACTCACACTGCCCCGTGAGACACACACACACACACACACACACACACACAAACTGATGAAGGCAGGTCACGTTGGTCGCTTTCTACCTGGAAAACATCCCAATCCAAGCAGCCGGTGTGAACCTTGCCTCCGTTCCGTGAGACGCCGGCTGTTTTCCTTTCTGCGCCGTAAACGTAATGGCTTCCACCACTGACACCGCAGAACCCCCATCTGAAGCGATGTTCCCTGAATGCATAGGTGGAAAGATAAGGGCCTACTTGTGTTGACCCACATCTGCGCTACGTTCCGCTGGATCCCGGAATTACAGAGGTGGGATAGGTCCCGGTCAACAGGGCAGCATGCATGGCTGCGTGTTGTCAGAAAAGATCATTTTCTAGTGTTTGTTCCCCCGAGGATTTGCTGTTGTTTCCTTTCACAGCTCAGTTATTTCACTTCACTGTCATGGTTTTTTTTTCTTCCCTCAGCACTTGCTCCTCCGGTTGATTTGTCTGTGCGATCTTAAGGAAAAAAAAGAAAAAAAGGGTGCGAAGCATCTGGTACACTTTGCAATCGCGAGTTTAGGCCCGACCCCTAGCATCGGTTCGTCTTAGTCTGTGCAGCTGGGAGACGATGCGAGAACACACATACGTATAACTTTCAGATGAATGAACTGGATCCTGAGGTCCGCCGGGAGCATATCCTGCAATCGTCGGATCGAATTGGAATAATTCTCAAGTGGCTGAAGAATTACGAGCTTGATTTCCCCTCCTTCGCCTCGGCCCAGCTCCATCAGTCGCCTCGTCTTTTGAACACAGTGGAACCCTTGTGCTTTGGTTGTATTAGTATCACACAAACAGAACGTTGATAATTATTACATTACAATTTTCAAAATATATTAATGAACTATGCAGTGAATTACCGTTGTTATTTCTCTATTGCGAATTACACTGCCGGGGGGGGGGGGACTACACCGATAAAGGATGCTCCGCCTCCGATGTGAAGTGTAATTCGCAATTGAGAAATAACAACGGTAATTCACTGCGTAATTCATTTATATATTTTGAAAACTGTAATGTAATCATTTTCAACCTTAATTTAGGGCCCCCCCCCCCAGGTACTTGGGGCCCTACGTGCTCTGCGTACTCTGCGTATGGGGAGCGGCAGCACTGCACACAAAGCAGATCTTTGTTCAGTTGGCCACAATTACCCACAACTACCGGAACATTTCGCAGGGGAGCCGTGAGTTGGGCCGTCATGTTGCCTTCAGTGAAGTAAGTAAAGATGAAGCACTCGAGAGCACAGGGATTGTTCAATGAAAGGGAACGTGAATACCTCACACTTCTGCTTCGATTGCTGGACAATTTTGCGAGGGGTCAGCAGTTCATGCTCCCACTGTGCTGCATTATGGATCACAAAGTTCTCCAACAAAACTGTGGATAAAGTCTGAATCAAGGACACTGCGCTCTGGTTTTTTTTAAAGGAACAGGAGACGTTAATAAAGTGTTGGTCAGTCAACACATTACAAATCTATAAGCAGCTTCTTCTTATTCCTCAGTGCTCATTAAAACTTTGACAGGGCTAGAGCCATCACCGACGTCTGAGGAGATCTGTGTTCGCAACAGAGGTGTCTGGGCCTTTCTAATGAGGCCTACAGAGAGGCGATTATAATGTCAGCAAACGGTAATCGTGTCATTCAAGTTTAATGAACAAAACAACGACCAAAAACTCCACCACAGCCCATGTAACCAAAACGCACTAACCCGTACGCTGATGGCCTCCTAAAACCTCCCACGGGATCCACCCGTGTCTGGGCGTACACCTCACCGGATAAGCAGGGTTCCGTGTTCCCTCTGTCTGTCTGTCTGTCTGTCTGTCTGTCTGTCTGGGAGGCCGGGGGAGAAAGACTCTGGCCGGGGCGAGAGCGTTCTGCCAGGTCTGCAGCTGGCCCTGGCTTTGTCACCTGCCCTGAGAGCCAGGGTCTCATCCATAATCCTAACCGCCGGCGTGACACTGTGTCACCCTCCTCCGTGATAGAGTGCGGCGGACCAGCATGCATTTGGCCCCGGCCCCTTTGAAAGGACAGCAGGGCAAGTTCTTCACCTTTTGAATAATGGACATTTTGGCCCGTGACCAATGTGTGTGTGTTTTTTTTTTTTTTTGTGTATGTGTGTGTTCTGTACTAACACGGTGTATACGACTGCTTGCTGATACCCATCCCTATTTTGGCGTTGAGGGATATTTTAAATAATAAATGTTCATATTTACCAACACATTTCTGAGAATAACCATCCTCTGTATTCGACTTTCTCTAAAAGATTAAATCAGAACCCATGTCCTTCACCTCCAGGTTAACGGCCCTGACACGGTCGTGATCGACCCCAGAGCGGCGTGGGCTACCTGCCACGCAGGAGACCAGTCCTCTCATCTCCGCACACAAAGGGCCGACCATTTGTTTCCCCACCATCCACTCATTATCCATCATGGAAATCCCTCCCATTCTGGACTCTTCTCAGTAAACTCACCCCGGAGTTCCATACCCACGGCAGAAAGGGCTCCGTTCTCCCAGACACTCTGTGCTGGCATAGCGCGACGGGAGCTGCAGAGGGGAGATATTGAAGCATGGCTGAATCAGTGTGAAGGGAAGAGGGCTTTTCAGCCCCGTGGGCAGAGCAGAAGAATTCTTCTTCTTCCCCGTCTTCTTCTTCTGCTGCCGCACCCATCCCTCCGAGCCCGGGGTTGTGGAACGCTGCCCGCAAGAGCTGGAGCCGGTACCCCCGCGGTCCAACCACCCCCCCCCCCCCCCACCCCGCCCAACCACCCCCCCCCCCCCCCCATCTTCTTCTGTGGTGGCACCAGAGCATTTATGTCTCGCCAACTTGTAACCTTTTTTTTTTTTTTTTTTCCCTCCATATCTGTATTATTCCCCCTTTCACCAAAGCATTTCCTTACCCGCACGACTTCCCCATAGGGAAGACACACTGGAGTGACTTCTAACTGGTTATCAGGCAGCCTCCCAAAGCGAGGCACGCTACGCTGTCACGAGCCCGCTGTAATCCCCAGGCGTGGCCGCACTCCTTTCTATTCTGGATGGTGACGTCTAAAGGACCTGTCGTCGCCGTGTCCCTTCGTCCAAATTCCCCGGCCTCGTTTGCTTACGGCCACCAAGCAAACAGGTGTCTTCGTTGTGAAAGACCGTGAGGTAAGAGTGAGCCCAAGCCATGCATATTTAATCCTAATGTGCCATATGTCTTGTGTGAAGTCAGCCAACCTCAAACTAATTAGCATGCTGAGCTGCAAGGATACTTGCTGCTTTTATAGGCTGGGAGCGTTTTCAGGGCTGCTTCTGTTCCTGAACACTGGGAGAGAGAAAGGCACAGCGGCTTCTGAGGGCTGCAGGCGTCGTGGATAACATCTCATGGGCTGTCTTCCTTCCATCACGTTATCACGATGCACTTTGAAATGTGGAGAAAAAGCCCTTATTTTTCTGATGTGTTTGCGGGTAAATTTAATAGAGCCTTCGCCTTGGCAGCTGTCATTCAGAGGCAGAACACATATCGACCTCAAGAGAACCCCATTTGTCGGGGTTATGTGATTCTAAGAGGCATCGATGGTTCATGCATCCATTCATTGACATTGTTTGCTGCTGTTTATTTCACTTTGCACAACGTTGTCAAAGTACAATGCCCTCAAAACCATGTCCACGTTGAAGTACTTTTTCCCACTGTGTATTTTTCTCTCTTATTTTGTGTGTTTCATTTTCTATTCACGGCCTTAACATGGGTGGATAATGTCAAATGGATTCTGGCAAATGATTCCCACACAAACATGTGGGTTCAACTCGATAAACCTGGACCTTTTGCCTTGCACAACACGTGATTGACAATATCTCCTCTTTGTGAGGGTGAGTTCAGATGACATCGTGCCAGAGGCTTTCAACACAGCCCAACACAACCTCCACTAATGAGGGGGCCTGCGGTCCGTGATGGTGTGGGGCCCGGGGGGGGCATCTCGGACCCAGTAGTCCTACTTTGTTATAACCGACAACTGAAGGTTTCATTACCGAGATATTCTACAGAGGAGAAACATAGCCGCAAATTAAATGAAGCTTTAAGAAGGGGATTTTAATAAGTGGATTTCTACAGCGGCAAGTCCACACAGTGTTGATTTGAAAACTTTACATACACTTTTTTTACTTTCTGTCACCGACAAGGTTTGTGTTTGCCAACTACACGCCTACAGATGATTGGTCAACAAAATATGAAGCAAAAGTAAGAGAAACGCCCTTTCACCCAGATTGAATCTTGTCTGCCATCAGACATTAGATATGAAGTCTGATTTGTGTCACTAGTGTGGGGGGTATGAGCCAAACCGGGCTCGGGCCTGTCTCTGGAGGCTTTGCACATTTTCACATTCAAAACACACACACACACACACGCACACAAAGTACGTGCACACAAAGTACGCGCACACGTACGCGCACACACAGTCACAGTGACCATGCAGCCAAGGTCACGCAAATGAGTCAGGTGGGTTGGCTCCCAGCGGGCGACAGAAGCACAGCTGACCCATATTCAGCCCGGACCGGCGCAGCTTGCCAGGGGTGACATAACGGGAGCGCTTGGCCGGAGCCCCGTCAGGGACAAAGTGGAGAGCGAGAAGTCTTTGAGACTCTGGCCTTTGAGAGTCTCGATCTTTGAGACTCTGAGAGTCTGGGTCTTTGAGACACTGGTCCTTTGTGAGTCTGGTCCTTTGAGACACTGGTCCTTTGAGAGTCTGGGTCTTTGAGACACTGGTCCTTTGAGAGTCTGGGTCTTTGAGACTCTGAGAGTCTGGGTCTTTGAGACACTGAGAGTCTGGGTCTTTGAGACACTGAGAGTCTGGGTCTTTGAGACACTGGTCCTTTGTGAGTCTGGTCCTTTGAGAGTCTCGGTCTTTGAGACTCTGGGCCTTCAACGTGCACCGTCTGCTCCACGCTGAGAGAGTATCGCTGGCGGGGGACTGTTGAGCAGATGAAGTCGTGGAGGAGCGGAGTTATTTTGTGAATCGCCCCGGTGACTATCAATAGGAATTCAATAGGAAAACGCGTATGAGATGACTGGTGAATATACCACACGGTCTAGTTTAAGTTGTGATGACGAGGTCTGGTGGAGCCACACTTTGAAGCATGGGAATCGCAGGATATAATTATTCCTGAGCTGAATACAGAATGTTCCAAACCCATGTGATATTACTTTTGGCAGCTTGGCTTATGTTTTTTTTTTTTTGCAGTTAGTACTTTCCCCGGCATGTCAGTAGGGAAAAGAAATAGCAGGAAATTAAGCATAAAGCCACAGAGACTTGTCTTTGCATTGCAGTATAGTACCTGAAACTATTGGCTGTGACACCTATGAAAAATAAGGTGCTTACTTTGTGATAAATGGTCCGTCCCAGTGGACACGCATTACCGTGAACCACAATAGTGGTGGGGATGAGCCAGAGTAACTCTAATGAGGAGAGACTTCTGAGCACAGCAGAGCATCCTGGGGAGAAATAGATCAACTACAAGGAAAGACAATCCACTAATCGTTTTCAAATGGCTAACTATGGTTATGGATATATATATATATATATATATATATATATATATACTTTGCAGATCAGCCTCAGCATCTGGAAGATATTTTTAATGATCCGCTGAATGCATCTCATCAGTCGGTTGATTAAAGGCCCAGTCGCCCCTCCTCCTGACAGCTCATCTCCGGGCGAAACAGAGAAAAGTTAACAATTCTACAGAATCCATCCCTCGAGTCCCTTCTCATGCCGGCCGACCAACAGCGATGGGAGGATCGTGAGGTGCTGTCCAACGGGGGGCCGACATCTAAAAAATACAGGAATTCAGAACCTGATTGATCCCTTCTCTATCAAAGAAGGTTCTAAAACAGATCTGGTATACGTACAAAATATTGGATTTCTCCAGGCCTTTATCACTAGAAATACCCAGAGGGGGGCTTCGGCCCTTGTAACTGCGTGCAGAGTTGGCCGGGCTCCTGCTTCTGAGTACCATTGTAATTGACTTTCCGTGTTCGACCCTCACACCGCCAATCCTCACGCCAGGGGTCAGCTGCCAGATGGAGGCGCTCAAATGTATGCACTCTGAATCGCAATCCCTCGCTGGAAGTCCAACAGAGGGAAAGGGGTTTAAATGCTGGGTTGTGTGTCGGTAAGGTTGGTGTGCTGGAGAAGGTTGGTCCACACTGCAAAGTGTTAATAGTGTTTATGCATTATGTCGAATTGTGATACAAGAGTGGCAGCTTCATACTGTGATGATCGACGAGTCATTCATTTGTGTTTTTCTACTAAACATCTTAAGATAAGATAATCCTTTATTAGTCCCAGAGTGGGGAAATGTGCAGTGTTACAGCAGCAAAGAGCAAAGACGATAGTGCAAATAAAGAAATAAAGACGACAGTCGTGCAAAATACAATAAAATACAATATGTGTGTGTCAGTGAGAGCAGTGCTGATTGTGGAGTCTGACTGCTGCAAGTGTCCCGTGAAGGGGTCTGGGACAAATGGAACAATACTTTTTCCAATTATCCATTCCTTTTCATCCAGTATATTGAAATACTTAACAGTAATACTTAACAGAAATACTTCTATAAGTAGCAACCAATCAAATACAATGTAAACATGAGCATGAGCGCGCACACCCCACCACCAACCGATACCTTTGGCCGGGAGAATAAAAGAACAGGACGCAAACGGCGAGAACCTCTTTACCTCACAGCAAGACGAGGGGATCTCGCTGCTGAATTGAAAAGCCATTTAAAACTCTTGCTTCATTGCCTCAGTAGGGCAGATGGATCGGGCCCGCTTCCCAAAGCTCTATGCCATTGGCTGAACCCCGAGGACAGAATGATGGATGATTGGC
This sequence comes from Micromesistius poutassou, assembly GCF_964030765.1. Classification (NCBI taxonomy): domain Eukaryota; kingdom Metazoa; phylum Chordata; class Actinopteri; order Gadiformes; family Gadidae; genus Micromesistius; species Micromesistius poutassou. Next base: position 1,911,192 of record NC_140282.1, read on the forward strand.
TAGGGGCGACTGCCTGCCTGCCCCTGGGGAGAGCCCCGAGCAGAGGGAGGGCGACTGGTGCGGAATACCCACCCAAGTGCAAAAAAGAAGAACATTAAATCCCTTATCAGCAGGCACACCCTACCCATAGAGTTGGCCCGTGTATAGGTTTATCTGCATCCGCGGGATCTTCGGATAATAAATCGGATGCCTGAACGGGCGTACTCTTTCAAGAGTTCCGTGCGCGTGCGTTCCCCCGGGAAGATCCGCGGCCGAGCCCTTTCACGCACGTTTAACCGTTAGCTGCGATGCTACATCCGGAGCTAACGAGCGAGCGCTCAACGTTGAAACGATAGACGCAGGCTGCGCGACGCTGTGCGAGAGACCTCCGCTCTGAACAAAGCAGATTTGTCGTATATTAACAGTAAAGTAAACCCGTGGATTTTATTGTGCTCGCCGTGCTCACAGAGCAAAGTGCAGGTCTGAGCTCATTTACGCAGCCAGACAATTTAATCAGGTAATTAACTGCGGCAGCCGGCGTTGCATTGGGAAGAGGGCGTGGGCGTAACCGGCTGATTGGTGTTAAATGGACCGGCGTGCCCTGGAAGCACTTTCCATACACTTCATTGCAATTTACATTCGCTAACTGTTTCATTCACCGCGGAGGGAACGGTTGCTCCATTCTTATGTTTGATCGCTAACATGATAGGTCGACTTACTTTTATCCTCCCCACTAGCAGTACTCTATCTACAATCTCCCGCCCATTTTTTCTAATCTGCCCGCCCAATCTCTTAATCCTGTGTGAGATTTCACGGTCATGTTTACAAACCACTGCTGTGGGTGAGGATGTTGGCCCTACAGCAATACTGCTAGCCGCCTCTGACATGCATCATTTTTATGATTCCTGTTTTGGCGGGAAACCTCCCCCCCTCATCATCTGATGTTGAATTGTTGTTGTTTAAAACAGGCATGAACATGTAATCATCCAGCCACAATACAAAGATAACTGGCACAGTATGAAGCCTTTCAGATCAGACCAGCACTACCTTTTGTCTGTATCCAGCATGTCCTCCCTATGTGTGTGTGTGTGTTTGTGTGTGTGTATGTGTGTGCCTGTGCCTGTGGGAGTGTAAGTGGGTGCATGCGTGTGTGTGTGTGTGTGTGTGTGTGTGTGTGTGTGTGTGTGTGTGTGTGTGTGTGCCTGTGGGTGTGTAAATGGGTGAGTGTGTATGTGTGTGTGTGTGGTAGTGTGTGTCTGCCTGTGGGTGTGTAGGCGGGTGTGTGCATGTGTGTGTGTGTGTGTGTGTGTGTGTGTGTGTGTGTGTGCCATCACTGCACTGCACTGCTGCTTTGTTGAGTCTTTAGCACAACTGTCTGTGGGGAGTAACAGAGTGATGGAGAACGTCTACAGCGTACTATTACTGGGAGACAACCCACAGAACACATTCCTGCCTTACAGAGGTACAGATTAAAGAGCTACAGTGTTTGCCAAATATTTAAAGGTTGTCCACTCAATGTTCAGATCAGGTCCAGGAACAAAACACAGACCAGCAGTACTGTTGTGTTGTTACACAAATAACACATTTGTATTTGTTCCTCAAAACAGTTTGTATTCCTCAAACCAGTTCCGTTATTGACATTTATCACCAGCCCACAATAAATATAACAAGTTACATTTGAACATGTTAATGATTCAGACAAATGTGACTCCTGCTCTCCTTCAGGTGTGACAGAGTATTTTACGCTCATGTTTGAGGAAATGTGATTTTAAGCCACCATTTTAGATCAAAAAGTGATCTTCACTAGAAACCTCTCTTCTTTAGGGTTATTTCTCAGTTTGTTGTCCTGTTTATCTTTCCTACATCTTTTTCTACAGTGCACTTTTAAAATGTCATCTGGATGGGCCTGGATGGCATTTGAAGTCCTTGGAGATTGTGATTAGGACTGTTATTGTGATGGATAAAGAAAGAGCTGGCCAGCAACCGCGCCTCGGTATGCCATCCAACATGTCCGCTGTTACCGCGGCGATAATGAAATGCCTAAAGTGAATGGTTGGTATCACAAGGTCAATGCAGACCTTTCACACAAAGCAATTTCCATAATGAGGATTTGATGAAGAGCTGAAGAACATGAGGTCTGCCTGGTGTGGTGAGAGTTGGACGCGAGCCAGAGGATTTTGAAGGTGAACAGCGATCTGACCAGGAATCAGCCTGCCCATAACCAGCTATGAGGTCACCGAGGTCCGGACCTCGGTCATTTTTGTGGAGATAATTCTAAATCAATGCCACTGAAGCCGCAATCCCCCCCCCCTCCCTCCTGCCCGGACCTCACTATTTTTCAAACCCTCGCTACGGCCCTGGGAGTCAGGTGGTGATGTGAAGCTAGGCTATGGTGCCAGTGAGGTCTCTTGCAGCGGTGCTCAGGGAACATACTGTTCAACTGAGGATGGGCTGGGGGGGGGGGGGTGACCTGAAAACTACTCTCATATAACGATCCAAGCAGGCGAAGAGACGGAGATCTGAATGCTGGCCTCTCAGAGTCGTGGTGGCTGGAGAGAGTTAAGGTGGAATCTGGAAGTCTTGGTGGATGGACTTGGTGTAGGCCTCAAATGGTTATGTTTGCGCTGGTTGGATTATGGCGCACTCCTACACCTCAAGAGTGCAGGGAGTGACCGAGGAGTAG
>NC_140282.1:1916353-1961978 GCF_964030765.1 Micromesistius poutassou
TGCCTTATACTTTATGTTGGAGCGCTGGTCTCACCATGCATTGTGTCCAGAGCTGCTTTAGCAATCCGGGGGGGAGGTGGAGGAGGAGGAGAACAGAGGATTGTGTTCTGGCACAACAAAAAAATTATTTGTCATCTGTGCTGCCGCTCTTCTTGGAGAACTACAACTTTAAAGCAACTCCACACACCTAAACGGGGAGATAAAGAAGGAAATGGGAAAAAAAAAAAACAGTTTTCACAAATAAACACAAATAGATTTCAGAAGTAAGTAAGAAATATTTTTGAATTTATTACAAGGCCTCGGAGTATAAAGGCTTGCACAGGACTTTAGCCTCAGGGTGCTAACTTAGGAATGCACAATCTGCAGAAAGCACCGGTTCCCGTGAGACTGTGGCCCTTACACACACTCGCTCGCTCGCTGATGTTTTCCCTGTGAAAGAGCATAACTCAAGAATATTGACTTCCAGTTATTTAATGCAAATTGCAGCGACAACAGCACATCAAATATACAACACACATTGACGCTTGACAAATGGGAAGCCCATACATTTCGTGTACATGAAACCATGCTTCAGCCTAGCGAACATACAAATTAAAACGACTTACGGTAAACAAGTAAACAAGTCGGGTGACGAGCTTGGAGATCCGACCGTCGAGTGTTAGGACTCCTGGGCGGGTTCACGTGACGTAGCCTGACGTGGTTGAGAAGGAGATGGATGCTCTCGCGGTCCATGGAGAAATCCAGCCAACACAAACAGTGGAACGGTCAGAGACGGATCTGCTCTCAGGCCAGCCGTTGTGAAACTGATTATGTACACAGCATGCGATTGGCAGGTACACACACACACACACACACACACACACACACAGACACACACACACACACACACACACACACACACACACACACACACAGAGGCTGTCCAGAGACTGACAAAACAAAGCAGTTATTATTCATGGAAAAGAAAAAAAGGAGAATGACAAAAAACTCCCAAGGACATGTGATCTCTTGTAATATAGGAACTGATACATTAGCGTGACGCCTCTGAGCGCTACGTTGTTAGCCGCTCTGTGATCCCCTCCTAGTCAGCTCAGGTGAGTTCCACTCTACAGAGAACCAAGTGGCTGAAGCGTCCATTCATGCCCTCCAGTATCCAGGTCTGCTCTCCAAGTGCACCTTAGGAGCAGGTCTTCAGACAGCTCCGTAACGGCCCACCGGGGATTTGAATTTAGATTCAAATGAAACATTTTGGTACCGGAGGACAACAGTAGACAATAATCAGAGACAACCACAATAGGCGCAGAACAACACAGAACTTCAAGAGTCCAGCGTCTCCGAGCAGACCGTTAATATTTAGCTTTTTTAAAAGCCTATTTTGCAGCAACAAGGAACGAATTATGCACGTCTGCCAGCTCTGCCTCCCGCGGGTCCTTTTCGCTTTTCATTAGAGCTCGAGTTTCTCAATCTCTCTCGCCTTTATTTGTTTTTGTTTTCCGGGAGAAAATGACGAGGCGGAATCAGTGTGTTAGAATCAGATCACGCTCAGACAGATGACAGCGCGTGTGTGCTGCCAACGTTAGGCTGCTGCTGCTGCCGCCGCTGCCTCAGAGTGTTGATGCTCATCATCTGCTGTAAATAGGCCATCGAAACCCCTGCATGACGGCCACCTTCACCCCGATGGGGAGGTGGGAAGTGTTGGAATGCAGCCAATGCTCACTACTGAGGTCATGGGTAAGGGGACAGCCACGAGGTGACACACACACACACACACACACACACACACACACACACACTCATGCACGCACGCGTATGCGCACCCCCCCCCCCCCCCCCACACACACACACACACACGCACACACACACACACACACACACACACACACACACACACACACACACACACACACATTCACTCACTCACAGTGTTGGAATGCGGCCAATATTTACTACTGAGGTCGTGGGTAAGGGGACATCCACAAAGTGACACACACGGACATTCACACACGCACACATGTACACACACTCAATTACTCACACTTATATTAGGGCGACTGTTAGTCATTAAGGAATTCTGCTAGCGTAGCATTTTGTGTAAGACAAATCAGTGTCCTCTTTGTCCACAAGAACAGACGGTCTTCTGGAAAGGTAACTTGGCAAACATTTCCCTTTGGCCCATTTAGGACAAATATGTCCTGTTTGTTATATTTTGCAAGTTCTTGCAGTTCTACTGTCAATAAGTCCTAAGATCTGCGAATGACTCAGTTTTGAAATGAATACATAATAACCAATATGCAAAATGGTGACATACAACATGAACTCAACACTCACTTTCAGATGAATGATAATGTCTGTGTCATATATGTGTTAAGATTGGCCTAGGCATATTTATCATACATCAATTAATGTTTTAGTCATCGACCCCACTGAAACCTAGGCCTATTCAATAGTAAAAGTACAACCGATCCAACGAAAACAGACTGACCTCAAACTGTATTGTGGATGCTAATGAAATGTCACCTACCGGTCAATACCACAGAACATAAATAGTCTGAAGATGAAAAGTCCAGGATTTATATGGCCCAATCTAATTAATTGGATTGTCCATTCATCATAATCAATCAGAGAGGGAGGCCAGGAGCGCAGTACAGTCATACAGAGTACGATACTGCAGCGCTGAATCAATTCAACGCAATGGAAGATTATAGCAGGCAATATTGTTCCCAGGGGACCTGTTGGTGTTTGATTGTTAAAAAATATATATCAATTACAATAGATGTTCTCTATGTTTACCTATCAATCACCTTGTGGGACCGAAACAATGAGTGTGTTTGTTTATACAGGAACCAAATGAAAAGTAATAAAATAATGTGCAGCCCTGCAAGACTATCTCCTGTGGGGCACTTAGTTCACTCAATATCTCGCTTCTGTGATTCGACACTGATGCTTGCATACAAAACTCGCAAATGACTCAGCTTTACTGATATATTAGTTGTCCATCAAGATCTAAACATCTTATAAAAAAAAAAGACACAAGCGTTCTGAAACTATAATCAACAGATGTTCACTTTTGACAGCAGTGGCAACACAGCGGTGGGATATTTCGGACAACAACCGCTCACTTTGAGCAAAGCGCGTCTCTCTGCGCGTATTGATTACGAGGCAGCAGACGCCAGCCTGGGATGAGCGATGAGCCGAGAGAGGCGGATATTGATGAGACGTACCATACAGGGATGATCTGTCATTTGGTGGCGGGATTGCATCAAGGTCTCTTAATCCCCCACAATGCAACAGGAGCCGGTTTGGGCAACAAGACTCAAATGTGTTAATGAGCTTTGCAGCAGATGTGCAGGTAGGACACACGACATCAGCTCCCCACATGTCAGAAAGGCACGGCCGCCAACCACTGCGAGATGTCCTTTGTGCAGTTCTTGGGCCATGCTCTGGCCTACTTAAACAGAGCTGGTCCATTCAAAGGGCTCTACATTAAACCAGGCCCAGGGAGGCAGCCGGCTGCATTATGCAAAGTCCTCCTGTGGGTCCGAATTAGTGTTCTTAAGCTCTTGCCCAGAGACCCACCCAGCTGCACAAGAAAGACACAAGCTGTGAGTTGTTGTGTTTTTTTTTTGTTTTTTTTACCTTGCCGTCTGTCGCCAGCAGGGGGTGGTGTGCTCAAGTTAGCATGAGCTGGTATTGTCAACCTGTGGACGGCTGATGACGACGGGCGGTTCCGAGGGGCCACCGCTCATTCCAATGCCCACATAAATCTGATTTGGGCAAACCGTTGGCTTGTGCTGCAACAGAGCATGGACCGAAGTATTGGAAACACAATAGTTACCCGACGTATATTCTAGTGGAGTTCGGGTCAAGTGTGGAGGATAGGCTACTGCCGAATCACGTTCGACAACGAACAATTCGTCCCTTTAGTTTAGGGAGGAGAGGAACACCGACGACGAGATGTTGGAACGCAGCCCAGAACACCTCCCCGGGAACAGTTTTGTTGAGCGGCTGACTTCCCAATTCATTCACAACCACATCAGACAGGTGTGGAAGCCTTGTCCTACTGGGGCTGCGATCTATTTATGACTCTTTGTTATAGGCTACCGTTAGAATTACTCAATGCTTAATTATTGTAATTTCTTTGACCACATGGTACTTTTGTATTTAAATGAAACAAGAAATTCAGAACAGCTTGAGACGCGTGTAGTGCGTCATTCTGGCCTCCTATAAGAAGGGTCCTGATGGGTCCTCTAGTCTGGAGACGTCTCGGTTTCAGGGGCCTGCGATTGTCCAAGGGATTTAAATTTCGATTCGAATTTTTCATGACTTGTTTTTGAAACAATTGTAACAATAATGAACGAAATATTCCTACAATAGAGAGCTATGATGTCCCTTGACTTCTAAAGGGTCCGTCCTGCCCTGCACGTTTCTGTAAAGTCCGGAGTCTCTGCAGAGCTGACAGCTAACACAGTTTTTTTTAAAAAGAAGCCCATTTAGCAGGCATTGAAAAATAGACTGAATGAATTATGCACGTCTGCCGGCTTTTGATATGCATCCCCTGCCAGAGGGCTTCCTCTATTGAAGCTGTTTTTCTCAACATCTCTTTATGTTGGCTACTGGTGAAAATGACGAGGCAGAATGTCGTGGCAATTTCTTTATGATGCGTCAAGGACAGATGAGACTAAAATAAATGCCCAAAAAGAATACAATAGTTTAAATGGCTATATATATAGTTTAAATAGCATAAATGATTATAACGACCCAACATATGGATTTTTTTCCATTACATGAACCATGTGTTAAAATTTGTTCAGGCTTAAATAGGCGATGGCATATGTGCTGCCAACGGAAGGCTGCTGCTGCCTTAAAGTGTTTATGCTCAGCATTTGCTCTAAATAGGCCATTGAAACTGTTGCCGGATGGCGACCCACACACACGCACGCACGCACGCACGCACGCACACACACACACACACACACACACACACACACACACACACACACACACACACACACACACGCACACGCACATTCTCACACACACACACACACACACACACACACACACACACACACACACACACACACACACACACACACACACACATCCGTGCGCCCCCACACCTTGGCACAAAAAACATGGCTTTTAGTAAGTCCTGCAAATGTAATTTGCTCTGTATGTTACATTGGTTGTATTTAACACACACACACACACACACACACACACACACACACACACACACACACACACACACACACACACACACACACACACACACACACACACATATATATATATACACACAGTCATACTCACACACGTGCATATCCAAATCGAATGTAGCTCATGTGGTCACATTTTGTAGGCAGCAGAAGGCTGCAGAACGCAGGATGGTTTTCTGCGGGCAGCCTGACGTTGAGGCACGGTGGAAAACTCCCATCTGAGGGGGAACACCAGTTATCCTCAACCGGAGACGTGGAAGTCTCTTCAAAGATTATGCCTCCCCGCTTTGAACCAATTTCATTGTTTTAATGTATTCAACTTCCATCGTAAAACACCCCCCTGGACTTAAACAGTCAGGTTCCGCTCTGCAGACGGATGCTGCCGCTCCCCTTCTGAGCGCAAGGAACGAAAACCAACCGGTTTGACATTATCTCCGGTGAGATCGCCTCTAAGATCACAAAGCGGTGCGAACGAGACGCCCTTCCAGCGGCTCTAACCCGCTCTGTCCCCCTGCAGCCCAGTGGGCAGGAGGATCCAGGCGCTCCTCCGAGACGCTCCAGGACGCGGCGGGACTCGAGCAGAAGACGTGAAAGTGAAGCGCGAGCATCACTGTGATTGGCTCTGCGCTCTCTAAAAGCATCACACACGACGCGCTCCAGCCAGTGCTCCGACGAGCTCCCAAACTTACACACGGACGTGTCTCCCCCCTCCCCTCCGACTCCGAGGGTCTTCAAACCTGCAGCGATCTCCAGAGAGGAGGGTGGTTCGCTCTCCGCGGTGCTGAACACAACAAAGGCTCCTGCGCTGATCAACTAGTGAACACAAAGCCGCCCACCACCACCTCCTCGCCGGCTTCTGATCTTCATGGTCGGAGCCTCCTGCAAGGTTCGTGTTGGTTTATCTTTTGTGTTGGGGATCTTTTGTGTTGGGTATCTTTTGGATCACATTGTATGCGCTATCGCCGCTCTGTCGTGGATCCTACGCGTTGGGATATGAGAGTTATAGCTTTAAATTGCAGTAGATGAGTCCGGATGTGATTTTACACTCCTATTGCGCTGGCAGTAGAATGATATCGCTGATGTTTTTTTCCTACTTGGCTTTCTGGCATCGATGCCATCTCTATATTGCTCTACTTCAGCCATAGTAACTGGGCGGTGTGTTTATCCTGTCAACTGGTGAAAAGTAGCCCATTGTTATCGCTGTCCAGTGCTGACTTGTTTGAAGGCATGCACTGAGCGTGGTAAAGTTTATTGGTGATGGATTTGTTGGTGATCATTCAATTACCCGATCCATGCACAACCATAGAGATCACCTCTCGGATGAACCAGAGACACCAGAAAAGTAGATTCCATCTGTGTACAGTTCTGTTTGTTTAATTGTGTGTGTGTGTGTGTGTGTGTGTGTGTGTGTGTGTGTGTGTGTGTGTGTGTGTGTGTGTGTGTGTGTGTGTGTGTGTGTGTGTGTGTGTGCGTGTGTGTGCGCGCGCGTGCGTGTATGTAGGTGCGTGTGTGTGTGTCTAATACAACGAATATAACATTAAAAAAAACAATAATTTAGAAAGTCGAAAATAGTACCGTGTAATTGTCACCGTTTTGATTGACAGCAGATGATAGCACCAAATAACAAAAGTAATAAAGGAGGAAAAACGAAATGAGAAAATATCACAACGAAACCAGAATGTCACGAACAGATCAACGCTGTTGGTAACTTGTTGGAACGGTTTGGGAGTGATAGATGTTTACTGCACTTTGGATCGCTCCACACTGCAGGTTATGGAAGATGTAGGCCTAGTTCTTCGTGGGAGGGATGGAAGGAGACTTCTGGTTTTGTTTTACTGGAGCAGAATGCCAAACAATATTGCAACAGGACAGGTATACGGATGCACCTTAATATCAGCGCAGGGTGCACTGACATTTGGAGGGGCAGTGGCCCTATGGAAAAGGGTGCAGACTCCAGATTTTTCGGTTCATGTAATAATTGATGTACATGATAATACTTGACTGAATGGGGAAAATAATAACGACCGTAGTGTTATACTGGTGGTTACTGGTTATACAGTACTATATATATACTGGTGGTTACTGGTAGGCCTACTGCTGGTGGAACGTGGGATTACATTTTTTAAATAGACACATTTACGACAATAAAATAAACGTATAGATAATAACATAGCATTTTTTATTTTGTTAATTTTTAATTTAATTGAAAATAAATACATTATAAATAGGATAATCATTTTTGTAAACATTACATAATGGTTTGAAAGTTAAAAAAATAGTGTCGCTTTGTGCATTCCATCATATGTTTTCCATTGTCACGTTTTCCATTGATGTCTTCTTTGTGTTTGTGTGCGTTTGTGTTTGCTCATAAACACTGGGAGCCTCAGCAGCCCTGCTGACTGTTCCTTTCCACTCTTTCCCACCGGTCGTGGCCTCCTTGCAGTCATAATTGTGTATAAATTAGAAATTGGTTGTCTTTGCTCAGCAACTTTTTTGGATTCATCAATTTCAGTCGTCGAAAGGTCTTGATGACAATTCATATTTATATGAAGTCCAAAGTTGGAAACAATTGCTGTTTGTGCTGAATTCTTGGTTTACACAATCGGTTTGTTTAAATGGTTTCAAACACTGCAGTCTTTGTCTGTCCTTAGTGTAATTAGCTTTGTGGTTTGTTGTAGTCAGTACATAAAACGTGTTGTAAGACCACAATTTTCGATGTCGGCATGGTTGATCTGAATCATGTTGATGGCTGCATTGTTAGCCGCAACGTAGCTTGTTTGGCAGCCGTGAACCGCCGGAGCTCTTACAAGTGAACGCTTCCACTTGTGTGCAGAGGCACTCATACTGGGCTGTGTAAATTAGAACTGCCACTCCTAGTAAAACCAGTATTCCACCCAATGTATTCAACCAGCTGAACGCAGCACACTGTTCTGGTCTGGTCATTTCCGAACCGTTTTCGACAGAAGTCATAGTCTTGAAAGTTGAAACAAAATTGAATCAGCGTTTTCAGACAGAATGACAGTTTTGTGACCCAATCGAAGGGGTTGGGCGTCTATCGCTGCAGGGAGCGGGGGGGGGGGGGGGGGGGGGTTCATGATGCACTGGAGCTGTTCTCTCTTCCAGGCACTGAGCGGTTCATACCGGCCTGGCTGGGATCGCTGCCTGAGGTCAGAGGTTGGTCATATTGTTGGGGGGGGGTTATCCTAGCGGGTAGAGCCCTCTCTACGAGATGGTTGCCGCTCCGCAGAGTGCTGGGCGCCCTCCGCCTGCTCCCAGCGTACGGATAGTGCAGCAGCAGGTGTCTGTGCAGTAGTCTCAGCCACTTTCCACCGCCCTGTTGTCTGAAGGGCCCATTCTGGACATCCCCGCAGTGTACTTTCACCGTGGGGGAAGGTGGCCTCCACACTGAAGGTGTACTTGGGATAATCCCACGGGGATAGCTGGGCTGACGCGGCCTCTTACATCACATACAGTGGAAGGGAGCAGGGCTGGAGACGGGGTGAGCCAGCGTCTGCGTCGGGGCCCAGGACAGAGGCGGGCCTCTGACTGAGGGGCAGCTGTCCCATTGGCTGGTCCAGGTTTTAGGCTCGGCCTACCATTGCCTGTCTCATGTAATGGTGGGTGTTGCATGTTTCATAAACACTTATCAGCACTCATATCATATCTGCCGTATTACCATATGTAGTACCATACTATGATATGAGCGCCATGGTATGATGTAATACCATAGTATGATGCAGTACTATGTGTAGTACCATAGTATGATGTAGTACCATATGTAGTACCATAGTATGATTTTTCACCATAGTATAATGCAGCACCACATCTAGTACCATAGTATAATGCAGTGCCGATGAGTCAGGTGAGTGCCATTAGACGATGAGTGCCATTACAGAGGGGGTCTCTGGTTTCCCTCCTACCTGTCCCAACATGCGTTCACACTCCCTCCCTCATGTCTCCCACACCACCGTGTGATCATGTATTCTTATTTCCCCACCCGGGTTCTTATCGATCCGCCACCAGACTGGACGCATGATGCATGGAATGAGTAGCAGACCACGGTTCCTACGATGGGAACGTTCCCGCTTACGGATGAGAGCCGTTCACTACCCACCCTGGTGCCCAGCGGCAGAAGAGCAGGCAGAGCCGATCAGAGACCCTCTGGCCAGGGGGAGCTTTCACCGATTTTATCGAACGGATCGGATGATCTGACGGCTATAACCCTTAGGTTATAGATGCGGTCCGTACTCTGGTTGTGTGAACCGCCTGGAAGATCCCATATGTCCGTTCACGTACAGAAGTCCACACTGAGGAGGGTCTGGTTTCAGATGAGGAGAGATGTAGGAGATGGACTCGGGTGCTGGGCAGCGTGTATTATTCTGCTCTGGCATTTCCAATCCAAAACACACTCTCGTTATGAATCGTTGTCTAGGTAGCAGTTGACCTTCAGAGTGCCGTTCTTCTCTGTTTGCCCGTACCGGAGACGTCACGGGCACACAGCGTTGTCTGTTGAAGAACAACAAAGAGCCACACACGTCACAGATGCGAAAGATATGAAATAAGAAATGTGTTTGATGAGGTCATGTTATGTTAAGTTGTGAGGCGTTAATAATGCACCGAGTCAAATGAAGTTTGATGTCTTTACATAATGCTTCCTCATTGCCAGGGAAGCTTAGCTTATCTGTTGTGGGCAGCTTCTAGCTAAATGGACCGTAAATTGACCCCAGACCTTCCCAAGCCAAACCGTGCGTAGGCGTCCAACCCTTTCAGACTCCTGAATACTTGGTATTCTCTTGTGTGTCTCTTAAGATAAAGGCATCTACCGGATGGCCTTCATTCCTCCCTGTACACCTCCTACAGAGACACAGGCAAGGGAAAGGGTTTGGATTTCGTCCATTTCATGGACGATTTAACGAATGGTGCGGACACACATTGTTGAAATCTCATCAACAACCGCGGTGCACGAAACCATCCAAACCATCCCCGTCCGAGCGATCCCCAGTAAGACGCCTGGGTGTTGAGTGAGTCGTTGTTGGCTGTAGTGAATCCATTGCTGCGCTCCCCACCGCGCCCCCACCCCCTCCCCCGCCCCCTGGCCATGGAGCAGGGATGCAGGTGTGATGGGAGGGATTCTGGTCTGGAGTCGGTGGGTTCTAGTGGAAGGGTCACCAGAACACAGCAGAGCTTTGACGCATACCGTTTGTGTTGGGGGGGGGGGGTGCTGCGTGGGTCCTGGGAGCCGGGGGGCGGTTGGCGGGGGGCCAGTGAGGCACGGACATAGCATTCCAGATGGCCCCGCAGAGGGCGACGCCCCCTCGCTACCGAGGACGACGACCGGCCAAGCCCAGCTGGGAGGCAAGGGGAACGGGAATGTTAGGTTTACTTTGTGTGTGTCAGTGTGTGTGTGCGTGTGTGTGCATGTGGGAGGCAAGGGGAATGGGAATGCCATGGTTTTCTGTGTGTGTATCAGTGTGTGTGTGTGTGTGTGTGTGTGTGCGTGTGTGTGCATGTGGGAGGCAAGGGGAACGGGAATGCTAGGTTTTCTGTGTGTGTATCAGTGTGTGTGTGTGTCTGTGTGTGTGTTTGGGATAGAAAAGAGTAAAGATGAAGGGTAGGAAGGAGTTGAAAAAAGGATAAAGAGGTATGTGTGTTTGAGAGAGAGAGAGAGAGAGAGAGAGAGAGAGAGAGAGAGAGAGAGAGAGACAGAGAGGGAGAGAAATACAGAGAGAGTGAGAGAGAGAGAGAGAGTGAGAGAGAGAGAGACAGCGAGCGAGAAAGAGATAGCGAGAGAGCGACAGAGAGAGAGAGAGATGTGGGTGTGTGTGGTGCCACGGGAGGATTGAGAAAGAGACGTTAGTGTGTTGATGTCTCCGCTGCACCTGTCAATACTAACAACTCCATGATGATGGAGGACGCCATCAGTCCGTTAAGTAGCAGGAGCAAGTTTGCATCCACCATCATTTGTAAAAAAAAAAAAAAAAAACAGTGATGGATGTTTGCGTATTTAAACTGCCATCTTATCAATAAACCTGCTGCAAGGCACGGTTCGGCTCCTCTTGCGAATTGAAGGGTAGAATTCTTTCAAGGCCCATATGGCACGCTTGGATTTCAATCATGGTTTATAGACGGGGTATCAACAGTGGCGTGTGAATGCGTGTACACAGAAGAACAGAAGTCAATCAAACCGAGAATATGCTGTGTAGTTCTTACCCACCATACAGGGATGAACAAAGGCGAAAAGCAGAGAAAGTGTTCAGCCTTCCACTCCGCGAGTGCCTTTGAGCAGATCTGTGGCGCGTGTGGGAGGTGCTGTTCCGTGTGACTCCGGCGGCGACTTGTGTCTCTCCGCCGAGAGCCCGACTGACAGGGGGTGTGTGGAAGACATGACGGCAACACACACCGCGGCTTCAAAGAGATAACCTTGCTTCGCTGGTCCCCTTTGGGAAGTCACTAGAGAGGAGTGAGGAGGGAAGTAGTGTGGTAGCCAGAGACCGAGTGAGAGATAGAGAGAGAGCGAGAGAGAGAGAGAGCAGAAGCGGTCTCCCTTATCAAGCCGCCCGTGATCTGCACTCTGTTCACAATGACTTATCCCCGGGTGTTTCTCGGGAAATATGGCTGCTTACTTCAGAAGGAAGCCTTTCCGTCCTCAAACCATCCTTCTCTGATCTCCATTGAGAATCTCTTTCGCGCTCTCTCTCTCTCTCACTCGCTCGCCCTCTCTCCACAGTGTCAATGTTGTCGACAATATCTATCTCTCTCTCTAAGGCTCCCTCGCTTTGCTTTGAAGAGGCCCTGGTGATATCACTTCCCTCGTAAATGCTTTTATGCGGAAAAAAACCCAGATATGATGGCTCACGAAGGCCCACCGATTCAATCCTCAAACATTAGTGAATATTCGTCACGGGGGTAAAAAGTGAGACTGTGGTTCCTATAGATTAGTGAGGCGGTTGCAGATTGCTAGACATTGGATCTGGCGCCCACAATGCCCCATTTGTCAGTGTCCGCACCTCGATCTGCACTAATAGACTCCAGGCTCTCTGCAGTTGCTTACACACCCTACAGCGGACCAGTAAGTGTGCACGCATGGAAGTATTAGTTGGTTCCAGCCTTCCGGAGCAAATGCAAAAATAAGAAAAGAACAACTTGGGTGATCAAATGTTTTGCTCTTAATATTAAAGGTCCCATGACATGCCACCAGGTGTGGTGTGATTAGCCGCTACAAGCCGCTTTGAAAATCTGTCTGTTATGACATCACAGGTGGGCGTGTCCACCTAGACGTGTGCTGGATAGATCAGTCTACAAGCCTACCCAGTGGATTGTAGCAAACATTGCTCATCTATCCGTCACATATCTAGGTGGACATGCCCACTTGTGATGTCATAACAGACAGATGTTCAGAACGGCTTATAACAGCTAATCACACCACACCTGGTGGCATGTCATGGGACCTTTAACAACTCACAAACCAAGGAGCATTGGGGGACAAGCCAACTCGGTGTCAGTATTACGCAGTGGACCGTTACTTTGATGGCTGTCAGGTGTCGCACTGGTGTCTGACAGCATGATTGCTGTGTTAACTTTATCTCACTTTATCAACTTTTGGAAGCAGTACTTCCAATATACCTCCAGAAAGACCTTTGTAAGTCAATGAAAAACACCCAAACACAGCCAAACATTTGGAATAATGGTATTGACAGCTCTGTATGTATATTAGGGCAATTTGCACAGAAATCTGTTCCTTTGGTTAGCACAACCACTTGCAGATTACAAGTTAAATACATCAGAGTTTGTAGAGTTTGCGGTGCGCCCTACAGTATAATCAAACCCAGCGTAGAGCCTCATCCAGAATGTGTGTCCTGCCATCAGCCTCTCACCTCTAATGGGTAAAAAAGGTCATCCCTTAATTATTCATCTGGGATGTCAAACAATCCATGCAGGCTCTTATTTGGGGATGGGGTTGGGATCCATTGAATAATTCAGAGTCTGGATTCTCTTTCCTCCATAAGCGCCGCGTGCTTCAGATGTTTCTGAGTGCCTTCTGTCGCTCCAGCGTGACCTTGTGCTGTCGCTTGGATCTCCTCGTCCCCGACGCCACAGAAGGTGCCACCGACGAGTGTTCCGTCCCGATCACTGATCCCTCTTGTCACCGTGGAAATAGCTGAAGGAGCTGGTCTCGCAGGGGGCCGGCGGGGGGGGCGGGGCTGTTCCTTGTTTAAGAGCTGGCAGTATCTGTTTACAGAACAGTATGTGCCATGCGGCGCGGGAATGGTGCCAGTGCATAGAAAAACGGCCTTGATAAACTCCCTTCTGAGTGAATCATTACCCCTTTTCAGCAGACGTGCGGGTCTTGTTTTGGTAGAACAGCCATGTCAATTGCTCATAAGCGGCTTTCTTAAAACGCAAGCAGTGTGTATGGCGACGGAGGACGTCGAGGGAGAGATATTAATACTATTAAAGTGCATTAAACTGAAGAACGCTGTAATGTGAGTCACTGTCGTGGGAGGATTATAGAGACAGTCTGCAGGAGGATTCTGATGAGGCAGGGAGGGAGAGAAAATATTCACTTTGTTGTGCGTGATAGACGGTAGGGAAGGAGGCTGAGGAGGCAGGCTGGAGACGAGAGACACAGGGAATCGAGAACATGGATGGAGAACGAGAAAGACCACCCCTGGTGCCGAGTCTGCCGTCTCTGGACAAAAGAGAAATGGAGTGACGGCCGGGGATGTGTGACGTTCCAAGGACAGGAGGGCGAGCTGTTCCGGGGCGAGTCAGAGGGAGTAGCATGTGTGTCATTGCTAATGAAATCAATAGTGGACTCCTATGTTTCCCTGTGAGGTGCAGTCAGTATCCGGGCAGCCGCTGCAGTTGTAGCAATAATCTAATCCGAACTAATAGAGACAAGACAAAAACAAAGGAGGCACACCAAACACTAAACGCTGTACCATCATAGATACGATGTAGTGATCAATACACGTGTATTGAGAAGATACTCAAGTCTTATGAGTCGATGAGTTGTGGCTCCATTAAGGGCCTGCTTCCGGTGAATCTGCTGTGGTTTTATAGAGCTGTCATTTAAGTGGACGTCTTACAGGGGACAAATATAACTCGACTCCGTCCCTTGGGAAGGATTAAATCACAGAGGGTATGATGACAATCGTGAACACGGCTTGCTTCTGTGTAAAAGTGTCGCTTTTGCTGCCGTCACTGCGAGGCAGAATTTGAGCCGTTAGCTTTTTCCCCTGGTTTAGCCTCCCCATGGAATGGATACTAATCAATGTTTCCATGAGCGCGTAATACGTAACATGATGAGGAATATATCTTAATTCTTCCGATGAGGACATTTTGATTTAATATACGGCAGAGGACGCCCCCGAACTGCAAGGATTTCAACGGTGTACAGTGTACAGACTGTCCTGGTTTCTTAAAATAATAAAATAATGTCACATACAGGTTTCTTAAGAGCGGACATCTGAATTAATATCTGTCTCTTTGTTTTAATGGCAACCACAACTTTGGTGTGGCGCATGAAGCCGGCCCTGATGAATCACACAGCGACGGGAAGCAAATGTTATTCAGGGACAAGGCAACGCTCAGGGACTTCTTTGCGGTGACAGTATTTCATTGCGAAATACTGCCCTTATTGCCACCGTTTGAGTCTCTGTGTGCAGAGCAGTGACAACACTCATTTGTCTTGCTGCTGATATGAAAGGTGAGAGGAGCCCAGACTTATCCCAGGCGCTACGGGACGGCCAGGGGAGGGAGGGCGGGACGAAGGCCGGGGAGGGAGGGAGGGACGAAGGCCGTTCCCGGGAGACTGGATGCATGGCTAAGGGGACAAGCCTTCGCCTTCAAGGGAGACGGGGTGACTGCTTCTGATGATGCGTCGTCAAGGCCTGCTGCTGTTTTTTTTGTTTGTTGTTTTTTTGTTGTTTTTTTGTATTTTAGTCGGGGGCCATGGCCAGACATGGCCGACCCTGGGCCGAGAATGTGACAAACTACTCACTGCCAGACTTTCAGTGCACTGCATGGCTTCCGGGAGCTTCCAATGCATCAGCCCAGGTGCCAAGTTGTTCATCCATTAGGCCGCAGTGTTCCAGCCTTAAGTTAATGACTGTCATCTATTTTGCCTATAGGTGCCTGAAGTCAGCTGGCATAGCATTTAGTAGCTAGGCTAACGGTCTCAATGCTCCAAATAAGCGAACGTTTCCCTGAAAAGAGCTATCAGTAGGATTTGAAGAAACGCCAGTAAAACTACCCACATTCTGCGATTTATTCTTAAGTCATTTTTGTCACTCTTTCATAGCTACGTGTAGTAGATACATGGTAAAGTTAGTGCTTTGCTGCATACATAGAAAATTCTCAAGAAAAAACGTAAAGAAAAAGAGGAATATTAGGCTTCTGTTTAGTTCAGGCACTGTAAATGAATAGCTGTTGATTGCTCCATGTTAATTAAATAAAAGCCAAAGTAGGGGGTTAATTAGACATTTTGATATGTTTTTGAGTTGTTAGAATAGGATATAGGATAGAATATCTTGTCATGCAGACTTTTACCGCATAATCATATGAAACTAATGAGCCATTTCCAAATTGTTATAAAAAGATGAATGTAACATGTTATAATAACGTTTGGTTATGAGTCATTTATAAGCCTTTAGTTAATGATGAACATATAATTAGCAAAAATATTCATTTATAAGCTGTTAGTTAATGATGATTGATGACTGTTATTTAATGATGATTGATGACTTTCTCAATGATGAATCATTGAGAAAACGTTAATAATCATTTGTAGATGATTAATGAGTGCAGTGTTAAAGGGCACCTATTTTACTACCAGGTGTGATGTTAGCTTTTTTTTTTTTTTTTTTAAATGAGAATTATTTTTTTTTACTGAAATGGTAGCATCACAGTGCTAAGACCCACAGCAGGATTCTGACCAAATTTCCTCTCCACTAACCTCACCTCCCCTCACTCCTAATGCGGGTCAGAGCACCAATATCACCGTCCTCCCACCGTCGGCAGGGTTCAGAAGGCTACCCGTGATTGACAATTCAACGTTACAACTGTCAGGCCGCAGGAGCTAACAGCAGCGCTTCAGGTTCCCAGTACCTCTGCGAGCATTAGCCTACTTGGCAAACAATTGGGATGATTAGGGTACTTACGCTGCTCATAGCGGAGAGCCGTGTGACCACCCACCACAACGGCGATATCCTATCATCAAGTCTTATCTTGTTTCCTTATCTTCCCTTCACCACACGCACAAAAAACGTCAATTTAACGATACACAGAGCTATCCACAGAGCAAAACAATCTAATCTCATCCATTAAATCTCTCCTCTCTCTACTCCACCTTGTCTGCCTTCGTTTGTCACTGTAATTATCTGACCGACTGCGGTCTGTCTGAAGGAGGCCGGAAACAGGCAGGGCGCCACGGTGGCTGGCTGGGGCCTACGATGGCGGCGGGCAATCTTGAAGATGTGAAACATGTATTTGCAACGGGGGTAGTGCTTCAACGGGCAAGCACGCACAGTTTGCCCCCGAGTCCCTGTGCCGAAGTAGCAACAGGATTTGCGTCTGACGGATGTGTTCGTGGACTCAGCAGCGGGCCCGCAGCGCTGCAGAGGAGAACCCTACAGGTGCAGGACCTTCCCGATCCTGTGGGTTTATTAGTGGGTCTGTTAGGGTCGTTAGCGTCTAATGGGCTGTGTTTATAACACACAGCGTGGTTGTCCTCGCTGTCAAGGACACTGTGTACCAACCTCTATTCTCGGCAGAGACTTTCCTCCATGATGTTACGCTGCAAGCCTGCCTCTGGGTTAGGTTTTCTTTACTTTTTTGTTGATTTGAGATGTTTGAGCCAGTTTTCTCGGAAATGTTTGTTACCAGGGCAACAGTAGGTATCAATTAAAAGTCACCTCATGTATGAAAACCCTTTTTTTTTGTGGCGCCTCATCACCTGATTAATGACTGCTAGTGGCAATCACTCATTCAATTAGTTTTTCATTCACTAAATATAATCACTGGCGATATCGGCCTTCTTTGGGCCAGGCGGGCCCCCATATGACTGATGAGTGCACTTACCTGATCTCCCCCAGGATGGGGAATTACGTCCACATCAAGGTCTTTCATCTCCCGGTCTCCGTCGTCGTAGGAGGCACTCATGCAGGGACTAAAGATTAAAGGTTTTCCCAGAGATGATGAGGATGTATTGACCACGGCCGTGGCTTCACAAGGGCTCCTGTGAAGCCACCAGCTGGTCCTCTTTGTCTTTAGATGGTTCATCTCCCAAAGAGCATCCATTCCCTTTCTGCAGGTGCTGGCTTCAGCAGGGCTCCTGCAGGTTGGTGGCTCCATCACAAGATGAGTTTTCGGTTTTTACCGAAAGTATATGTACACTGTAAAACTTACCGTAACTTACTGTTGTAAAACCTATATGTACACTGTAAAACTTACCGTAACTTACCGTTGTAAAACCTATATGTACACTGTAAAACTTACCGGCAGCAGTTTCGCCAGTAAGGAACTGTTTATTTAAATATAGTAGCTTGCTGTATTACATAACATACAGCATGCCCCTGTAATATTACAGTAATTAACTGGCAGCAAAATGATAAGGCTTGTACCTTTGGAGTCCTTGGAGTGTTATCTTGCAAAAGGCTTAGTTTGTGTAGATAGCATGATGGGAAAAGTTAGTTTTCAAGCATGTTAGCATTTAGCTTCTCCCGGAAGTAAACCAGATAGGAAGCACCTAGCCTCTAGCCCTATAAACATGTGCCCGAAAGCAGCCTTCTATTTAATCAATTTCGCTGTAAATTTACATCAAAGTCTTACAGTGTACTTTTCAGTCTTTTGTGGTCTTTTGAATGTTAGTGTGCAAGTGTGTTGGGGAGGGTTTCTCAGTCCTAATAACACAATATTTTGTAGACACACTGGTTACTGTATCCGGGCTGCCGTATTCCCAGAGTCAATCTATAGCTGCGACCACCTCACCATGTGTCAAGGCTATTACACCCTCAGGTCATGCGTGTGTCACGGCTATGACACACGTCATGCGCATGTCCTGGCTATGACACACGTCACGCATATGTCACGGCTATTACACCCACACGTCATACATGTGTCACTCCTATCACACACGTCATGCGTATGTCATGGCTTTGGCACCAAGGTCATGCATGTGTCACGGGCCATGACTCTGTTGAGCGGTGTGGAGAGCTACCAGTCCAGACGGTGAACAGGTTCCAACACAACCGGACACACTCGCTCACGTATAAAAGGTGTCAGGTCGCCTCAGGACAGCGACTGCCACGCTACAACCTACAGCGCAGCTCACAGGTGCAGCATTAAGCGAATGTGTCGTATGACATTGAGATACAGTCCCTGTGGTGTTGTTGCATGGTGCAGGAGAGTTTCAGAATTAAAAGGTATCATTCTCGTTGTTGAGGTAAACAAGAATGGTAGTTCTTGTTGTCTTTGACACCCTCAAACCATCTGTGGATGTCTCCCGTCTCCAACTGTGTTTACTTAGGTCAGAAGTGTCTCAGAGTAGAAGGAATACACAGTGTTTAACATTCTAGAAGCAACATTCTATGGTAAATGCAATGCATTTAAAATGGAAAACTGGCAAACCAGAAAACAAATATATTAAACAGATAAATCAAAACCAAAAACTTATATTCTCTGATTGCATATTTATGTTAAGTCACTGTGTATGCAGAGGTAGTGGAGGAATACAAGTCTTGGCAGCGATCCTGTCTGAGCCCGTCCCCAGCAGCAGCCTCACTGCTTCCAACCTGGCTCTGTGGCCAACTGGGATATTAACCATTAGGCCAAAAAGCCCTGTCCACCCAAACAGCTAGTTATGCATAGCACAATGGGCATTTGAGGTGTATTTTCTAGGCAGGTTTTAAAGAGGCATTAACAAACACCCAGGGGCAGACTAGGGGTATGCAATGAAAACATAACAAAGAAAAGCACCTTCCCTTTTGGTTACGCCCTAGCTTTCATACTTTAACTTTAAAGGTTTGGTGTGTAGAATTTATTAGCATCGAGCAGAATGTAGTTGAATGGAAAACAATACCCAGTGTATAACCTCATAAAAACAAGAATCGTTGTGTTTTCGTTACCTTAAAATAAGCCATTTATACCTATGTAGGTAGTGGGTGCTCTTCCACGAAGTCTGCCATGTTCCCACCAAGTTTCTACAGTAGCCCAGAACGGACTAACTCTAGAGAGGACACATTTTAAATTGTTAATCATAATCATTATTTCTTTCTTTTGAGCTAGGATCTATAGTGTTACAGATTAAATAACTAACTACAATCCATAATTATATCAAGGAACCTCATCACTGGACACTACTAACCCTTGCAGGCCAGTACAGGCCTGTACAGGCCAGTACAGCTTCTCCTACATCATTGGAAAGGGAGCGATGAGAGGAGATGGGTGGGTTCTCACCGCTAGACCCACTCAATCCTACGCAATTTACTTTGAACAGGGAGAAGACAGATCAATGTAATAGGTTATGTAACACAAGCACTTAAAGAAAGAGAATTTACTTTTACTATTTCTGGTTTCCTTTTGAATAACTCACATAAGAGAAAGTATCTTTTGAGTTCTCAGCTCCAATAATGCACCGGAAAAACCGACTTTAAAAAGCCCCAAATCGCGACTAAAGATTGAAGCATAACTTTTTAATTGTTAATCCTTTAGTATCACTCCATGACTCTTACATAAAACTGCAATTACTGAATGCAACGTGGCCTTGACTAATGGCTTGCATCTCTTTGTACATGAAGAGTCACAAAGAGGCTTCTCTGAACCGACACTTAATACAGTATATTTGTTCTAGGATTGGTTTGTATTTTTATGAACAGCCATTGTGAGGGCGAGCGAAGGCCACAGATGCACTTGAGTACCGCAGCTTGTACATCCTGCCAGTTAGCCTCTGTGTTGTGTTGTGTGTTGCCTGTAGTGCTGTCGGGTTGCGAGCGGGAAACAGGAGCACCCTTAACAGACTCACTTGATGGACACAAAGTGTGTTTTCCAATCAGAGAGGTTGGCGGTAAGCTAAGCTTGTGCACGGAGCGCTCCAGGGTTCACCATGGAGAGACCAACCCAAACAAGAGTTCTGGTACGGTGCAGCAGGTCCCGAAGACGGGTGTGCATGCTCACATGATTGTTTAATGCCGATTTGGGTACCAGGTATAGTACATTTTCAATTGCTATATGATATCACGATATTCACTTATAGAGGGTTAGAGTATTCCTGAAACTCAACTCTGAGGAAGATAATCTTAACTTAATCTGATGGGGTACTATCTTTTGGTATGTATTTTTTTTGTATACTTCTGGAGGCAGGCAACGGTAGAAACACACATCTGAGCAGTTGACTGCAGCATAGCTGATGAAGGGAGGTTCCTCTGAAGAGGAAGGCCTGGGTATTCTGCAGAGGACAGTATAGGTTATGTTCTGTCGAGCAGCATCCCTACAGGATGGTTGTGGGCAAATTCAGAACCCCTCGATGAAATCCCAGTGGAAGCTAAGGAGGTAAAGTTCAGCTTTCAAGTGGAAATGGGAGAATTTCCAACTTCTCTGTTGTTTGGCTCAGGGAAAAAAACAACTATATCTTTTTATTTTTTTATTTTTAATTAGTAGGTTTGCACCAAAATGTGTTTTAGGCGGTCGATTTACACATTTTTTAGTTTTTAAAAGCTACACACAGCAAGCAGCTACTAAAATCACAGTGCCAGCCCAAAGCACATTTATGTGTGTCTGTGTCCTCGTGTGTGTGTGTGTGTGTGTGTGTGTGTGTTTATGTGTATTCACGTGTGTGGGAATGGATTATTATGTGTGTTCATGTGTGTGTGTGTGTGTGTGTGTCTGCATGCATGTGTATGCATGTGTGTGTATGCGTGAACGTGCAATTCTGACCTTTCAGTAACAGAAATGAATCTCGAGAACTTTGTAACTCTTCCCTGCAGTGAACATAACAGGTCCATGTCCTTCCGACTGAGCAGCTCCTTATGCTCCTCTTCTGCCCAGACCTTGCATTCAAACCACCCTCCCATCGCATCCATACAACGCAGCCCTACGTGACGCTGCATGACGACAGCATCGCACTTCTCACCTCAACAATGCTCACCGTAACACAAAAACCTTTACTCTTCTATAAAAGAAACATAATCTCGAGGAAATCAATCACCCGCTGCAGAGCGCGTTCCTTTGTGTCAGCGTATTCCCTTGGGACTCTCACGCCGGAACGCGTTATGGAGACGGTCAGAGGGCAGCACGAGCCCGGCTCCCAAAGGCTCCGTCCAGTGCTGGAGAACGCTTCACCACGGAGCGATACACAAAGGGATCTCACCTTCGGGCGGGACTGTGCTCTCTGGTTGAATGACGGCAGCACTCTGTAACTTTTGCATGGCTATGAATCATGTTTTGCAAAAGTTGACTGCCTCTAGTTTGCTTTCAGGGCACACTGGTGGGTGTGTGTTCCTGGGGAAATGACTTACTTTCACCAGTCTTTTAATCCTATTCAATTCTGTTGAATCGTCCGGTTTGCCCTACTGGACCTGATCAATGACGGACGAGGGATTGTCGTTCACATGCTGGTTTACTTAGAGCAGACATCGGAGCTAGAGGAGGCAAGGCCTGTGTTCTGCAGACGGGAAGTGAAAGCGTGTGGAAATGCAATAGCTTCTGGCCAATAGTTCACGTGTTCATGGCACTAGCATTCAATAACCTCGCTCAAGGCTTCAGCGGAAGGCTGAGGTAGAGGTGGTGCTGCCAGGGAATGGACCTCATACGTTATACTGCAGTGTCACGTTAGCTCGATGGACTGCATTTATGTAGCGCCTTTCTAACCAGTGGCCACTCAAAGCGCTTTTAACAATAATTTCCTAACATTCACCCACACAATCCCAACATTCATCCACACAATCACACACCGTTCCCTTTGTCAACCATGCAAGGAAACAGCCAGCTCATTGGGAGCAGTTAGGGATAGGGGTCTTGCTCAGGGACACCCTGACACTCTAGCTCTAGTTAGGAGGAGCCGGGGATCGGACTAGCAACCCTTCTGATTGCCAGTCAAGCCACTCTACCTCCTGAGCCACTGCTGCCCAGTTAAATGGTGGGGAAATTGCTTCAACCCAGCTGAACGACCACTGAACACATTAAGTGGGGTAATAGAAAGCGGCATAATTGCAGAGTGGTTTGATCCGTTGAGTTTTGCATGTTTTGTTCTTATTCTGTAAAGTCACAGGTTATGATGCCCTTCCAAAGTCCGGCTGGGGGAGGTAATATTCCTTGTGTGTCCATTGGCTAACCATGTAAGAATAACAATTTTAAAGTTGATTTTAACCCATATCCCTGATGAACGAGGCAGTGAGCTGAGGATAGAGACAGCAGGGGGTGAAGCGCCTCAGCTGCTCCCCAGTGTGACTTCCCTCTCACTCTTTCTCTCTTTTAATTGGCTCACAGATTTAGTGTGGCACAATAGACCTCTGAAGAATAAGTCCCGCCTCCGAGGCTCGGTGCCATAGACCTCTGAAGAATAAGTCCCGCCTCTGAGTCTCCTTTTCCCTCGGTCAAATGTCTATGGGGAATAACATGGGGTTTTTGTATGATCGTACATAGCAAACTCTGTAGGTGGCGAAGAAGTAAAAGCTGCGACATTTTCCATCTAGTTTCGACTGGCTTTTTGGATTGTTGGTGCCGTTAAGGTAGCAAACGATTATAAATGCTATTTTAACGGCACAGACAATCTATAAGTCAGGTCTATAAGTCTGTTGACTCTCATTAAACAGAGTATTTCTTTAATTTAATGTAAGAGGGAGTGTATACATTTTCCAAATGTTTCATATGTGTTATGGGAAATGAGTCATTGTTTTTGGTTCGAGTGCAGTGTACAGTGTTGGTAGTTGTGAAGGTGTGTTGCCCATAGATCGCCAGAAGGTGGCAGGTGCGCTGAATTAGCAGCATGGTTGCTGGAAGGTCACGGGGTGAAGGTCTCACGTGATTGCGTCAGACTATGAGATTCCCTTTTACAAGACTACAACCAAAGAATGCGGTTTAGCCATTGTTGAGTGAAAGTCCATTTTCTTGCATGTTGCAAGTAAGCTGGTGATATTGGGTTAGAACGGGGAGTGGAGAGAATGTTTGCACTGTACGTTGATAACTCTGTGTTAAGTTATAAGGTGTTTATGAGCGGCTCACCGCATCACCGTCTTGATTAGCCAGTTAGCAGCTAATGTGGTATTGCGGCAGCCATGTGGGGGTAGTGGTACGGGCGCGTGGCAGATGCCTTGACGGTGAGACTTTACGAGGGAGCCCGCTGCTGATATTATGATTTTGGTTACTGGTTATGGCAGTTTATGAACGTTTATTAAGAAAATGTTGTAATACTTTATTTTTATACATTATGTTATTTTGTTATTATTTTGATTGCGTCAGACTATGAGATTTCCTTTTACAAGACTACAACCAAAGAATGCGGTGTAGCCATTGTTGACTGAAAGTCCATTTTCTTGCATGTTGCAGAAACCCCACAATAAATGTGTAGCACCAGACTGAACCTGTGGGTTCATTCTGTGCCACGCTACATTAGCAGTGGAAAGGCCACAGAAAAGAACCACATTTAATAAGTAATGACGCTTTACATCATTTATCTGTACAGAATGTATTACGTAGCTCACTGCCCTGTTACACATGGGAGACACACCACCGCAAAACTCATTTTAGGATACACCTTAAGGGCTCTGTTAAATTTTTAAAATATACTATACCTTGAATTAACTGAATTTCACTTCGATCACAATAAAGCTGTATTAAGGCAATTACAATCATGGTTATTGTACCCTGGAAGGTGAAGTTTAATTTGCCATGAATTGTCACATATTTCAACAATATAATTCTCCCCGTCTACTAATAGACCTGCTCTTCAACCTGCAGCCCACTGAGACAAAAGAAAGTTATGCAGAGTATGTTCAGAACTGTCAAACCAGAATGCAGCAAGCCTATGAAATCGCTTCAAAAACAGCTACACAAGAAGCGGCTCGAGGCAAAAGAGGGTATGAGAAAAGTTCACGGATCTGACTTGCAACCGGGTGGATGAGTGCTTGTTCGAAACCTGTCTGAAAGAGGGGGGCCGGGAAAATTGAGAGCCTATTGGGAAAGTAAAGTCCATGTCATCGTGAAGAGAAGGAGCAGTGATGAGGTGATACCAGAGGGAGGAGGCAAAAGTCGTGTGTTACATTGAAACCTCATACTCCCATGTGATAGTCTGCCTCTAGACTCTATTAAGGCAATTACAATCATGGTTATTGTACCCTGGAAGGTGAAGTTTAATTTGCCATGAATTGTCACACATTTCAACAATATAATTGTTCCATAATCCAAGTACCTAAGCTACAATTGACCATGATACAACTAGGCAGGGGTTAAAACTAACTTTTTTCACCACCGTCCCGGAAACGTCCCGAAAAACATTTTGAACCGTCCCGAATTTTCCCAAAAATCTTTTTTACATTTTGAGTTGTTACTTACTGATAATATAATAAAAACACAATACATTATGTTGATAAAATAATATATTTATTTCCAGACTAGATTTGTTTAGCTTCAAGATGACAACCAACACCCTCAGTCACAGAACTGTGGTCTACGTGACCTTCTGCCACTACTGTAATTTCCCCGACTATAAGCTGCAGTTTATACACACATTTTCAAAAAATTCCGTAAGCTATGCGGCTTATGCATGGGTGCGGCCAATACATGGGAAAACGATTTCTAAAAATACATTTGCAGTTAATTAGGTTATTCGTTCTTTGCTACGAATTTCTTTCTTACGTCGTTCGTTGGTAAGGTTGGTCTGAAGCGCCCGTAGAACCTTCTTAGCTCTACCATAGAGATGGTTTAGCTCCTGACGCTCGTCTCCGCCACTGTACAGTAACCTTCAGAAATCCCCATTGCGCATGGAACTGCCACATTGGCAGTGTTGTGTTTCACCAATATACAGTAGGCCTACATATACGGTACAGCAGGTGAGGTCAGCTCAACTCACTTCCAATAATTTCAAAAACTTGCAACTTCAAAAAATTATTGTATTTATTTTACAATTCAAAAATGAACAAAACTGTCTTCTAAATTAATTAAATAATACTGGGAAACGAACAAACCATTATAAGCAACGAGTGAACTTAATAAGCGGTCAAAATACTTTTTTCAACCACCGCCTCTTTCCCTGCGCAAAGCCCAAACACAGACAGGTAGCAAAAAGCAAAACAGTCTCAGCATAAACAGTTTTCCTTTTTTCCAGATTCACATGGCGGTCTTATCATGGTAAACTAGCTCATTGTCAGGTGTTTAACAGCGACACGCACTCGGAGACAATAAAGAAAGACTGTAGACCTGTAGCTGCTACGCGCGTTTGATGTGCTCTCGATTTGCAGTGACCACTTGGCTGAAGGGTTTTATATGCCTATTCATTACATAATTAACCCATTTGAAACTTGTGCGGACTATATATGGGTGCAGCTTATGCACAATTCTGTTTTTTTATACATAAATTAAAGGCTTGCGGTTTATCCTATATGCGGGAAATTACGGTAATAAAGGATCTTTGGTGACAGTATCCTCGTCTTGTCTCAGCTCGAGCGGCAAGCAGTGTTAGAGCAGCAGGCTACAACATTGTTGCAAGCAGACTCACTGAACAACACAAACACACAAACACAACACAACACCAACCAATTGAACGAAGCTCAGTCCTTTTTCCATTTACCTTTTCATGTGTCTTTTCCACCGCAAACCCGTTCTGGTTCGCAGAAAGTGTTGAAAACTTAAACAGAAAAATTAAGTCAGTGCCCACAAAATTCTCTTCGTCCCGAGGTCGACCCGAGAGAGAATATTGATCCTCCCGATGACAATTAATTACGTCCCCAGGACGACGGGACGTCGTTAGTTTTAATCCCTACAACATACATAAGATAACATGTGACTGAGAGAAATATGGCAGCATAGCATAAGGGTGGTAGCCTACCAGCTGGTAACTCATGACAACCAAAATATGCTTGTAAGTAGGTAAGTGGTTGAGAAAATACAGTCCAATGGCTCTCTTTATCATTTCACTGTCACATCAACACAAGATATTTTTGAAGTCGATGTGTGAAGCGTGCGAGCCAAGCTGCCTTGTTTCCTTTGAATGTTTCCCAGCACACTTTATTTTCCATGTTCCACACACACGCACAGGCGCACACACACATACACATTACTCTCACTCTCACATTGCTCTCACTCTCCTGCCTTGTATGTTCTGTTATATGCCCAGATTTTGATTTTGTAGTTCACAAAATTGCTTCCCCCCCCACCCCCCTCATAAATATGCTACACAACATTTCCTTGATCGCTATTGCAGTCATTTCAGAGACGTATAGAAAGTTTTCTCTCCACCGAGCCCCATCTGCAACAGCAATCGAGGGGAGACTATTTGAGTTCAGCCAGATGCTTCACTAGAATGGCCCTGAAACTCTGGACATGGAGTCTATGTGGATTAAAACGTGCAAGTTGATGGTTTTGTTACCATTGCCTGCACAGAGTTGTGTATATTAGTTAAATACAGCAATGGGGTTGCAGTTAGAGTCCATCTAAAGCCAAACGACTGCACCAACGTAGACAATATGAAGACATTCGTTGACATCTGAATGTTGACATTACCTTTATGAATAAAATGTTGTCCTGTTATATCGAATCACTCCTCATATTCTCGTTGGTCAGCTAGTACGGGTCACTCTAGAATAGAAACAGATTTCAGGGTAATGTCAAAGTGTGGCACGCCCTTGAATTAACCTCATTTGTTCAAGGTTAGGACTTTGAAGAAGGTCAGCCTGGGGGTTCCTAGCCACTGTCATGTTCCTCATCATTCCCACAGATACAATCTGCCAAGGGGTTGGACAATGCACTTAAAAACTCATTGGTCCCTCAGTTGGCCTTTTAATTAACTCAATGTGATTTTAATATTGTACTTATTGTTTATTGTTTGATGGTGGTCAATGCCGGCTGTATAACCATTTTCTCCTCAGGGATAATCTTAAGTCCCTATATACCATAAAGCAGGCCCATATAGTGCTAATGTACAGGCTGTTATTTGATTAAGTCATCCCATGCAGTGATTATCTTCCCAGCAAGAGACAATTACGGTTATGCAAAGCTGTCAGAAATTCATATTTAATGAACGTTTTCCTGTAAATCCATTTTTAATTAAATTAAATTTAGATTGACTTAATTGGAGACATTGACAATGGTAAACTGCTCCTATTTCTTTCCTTCTTATTTATTTGATGGTATCCGGGGGGGGTCCTTCTCTTTGTTATGTATTATTCAGGAAAACAACTGCTGGCCAGACAAGGATGGTTAGAAAACAAATGTAACCTGTTTTTGTGGCTTCCAGTTCCTTCCAGTGAAGTGGTAAATTTGACCCTTTGGGACTGAATGTTATTGACCAGCCCCGCCAAACATGAGGGGGGGAAAGGCTAAGCAAGTTCCTATCTCCAAGCAATTACGACGAGAGCTTTGACAAAATTAATACAAAGCATACTTTAAAGGTTGTAAATATTGACAGTTTTACCATGAAAAATGCGATGTCACAACGCCATCACAGGCCTGCCAGCACAACGGTAAGTCCACCTGATGCCTGCTACAAACATTTCTTAACAGCAGCTAAAGCTACCTAGCAACAATTCCTATAGCAGCTGGAGCTACCTAGCAACATTTCCCACTTAGAAAGCCAAAGCTACCTAGCAATATTTTCTAAAAGTAGCTTAAGCTACCCAGCCACATTTCCTAACCGTAGCTGAATCTACGTAGCAACATGTCCTACCTAGCAAGCTTAATATCCCTTTCTTAACATGAGCTGAAGCTGGGTGTTTGAGAAGAGTCCTGCACATCAACGGGTATTTTCTTGCTAGCGTGACGCACAATCTGCATCATATATTGTCCGACCATGTGTGGGCAGACTGCAAGCAATTGTCCTAAATTATGACCAGGTCAGTATTGATGCTGTTGTGTATCCTATCATCTAACTATTTGCCAACAAACAAAACAACGGCAATAACACACAATTCCACTTTGAACATTCTGAATGAATTGTAATGCAGTGTTTATCGCAGCATATGATTGAGGATAGAAAAGATGAAGATAGTGAATCCTGAACAGTTGACAGCGTCTGAGTAGATTCATCATCTTCTGCTTCAATCCCATTTGATTAGTTTCTTTTTAATGACTTGTCCTGATGCTGAGAGGCGTACGACCGGTTCATCAGCTTGTTGACTGGAGGGCTAATCTTGTTTGCTGATTTGCAAACATTTTGAGAAGATGAGGTTCATGTCATACTGGCAATGGCCGACCCCTGGGTGTTTTCTATCAAAGTCTTCGAGGAGGATATCCGTGAGTTTCGGCCTCCTACGACTAATCACTGCTTTGCTGGGAGACGGTGTGTGTTAATGATAGCCCATTCATCTTGCATAGCCACTAAACAGGCTAAATTTGTTACATCAAACTAAAAAAATACCTCTCAAAGGACTTGTGCTTTTTTGGCCTTGCTTGCTAATTATGCTCGGGGTGAACTCCAACATCGGCTAATGAAAAACACAGCGCTTTGTGCACTTGGCGTAAGCAGCTCTGAATGGGACAGAGGCGTTCCGCTTCGGTTCTGACCGTGTGTGTGCGCGTGTGTGTCACAGCGTGTTCTCTCCGTCGCCTTTGTTAGGAACCCAAACTGGGCTGGCACTGTTCTCCGTTTCAACTTTTCCTCGGATTCCATTTTAATTAGCATCAGCGATTTATTGCCAAAACTGCTCTTGAATGCGTTACTATTAGAATAATTGATTAAGGGACGTGGAAGAGCCGCCTAACCCAATGGTCTTTTTAGAGAGAGTGAGAGAGGGGGGGGGGGGTGTGTGAGAGAGAGAGAGAGTGAGTGTGAGAGAGGAAGAGAGAGAGGGAGCGGGAAAGGGAGAGAGAGACAGTCAAAGTGAGAGAGAGAGCGAGAGATTAAAGAAGAGAACCTATGAATGTGTATGGAGATGTATCGAATGCACTTTAGACTTTCAGCAGGATGTTTAGAGTGCAGTGTGCGGTGACTCCTCGTCTGTGTGAGGAGGTGTTCTGGCTAGGACCAGCGAGGGAGAAGGAGAAGGTCACTGTAGTGTCAGCCATATTGATTTGTATTGGTGTTTGTGTACAATGGAGGACTCTGTGTAAGAACATACAGGCGGCCCAATAGCAGAGAGTTCGGCAGAGGTTCAAGGTTCTCAAAGGAAACAAGATTCCCTGCTACTGTCTGTCACAAGATTTAGCAAGATAATTTGTGAATCCTGTGTGTGTGTGTGTGTGTGTGTGTGTGTGTGTGTGTGGGGGGGCTAGTGTGGTTGTGTGTGATTTATGAGTGAGTGAAAAGTGTGTGTGTGTGTGTGCGTGTGTGTGTGTGTGTGTGTGTGTGTGTGTGTGTGTGTGTGTGATTTATAAGTGAGTGAAAAGTGTGTGTGTGTGTGTGTGTGTGTGTGTGTGTGTGATTTATGAGTTAGTGCAAAGTGTGTGTGTGTGTGTGTGTGTGTTTGTGTTTCTGTGTGTGTGATTTATGAGTAAGAAGTGTGTGTGTGTGTGTGTGTGTGTGTGTGTGTGTGTGTGTGTGTGTGTGTGTGTGTGTGTGTGTGTGTGTGTGTGTGATTCATGAGTTAGTGCAAAGTGTGTGATCCGAGAGCCTGGATGACTAGGCTGTCTGAGCTGCAGCCAGATACTGCAGGGATGTGATGTGCTCACCAAACATTCTCACATAACAGGTCATTATTATGAAGGGGAAATCTGTTTGTCTGTGTGTGTGTGTGTGTGTGTGTGTGTCAGGATTTAAGCATATTGCCGTATGCATGAGCATTTGTGTGTTTGTGTGCATCCTGAGTGTGCGTGTTTGTGTGTATGTGTGTGTGTGTGTGTGTGTGTGTGTGTGTGTGTGTGTTCATACAAATATTAGGATTTAAGTATATTGCTGTGTGCATGAGCATCTGTGCTTCTGGGCATCCTCAGTGGGTGTGTGCCTGTGTGTGTTTTATTATTACCTCTCAAAGACCATAATTATGATTCTACAAAACAAATCTATTCTTTACTTCTTCGATGTTCTTTGTCCATTCAGCCGTTCCTTTCCCGTTCATTTCCTGAAGTGTGTGCACCATTCCTCCGCTGTAGGTAATGACCAGGCACTCCTCTGTTGAGCTCAACTAGGAGGGTATTCATCATATGTTCTGGTTGAGTTGTTCGCCGGCCGTCCCTAGCCAGGGTCACAGTATTCCTCACCTCGTTGCCATCAAGCTACAGCGCTCCCTCACGCCTGAACGGGAATCCATGAGGTGAACTGTAGTCGCTTCAGTCGAGCTCACATTTATTATTGATTCATGAGTTGGTCGAGGTTTGGCGTCTTGCTCTCCACCTGAAGTCCACAGGTGGTCTGCGGACATTAGGATTCAAACCCTTCAGCTCCGTTTGACCGCTATGGTTCCCCTAGTCGGCCCTCAAGTGTGTTTCTTTAACACCGTGTGTTGAACTACGGAAGAGCCTATGCAATGCAATTAGGGGTATTTCAACTGGAGTCAGTGTCCATGCTACGGTCTCCACAGCCGTTTGAGAGGGCCGTGTCCCTCAGGCTAACGGGGATAATGATGAGTTAAGGTTGGTGAAACTGGAGCAAGCAGCGACCCTGATCAAAGGACCACTAAGGGCCAGTCTCAACCTTGGGTGCTGGAGCCACAGTGAAGGCCACACAATGTTAAAACACTTTGCTTTGAAACATGAAATCCTTCAACTCAAATGAGTCGAACCGCGCCGGGCACTCGAGTGAATTGGGGTTGAAAAATCCTTCACAACAAGATAATGTCGGCTGACAATTAGACCGCTCTATTTTCTTTCTTTCTTTTTTATCCTGTAACACGGGGTAAAGTAAGGACACAAGTCGATTATGGAAGATTGTCGTGTTTTTATTGTTTGTGGTGTGTCGAAGCCTTGGTCTTTCTCGGAATAAGGTTAAGGAACCAAGCCTCCATACAAGGTAACATTTTATTAATCCAATTTTCTTGAATGACCACCGGGCCCCTGGGACAGGCCCCGTGTATAAAAATAGAAATATGAGTGTGAGCTCATAGGAGCAAGAGGCTGCTCTTTGTGGCAGAGGCCGGCCCTTGGTCACATTTTGTCCAAGGTGATGTACACTGGAATCATTGCGTGTGAGCGTGGCTGATTACCTTCACCCCCTGAGTCTATGCTGGGAGCAGATCTGAGACCAGCCTGTCAGGTCTCTGCCAAACTGATCTAACACCTAATATACACTGTGTGCTAAACAATAGAGACACATGCCGTTTCCGTTTAATTGCCTGGCTAATTGGCTGACTGTTAAAACCAGTTAAGGCCAGTTCAACGGTGGTTTGAATTGGCCCCCCTAGCATATAACATAGAGGTGAAACTTTATTTTTATTTAACCAGGAAAAGTCCCATTGAGTTACAGTAACTCTTCTCCCAGGAAGTCCTGGCCAAGACCTTAATTGACATTGTGATTAAAGGATTATTAATGAACATATACAGTACAACAGTGATGTATCTTAACTGTTGTTTTGTTCTTACAAAAGCAAGCAGTATAGGACGCCCTATTCTGGTGCCCCTGAGAAATCAATAGTTTGGTCCAACAAGCGTGTACAAAAAAAAAAATACACAAACGACGTGGCTGGCCCCACTGGAAAGTAGAATTTGTAGTTGGTGTAAAATTATGGATATATTAGAAAACATAGTAAACATACGTTTCGGGACTAAAATGTTATAGAGCCCCGGAAGTCATCAGTCAGTCACACAGCGTGTGTGTGGCTGTAAACCGCTGCTTACAGCTACCTTTAGTCATACAAAGGGAAGAATACATTTTGCATCACTTTCACAGGGATTCACTCGATGCACTTTAACTGAGGGATCTTTTTCAGGGAGGGCCGACTGAAATGATAATGTGTCATTACAGCCTGAAAATGTCACTTTAAAGGGCCTGGCGCATCCGTTAGCAAGACAGAGCAAATACTTAGTCACCATTGCAGCGACACTCCTGCATGGGCGTCCCCACTCTGCTGCAGAATACCGGCTAAGTGCGATGACATTTATTTATAAACAGCTCCTGTGCTCCTGACAACCACCTCAGCCATCGTCTCACTGATCTGGCGGCTGATGGCTCATTTTCCACACGGATGTCTAATCTCCATCACGAGAGCGTGGAGAAAGCATTAAATCATACCAGAGATCAGCGCCTGTCATAAATAAAGACAATCGGCCGCGCTTTGAACGTGATCCAAGCGCCTCCCGTTTCCTACCTCCATCCCAATTCCCAGTGCAGGCAGTCGTTATTAATTTATGATACATGGCTGTGTGTCTGTGTGTCCTTGTTTGTCGGCCAAATGTTGTTAACTTATTTACTGAAATTCACAAGGTATCAGACATGAAGACTATAAATAACTTTATCCTGGAACATTTTTCTAGGGCAAGTGAAATTTTGTGTTGACTGCTGCGTGTGTTTCTGGAAAGAAGCTGCTGATTGGATATTCTGCCAGGCATGTGTGATTGGCTGTGTGTTTGTGTTTGATTCAGCCCCCCCCCATCGGATATCTGATCGGAGAGAGAGGCATGGAGAATTTGATGGAAACGTGTTTGGTTTGTTCAAAGATTTTACAAAACGCAATCTTGCTTTCAGGAAGTTCGGATTCAAATTAAAATAAACTATGTTGTGGTTTTCACTAGGAGAAGGATGTGTTCTCAAAGCATTATCCTTTGGAAAAAAAAGTATGTTTTGTGATCTGAACTTCAAAAGGAACGGAAAGCTCTGTTTGCACAGAGTGAAATCATATTTCTCACATATTAACTTCACTTCACTTTTTGTAACAGAATATTGTGTTGTGGTATGTTTATATAAAAAATAAGGATTTTATATTGGAGGGTTGATTTGACTATGGAATTGCTCAGATGTATCAATTTAGTGAAGCATTCAGATATTTGATATATTGTTGATAGTAAAATATGAAATAGCATTTCTCACATTGATTGGAAAATCCAAAAAATAATATCCCTGCTGCTGGATTTAATCTAAAATGCATATCAAGATGAATATTCTTTGATGTTCTTTATACAATGTGAACTTCAAACACTCGTTGAGAAATGAAAGGGCTGTTTTTTTCCACACATGAAATGGGCCATTTTAATGGTATTATACCGTCACAAACATATTTCCACTCTGGGCCATGCTGGCAGTTGGAAGCGAGCGCATTCAACAACAAGGCTGCTTCCATGAGGCTGTCACTGCATGCATGAATTGAACCCACAGTCCACACACATTGCTCTCAGGAGTGATACACACCCTGACCACATAGACAATACTTTAGGCCCGTGTTGTGTGCCCACTGGGCCTCTGAGGAACTCCTGGGGGTAAACTGAGGACGGATCGCCTTGGGGGGCAGGGTTGCCAACTTTGGGTTTTTGGCTGGCGTGAGACTCTGTAAAATCTTACCGGGGGTCCAGTCATCATCTGAAATTTAACAAGAGTTTTTTTTCTTTTTTTGGCGTGACATTTGTTGCGTGTGCGTGAGAGCGTGAGATTGATGCTGAAAGCGTGAGTGTCATGCCAGATGCGTGAGAGTTGGCAACCCTTGGGGGGGAGGGGGAGAATTACTTTTCATTCACTTTCCCCACAAGCCCCATCCTATGGTCGGATGCTGGAATGCCTTGCAGCAATCATTGTGCTATGAGTGCTACCGTTAGCATTATGCTAGCTCTCTTGTTACATTCACTGCTGCTATCCCGTTGTGACCCTGTTGAAAACCACCATTTATACCTCGTAGTAAGCTAGCTTTATGCTAGCTCTCTTGTTACATTCACTGCTGCTGTCCCGTTGTGATCCTGTTGAAAACCACCATTTCTACCTAGTTGTTAGCTAGCTTTATGCTAGATGTCTTTTACGTTTACTGCCTCTATCCCGTTGTGACTCTGTTGAAACAACCATTTATGTCTCGTCGTACATATTATGTCGGTGTACACATTTGTAGAAAGAATGAGTGAAGGCAGCAATGACTGCATCAAAGAGCTACTTAACG
This sequence comes from Micromesistius poutassou, assembly GCF_964030765.1. Taxonomy (NCBI): domain Eukaryota; kingdom Metazoa; phylum Chordata; class Actinopteri; order Gadiformes; family Gadidae; genus Micromesistius; species Micromesistius poutassou. The sequence continues at coordinate 1,950,729 of NC_140282.1, forward strand.
CTGAAGTCAGGCGCACAGACCCCACACTGGTAATTGAAATAGCAAATGAGTGGCACAGCATGGAAGCTGCCATTCATTGGATTGTTGGGGTTACTCTTGGTGGGTGTTTGTGAATCCACTAATGAGTGTAGCTTTACGTTGAAGTGAAAGTGTATTGCGTTTACGGTCTGAGTGATTCGGGGACAATGATGTCGGCAGATCTTCAATCCTCAATAACAATACAGACAATTTTCAACTGATTGGTGACACTATGCCCTGATTTGTATAGAACATGTTATGCTCATGTAGTGTGTCAAAGTTACAACGAGGATTTATTGAATTGTTTTGTCTTGATCACTGTGGTTATGGATGGATAAAACAAATTACATTTAGAGTAGGATTGTGAGATCACGATTAAAAAAAATTGGTTCTCAGATTCCATGTGTTCCTTATGATCACTCCGTCACTCATACAAATGTTTTAGTAAGCGTGACTGAATGAATCAAAGTTCTGCCTTAATGGAGTCGGACAGTGTCAGAAGTCAATCAGATTTCCTCTTATTTGTAGTCCCTAATTCATTTTTATTACGTCTGGGTAGATGAAAGACATTAATGCGGCTCCTGAAGTGAAACTAGCAAGCAGCTCTAGTTCACATACTGTTCATTTGCATTTATGCTTAAATCGTGCTGCTTGAGTAAAGTCTGTACAGTACAGTCAGTACAGTAGCCACTGGTTACAGTGGAATAATTTACAGTAGAGCTCCCTTATCAACCAGTAGCAATGCTACTAGAGAGTGGTTTTAGCTGTACGGTCATATAATATGCTATATTTAATGTATTATAGTATGTTAAGATAACCCTATTCTTGGCTTTGTTCATGCTTCTTTAAAGTAAACATGTGTGTATGTATATGTGGTTCCAATAGAAGCCATTTTCCTTCAAACGTTGATAATTGTATCTGTTGTTTATTTTTCATGAATAATGGTGATAGAAACATCGATGGTGTGCAGAGTTTCTCTGTTGATCTCTCTGTTCCATGCCAGCGTGTTCCATTCGTTTTCTTTCTTCCGTTATTATTGCCTTACCGAAAATATTGTTGGTGGTACCAGGAAATAGCCAATTGATTCACATCATCGATTCAATAACATATGGCCACTTCTAAACTCATCTTATTGATTCACAATCTCGATAACAAAAACATAACGTTATCGTGCCGACAAAGGGATCTGTAGCTGTAGTTTAAGGCGAGGTGGATCGGTTGTGATCATCATGAGTTAATAAATGATGTTTTACCTTAGCGATACATCATTCAAACTCCAACTCTCGTTGCTGTACTCTCCACTCCCTGGTGCATTGCCTAGCAACACCACCGCCCCTACATGGACTGTTGAATCGCTAATCAAAATCACAACTCTTCTGCACCGAGGAGCCAGGACGGTGGAATGAGGTCCCTCCTCCCACTGCTGCTGGCACAATCATTACCTGTGTTCCATGGGAGACTGAGACCCCCATCTTCAGCACGCACCTGGACCCCACCTGCACAGACCCCTCTTGTCCCTAACGACCCCCAACCATCACACACACCAACCTGCACACACACACACACACACACACATGCACGCACACGCACGCACACACACAAACAGACACATATGCATGCGCAGACATGCTCACAAATGCTCACACACACACACACACACACACATGAAAATGCACACAAACACAAACACACTTATGCACACTCACAAACACAGACACACACACATACACGCACAAACATACACATGCATGCGCACAGCCACGCACACTAACGCATACAAAAACACTTAAGCACACACATACACATGCACAAACACAGACACACACACACACACACACACACACACACACACATTAGGCCTCTGTGTGAAGCCATACTATGTAAAATGAGTTTGAGCGCTGATGACAAACGTGTTTATCGTAATTGCCTTGGAAACAAGGTTGGAGTATAATGCACTGGAAAACGAACCACACATGTAGAAATAGGGTACAGAATTAAGGCCTGTATAAGCAAGATGTGACACTGATAGCCAAACATGTTGGCATAGCAACCATTTTAGCATAGCTAATGGTTCTTGATGAGATTTCTCAGAAAAGCTAGGAGGTGAAATTGATTTTATCTCCTCACTTTTGTTTGGTGAGCCAATGCTACAAAATACATTATGGGGCTACGTAAAGTGGATTGTTTTTTGTTGTGATACTGATTATGTTAAATTAAATGGAACATTTCAAAATAAATGAATATGATAAACATGGCATCATGACGAGTATTTCCGTTCATGTTCGACCTTGGAGGAAGATCAATGAGAAGGGATATGTGGTTGTTTTCCTGCTACCTTTTTCAAGTATACAGTGTATGTTTTCCTATGGGCTATATAAACCGCCAGATGGGGAACTAGGCTGTCAACCCACAAACCATAGCAACTAGCAGAGCAAGTGACACATACTTGTATTGAAAGTGTGTGAAGCCACACATCTGGACAAAAAGGTGTGTTGGATTGGAATGGATATGTTATCTAGCTGTTATACAGAAGGCAACACGGGTTAACATTATCACGCTCTAACATCCTACATAGTCATGATCATTATCAGTGTTGTTGTTGTTTTTTTTCATCTATTTTTTCTAAGGCTTATGATAAATATCAAATAAATAGCTGAAAACTTAGTTTCTGCCAAGTTCAAGGCACATTTGCACAATGATCTGGTCTCAGCAGATACCTTGACTCTGTTGGTTGTCATATTTGGAAGCTCAATCTGTACATTTTTCCCAAAAAAATCTCACCAGAAGTAACCATTTAAATTGTTCTTTTTCAAAATTATCTTCCGGGGGGCCATGCCCTCGGACCCCCCTAGCGTTGCTAGGTTACCAACTTACAGCACCACTGCCACAAAAAAATTGTGTACAACAGGTACAACAAAACTCTTTCCCCCCGCTGCTGAAAAAAATCCTAGAGGAAACACTGATTGAGTGAATTATATGAATTATTCTATATACCATTCTATAAATGGTGGTAATAAGGCAATGATAGATTTGTACACAAAAATCTTCCAATGACCATATCTGAGAAAAGAGATGGTCATTGGAAGATTTTTGTGTACGAATCTATCATTGCCTTATTACCACCATTTCTCTCCTCTCTCATTAGCTAGAATTGCAATACCCTTGGTACCCGGTCCCAGAGCGCCCAGTACCCGCTCCCCAAAAAATGAATAAATGAGTCTTAGGTATATGTTTATAGAGGAGGGATATATATAGGAGGAAACATTTCCCCTGCAAATTCAGATAGAATGAGCTCTTCTAGGTGGTCCAATCAACTCAGTCACCTACTGAATTAAAGCTGAATAAGTGTGTTAAGTTTTGAAGCTTACAAGGCAGCTGTCACAAAGATGATCACCCAGCTATTTCGTTATCTTCAGGTGGTCCATGTGTCAACATTGGCAGCTAGTATGATGGACAGGTTGTAATAAGTTCAGTCGAGATGTAACATATTCAATATTGGCTTATGAAGCAGACATGATGGATTTATGTCGACAATCAGCATGTGTATTTACCTCTTTCTATCTCCTTACAGAGTTTTCGGGTTTTATGCGGCACAAAGTATTTTCTTAGGAAAGCTCATTATTTCGTGGGGGTTGTTTTTCCTCGTGTAACATCTGGTCACCATGACAGCAGGCACACCTCTCCTCTGCCCTGTTGAACAACACAATGTATTCTGTTGGATTCTACCTCCGTCTCTTCATTCCGCATCACCTCAACGTAACTCAACAAAGATTTCTCCCTGTCTTGCTGTCTCAACATCCACCGCAACCCTCAACCCAACAACCTCATATACTTAATCTTTTTTGCTATGACTGCAGTGTTGAAATTGGACCCCGTGCTTGCCTAATTAGTCATTTGAATATGAATAATGATCGGGCATGCACTCTCTCCCCAGTGCCCCTCAGACCAGAGACACTTTTCTCATCTCTATCCAACTACGAGTCCAAAAATATCCACTGCAGGTCTGAGTCCGACAATATCCACTGCAGGTCTGAGTCAGACAATATCCAGTGTAGGTCTGTGTACTGTGTATCGTATAAAGGCTGCCCAGGAAACTAACATTTTAATTGCACCAAAAATACATATTTTGTCTCTGAATAATTACGTTGCAGAAACACCTCCAGAGCTGGATGAAGAAAGCACGCTATTTAGCGTGAGTGTGTAGACAAAATACTGCCCATGGCGGACATGTCAGCGTTGTACCTTAACGTGTCGTGAAGGGACGTGCAAAAAATCTGCAGGCTTGTCAGAAACTACATGTTTAGTTTCACCAAGTCCCTCTTGCCTTAAACCTTTAAGAGGGAAGAAGTCATGTTGCTGGATGGTCGTTATGTTCCATGTGTCACATTGTCTTGGATTGCGTGCGAGCTTGTGAATCAATACCATAAGACCTCTGCTCCGAACACATCAGCAACAAAAAAAAAAACGGCTTTGTTTCTCACACGGACCACCGTGCTGCACTTTCGACGACGGTAAAGCCATGAATTCTTATCCCATCAGCCCTGGTTGAATTCCCTTAAGCACAGGCACGGTTTCTTGACCTGTGTGGAGTGTTTGTTTGTGTTTGAGTGTTTTCCTGGTGCTTAGCAATGAGAGTCGAGTTAAATGACAAACCTCCTCTAATGGGAGGCTGGGATGTCATGAGATTAGCGAACCTTCAACAAGTCACAGGGAAAAAGGGCCTGCGGCGATGCTTTTGATTGTACTTTTGTAGTCTGACCTAAAAATGCACAGCAGGTTTTTTTTTTTTGCAGAGGGGGGAAAGGATAAAATAATAGTTTTTGGCGTGTTATTGCACTTAATCAGAACAGTTCCTCGGGCGACCAGAAGGAACTAATAACGAAGGAACATCAGCATGCGAGCTGTAACTGTGCTCTTCACATAGCTTACCTCTTGTTTTATTACATCTCCTGCTTGCCCTCCCTCTCTTTGTATCCTTTCTTCATGATTCGTTCAACACTGTCTTTTTACCTCTCTCTCGATCTTTGTCTCTCTCTCTCTCTCTCTCTCTCTCTCTCTCTCTCCCCCCCCCCCTCTGATACTCTCTCTCGCTCTCGCTCTCTCTCTCTCTCTCTCCCCCCCTCTGATACTCTCTCTCACTCTCTCTCTCGCTCTCTCTCTCTCTCTCTCTCTCCCCCCCCCCTGATACTCTCTCTCGCTCTCGCTCTCTCTCTCTCTCTCACCCCCTCTGATACTCTCTCTCTCTCTCTCTCTCTCTCTCTCTCGCTCTCGCTCTCTCTCTCTCTCTCCCCCCCTCTGATACTCTCTCTCGCTCTCGCTCTCTCTCTCTCTCTCTCTCTCTCTCTCTCTCTCTCTCTCTCTCTCTCCCCCCCCTCTGATACCCTGTGTCTCTCGCCCCTGTGTAGCCGGTGTCCAGGCTGCTACACGGTACGTTGGGTGGTGTTGTGGATGGATTGGAGGATGGTGCTGGACTCCCTGCGCAGGCGGAAGAGAATGCTGCTCTGCTCCTTCTGGTTCCTGCTGCTGTTCGCCGCCGGAGGCCTGGTGCTCTTCATCCACCTGCAGGACCTGTCTGAGATGGTCCCGCAGGAGGCCCCAGGTCAGTCAGGCACACACACACACACACACACACGCACACACACACAGACACAGACACACACACACACACACACACACAGACACACACACACAGACACACACACACACACACACGCACACTAAGAGCGTCCCACACCCATTCACACACGCACACACACCCAAACATGCACACAAATAGCCTCACACACACACGCACACACACACACACAAATAAACCCACATTTACACATATACCAAAACGTGGTACCCACACACATTTACACACACACACACACGCACAAATACACACACATATACACTCAAACACATATGCGCAAACTTGCCCGCAAATACCCTCCAACACACTCACACACAGACACACACACACACACACACAAATACCCACACATATATAAAAACACACGCACGATATACGGGCATTTTATAAAGAGGTTGTCAGCGCTGTGACGAGGTGACGCCAAACACCAAAGACCACAGAAACAGGTTTGAATGCCCTTCTCGGCAACACTTGACATTACATCCAGGGACAGAGTGCGGTGCAGGCAGCTTTGATTGGCAGGTATTTACCCCGGCTAAGGTGAACTACATCTGCCTCTGCTTCCCGCTGGAGATAAGTAGCAGCTTGACGCACACGCAGCGTCCTTTGTCGCGCTCGGATTCCATTTCCTGCTGTCCTGGGAGGGACCTCCGTTCCCTTTGTACCTACTTCTGTGTTGTGGTATTAGCCGGCACACCATCTGTGGATAAGCCAGTGATGCTATCCTCCAACCGCCGTTATGGATCTCCCGGGATGACACTTTCACACACAGACACACACACGCACACACACACACACACACACACACACACACACACTCACGCACACACACACACACCGCTGAAGATACCACGTTTATACACGTTTGCAGCACGTGAAACATAAACGGGGTCGTTGCTGTTGATGTTGACAGTTAATGGCGGTCGAGTACAGCAGATCTTTCAGAAGTGACCCTCGTGTCACCTCGCCGCCTGATTGGCTCCTCGCGGTGCGAGTGTCACGCTGAGAGGCCGGGGTAATTGGTCAAGGACAGCAGCGGCGCGACAGAGCCACAGAGGGTAGAGGGGGGAGAGGAGAGGGGAGGGGGGGCCCCTCCGCGGTGGTGGTGGTGGTGATGGTGGGGGTGGTGGTGGTGGTGGTGGTGGGGGTGGGGGTGCTGAAGGTGATGGTGGTGATGATGGTGGTGATGATGGTGGTGGTGGTGGTGATGGTAGTGATGGTGGTAGTGATGGTACTGATGGTGGTGGTGATGGTGGTGATGGTAGTGATGGTGGTGGTGATGGTGGTGATGGTGATGGTGGTGGTGGTGATGGTAGTGATGGTGGTGGTGATGGTGGTGATGGTGATGGTGGTGATGGTGGTGGTGATGGTGATGGTGGTGGTGGTGGTGGTGGTACTGATGGTGGTGGTGATGGTGGTGATGGTAGTGATGGTGGTGGTGATGGTGGTGATGGTGATGGTGGTGGTGGTGGTGGTGGTGATGGTAGTGATGGTGGTGGTGATGGTGGTGATGGTGATGGTGGTGATGGTGGTGGTGGTGCTGATGATGGTGGTGATGCTGATGCTGATGGTGGTGATGGTGGTGATGGTAGTGGTGGTGGTGATGGTGCTGATGGCGGTGGTGGTGATGGTGGTGATGGTGTTTCGAGCGCCGAGCGGTGCAAGTCATGGCGCTCATCAGTATGAACCGCATGTCGGCCCCGGCGACTATAATAGTCACTTACGCTGAGTGGGCGCTCCGCGGGCCCCAGCTGACGGCCTGCTGCTCTGAGGGGCCCTCGTCTCCCCGAGCCGCAGAGCCAGATGGGCTCACGGCGGAAGAACATCCAGGCTTATTGTTGACACACACGCGCGTGCGCACATGCGAGCGCACGTGAGTACACACACACACACACACACACACACACACGTGATGACAGACAAATATACTCATGCACATACACACACACACACACACACACACACACATACACGTATGCACACACACACACACACACACACACACATATGCACACACACACACACACACACACACTCACACACACACGCTGGCATGCACAGATGTAAATTTTTTATGAATGCACACAAGAACAAATACTACACCAACGTATGCAAACACACACACATACGCTGCTTTTCTTACCACTGTTTCCCTCTGGCCATAGCCATCCTGCAGTAATACTTGAGTATAGAGCCCTCTTTGCCATCGCATGTGAATTGATCCATTTTAGTAGCACACTGAGAGTCAAAGTCTGTGAACCGCTGAACTAGTTTGTGTATTTGTCGGTTTTCAAGGTTTCAAACACATCACTGTGTTTGCATAGCAACACGTTATGAGAGAGAGAGAGAGAGAGAGAGAGAGAGCCGCGCTGCGCCACTGTCCTCCCAGCCCCCGCACAAGAGCAGCGAGCGAGTTTCTCCGTCTCTGCGCTCCGAGCTCCAAGCGAGCGTCAGCCTCGCCGTGCCTCAAATCTAACCGTGTTGAGCTCTAATACATTGGATGTCAGCCTTTATCTTCTTCTCCCTCCTTCTTCCTCCTATATTTATTTAGGCGGCGTGGCAGCCGGGAGCGCCCCGTGATTTAGATAAAACATATCACCAGCAAACGCGGCCACCGCAGCCCCCCCCCCCCCCTCATCTCGCTCCTCTGCCAAGTAATTGTTTAAAGACAATTCAGAGAATCAAAAGCACTCGGGGAGCGAGGGGGCCCGCTGGGGAGTTAGCCGTTCAGATAAATTGTCTTTGAAAATGTACACCCCTGAGCATTTTTCCGATGAGCAGCTGTGAAGCCCGCCGCCACTGTTGTAGGTGTAACTATTCCTCACCCGGACGAGAACCCCACGACCCGTAAATCACACGCCACCAGTGATTGGTTTTAATGGAAGAGAAAGGGCCACGGCTGTGTGGGTGTGGGTGTGGGTGTGTGTGTGTGGGTGGGTGTGAGGGTGTGTGTGTGTGTGTGTTTGTCAGGGTGTGTGTCCATGTGTGTGTGTGTGTGTGTGAGAGGGAGTCAGACAGTGAGAGCCATGGAGGGTAATAGAGTGGTAGTAGACAAAGAAGGAATCAATGAAAGAGTTTCCTTTGTGTGCAGTCTTGCCCTTAAATACCTGAGGTTTATGCCGGGGACTTGACAAGGGAAAACTTCAGTTCAGAATTAAACAGTAGAATCACTGCTGTCATACTGTCTGGCTTGACTCCCAGGCTATAACCTTGTCCGTATTAGTGACACCCCTCCCATCTATTACACACACACAGACAGACAGACCCTAAAGACTTCGGAGTGTTTAAATGCATTGAAAATAGAAACAAAACTCCTTTGAGACTTAAATGTTGATCACCCATTATTTCCCAGTATATATGAATGTGAAACCATTTCCTTTATCTTTCTGACACCACACACCCATATCTCACGAGTCGTGTCTTTGCAGTTTGCCCACACATGCAAGAGTTTCACACATGTACGCAACATATGTCACACAGAATATACATTTGCATACATTGCACGCGATTTTACGTTCATTATTCACTGTAAGGCTGCAGTGATACAAGTACACGGTATACACCGCAGTGCAGAGAGATGTTGAAAGGTGTTACTGCAGTCGTGCCTTCCCTATATCATAACACTTTCATGAAAATCAATAAGATGGGCAGGATCATTCAATTCTAAAAATCAATTGTAATACCGTTCCTCCTGACTCTATTATGTGGCTGGATTCTTGTTCCAGTGCAGATCTTTGCGGGGTGTCGATTCATAACAGATTGCGTTTCACAAAAAAAAGAAAAAAAAAACAGGGTAGAATCTATACATACTATACAGATATTGCTCCCTGACGGTAACATAGTTAGTGAAGGAAAAGGTGCAGGAAGAACAATTATCAATTAACAATGAGTTCATGTTATGCTTTTCTACAGCCCCTGAATCAGACCCAGAATACGCTAGACCATCAAACACCAAACAGGGAAAACGAAAGTCACGACATCGCAGACATTTCCTTTAAGAACCGCAGCCGGCAGAGTGGATCTTCAAGTGCACGTTGCAGAGAGCCTGGCTCTCATAGGGGCAGCGTGTCCTGTGGGATGATGCATACAGCCCAGTGTGTGTGTGTTTACATACACATGCAGTGCATTCGCAGCAGCAGCAATATTACGTATGCAAATGGAAGGGTTTGAAATGGCGACCCGTGTGTCTGGCAACTTATGTGTCAGCCTGTGTGTCTTTTACAAGCATTGCGGCCGTCATCGCGAACCTATTGATTGAGATTGGTCCTATTTAGCACACACTGCAGACGTGTTTACATAATTTGTTTATTCAAATGTTTTTGGTCCCTTCTGATAACCCGTAGGGTTCATGCATGTGTTGCTTCAATCTTATGGGTAAGCCACGTAATTTTTACGGTAAACATAATCTTAGTTTTAGAAGTGAAGGTCAAACAGGAGCAGCCTATATTTTTTAATGAGTTTGCCTGAATGTTAATTGTGTAGCCTACACTGTTAAATGTTGGGTGATTTGTATAACTAGCACTTTTTAATCATTTATAAAACATAAAAAATGGATGGAGATGTAAATGAGATGTGAATAATAGCAGTGCGGTGAGGTTCGTGGCTGGTGAGGCACTGACATTTTCAATCAGATTCACAAATATATAAACCCAATAGAGTAGCTTAAATCATCAAATCTATTCCTGAGGTTCTAAACATTTTCAAAGAAATTTGGCTTTGAACGTGAGTAGTCGATCGAGTCCTATGTCCTGTCACTGGCCGCTTTAAACACAGGCGTGCATAGCCCAATTATATAGCCAATTGAAATGAATTCAAATGCCCACACAAAAGGCCCAAGCTAACAGGAAAAAATCCCAAAAATTAACACAAGAGGCTTTGTTGGTAGCCTACGTAGGTCTCTAAATGAAACAAATGAACACGAGTGACCCCAGTGAAGCAAAATTAACGTTAACACGAAAGTAGCTTATTGATATGAAAATCAACTCTTACCATTGACGAAAGGCCCTTTTCCTTGAAATAACTCTTTAGCCTACATAACCCATCCATCAAAGTTTTAGGCAATCAACTAGGCTACGTCCTGCGCTGCCTGCCACTGATCCATGTAGCACCGACGTTAATAAGTTCTGGGCCAACTCAATGAAATCCTCCTTCAATCGAACAAAATGAATATCCACAACCCTTACATTGGACATAAACAGGTTCATATCCGCCTTGACTACTAAGTAGAAATACTTCCAAAGTAGACGTAGTTTTCCGTGGTTAATAAACTCCTGATGCCACCTACGTCTCCCATCATCTGCGCTGCGCACATAGGCTAGACTAGGCTAATTTATGCACGATTTGCGTTGTCATACATAAACAAATTTCATCACACACTCACGTCCTATTTTAAATTTATTTAAATCACAAAAACAAACCTTTATATCAAGTGAAACGACCGACCCCATTGGCTACTCTACAAAAAGAGCTGTTTTAAATTTTAAATCTTCAATGCCAAAAAATACCAACATTGTTGTGTGGCAATTAAAGTTTCTATTCTATTCTATTATATTTATCTCGCTGATGTGACCGAGCTCTGGTCGGGTTTCCATGCTCTA
>NC_140282.1:1962178-1992178 GCF_964030765.1 Micromesistius poutassou
GCGGCGCCCTTCCAGGAGCGGGCGGCGTCCTCCAGCTCGGTGGGGGCCCCGTGCTCGCTGCCGGGGGGGGCGGGCGTTGGCGCGGCGCTCCTGGGCCTGGGCCAGCGCCTCCGCCAGGCAGGACTGGGCCACGGGCTGCACCTTCTGCAGGGCCTGGGACAGGAACTGGAAATGAACCTGCATCACCGTGCGGAAACACCTGCCCAGCACCTGGAGACACCGCACACGCACACGCACACACACACACACACACACACACACACACACACACACACACACACACACACACACACACACACACACACGCTTAGCAGAGTACATTGTACAAGGACGTTTGTCAGAAGAAGGAGAAACAATATATCGCAGTCGGTACAGTAAGGATGTTAATATAACCAAGTGCCAAGCACTAACGATGGTTAGGTTTACCATTGTCAACACATTGAGCAATAACACAGCACCTGGCAACTTGTGTTACCAAGTAATGCCATTATGGTTAAATTAATGCCACTACGGCGTTATCCATTATGGTTTTTAATGCAAACAGAGGGCAACTATGCGACGTACTTCTGTTGTATACAGGGAATGGTTAAACCTATTCCCTGTATACCACGAGGATCGCTATAGGATCAGATGCTACATAATGCTGGGTACTTTGTTTTAAGTGCCAGGACGCAAGACACTCCGGTGGTAAATAAATGCATGAGTGTGGGTACGGAGGGAGACGGGGATGGGGGGGGGGGGGGGGGAAATGTAACACCGCTGTTACGACGAGAGGAAGCTCATAATTACACCAAGACACGCATGTGTGAGTGACGTCCGGTGCACTTAAAGAGAAGGACGAGTGAGAGTGTCCGACCGCCACCGCACGGCGCCCGTCTCCGGGCTAATGCGGCGCAGGTCGTAGGCTCGGTGAACGTCACACTAGGTCACCAGTTCCCGGCGGCGATTCCGTGTTCTGCTGCAGAGTAATCGTCGCGCTTTCTCCGCACACACAAAGGCGGAAATTCAACAGCTATTTTCCTTTTGCCTCGATAAGAGCTTCCAGCGTAACTCCCGAATGGGATTTAATAAAGTCTAATCTTGGGGGACAGTGCACCCTGTGCCATGTATCAAGACCCTATTAGCCAATGTTGGGCTGGATAATGAGCTGTCCAAATAGCTGGTGGGCAAAGAGACATGGAAGCAAAATTGTGAGCGTGTTAAAAGGCTATTAGACTTGGCCGTTACACCTTACCCTCTCTACAGCAAAGTAGTAAGCTTCGTGAATTACATGACGTTCAAATCATATAGCTGCAACTCATTGGCCATGTTAGAAAAACACTCTTTGCCCTCTCTTTATTTTAAAGTGTAAGTAAGTGTACGTGAGTGTACGTGTGTGCGTGTGCGTGTGCGTGTGTGTGTGTGTGTGTGTGTGTATGCTCGCTCTACTGGGAGGTGGTAAGAATAGTCCAGTTCAGCCCTGGTTTGTTGTCCTGGGAGCAACCAGACACCCCGGTCCCTGCGTTTTCTTTTTCAGGTAGAGCCTCAAAATACATCCCCTCGTCGGGGGCTGAGTTGTAAAGACAGAAATACCACGACGCCAGGGCTTGTCTTCAAAGCAGACCGGAACAACCAGACCGGGCCTCCATCACTCTGCAGCTCAACTTGTCACTCCAGCAGAAAGAGCTGACAGCCAGCCGGGTAACCCGCGGTCATCCCCTCTGAATAGGAGGAAGCTCAGCAACACCGCCCAGCATAGGGGACTGCGTATGTAGTCAGACCACTGCTTTAGTTACGGTAAGGGAACTAAACACGTCTCCCAAATACCAGTTATTCAATCTGACAGGAAATTAGGTAGTGGTATGGCGTTTAAAAACACATTGGTTTGTGAATTGGCATTCAAGTGCAGTTTGTTTGAAATATCTACAGCAGCATGTACAACATCCTTGATATATCTACAGCCTCTGCAACATCCTTGATACATCACCACAGCCTCGATGACCTCCTTGATGTATCTTCACAGCGTCTACATCATCACTGATACATCAAGAATGTTCTAGATTGATCAAAAACAATATCTAAAATAACTAAATATTGGTCTAGTACATTCAAAAATACAAAAGACGGCGCAAAATGTCTATTTCTGGGATGCTAAATATCACAAGTCCAACCCCTGGCCGGCTGCAGCGATACAGGATCCTTGTTACGGTCGATTATGTTGCCTTGTGACTCAAAGCTTAGCAACAACATCACATCGGAGCTGCAGTCACTCATGGGCCCTCATGTCTGCTGCTGCTGCTGCTGAACCTGATTCAATGTACCTGCATATTAGCAACAAAGGAATATCACTGAAGATGGATTGAATGAGAGCTTGGTGGTGACATGAGCGCAGAAGACAGCATTGGAAAAAGAGGGAATCGAGTGAGACTGACAGATGGGCCCAATAATAAGTCTGCTAAGGGATGCATCGGCCACGTTAAGGTGAAAGGGTCAACTCGTTTAACAGCATGGTCCCGCCGTGATAAATGAAGCCATTGTTGCTATTCTCTCCGTGTTCGAGACATCCTCTTGGACTACGGTAGATTCACAAACCAAACAGAACTCCCCCCGAATCCTCGAAATGCATACGTTTGCATGCCTCTCCAGCGGCTCAGCATAAACAAAACAGGATTTACCTACGGCCTCAAACTCTGCATACTACAGTCTGAAGCCTCCATCAGCACGCAGGGAGACGGCGAACCAGGGCCCAGACCTAGCAGGCACCGGGCTGTGAATTCCTGACGATGACGCACACGCGCTAATCTTGGACCCAGTTATCGTCCCCGGTCTCAATAGACAGATGTACGCATGAAATGAAAGAATGAACTGTGGAGTGCGTTAAACAGTTAATACGGTATCGTGAGGCCGGTGATTAACAACGTTTAGGTGACGTCCCAGAAGGGGTTTTTGACATTACCACAGGAGGCTGGGCTACGCACGCACACACACACACACACACACACACACACACACACACACACACACACACACACACACACACACACACACACACACACACACACACACACACACACACACACACACACACACACACACACACACACACACACAGCTCCAAGGGGCTCTTGAACAAAGTGCTACAAAGTATGAAATAACCAGGCAGGAGTTAAAAGGGAACGTCGGCTAATGGGAAACACATGTCATCGGATCGGCCGCGTCCCACACGCCGCCGCCGCCGCCGCTGGAAAATGGGAGGGAAGACGGCTGAGCGGAGCCAGGCAAATTCTCCTCCGCGCCTCCGACGGCAGACAGTGAATCCATCAACAACTTTTACTTTTGAGTTTTCTCAGAACACCGGCCGTAGTCTATTAGCAGTGCAGACCCGGTGAAAATATGTATACTCTGTTTGGTTTGTCCGCGCCGTAACAGGGGGGAGGGCGTGTGAGTCATCGGGGGCCTTTATGATTAACAGATGCACAACGCAAGCCTTCCCATTCCCAGAGCCGCGGCCCGGGTGCAGGTGGCCGGCATTAACCAGCCCGGCTTTCCATGTTTGTGGTTTTTCAACCTGATCCGTGCTAGGACGACTTGTACTTCGGCTCACGTTGTGGCCATCGACCCCGACCCCGACCCCTGCCTCCATCCCCCCCCCCACCCCCGACCCCCCCCCTACCTCAGACCCAGGCTGGTTATTGTAATGTGTTAATGGTTATAAATCACGTTTTGAGGGACGGCATGCCCCGGGGAAAACCTGGGATGGGCTCTGTGTAAACGAGCTGTACTTGGGGGACACTAAACATGATGAATGACATGTTTTTTTTTTAACAGAAGTACGTCACATAGTGGCCCGCTATTTGCATTGAAAACCATAAGGGATAAATCAGGCCATAACTACTCCGTAGACGTGACCATGTTTGGTAAAAGAAAGTTACCAGGTGCCGTGTCGTCGGTTAATGTGGTGACAATGGTAAACGTATTTCCTCCACCATTGGACCCCCAGAATAGTCCGTAGACCAAACAAAATAGTCATATATATATATATATATATATATATATACACACAATAATAGAAAATACAGGCCCATTTCTCCTCCACCTCCCCCACTTGTTCCTCTCTAGCCTCAACTCATCTGTCCTTCTCCGTCACCTCCGTCGTGTTTCTCTGCCTCTCTCCCATCCCTCTCCCTGGCCTTACTGATCTCCCCGTCTCCACAGTAAGTCCACCTGCTATGGGTTAGTAGAGAATCACGACACAGATACCCCGACGGTCACATGACACCCCAACACCCTCCCCCATCATCCAACAGCGGCTAAAAATTATACCTAGAGCATTCTTAAGCCCATCTGTGTGTGTGTGTGTGTGTGTGTGTGTGTGTGTGTGTGTGTGTGTGTGTGTGTGTGTGTGTGTGTGTGTGTGTGTGTGTGTGTGTGTGTGTGTGTGTGTGTGTGTGTGTGTGGCTGAGAAGGCGGAAGGGAAGGGGGGGGGAGGTGCTTGTCTTCTGGTTGACCCAGAGCTGCCTCGATCGCCCCCAGATCTCTTGTGTGTGTGTGTGTGTGTGTGTGTGTGTGTGTGTGTGTGTGTGTGTGTGTGTGTGTGTGTGTGTGTGTGTGTGTGTGTGTGTGTCTCTGTGTGTGTCTCTGTGTGTGTCTCTGTGTGTGTTTTGGGGGGGGGGGGGAGGGGTCTCACTCTAGAGTCTCACTCCAGCCCCCCTACTGGCGTTTGGCTCTCAGCCTCTAGCAGGCCTCTGCAGACGGCCTCTCAACAGACCGGGACGTTTCCACACATACTTGGCCTCTGGGGCGCGTGAGGCCGCGGGGGGAAGAGAAGAGAGAAGAGGCTGGTTGTGTTCCCAGACCGGCCCGGACATTCTGGGCTCATCAATGGAGGAGCAGAGAAGACAGGGAGTTAGGAAGAGGGGGAAGAGGGATGACTCAAACTCCACATTCCACAAGTCCCCCGGACTGGGTTAGCAGAGATGGCGAGGAGGGAGGGGGAGAGAGGGAGGGGGGGAGGGGGGGAGATAAAGAAAGGGAGGATATAGATAGCTTTGTGCGTGACGGAAAAAGGGAGATGCGTTCTTTGATCAGTGAGCCTTAGAAGGGGACTGAGTGTTTATGCGTCGTGCATGAGATGGCCTTCATCAGCATTACTTGGTGACCTACATCCAAGTGGCTTGGTTCACTACGAGAGGCCAGAAAAAAAAAAAAAAAAACACACTGGATCTGATCAAACGCCGGAGCAAACATTCAGGATGGAACTTGGCCGACGCCGGTCTCCACATCAGGAAACTATTCGGTTCGCTGTCCTGAGCCCCAAATCCGACATTAATTACTTACCGAAAAAAACAACATGTTCTCATAGTGACATCACCACCAGGCCTGGCCTATCCATATTAGGCCTGTTATTTGAACATTACACTATTAACATGCCATCGTTGTGTTGTTTTGTGTGCGTTTCCCTCATTGTTACTGCTTTGGCCTTTCCAGAAGCCAAGAGTCCACTAAAAATATGAAATTCATGGAAACGACCATGAATCATGAGGCCAGCGGTGTCCTCCTCGTCAGGAAGCAAATGGCATGGCCGGCTTTGTTTGGCTCCGTTGAACAAACAGAATACTCTGGTGCAGATACTGAGGTTTAGGTCAATAACACCGCTGCATTTAATGAGGCCATCCTGAAGCCAAGTGTCAGCCCTCTTTCTGCCTCTTTTAGTCTTAATGCCAGAAGGCAGCGGAGGCCGTGAAGGCAGAGGAGGCCGGCTGAATTGCAGTCAGTGGAGGCCGGCTTGAATTGAAGGCAGTGAAGGCCGGCTGACATAATGGAGCGCAGACTGGCTGGTGTGACGGCAGTGGAGGAGGCCACGGCCAAAACCGAGGCCTCTGGACCCTCACAGAGTTGGGCCTCCACTAATATTCATCCGTGCATATTTCAGACCGCAGAGGCTCAGAGTTACTGACCGCGGTACCAAAGTGTTTCCTGTTTTGGGCACAACCCCATCCAACACCCCCCCCCGCCACAGGGTCGTCCAGTACCCTGGGTACAGACTGCACTGCCCCCGGGGCTTGTCTGGCCAACATGATGACCGATCATATTTATCCCCAGCAGACATGGAGGTACTGATCGACCAGCACAACTCGTGAGCAGGAGCGCTGACAATCCACCGGACCGGACCTTTCCCCTTCAGAACAGTTCAGAAGAGGGGAGATTCAGTATCTGAGAGGCTGAATGCCATCTCCCACGTCTTTGCGGTGAAGCGGCAGGCTATCTGAGGTTTTTCGCCGTGCTGCAAGAAATTACACGTTCATTCTGAACATATCAGCAGAAAAAGGGGCGAAAGTGGGAGGGACTTGTGGGCAGGTGGGAGGCGGCTTTCCGGGTGTTTTCACACCCGTCTCTCAAACCCTGACGTCAGCTGAATGTTTCCTTCCAGTCAATGGTGCTTCATCACTACTCCTTTCCACGCTCAAATCAGGGGGTTTGCGTCGTGCAGATAAGACAATCTACATCATGGAAAACACTAACTTGCAAAACCAACGTTTCACAGATGAAATGCAGCCACATAAATCTAGACG
Source organism: Micromesistius poutassou (assembly GCF_964030765.1). NCBI lineage: Eukaryota > Metazoa > Chordata > Actinopteri > Gadiformes > Gadidae > Micromesistius > Micromesistius poutassou. The sequence goes on from NC_140282.1 coordinate 1,968,730, forward strand.
GATTGCTTTCTTGTGATCTCATTTGACTCTAACTCTGAACAATGTGTCGATTGTGGGTAGGAGGTGGTTGCCAGGTCCCAGATCCCCCACGCTCACATGCTAGTTGCAAAGCAGTACCAATGACGCAACACGGTGACTATTATGGGATACCTTTGGGACACATATGAAAGATAGCGATTTAGCAGCAAAGCAAATTAAACACACTGTGGCTTTGAAAAGCCATAAGAAGAGTTTCTTTCTTTGAACCAACTATGAACCGTTTAACTTTAACACTGGTGTGAAAAGAGAAATATCTGACATGCAATCTACACTACGCTAGAGAAGCATGGTCATCTTTCCTTACATCAGTAGAAAATGAATACATCCCAACATTATTTTTACTGTGTGACACAGGCTTGTAGGCCTAATGACGAACAACATGAACGCCATCACATCCCAGTATATTATACAGTGAGCTCAGAAAGCACCTAGGGAACAACGCTACGACACTCGGAGGTGTAGGAAACCCCGTGGCTTGTCTAGGATGTCTAGGGAACTTAAACGTCACCGGCTGGTGATTGGCTGAAGCCAAACACGAAGCACAGATCAGCGTTCCTCAACACACGTCAACGCCGTGTTCAATGCATTAAAGTGGGTGATATAATGCCACCGGGTGTGAGTGCGATCAGCCATGACAAGCCGGTCGGAAAAAACTGCCTTTGCCTTTGTTGTTAGTGACGTCACAAGTGGGAGTGTCCACCTAGATGTATGCTGGATAGATAAGCAACCTTTGCTGCAGTCCACCGCTGGTGGACTGGTAGATCTATCCAGCGTACGTCTAGATTGATATTCTCACTAAGGCCGGTTTTCCAAACGGCTTGTCATGGCTAACCCCACTCACACACACGGTGGCCTAACGCCACCCCTTTAACACCAGGCAGTGCACCCACCTCCACGTCCTGGAAGCTGAAGTCGTTCTGGTCCTTGAAGTTGGCCGCGCCGGCGCTCAGCTCCATCAGCATCTTGGCGATCTCGGGCTTGATGGCGGCGGTGAGCCGGCTGGCGGCGTCCATGACGTGTTCCTGCACGTCCTTCAGCTGCATGGCGGCCTTGGAGTAGTGGGAGTTCCGGAACACGCCGCTGAACAGCTCCGTGAGGAAGGCGCTGGCCCGGCAGAACACGTTGAGCGCGTCCAGGTACTTGGAGATGCCCTGCTGGATGTCCGCCACCGCCGTGGTGGTGGTGGTGGTGCCGGAGGGCGGGCCCGGGGGCAGGCCGCCGGGGGCCCCGCCGACGCCGACGCCGGCCCCGGGGCCCATGGGGGAGGGGGCGGAGGAGCAGGAGGAGGAGGAGGAGGAGGAGGAGGAGGAGGCCAGCGGGGCGCTGAGGGTCCGGCTCAGCTCGGGCATCTGGTACTGCGGGTGCTGCTGCTGGACTTTCTGCTTGGACCCGCCGAGCAGAAAGCGCCGCTTGTAGTCCATCTTACCTTCCGGCGCGTTGCAACTGTACATACGACTGGGTGCGACCGCACCGCTCGCTCACCGTGCCGCTGGGCGACTCTGGCGGTCGCGGGGGAGTGGGGCGGGGAGATTCCGATTCTGGGGGGGGGGGGGGGGGGGGGCGTACAAAAGGAGGCGACGGGAGCTATTCACGTCGGGGTAAGAGGACACCTCAGGAGTTTCCCCTGCCAGAGGCTCATCTCAGAGGGGGCTGAACGGGGGACGACGGAGACGCGGAACGGCCACGGGAACGGCGCGAGGGCCTCGGAGCGCGTGGTGCATGCAGCCCTGCTGCAGCCAACATCAGACGCGGCGGCGGCGGCGGCGGGAGCTCGCTGCGGGCCTGGACGCCCGCTGTAGGGCCCCTGGGGTCAGGGGGGGGAGCCGCGTGGCATAAAGGAGGGCGAGGGGAATCGCACGAGGGCTCTAGGATTCAGCGTGCGAGTGGAGTGCAGGGCTCCAGAGTTTGTCCGTCGTGATGGAAGCGGAAAATAAGTATATATTCACATAGATGTACTTAGATGTAGATATACCACCGCAAATAAAAAAACAACAACTTATCTATTAAAAAGTTGCCATGAAAAAAAAAAAAAAAAAAAAAAGGGTAAGATTGAGATAAGGGGAGGTTGGTCGCTGGTCAAGCCAACGGTAACCGGCTCACTAGAGCGGAGCAGCGACACCACCAGCGGTGCGGGACGGGTTCCCAGACCTTCCCCGTGTGTGACCTGGAGGAACCCGACGACGGAACCAGTCCGTCTCAGAACCCCTGGGAGAAGAAGAAGAAGAAGAAGCAGCGTTTCAAGGAGCCGGCGGCCAGCGGGGGCTGCTTCCACGGTCCGTTGGGGAGCGTGTCCGTTTGGAGGGGGGGGGGGGGGGGGGGGGGGGTGTGTCTCTTCGCCAGAGGCTCCGGGGCGTCCCTTGGGGTCTCCGCGCTGGGGTCAGGCTCAGGCTCAGCTCCGCTGGGCTCGGGGGGCCTGCTGCAGGGGGTCTGCCGGAGTCGTCTGGCTGAGGTAGTTGATACTCACCAGGAATACCAGGGGGCTCTCTCCGCAGACACAGATTAGAGCGACGAAAGCACAACTGTATCTTGTAAGGCCTCTAGGTCACTTCCTGTGGGGAGAGGGAGAAAGAAACACACACACACAGAGGGGGGTCTGGTGAGCAGAAGCAGAGGATTGATTCATTGGAGTTATCGTCATTGCGTCACGGTTCGGACTCGTCGCGATTACCTGCTTTCGTTTGACACATTTTACGCCTTGACCTTAAACGTTCGAGGGAACGAAAAAGCTAGAATTGGTATGACGTCACACTTTTAAACATCATCACACTTTACCGACTTTTTTATTGATCAAAACAAACAGAAAGAGCTGAACAGCACAGCATCCCCTCCCTCGCGCCACGATGTTCCCTGAACACACTGAACACAGCCGTGCCACCAGAGCCTCATAAACGCCGGGCCCTTCCAGAGAGGACTGCGGGTGGTGTAGTGGTGTCGGTGGAGGGTGGAGGCGGCGGCGGCGCGCTACACCAGGCGCTGTAGCTCGCGCCGAGATCTCCTGACACCGGCAGGTTTCACGAGAACAGAGCCGGGGGGGGGGGGGGGGGGTTCTGCCAGCGGTCGGAGGGAACAGCAGACACTGACGGCTCTGTTGATATTCACCCCTCGGTGAGTCACAATACAGCCATTCACAGCCCCGCCGTGGGCTGGCCAGACGGGCCCGTCCTCCTGTGTGTATTGTTATTCATTTCCCCCCTCGAACAAATGTCACGGTGAATGCTGAGGGCCATCTAGGACTCGGCCTGCGTCACCGACGCGGCAGTACTCAGAAACTGATCCCCGTGAGATTATTATTATGAACCGCGTGGGTCGAGTGGCGACGCCAGGGCGTTTAACGCATCGATCTGTTTCCCTGTCAGTAGGAGCAGAGAGAGGGCCAGCACCGTGAAGAAGAGCGTTTTCATCCACATTAAGCCGTCAGCCATGTTTTATGTTTACTGTGGAATCTCTGCAAAGGGGAATTGCTGTGGCGCGTCGGGGGAAGGTCGCCTCGGGTGAACGCGTTTCAAACGCTGGAAGGAAACGGACTACCGTGCCAGCGTGAAACTTCATAGAAAAATAATCCTTTCCTCATTGTTCCAAAACCGCACCGAGCGTTTGACTCCCGTACTGTAGGCCGCGTTCGGCGGGTGGCTGGTGCGTGCTTTGAACGTCGATAAGGGCCGCGCGAAACAAACCAAACTCTCAAAAAGACAAGACATAAAACAAGAGCAACCTGTGATCTTTCATCTCGTTCCACAGTCCGTGCCCGTGGGCTGCGTCTGTTGACCCAGACTAGAGCAATCGCACGCCGACACCGGACAGAAAAACATCAACATTGCAGGACTAATCTGCTAGACACACTCGGGACCCTGTGCGGCAAACAGGCGCTGCTGCTGCTGCTGCTGCTGTGGAAAGTTTTCCATTTTTTCCGCCACAGCCCATGTTGTTATCTCCCAGAGTCGTTCCCCGAGCCGGATGGAAGGACCGGAGACCAGAGACTCCGGGATTTAGAGGCCCGGGCATCAGCCCCTGCGCAGCGCGGCGGCGTTAGTGACCACGACAACGCGGCCATGTTGTGTTGACCGTCACACACACACACGTTAGTTACAGATGTTCCAGTGACCTTTAAATCCGGCTTCCTTCCTCCAGTAAAAAAAAAAAAAAAAAAACTAGTGTGAGAGCAGCAAACACTCAATGCTGCCGTCTGTCACAGCCCACCCCCCCCCCCCCCCCAGAGAGCGCGAGCGAGCGCACACACACACACACACACACACACACACACACACACACACACACACACACACACACACACACACACACACACACACACACACACACACACACACACACACACACACACACACACAGCAGAGGGCCAAGGGAAACCGGTGACCTCGTCATGAAGGGAACAGCAGACTTCCCACTTCTTCCTTCCCCTGGTCTTATATAACCACGCACGTCCACCAGGAACACATTATTTACAGCCGTCGCCAAGGACACCAGACCCAGGGCCCGGGGAGAGAAGGGTCAGAGGCTGAACACACTCACACACACACACACACACACACACACACATACATAGGCCTAGGTGCGCCGGGGGCCACGCAACCTGCTCACAAAAGGAGAGGCATGCCTTGCTCGAGAGCGTGTGGGCAGTGGTCCCATCGCTCGGCTTCCAAACCGACGGCCCCATGCTAAACTACGCACCTTTCAGTCACTCGCGCTCGCAACGTCTCCCAAAACGACGCAGGTTTTAGTGTGTATTTCTTCTCAGAAACCTTGCGTCCCTTTCATCGGGATCTCTCTCCCTCTCTCTCTCTCTGTCCCTCTCTCTCTCCCCCCCTCTCTACCTCTGCGCTGGCGCTAAACCATGGAATAATGGAAACGGCGTGCGCTGGTCATTTTGTGCAACGCACGGGGCTTTGACGGCACACCGGCTAACTAGTGCAAACAAGCGTCCCTCCACTCCCAAATCCCAGGGATTACGGCCGCAGTGAGAGACACGACAGACGCCACACAAGGGCTGGCCAGCGCTGTCAACAGCCTAATGGGCGTTTGGGAAACTAGGTAGAGAGACAGGAGTCCGGGGGGGGGGGGGGGGGGGAGCCAAGAACGTCGGAGCCAAGATGCTTGGACTCGTTTCATACAGAACACATCAGCGCTTAGGAGCTAGGCTCGTCTCAAATGTAATTGAACGGAGAATGACTAGCAACTTCAGTCTCACCACTAACATTTCACTAGCGGTCGGAGAGCAGCTATAGAAGTCCTATTGGGTCTATAGATTGCTTTTGCTTGTGGGGCTTTTCTGATGTCCGTATGCCCATGTGCAATATATTCCTGTTTGAGTCACCTCGACATCCTAAACAATGCTCGCAAAATACACTCATGGTAACTCTCTGGGCGGTTTCTCGACATTTTTCGCCTTTTAAAGTCTGTTTTTTTTTTTTCGCTTTGGTGACTGTTAACTTTCCAGTCGCCCAGATACGAGCAGGCAGCAACATGTGAAACCAGCCAGCAGGTAACCAAGAAGACAAGCCCCGCTGACGGCCGACGCCGACGACAGCCGAGTGACAAGGGAACTCCAGAAATGTCCGTTCCCTCTCGTTTGACTCATTTGAGGACGGGCGAACACTGAGCCATTGTCTTGCGGGAGACAGCTGTTGATCTACAGTACGGGACCGCATTCTCAGCTGTTCCAAATCCTGCCACTCAGGAATGCCATCGTCAACATCCTTCATGTAAACATGAACGACTGCACAGAATAGAACTTTGTGCAGATTTTTTTTTGCTACATATAGTTATGGGTCAAAATTGCGATATCAAGTTTTGCCTGACACGGACCAGTGTTATTGGTTTGCAGAACACAAACAACTCAGGCTACTATTTTCTTATTATAATACTCGCCCCAAACCGTCGGTTCGGCGAGAAGAGGGATCGACAGCCGAGGAGCACGTCAGGAGACTGCTCCTCACCCTCCTACACTATAGATTATTCAACCTTCTGTATCTCGCTGTATTAATAAACCATCCATTCGACCCTCTGATCCAACCTGTCAAGCGTCCTCGATTTACACTTCAAGAACTACTACTACAATTGGGAATACGCACAACGCAGAGACCATACGAACAGTTTAGAAATAAGCTGAAATCTAACAGTCCTACAGAGGCAGCAGTACCCCAGATCTGGGCCGGGGTTCATCACAGAGCGCTTTCAGTCGTACCTTGTTCACAGAGTCGCTCGCGGCTACGGTTCCAGTCAGAATAAATAGCCTACTAGCAGAGGCTTTCCCAATACAAACAGACCCGCCATCAATATTAATGAGTGCAGAAAGCTTCTCAGTACAGCTAGCAGCCTTGGCAACTCGCCAGAAAGACAGCGCTACACAAACACACACACACACACACACACACTAGCAGCCAGCTAGCATCTCCCATTAGCCGTAGCACCCAAACAAACACATGTGATAGGAGCCCGGGCTCCAGCGCTGGCCCCGCGCCCGTGAGGTTTAGCGCCCTTCCCCTCCGCCACCAGCCACTCTCGGTGCTAATGTTAGCCCTGCTTCCCCCCGCGGCTAGGCCCGGCGGCTCAGCTGCTGGAGCTCAACAGGAAAGGGGGCTTGGGTTTCCTGGGGCGACGACTCTGTCGCCAGTCACGGCACTGTCCGACCGCCGAGGGGTGATTTACCTGTCTGCACGCCGTCCCGCCACGGAGGGGGGTAGACAGACAACTGGGAGGGGGGGGGGGGGGGGGGGGGGTTCTGAGCCATTGTCCCCGGTGGACATAATTGTTTTCAGAGGGACGACACTGATACTTAGCCCGGAGACCGTCCTGGTCACGTGACCTCTCATTCGGTTACGCTACACCGAGCATTGTGGACCACTTCGCCCACAGCGATGGCAGGGTGGTATTTTGCCCTGACAGACAAACTTCGGCCAATCGGCTTTGCAGTTCAGGACGGAAGAACGGCGAGAAATGGGTTTTTTTCCGCTGAGTAAGCTCCATGACGGTAAAAACCGCCATGGAGCTTACTCAGTGGAAAGTACGCTTTTTCGCCCTACATCAACTACAACACAGTCCCTGATTGGCCAAATTACATCATTACACTACGACACAGTCAGCGATTGGCCGGGTTATGCCATCAGCTACGACACAGTCCCTGATCGCCCTGGTTACGTCATCAGCTACGACACAGTCCCTGATTGGCCCCGGTTACATTGTCATTTCAGGAAATCGATGTTGGGGGGGGGGGGGGGGGGGCTGTAGAAAAAAACAGGATGTGAGGTCACGTGATCATAATGGTTTCCAGGCCAACCGATACTTGCATCCGATATTAAAATCAATAGACATCAAGAGGAAACGTTTGGTGCACATTGTTAGACCACGTAAGTCGTGGGTGTCCGACTGACAAAAGGACAAAAGGTTTCACTTTTAAAAAGCAAATCAATGGCCTACGTCGCAAGCAGCCAGCCCTCCAACCTCTTTGCACGGCTTTCCAGACATACCAAACACCCCATTCCAGATAACTATAGAAGTAAACACTGTCGACGGTGACGTTTTGGAGAATAATGGCATTCACAGTGTTTACGGTTATCATATAGATTCTCAAGGTATAGATTTTCACTTTGGGGGCGTTCACACTGAACCGAATCCCAACAGACAACGGAGCGCGTGCAAAACTGGCTCGACAGACAGTGTGCTCCGTGCGGAACTCCGAGAGCCGTACCAAAGGCAAACAATGGAAAACTCCCCGTCGCTGTATCTCCCCATAAGTTATGCTCTGTGTCAATAGCCATCCATCTCGCCCCTGTCTTTCCACGTCTCCCTCCGCCTCCGCCTCTCTCCGTGTCTCTGTGTCTGTGTGCCTGTGAGCCATCGCGGCCGGGTGGACCCCGCGCGGCGCCCGGGCCCCAGCTGTTGCACACGCTGACAGCTCCTTATGGGCCGCCGCTGAGGGCCCACACTCTGGTCTGAGACGCCGGCCACAGGCCCAACTATAGCCCACTCGTGAAGTCTATTTCAGCGCTGCCGGAGCAAAACAGCTGCCCAGTGCTCCCAGATGGGACACGTTTAAGACACACACTACCGTATAGTCTAAAAGGTACAATTCCCCCCCCCCCCCCCCGCCCCCCCAAAAAAAAGACTCAAAGCCCCCCCCTTCTACATCTGTTGTCAAATGAAGCGAAGGAATTTGAGGAGGAATCAAAACAAACACAATCCTGGAAACAGAGTCTGCAGAGAAACGCTGGTAACGTGAGTGGCTGTGCATGGGCCCCGGCCCCCTTCATATAAAAAGAAAAAACAGGAGAGCGTTCTTCCGCGGCGGCTGGTTCCACCGGGGTATTCCCCCTGGGATGTGGTGGGAGGCCAGGGTCAGCAGACAGGCCTGGGAGACCAGGACAAACGAGAGGACAAGTGCCCGGAGCAACTGTGTGACAGCAGCGTGAGTCAGGCTTGGCTTGCTCATGCAACACGAGGCACGGTGCCCGCGCACACACACACACGCACACGCGCACACACACACACGCACACACACACACACACACACACACTCTGAATTTGTGTAGCTTGTGTTGTGGTCTCTGCCTTAAGTCTGGTTTATGACTCGCTTTGAACAGTGCCCGTGCAAGCGGCGACTTATATTTCTTTGTAGCTGACAAAAGTACTCTCTGCGTAGCATAATGCCAATCCGTACCTTTGAATGGACGTGAAGCAAAAAACAGAAAGAGAGACGGACAGAGAAAGCCATTAGGCAGGAGGCTGTTGGCCTGACACTAGGCAGGGTAATATCAGGTTAACCTGTTATGACATAGCATACGTTGTAAGTAGCTTATGGCTCTAATAAAAATAGCAGACGGGCTGCTGGAACAAAGCGCAGGCTTCAAGTCTGGGACAGGTCTGTGACGCCCGCGTAAGCCCACGTTTCATCAACCACAACGTCGCCCTTCTGGACACGCAGCGTCCAAAATAAAAAGACAAATAACTACGACGGTGGGAATCCGCCTTTTCTTCGAATCTCGAAGGGTGACACACTACAAAGCCCTGGTCAACGTGATCAAACGAAACATGACGCATCAAGCCCACAGACAATAAACAAGGAGAAGACTTGCCCGCTGGGACCACCTGAGATTGATCCGTCCACCGTCGATCCACCACCGGCCTTCAGGTTTCAGTGCGTTTGGGGAATACGACCGGTTTAAACAAGCGTAAGAAAGGGCCCCTGATCTGACGTCAGCTCCATTCACAAAGAACACTGGTACGAGGCTAATAGCAGTGGAGGCACATTCTACCCAGTGCTACGCGCATTCTGCTGTGTCTTTAACCACGACCCAGTCTATAACAGCCACCCCGACAGAAGAAGTCCAAGTCGACGTCAAGTTGCTGTGAAGCAAGGAAGAACAGCTGCCGCTGTTTTTCCCCAAAAACCAACACAATGAAGACTAATGAAGAGCCGGTTCATCAGGTTACATCAACATGAAAGGAGCAATTTACATGCATGTGATTTGCACCTTTAATGAATCTACTCAGTGTCTTGGTTTAGTGGCGCCAGAAATGTTTGCCATCCATAAATACAGACTTTTGGCTTTGTCTGCGTTTGTTTGCCGAGGTTCTCACTTCGTTCAGAGAGCTGCTCTTTAAAGCACGTTCCATTAAGTTTGTAAACGAGGATTAGACTAAACATCCGTTGACGTCAATAGGGCAAAACCCCTTTAACAGGGTTCCTTTCTCAATAAGCGATGGATACGCTCCGCGTTCAAATGACTCTTTGATAATCATCTCCACAGGTAGCGTGAACAGAACACTGCAACGTCCATGCATTGAAAAGAAACGAGAAGAATGACATGAACGTGGCAACAGGCCAACTTGAAGAGGAAGGCGCAGTGTGGTATCTTGACGGCTCTTCGAATATAGTACCTGTTGTGTTTAAGTCCACAGTTGTCAGCAAGCCTCCCCATGCTGCTTAAGTGCCCTTGAGCAAGGCGCCCTGCGCAATCCATACCGGCGCTGCAAGCAATGGTGCGCTGCATTAGGAACTTCCAATAATAGGATGAGTTTTAAAAAAGGAACAAAAAATGTACTAGGTGTCACATTACTGGAGGGATGTAAGGTAGCCTGCATTCTTGAGCACTGCAGTCATCTCCACTGTGCACAAAAGCCAATGCATCTCACTGGGAGTCTTTGGCTGTGGGGCAAAAAACAAAAGCTGGCTGCTCACTCGAGCGGAGCTGGCTTCACTGACAATAAGAGATTTCTCATGATGGAGGACCCCATAAGTATTGTTCACCCAGAGACTGACTCCGTCATCTCGCCAACAAAGGGGCTTGTTTTCTGGATTTATACGCGGTAGAATATTGCTTTCATTAAGAAGCAGAGGGAACAGCTGTGCAACCTTAACCAAAAACATAGAGCAAAGCCAATTTCTGGGCGGGGAATCGCAAAAACAGTGTTGTATTACGTTGGTCCATCTGATGGAAAACCCTTGCACAATGGGAAGGCAAAAGCATGCATTTACCTCTCCAAGACAAAGGCAGGAGAACTGTTTGCCAATAGGGTGGTGTTACCCAACATATGATATTAATGTTCAAGTCCACTCATAATTAATGTTCGAGTCCACTCATAGTTTAATCGAATGGGCCTGCTCTGGCAATGGGGCAAAAACAGTTCTAAATGTCCTTATGAGACTGGATCTTTGATTGTTCTTCAAATAAGACTCGTAAAACATTGTAATCTATTTGAAGTTCTACACAATGTTGCATCAGGTCAAAAGGTGAGCGCTCCATTCGTACATGTTCTGTGGCAGGACGACAAAGCCCTGTTCCAGGGCTATGTCTTTCCTGTTCTTGCAACAGGTGTCAGTATCTTCTGTCAAACTCACAGCTCACACGATCGCCTACTCTGCAGCCTGCATCGCTGAGTGCACGACTGTTGGACATTTGTGGACTAATACGCATTAACCGAGCCAGTTTAGAGTCCTACAGCCCCATGTTATTGAGTGACACGTCCGTCCGCATCGGCCTGGTGTCTACAGACCGTCAGTGACAAACCCTGAGGCGAAGACCACAGTCCAGCAGCCTGTGGTCGGTGGACCAGCAGACCTCTCTCCTCTCTGCCATTCCTTTACCACGTATTTCCCCCAACCAATCCGAATGAAAAGCCTGACCGATCGACGGGGCAACCGATGAGACGCCTTTCTAGTACTTTGGGTGTCATTGTAAAGTGTCGTTGTTACAGCTTTGATATTAACACGAGATACTGAAAAAAAAATTAAAAGGGATAAACCCGTTAACAAATTAGGGGCCCGTTAATGATTTAATCCATTGCGCTAGTGTTCAGTCAGCAGTTCAGGGTTGTTTGAATAGAAGTATCATGTCACATGCAAACCATATTACCTGTAATATGCATATAAAATATAATATTTCACTTCTGCGTGATGCTGTTTTATTCCCAAACTTTTCCAGAAATTTCCAAAACAAACAATTTTCAAACTTTGTTAATTTGAGAAAAGGTGTTTGGACAGTGGAAGCCATGTCCAAGGCCTGAAGGCAACATTAAGCTTCACCTGTTTTCCAATGACATCACCCTCACATGGTGCTCAGTATATCTGAGAGTTTATCTCAGGGAACATAACATGTAGAACCAAGATACACAAAGGGAACCGACCATGCATGAATTTCCGGAATAAAATATAGCTGGAGTCACCAGATACGTTAGCATATGATTTCTCATAACTAACATGATTCATATACTAGACAACAGTAAAACGCAAAAAAAACTTGACTAAGCAGCAGACAGCCTCCTTGTAACGCGAACCTCGGTCACCCCACCCATCAAAAGATTCCATTGTGACAGTCCGCTGCAAATTCTGAAGCTGCACCGCAAGAGAAACTAGAAAGCGGCTTTGTTGAAGGAAAACATCACTTTGGCCTGCGGAGACAGAGCCGGTACAACGTGGGCCTGTGCTACACTCCCCCCCTCCACCTCCACCAACACCACCTCCACCTCCACCCTCAGGGAATTGCAAACAGAGATCTTGTGACTCTAGGTTTGACTTCCTCGCACATGCATCCGGATTCAGTGTGCGACTGAGGGAAGGTGTTTCGCCTGGTGATGAGGCTCAATAACAGTAACGAAAACAACTCCCAGTCAAGCGCCGGTCTGGGGTGATAATGACCCAGACATGGTGCTGAATAGGACTTCAATACTGCCCACCAAACCAATTACAGTTAAGCCTCTCTGCTTAGGCCACATCTATTGGTTTTATGAACTGAATAGTAATCTTTCATTGCACATAAACATGTTTTATCAGCTCTCAAAGCAAACAGTCACTTTGTAACTTTAGTCATGTTAGGACTCGTCATATACTTTGCAACTTGACTCATCACATCAAACAATAAGTTATTCTAAAAAAAAACCATGGGAACACCGTTTAGTGGTTGGAAGATGGCAAACTCGCTCGCCCTGATTTCAACATTTCATAAAATAACATCTAGTACCCGTTATAATTGTACATTATCAAAGGGCACTACTCTGACATTTGCCAAAACCATGGAAATAGAAGAAGTTTCTCTGAGGGTTGAGTTCTGGGGCGAACCAACCCCAGGTTTCTCATCATGCACGCAGGGCTGCATGAGGTCTTCAGTTTGCCCACCAGCCACCCCAGCTGAAGTGTGTCATGTTATCCTTATTACAATGTAAAGAACCACCATCCACAACAAGTAAACACTATCACTAGTGTGCAACCATGCAGTACGTTACTAAACTACAAACACTACACATCTCAAATCAACCCATCAAGTCACTAGTTGGGAGAATCGGATGCACAGGCGACACGTATACACTCATCACATCGATTACTGTCATATAATTTATAGGTTGAATTTTGAAATTATTACTGACAATTGCAGAGACTCGCACTGCAGCTCACTAAACCAACGTGAAATGCTTCGATCAGGTGAATCTCCTTAGACACCCACTAGAAGCTCTGGTCAACCCGTTACTAGAATGCATGCGTTGGGCGACCCAAGAGAGTCACACACCTGATGATATGCACCTGATGTTACACACCTTATGATGTATACCTGCTGATGTACACAACTGACTATATATACCTGCTGATGTACACCTGATGACATAAACCTGATGACATACTCCCAATGGCATACACCCGGTGACATACACCTGACGACAAATACCTGCTGCAACACAGTCAACAACCAGCCCACTATTTAGCAGGAAAGTGCAAAGGAATCCCCCGCAAGCGCAGTGAGCCAGTTTCACCGAAACTCTGCGAGAAGCCTCGGCCCCAGTCCTGGGAACACTATGTCGCAAGCTGTTACCACCACGGCCCTTTAACGCCCTGAACACCCCGAACACCCTCCTCCACTGCCAGACCTCTCCCTCTCCCCTGCAATGGCTGCAAACACAAATACAAATTATACAAAAACCCCACGACACGTTAGGGGAACAAAGGCTGGCACACCTGCTGCACCTCCCGTCCGTCCCGCTGTCCCCCGGGGTTGACCGACTGACAGACAGCCGAGGTGGACCGCTAGCTGGGTCCCGGTTAGCTGAACGTGTAGACTCTGCACTAGTGGGGGCTGGAAGGCTAGCGGGGCTAAAGCTAGCGAGCTAGCTCTCTGCGACACTATTCTTAGCGGAGAGAGAGATCACTAAACAGGCAACTGCGCTGGATGCGGGTTGAAATCCCCCCTCCAAAGGCCGAGCACGGCCGGCAGCATTGTGATCGGTGCAATACAACGCCGATCGCTAAAACATGGGTACAAGTGTAAGTCAGGTTAATTAATAAGCACGTCGCTCACCTCGGCGCTGGGAGTCCACCCTCTTGACAGCGAAGCCCCGTCTGTGTGTACGCGGGAGGCGGCGGTTCCTCGTCTGACCGCAGGGGGCGCCAGAGCGCATGGCAGATATGGACCCAACGTTGACACCCATTTTTGCTCATGGGTTCCCTAATAAGACGTGTGCGAACGTCATTCGTTTGTTTTTCTGGTGTGATAAATGCTATATATGGACTAAGTGTGGACGATTTTCGGAAATGTTTTAGAAAAATTAAAGTTGTGGTTACACTGTTGCGTTAACAGATAATGTGTGGATTACGTCGCCACCTGGTGGCCGAGTTTAGGTTGACAGTAGGATTGTAATACAGGTCGACCACGTGAGGGCGACAAAAGATTATTATTTGAGGTTGCATGAGGTTGATGTACCTATCCGTTTTATTGCAGTGTGTGGTCCTGTCACGATTTCATAGTCTATGGTCCCAGTGAATATCATTTGTTTGCAGTCCCAAAATAAATGACTCAAACACACACTTAATATCACAATAAAGTTTATAATAACATTACTAAACGAGCACCCACTATAATGCCTGACATGAAAACAGTACGTGTAAATGTATACTGTATTGTACAGCCTACAAAATTAAGATCCTAATTTCTGATCAACAGGGCTATCAAAGTCCTAATCGGCTGCTGTAGTTCATAATTTTGACCGAACATAACTATCAAATGACTTAGAGAGCTTAAACACGTCTGTCGACTGAACCGAACCCCGGCCCGGTGCTGACCTTCTCCCAGCCGCGGGGGGGCGGGTGGCAGAGCAGTGGACCGGCGGTATGCAGCGCTCTGGAGCTAAGGGTGGCATGTGGGCGGGGCCTGCCTGCTGGGGGTCAGAAAGGTTGCCCTTCAAAAGGCGTCACCCTGGACCGCTCCATGCCACTCCAGCCAGGCTAGCAGAGCAGAACCACCGACCACGGCAAGACCCCCCCGCAGACAGACACCATGGGCCTCACGCAAGATCCCAACTTCCAGAAGCTGCAGGAGTGGTTCACAGCCCACAACCTGAACCTCAACCTGAGGCACATGTTTGAGGCTGACAAGGAGAGATTCAACAAGTTCAGGTATCCGTCTGCCATAAACGATGCGGTGTGTTTGTTTTGTTGATAATAATAGAAGGGTTTTCAATGCCGAACAAGGGGTGCAACTCATACAGCATGCAGAGTATCAGCGTTTGATTACTGTTTATTTAAAAATGGTATTCTGGTGACAGCTATATGGAAAATGAATCACTCATATCACTTCAGCGGGAGATTAAATAGAACAACTTGTGTACTGTGTTTGAATTTGATTTTACAACATAGGACTCCACATTACCGCACAGTTATTAATGGCATAGTTAATAGCACGGCCATCACAGTTGTGGTTATTATTGTTGCAGTGTATTAGGGTTGTGTTACATTGTGTTCCTTGTGATCCGGTGATCACAGCACAACGCTGAAGACTGAGGATGGAGACATTCTCCTGGATTATTCCAAGAACCTCATCACTGATGAGGTCAAGAAGATGTTGGTGGAGCTGGTGAGTCATGCTTCTTCTTATCAGGGAGTCACATTCTCCTCAACAGGCTAACATTAGAGAAACACATTTTGGAACAAGCACACGCACATGGTTTTATGTGTGTGTGTGTGTGTGTGTGTGTGTGTGTGTGTGTGTGTGTGTGTGTGTGTGTGTGTGTGTGTGTGTGTGTGTGTGTGTGCATGTGACACATATACATACACATACACATACACATACACATACTATGTATATGTGTATGTATATGTGTGTGTGTGTGTGTGTGTGTGTGTGTGTGTGTGTGTGTGTGTGTGTGTGTGTGTGTGTACGTACATTTATAATTTACCTCAGTAGAACACCAACAGATGTTCTTCTTTTGTCTCCAGGCCAAGTCAAGAGGTGTGGAGGCTGCGAGAGAAAAGATGTTCGCTGGAGACAAGATCAACTTCACCGAGGTGCAGCATTGCACACCGAACTGTACAAACCTGTGGTTCTTCTTCCTAGAACCACAGTGCATGATCACCAGAACACCATGTTACAGCCTTATTAAGTACCGCAAATCAATCAGCAATTATATCATTAAACCATTAAAGGCAGCAACTATGACTAGTAGAACCTAGTGCCGGATACAAGACTCTAGGTAACCGTTGGTTGTTAAAGGTCAGATGTTAAAGGTCAATGTCAAAGCGAGTGCTGCGGGTCAAACCCAAACACGAGTCAACAAGAAGCACTTTGTATTCACGTTAATGTCAAGGTTAGGTTTGGGACATTCGAGTCTCAAAGTGCTTCCTGGAGATGACATGAGAAGTATGTGGACAGAGACCCCTGTTCCACACAGTGGGGGGTATCATCAGAGGCTGGTTTGTTTTAAAGGTCCCGTGACATGCCACCAGGTGTGAGTGTGATTAGCCGTTACAAGCCATTTTGAAAATCGGTCTCTTCTGACATCACAAGTGGGCGTGGCTACCTAGATGTGCGACGGATAGATGAGCGACGTTTGCTACGGTCCACCGGGTAGCCTGGTAGGCTGATCTATCCAGCGTACATCTTGGTGGTACACGGCCACTCGTGATGTCGGCAAATCACACTCACACCTGGTGGCACGTCACGGGACCTTTAAAGACCCTACGGGCCGCCCTGGGACATACTACCTGGGTGAAGAAGAGTGAGGTGGGGACAGGCGTCCCCTGCACGCTCCGTTTGGCTGCAGCCCAGACGCTGCACTGCGGGGGTTTGAAACACATGTTGAGGCTCATCAGGGCTTGATGGCCTGCAGAGCGAGGCAGCCCTCCGGATGGTGAGACAGCAGGCGCGTGCAGAGAGGATGATGGCTGGCGGGGCTGGTAGACGGTAGCCACAGAAACAGAGCAAGAAGCACTGAGGTTTGGTGATGTTCTCCGGAGGACGGTGTGGGAGTTAGGTGGGGGCGGCTGGTGCAGAAGAAATAAATTATTCAACTGAAATTGATATCTGCTGCGCTTTGGGTGTCCGTGAGTTTATCCTCAATACTTTGTTTTAGTCGTGTTTCGTAGGAAACCAAGAAGGATGGCTGAGGAGGAGGCTGTTGGGAGGGCTGAGATGGAGGACTGAAAGATCCCCTGGGTTCTAAATGGGATGAGGCTACAGTGCCTTTGGATCAGCATTAACAAGTTTTACGATAATTCCTCAGTATTCAGTTAGCTAAGGAAAGGATTTACAAGGCCAACTCTATGACATATTCCACATCATAACGCATAACCAACGACAGAAGTACAATCTTCTCATCTTTTGTAATTGTTGTAAGAGTTGGCTCTTACAATGTGGTGTTTTTCTGTGTCTATGTTGCATCCTGTCTGTGCATTTCTGTACTGTCTTCTATGGGTGGTGTTCGGGTGGTGTGTTTCTGTACTGTCTTCTATGGGTGGTGTGTCACCTTGTCTGTGTGTCTCTGTACTGTCTTCCCGGGTGGTGTTTCATCCTGTCTGTGTGTTTCTGTACTGTCTTCTATGGGTGGTGTTTCATCCTGTCTGTGTGTTTCTGTACTGTCTTCTATGGGTGGTGTGTCATCTTGTCTGTGTGTCTCTGTACTGTCTCCTTGGGTGGTGTTTCATCCTGTCTGTGTCTGTGTGTCTTTATTATCTTATGGGTGGTGTTTCATCTTGTCTGTGTCTGTGTGTCTTTATTATCTTATGGGTGGTGTTTCATCTTGTCTGTGTCTGTGTGTCTCTGTATTATCTTATGGGTGGTGTTTCATCTTGTCTGTGTCTGTGTGTCTCTGTATTATCTTATGGGTGGTGTTTCATCCTGTCTGTCTCTGTGTGTTTCTCTATTATCTTCTGGGTGGTGTTTCATCCTGTCTGTCTCTGTGTGTCTTTATTATCTTATGGGTGGTGTTTCATCCTGTCTGTGTCTGTGTGTTTCTCTATTATCTTCTGGGTGGTGTTTGCGACGGCAGGGCCGGGCGGTGCTCCACGTGGCTCTGAGGAACCGCTCCAACACCCCCATTGTGGTGGAGGGCAAGGACGTGATGCCGGACGTCAACGCGGTCCTGGAGAAGATGAAGGCCTTCTGCCACGTGAGTGGGAGTTCAGCCGACTCCCCCGCTCTCTGCATGTTCCTCTCAGGCTCAGCGCCCAACATCATGAAATCAAAAGGAGTTTTATATTTAGATCGTTGGCTTTATGGCCATTTGATCTCTCCCTGTAAAGTGCCATCAAAGGTCTGAGCATCCACATGCACATGGATGTGAGCCAGGTGTGTGGATGATCATTGTGTTCTTTGGATCTGTTCTCCTGGGGAGCAGAGAGTGCGCAGCGGCGAGTGGAAGGGCTACACAGGGAAAGCCATCACAGACGTGGTCAATGTTGGCATCGGAGGATCGGATCTGGTGAGTGCAGCATTGGTGCATGAGTATGGGTGTGTTTTTGTTTCGGTTTATGGATGAAGTCAATGTTTTTTAGAGAGAGAACGATATTGTCCACGCGTGACAGTGGGTGGTCCCCATCCTGTCCAAACCTATTTACTTCTCTAGTGTTCCCTGTGTCTCCTCCTCGTGTACCAAACAGTCAAACTGAAAGCAATGCAACCATAGAATGAGAGAAATCGAATGGTGGTCAGGAAGCTAGGGGGACAGAAGTCCCCTCTGTTATTTACTCAAGCTTGTTCCCAGTTTCCATCCCTTATCCCATATCGGTACTTTGTCTGTGTTTGTATGTTTAAGTATCTCCATTGCGGTCTCGGTCTACTTTGCATTGCCACCTGATGTCTCCTCCTGTAACTTTGCATATTTTAAATAAAGATCTGTTTACCTGCTCTGATGAAATACATTGCAACATATGTGTGTGTGCTTACACAAACCCTTTCCACTACTGATCCACCACCACTTTTCATCTTCGCTCCATGCCCGGACCTGAAGGGGCCCCTGATGGTGACGGAGGCCCTGAAGCCCTACTCCAAAGGCGGGCCCCGCGTGTGGTTCGTGTCCAACATCGACGGAACGCACATCGCCAAGACCCTCGCCCAGCTCAACGCAGAGACCACCCTGTTCATCATCGCGTCTAAGGTGCTTAGCTTCCCCTGCACGGTCGTTTCATAATTGCAACCATAGTAATTGTTATGTTGTTTTGTGTCTCATTCAGTGGTCTCAGCCGCCAATGGGAATCATTATCCTTTCCAGAGCACAAACCAAAACAAGCCACACAGGACAGGCCAATTAGCCGTTTAGTCAGTAATAACATCAGACCCCGAGGGTTTGTGCTGATGGATCAGACGCCGCGTTGTGCCGTTCAGGGGCCCGCTGGCTGAGGTTGAGTGTTGCTAATGCTGACATCGGTGTCTGTGCCATCGCTCAGCTGCTCCAGGCTTTCAGACATGGCGGATAGCGCTGATTGGACCTGCCGCAGCAGACCGTAATAATGGGGTGATGGCACGACATAATGATAAGTGGTGGCACAGGATATTGTGCTCTGTTCTCTCACACTGAACCCCGACTTGTTAGTGCAACATTGTCCTCCGCTCAGAAAAGGATGGGCCAGCTGACCTGTTGTTTTCCAGTGTACTAAAAGTGATTGTGCGTCTCACGGTTCATAGTCGTTGTGTTTCCCTGTGTCGTCATATCGTCTCTGTTGAGCAGACCTTCACAACCCAAGAGACCATCACCAACGCTGAGTCTGCCAAGGAATGGTTCCTGGAGCATGCCAAAGATGTAGGTATCGCCCAAGGATATAGGACAAATATTCTCCAACTATTCTACTACTCTGCTGCACTACACTATAGCCATGTACTAAAGATCTCTCTCTCTCTCTCTCCTCTCTCTCTCTCTCTCTCTCTCTCTCTCCCTCCTTCTCAGAAATCTGCGGTCGCAAAGCACTTTGTTGCACTTTCCACTAACGGCGTAAGTAATATTGGGTCACACTGTACGATAACTAAGTGATGATTTGTCCAAAGTTGAACAATTATGTAATTATTCTGTAATCACTCACTCCTTCTTCTCTTTATTACTCAACTCTCTCTCTCTCTCACATTGTATCGCTCCCCCTCTCACTCTCACTCTTTCTCTATCGCTCTCTCTCTTTCATTATGTCTCTCCCCCTTCTCTATCTTTCTCCATCTCTCTCTCTCCCCCCTCTCTATCTTCCTCTATCGCTCCCTTCCACCTTTTCTCTCCCACCCCACCAGCCCAAAGTGAAGGACTTCGGCATCGACACAGAGAACATGTTTGAGTTCTGGGATGTGAGTACCCCCCCCCCCTCCTCCCCCTGTATCTCTCTCTCGGCCCCCTCCACTCCCAGTCCGGTCGCCTATTAATAGAGGAGACGGTTGAGCCGCGAGGTGGCCCACGGGCCGCACGCGCTGACCCGCAGCTGCTGCGTAACCAGAAGCCCATCCGGGCGGGGGGAGCACCGACCGCTCTGTTATTATTGGTAACGACCTTCTCTCCTGCAGAGGTCACTGTAGGAGCGCAGTAGCATGAAAAGGTCAGGCGGCCACTAGCGGTTACATCGTCTCTCCGGTGCCCTTTATGCCGTTGTAAATGAAACTGCTGCGAGGGCACAGTTTGTACTTTAACTCTTAAATGTGCGGTTAATGGTCCAGGGCATGCAGCAGGGTGTTTGTGTCCCTACATGTTGTGTTGAGTTGTCAGCATGCAACCAGGCAAAACATGCCTAATTGATATGCAAAGACTTTTGTGAGAGTCATTGGTTGAAGTTTCTTCTTACCGGTGAATTTCTTCTTCTAGTGGGTAGGAGGCAGGTTCTCTCTGTGGTCTGCGATCGGAATGTCTATCGCTCTGCACATTGGTAAGTACGTGACCAGCGACGCTCACTGAAGTCATGAAATCCTATCAATTGATCAACAGAATCAATCAACCAATCTACTAATCCATAATTCATACCTCATAAACGAACCAAACGACACAAGCCTCACAATCCATCGCCCTTGTTTCCCCCGCAGGATTCGACAACTTTGAAAAGCTTCTCTCGGGAGCCCACTGGATGGTTAGTGTGAATAAGCAGTAGCATAAGCCTGAAGTCTAAGACAGACGATGAGTCAGATCACAGAACAGCTTTCTCGTCTACCCCCTCCGCAGGACAACCACTTCCGCACCGCTCCCCTGGACCAGAACGCTCCGGTTCTGCTGGCGCTGCTGGGCATCTGGTACATCAACTTCTTCCACGCCGAGACCCACGCCATACTGCCCTACGACCAGTACATGCACCGCTTCACCGCCTACTTCCAGCAGGTCTGCACCCCCCCACCCCACGCAATGCCCTTCCGCAAGGCCAGTGCGCCTCCGTGACCTGCCGTCCCACAACACCGGCGCCGTGGATACAAAAACAGAGTCCGCCGGTTGACTTGTAGAAGGGGAGCTGTGTACGCCTGTAGCAGTGAGGAGGGAAGCTTGCGTGCGTGTGCGTGTGTGTGAGTGCTGGGAGAGCCTCATGTAAACCTGTCAGAAGACGCGCTGACTCGTCATGGAACCAAGCTGTTTACTCTTGTTTAGCGAGGACAGCACCCAAGCTGCTTGTTTACAGCTCAGAGGTTGTCATCACACATCAGGACGGGGAGAAAATGAGAAAAACATGAATTATGGATGTTTGTTTCTGGGTTTTGTGCTGTGGACGTGCGTAACGCAGGTTGTCTCCACCGCTGTAGTCGGGTTTCGTGGGGTTTCATGGGGTTTGGATCTCGGGCGAACCGTGCTGATTGGAGTGTGGCGTGGAGATGGTGTTCACTCGGTTCTCCAGATGTGTGTGTGTCAATCATGTGATTTGTAATTACCCTCTTAGGTTATACATTCTACACTAACCCCCAACGTGTGCGTCGTATTACCTGGACTTCGTCTGCCATGCGCTCTTATTGTGGCACCGCAGAATTCCCTTTCCCTTCATCAAAGTGTTCACCGTCCCGCCCTCTGAGCTTCACCCTAGAGCCCACTCGCTTAGCCAGGTCAGGTGACCCCCGGAGCTGGGTCGGTAGTGAGCGTGAGTGTGTTGTGGCCCGCAGGGGGACATGGAGTCCAACGGGAAGTACATCACCAACCAGGGCGCCCGCGTCAACTACCACACCGGACCCATCGTCTGGGGGGAGCCCGGTACCAACGGACAGCACGCCTTCTACCAGCTCATCCACCAAGGTACCGAGGGTAGCATGGAGACGGACAGGTGGACCGACAGGCCGACAGACAGGTGGACCGACAGACAGAGGGACAGACAGACAGACAGACAGACAGATGGACAGACATACAGACAGAGGGACAGACAGACAGACAGAGGGACAGATAGACAGACAGACAGACAGACAGAGGGACAAACCCAATAGGCACGATTATTTCGGCCGCTATGCCAGTTCTGAGCCCTATCTATCGGTCGATACTTCGCAACGGTCAAAGATTTATACCAAGTTCCTCAGGGTCAGAATATATTACAAGTATTGATCCTTTTTTGTATCTTATCTTATCTTATCTCAAATAATTCCATGTTTGAACACATAAACGTAAAGTCAATTGTGTTCTGGCTGGGCAAAGTCCAGTATCACGTATCTGAAAGAATCTCTGGTACTTTTTCATTCGTATTGGTATTGCTGCCTTACTGACAGGCAGACGAGGAAACATTGCTGATGTGTTTGTTGCATCATTTGATGCTAGCGAGTTTCGGCTGGCACGTCGGGTACATTGTAATTCTCTGGCAGCCTACAGTTCTTTCTGTCTTTCTTTTTTCCCCAGGAACTCGCATGGTCCCGGCTGACTTCCTGATCCCCTCCCAGTCCCAGCACCCTGTCAGAGATTGCCTGCACCACAAGGTACCATGATAACTTTAGATATTACTGTATATTACATCAGCGGTAATCTACACCTCCCCCACATATACACTACAATATAGTTCATGCTATGGAATATGCTGTGCTGTAGTATAATTGTAGTGTCAGAGGTATAAGTATATGCCCCCATGTTGCAACAGATCCTGCTGGCAAACTTCCTGGCCCAGACAGAAGCCCTAATGAGGGGGAAGACCACGGAGGAGGCCAAGAAAGAGCTGGAGGCCAGCGGTCTGAGCGGAGAGGCCCTGGACAAAATCCTGCCTCACAAAGTCAGTTCAGCAGACTCACACTGTCCTCACTGAACACGCACGTAATCAATGAACATGATCATCATCAAAAAGCATTACATGACTTTTTGTTGTAGACTTCTTGTAAAAACTGAATTATCGCGACATTGAGTAAATTACAATTGGGATATTCTCCACAATCCCCAATGCGTAGCAGCTCCATAATTAGCTCACGCTGACGATGAATAATAATAACGATGAAACGCTGCCCCATAGTGGCCGTTTTAGGTATCCAAACTCCATCCAGTCACGATGGGCTACAAATCAATTGCACTGTACTGACCACGTTGTGCGGTGTTATCTGTCCAATGTAGGTGTTCCTAGGGAACAAACCGACCACCTCAATCGTCTTCAAGAAGCTTTCTCCTCACACACTGGGGGCACTTATTGGTGAGAGCGTTATTTCGTTGGCTCAGCCACAGATGATGATGGTACAAGCTGAGAAGGCTAAATTTAGAGTGAAATACAGTCAGTGGTTAACAAATCCAATGTATCCCCTGA
>NC_140282.1:2003707-2142308 GCF_964030765.1 Micromesistius poutassou
CACTGTAAATGAAGTGTGAACACTTGAGCTGATGGACAATAGTGTAGCGGCTGGTGATTAAATGACAGCTTCATTGTTTATGGTCATTAGCGGCAAACTAAACTAACAACTACTGGTATTCAGCTCACCACGTGTCTCACCGAGGCACCCGGAGCTCACCGTTAAAAACTGTGGCGAAAGCAAACAAACCACCTCAAAAGAACCAGTGCTAATCGCTGAAGACCGAGGAAGGAGGACAGGGAAAAGGTAAGGGTTGTGGATGGAGAACGATAAGGTTTGTGGATAGGGTAGAGTGTGCAGCTGTGGCCAGAGAATGGACAGAGACAACCTTATTCAGATGGGACTTCAAATGGTCCAACGGTTTTGGACAAAGGAGGAACACTCGTGACTACTGCCGACTGCTGAACACAACACATTTCCTCCTTTCTTAATTTTCAAACAAACACATTGCGATTTTTGGTACAAATATCCCTGATCAAGCAAATTCCACCTCTGGCTACTTCCGATATTGCCCGGTCTAAATATAGCCATGCACGAGGAACCAGGCAGTCCCCTGGACATTGCCTTCACTGCAAACAGGGTTTGGTGAAGCATTGAAATTTGTCACTCTGGACCGCACACACACCGGTGTCTCAGCCAGCCAGCCGGGTGGGAAGGTAGTGGAAGGGGTCGTACTCACCACAGGAACAGCAGGTGAAGCAGTTTGTGTGGTAAAGGTTTCCCATCGCTTGGCAGGCCTGGCTGGCTCCATATACTCCTTTTCCGCATTTGATACATATGCCTGTTGGAGACATAGATGTTTAGTTATTAGCTCCTGGATTCGGCTCATTCACAAGTCCATTGGGATACAACAGTGCCTTGAAGTCAGCATGAACAGTGGTAAAACTAAAAAGAATAAAATACACTTTTTGGTATGGTGAAGAAAATACTGGTAGTTCTGTCGATGCTTTCAGAAATAGATTCAACAAGGATGTCCGGAATAAAATTGTGTTTTGCTAGCTTGGTTTTGAGAAGCTGCCAGTGAAACAATTCTATCTCATTATGTTCTCTGGATTGACCTTGTATCCTTCAGTTTGAGGGCTGAACAATCGTGTACCATCTCTAAATAGATTTCCACCGAGGCCTACCAGTTATATTTAGAGCCACAGGTTAAATCCTGTATGATGAGTGTCTAGATACCACAGATCCTAATTAAACCTGTCTAGTCTCCAACCCAACCATCCTGCTGAAAGCGCGTCTATTTGTATTTCTATTTAGCCATTTGCTGATGGACCCACTCACAGAGACTCACTGTTCACCATTTCCACCTTCCAACGGTCCAAGCTGAACTGGGGATTTGAACCCGTGACCTCTTGGTGACAGTCCAGCTTCGTGAGGTCGGCCGTGCCAACAGACGCCAAAGACAATAGTCCGTGCAGCTGAATGCCGCCACGAGAACATAAAAGTCACCCTGGGATTGAGGATGCTTCTTATATATATATATATATATATATATATATATATATATATATACACACACTGGTCTGGCCCTTCTGGTTAATAGGACCAGAATTGTGGGAGCTCTGGTGAGGGAAAAGGGATCATCGAGCAGAGACTTCTGAGGCTGCTTGGCCTCCGTAGCAGCAGAGTAATGATCTCCAGGCGTTCAGAGGCAGGACGGCCACTGCCTGGGTCACATTCCACAGAGAGGACAGGGTCAACGCCTGGGCTGGGGTGACTCCAGGGTCACCACCACGACAGGACACAACATCCCATCAGGGGAGACGCCCCCCCCCCCCCACCCCCCCTCCTCTGATGTTCTGATCATGACCGACAAATGGATTCAAAAGCGCTGGGATTCAGGAGGTAGCTAGGGCCTTTTGGGAGCCAGGCAACCGTACCGTAACGTTAGATTTTTTGCTTGTGACGTCACGTCATCAGTTAAATGTTTGAATCCTTCGTGATTCAATATCGTTAGCCTTGCGTAATTGGTTTCCTGTGCACAAATGCTGAAATACGATTATAATCACAATGTAGAAGAAGATAAAGTGGCAAGGGTAAATGATAACTAATCACAGATTAGCTGGTTCCCTTTTCTCAAGACATGCATTTCTCCATGCCAGTGCCACCGAATCATGGTCAAATATTGGCGTTTCCTAGCGCAGCTGAACTTGTGACCGGAATCTCGCACTTAGCACTGATAACAGAATGAGGTCTGAGGTATTTTTTTCTGATAAGGCTTAAGGTCGCACAAATCCGTTGAAATTCGTTGTAATTAAGTTGTGAGCTTTGCCAACGCAAAGAAATTAAGTCTGTCCGACTGGCCTTCAGAGAGAAACAAACGGCACCATTTTCTCGTCAGGTTTCAGCATAGATTCTTCAGCATGGTAACGGTTCGACTAAATCCTCGGGCTTTCGCCATTTACTGAACTGTGGCGGTTTGAGAATAAAGTGTGGTGTGAGACAAACTGACGATAAAGGATGATCATAACCTCTGATCAGCTGACCGTAGTAACGCTCCGGTAGAACTGCTCAGTGAGGTCATCTGGAACCACACCACAAGAACGAGAACCCCCCCTCCACCCCGCCGATGTCTTTTTAAAAACAAGACGGGAGTTCTCGGAGGGCGAAAGAGGAACACGCAGTTCCATACTGGACGCCTTTGTCACCATTTGAAAGGAGGCCGTAATCTTGTCTTTGCGGCACAAAGTACATTTCTGTTTGGACAGACGAAGGCCCTGTTTTTCATCTAATAGGCGCGTTATAAAAACGTTTCTTCATGTCAGTCTCAAAAACTATCTTTGTGCATTGACGGCATATTATCAGTGTGCCCTATCATTATAACCCCGGAACACTGGCCCTATTGTGTCGTGCCGGGATGACTGAAGTCCACACAGCCATCCCAGATTCCCTCCATTCAACGCCGTGTAATGATATGGGAACACACTTCAGGGAACAACGTCAGGGCCGCAGCCTATTTACTCTCTGTACGTCTTGAGGTAAATCATCGTGTCAGTCAGTGTATCTGTTAATATTTGATCAAATCAATCATATCCAATATTTAATATGGTGCAGAGAGCGCTGCTATACTCAATCTTATTGCTGCTATTCATACCGTCTACTATGCAAGATTAACATCATTTTATCTTATTTGATGGTTTCATGGTATTACTATGAGGACACTGCTCTGTCTTAAGTACGGCTGTCCAGCGGTCTTAACGGTCATGTTCAATAGGTGGAGTGCTGACATGATGCTGTCCGTCCCATAATCCCTTTCTGTATGAAGGAAACAGCTGACGGCGATGGAAGGACAGTCCAAGGGATTGATGGAGTGTTGAGGGACAGGGGGGGGGCGTTATTTCTGCCACTGGGATCGGGAAGAACTATTTCTGCCAAACTGCTCTGTCTAAGAAATGTTTTTTGCTGAAAACTCGAGCATCCCATCGCTAGTTATTTCTGAATTGTTTTGTTTATATAATGTAACGCGCCCAGAGAGGGGTTATGGTGCTACGGACGAGACAACCGGGCAGTTGTGGTCAGCACACGTCAGCACCGGTGTGTGCACACACGAGCGCGTAAATGCATGTGATAGCGTGTGGGCGTGTGGGTGTGTACGTGTGAGTGAGTGAGCATGTGTTTTTGTGCAGGCATGTGATTGCGTAAAAATGTGTGTATGTATGTGCGTGTGCGCCTGCCCTGCGTCAACATGTGCATCACTGCTGTCATTAGGATTCTGGGCAGGTGAAAGAGCTTACTGCCCACCACGCCCCCCCCCCCCCCCCCCCCCACACCCTGCGTGTCTGGCCCCTCCAGCCCGGACCGTGTGCCAAGTGTCTGGGGCTGCTGAGACTCCCCACTGGTTGGTTAATGAAGGGCTTCGTGGGGGTGGGGGGTGGGAGGTTGGGGGGTTCTGGGCGGGGCAGGGGAGGGGGGGGGGTGGGGGGGCGGGAGGCTCAACGGCCTCTTGTGGCGGGGCTCCGGCGGGGCCAGCTGTTGATTCACAGCACCGCCGGCCCACCACAACAAACAGAGGGCCACACATGGGCCCAGCGAGGCGGCTCCGTGCCACGCACTGTGGGACACTGCGCGGGGCCCCGCACGGGGCCGCCGCAGAGGAGGGCCCCGCCGATCAGTTTTTCTTGCTGTCGCTACGGAAACGTCTCCCCCTCATCCCTCTTTCGCCAAAGAGAGAGAGAGTCTCTCTCTCTCTCTCTCTCTCTCTCTCTCTCTCTCTCTCTCTCTCTCTCTCTCTCTCTCTCGAGTTCCTCACTAAAAGACCTGAGGTCAAAATGCTAAAAGCCCAGCAGACCCGGTGGGTCACTGGGCTGCTCTTCCAGCGGTTGAATGCGGCGCTCTGCTCACTCCAACAAAGCCAGGTCCCTCACAGAGGCAGTGGAGGGTGTCTGCCTCAGGAACATAGAGGCCCATTCAGTAGCTGCAGCGCTGGCCGAGGCAGCCAGCGCTGCTCTGGTCACTCAGAGAGGGGGCTGGGTGGGTGTGAGGGTGGTGTGGTAAAAGCATGATGCTACACAAACCGAGAGGAGGAGGACTCGGGGTGTGTGTGTGTGTGTGTGTGTGTGTGTGTGTGTGTGTGTGTGTGTGTGTGTGTGTGTGTGTGTTCTTTTCAACTGAAAAAAATTAAATGATAGCAATCTCTAGATATAAGTGGTTCGTGTCATTCAACAACTTGTATAACTAAACGACGCATAGGCCCACCTGCACTTATTAAAAAGTAATAGGTTTTATAAGTGGAATTATAACGGAGGCCGTGTAAACAACAGACCATGCGTGATTAGACATCGCTTTCCATTCAGGCTTCACGACTGAGAGATCTCCATGTTTTGCTTTCACTTACCAAAGTATTCTTTTTTCATGTGCATCTCCAACTCCTTCTCCAGCTCCAAGGTGAGCGCTTCCAGCCTCTTCTCCGCCTGGCTCGGGCCGCTCTCCCGGCACGGCGTTACCTGGTAGGGCAGTTTAAACCTTTGCCCAGAGGCAGGTGTTTTCGACGACAACCCAAATGTAAATGACGATGGAGACCCCGCGGTCAAGTCTGCACTCCCCCCCGTCTGGGCCGACTGTTGCTGCTGCTGCTGCTGCTGCTGCTGCGATTCAGGCATCGCCGAGAGCGCCTGGAGATGTATGCGAGTTTGAATCCCATTAGTCCCGTCTCCCCGCGAGTCTCCAAACTCCTGCAGCAGCGTGTCCTCGTGCAGGCTGGTGGAGAGCATGGAGGACCGCGGCGAGGGCAGCTGGAGCTCCGGGTAGGTGCTCATAGACCCCCGGGAGCTGCGGGAACTTCTGGAGCTGTGACTCGAGATGCTGGACCGCGGGCTGACCACGCAGTTCGCCGCCGTCCCGGGCCGTGCACTGCCGCCCTCCTGGCTGCAGATGCTCGAGCGGGGACTGGCCACGGACAGCCCGTGCAAAAGAACCCCCTCGAGGTCATGGTTGCCGAGGATGGGCCCATACCGAGAGTCAGAGTAGCTGGATCTCGGGCTGGTGGTGAAGGAGTACTGGCTGGCCGTGCTCGACCGGGGGCTGGCGTGTCTCTGGTCGTACCCCATGCTTATCCCACTCGTGCGGTTACTACTCGGCTTACTACAGCAGTCGTAGCTGTTGAGGCTGGCCCGGGGACTGGAGTGCTTGCTGGTGTCGCTGGCTGTGCTTGCATAGCTTGAGCGGGGACTGAGGACGCTGCCCCCGTCGCAGTGGACCAGGCTGGACCGGGGGCTGGTGTACTTGTCCTGCAGACCGGGCACCACCAAACTCGTGCGGGGGCTGCTGATGCTTGACCTGGGGCTGGCGTGCTTGCTCTGCTCCTGCGAGGAGAGGGAGGAAGCGTAGCTGGACCGCGGGCTGGTGGCGTTGAATCGTCCGTCGTGACCGGCGCTGGTGGTGGTGATGCAGACGCTGTTGCACCTGTTGCCGGGCAGGGCGGCGGGTTTGTTGTTCAAAGTCACGCCGTCAAAGGCGCTGCTCCCCGTGCTGTACCTGTGCCCCTGCACCTCCAGAGAGTACCGCCTGGGCCTCTCCGAGGCGCCGCTGTAACACGGCAGAGCCACTTCGGATTTGGTGCAACAGCTATCCTCGTTGTAGACCGCTTCCCTCTGAGGTGCACAGAAATCCACCGGCACCGGTCGGTTGTTCCCGTTGACGGGACGCGCGGAAGCCGCGCAGTACACTTTGTTGGCGGACGTGTAATTCTCCACGGTGTGATGCTGCTGGTGCAGCGGCACAGAGGTGCCATTCATCGGCTTACTTTTATGTTCCGCGACCGCCGGAGCCGAGAAATCCAAATCCGGGTTGATCACCAAGTCTCTCCTCGCGTTGTACATCCCGTCTTTATTATAAGCTTCGTATAAGGAGAGGTTATCCATCAGTTGAGCGGCTCGGAGTCCCCGATCGTCCTCGTAGTGCTCCATGGTGGTGGGGTTAGGGTCCGGGGTCCGACTACCAGAGAGCCAGTAGTCCTACTCGCGTCTCACATGGAGATCCAAACACCGCGGTGCAGCCGGGTCACAGCCGTCGCTCGTCGGTCACACCGCCGGTGTGGTGCTCCTCGGAGATCTCAACGTGTGGCATCGTCCTCTTTCCCCCTCTCCCCCGCAAAAAAATAAACTCTTTCTCCCGGTTTCAGCCACAGGATGCGTTTGTCAACTTGAGTTTTTGTTAAGTTGAAAGGTCTTTACAGTCAATGGCGCGCTGCGGCGGAGGAATTTCCCTGTGCTCCTTTTTTCTTTATATTTCCTAAAATCCAGTTTCGGAGAATCTTTCGCGGCTGGTATAATTCACTTATGCCTATACACTACTCCCATACAAGTTTAAGCTGTATATAAGGCTAGCAAGTGCCATTAAATACGCATTTGCGCATGGGAACTCGTTTGCGGAGAAAGAATGCGAGGATGTATACGGGGTGCGCTGCGCCCTGTGGAATGTGGTTAATGCTGGAGCGGAACAATGATTGCGACCAACTCAGCAAGGGGGTGAAGCAGGCCGGGCCCGGAGAAGAATGGTCCCGGGAGGGGACGTCTGCATTCGTATCAGGGAGGCAGCCTGAAAGTGCACAAAGGACCGCTCACCTGGCCCGACTCCTTTACACTAATGGCTGGAAAAAGAAGCCCCAGTAAAGTGGTGATACCGATAGAATTCATTATATACTGACACGGTGGTGAAGTGAGGAGCCATATGAAGTCAAGTCATTGATATTCCTGAGGCTGAATATTTGGTGATTGTCCCTTACCCCCGTTTAAAAGTATTTAAATAGTCCATGCTATTTAAGTCTTAATAGCCATATATAAAACGTATATTCTGACAAATGAAATCACGTATCCATGTAATGGAATATAGTGCTCATTTATAAGCAGGCTGTGATGGGAATAGGATCAATATTATTCGGGAATCCAGTCACATTAAGATAACTAGACTATGAAGAACTCACAAAGTGTGGCGTACACTTTAATTGAAAATATATTTATTAAAATGTTGGCAGGTTCTGTGTAGTCGTCACAAAACAACAAACACACTGGGTTCTGGTCACATGACTGAAACACAAGACACTCATATTATGGTAACGGCACTTTAACATGGAATCTTGAGTAATTATAAATAATGAATTCAATCTGTTCAATTAAAACCATTTTAAGATGTACACTGGAAGAGGTAATCAGGAAAAGCATGTATACTCAATAAGTGGGTTGGTACCGGACCAGTCGCTGTTAAAAATAACAAACCAACATCTGCTTGATAAACAGTCTGCCTCTTTCGATAACCAAAACCGACGTCTCCGCTGAACCCGGAAGCCTCCTCGGTCCGCGCCTGAGGGCCGGTGTCCGGACCCGGGTGGTCCCCCTCTCAGCCCCCGACGCCCGGGAGGCACGACAGAGCCAGCGCCACCATCGCACAGACCAGCAGCGCGTTCAGCAGCAGCCTCCCCAGGGCCGAGCCGCCGGGCCTCCTGCCGTGGCCGCGGCTCCTGAACCACTGCACCACCTCCGCCAGGTCGTGCTCCCGGGGCTCGTACCCCAGCTCCGCCCGGGCCTTGGCCAGGCTGAAGTAGTGGGTCACCCCCGTCTTGTACACCTCCGTGCGCGTCAGCAGGGGCTGGAAGTTGTACAGCGGCCCGACCAGGCGGTGGAGCATCTCCGTGAGGAAGGCCACAAAGTACACCAGGCGCAGGGGCAGGCGCAGCCGGGGGAACGGGTAGCCCAGCCCCTCCACCAGCGGCCGGAAGAACTCAAAGTTGTTGACGGGCCGGCCGTCCGAGATGAAGTAGGCCTGGCCTGCCGCGCTGGGCTCCCTCCCGGGGGCCAGGGCGCCGGCCGCCAGCACGTGCGCCGACACCAGGTTGTCGACGTGGACGAACTCCACGCGGCTGGCGGGGTCCCCGTAGACGAAGCGGAACACGCCCCCCTCGATGTAGCTCACCACCCGGGGCAGGTGCCGCTGCTCCCCGGGCCCGTAGATGCCGGCGGCGCGGAGCGCGCAGGTGCTCAGCGCGCCGGCGCCGGACTTGAGCGCGGCCCCGTTGGCCCCCATCACCGCCATCTCGGCCAGGGACTTGGTCCGGGAGTAGTGGTCCGGGTGGAGGTGCAGGGGCAGGTAGCGGAGGCTCTCGTCGCCGTTCTCGATCACCTGGCCCCCGAACACCACGTTGAAGGTGCTGGTGTAGACCAGACGGGGGACCCCCGTCTCCACGCAGGCCTCCAGGACGTTCCGGGTGCCCCGGACGTTCACCTCCTCGATGAGCCGGCGGTTCAGCTGCTCGCGGCCCGACATGCCGTACGAGGCCGAGTGGAAGACGCAGTCCACCCCGGAGAGGGCGCGCCGCACCTGGGGGTATTCCCGGACGTCCCCCTGGAGGAACGTGATGCCGTCCGGGAGCGGTCCACCCGCCGCCGGCGGCGTCACGTCAAACAGAATGACGGCGGACCCTTTGGACTGGAGCGAGCAGGCCAGGCTGCAGAGAGGAGGGTTAGGGAGCATGGAAGAGGATGGAAACAAAATGATACCAGATATATGACAGAACTTTAATAATGGGTATGCGGGTGACATCTATATGATAAATAATTACTTGTGCAATGGAGGGTTCTGAATGAAGGCCTCTGTCTTTTATTGTGGTGGTACAGTGTTATTTATATTCGAGATGTAATGTAATCCTAAACATATTGGCCTCACTGTGTAATAGTTCCCCTCCCCTGTACGACAATATTATAAAGAACTATGGTTTTATCAGAGCGGTCAGCGGTCTAGAATACAGCCACATTTATCTGAAGAAACAACACTTAACTCTTAATCATTAAGGAGGAAATGACTAAATTAGTAAAGGAATTACTTTACTTTTGTGGACGAATTAAACTATATTTAGAGGACACCGCTGTTATCAGTCTGCTTTTGCAAACAGCTTTAGGCCTATTAACTGGTGTGATGGCGCCCTCTAGCGGCGATAATAGTTACAACGGCGAACGCTCCTACATAACAATATGCAGGGTAGTTGTATTATGCATTCAATGATATCGATTTAGGCCTGTATTCAATTAGCCTCAGTGCTTACCGATAACCGAAATACCCACTTCCTCCTGTGATCAAACATGTGTCTTTTTGTGTGCTTCTCATGGTTGTCATCTGAAAAACAAATAAGGAATGGGTATGAATGAGGAATCGGAAGTAGCCACTGTGTTTATATTGCAGGCGGATGGGTATCATGAGGATGGTCGACATCATTCATCAGTCTGTGGTTTGGTACCGACCGTAGAGCCTGAAGACATGTGGATGTTAGGTAATGCTGCTCAGTGCTCAGCCTGCAGACCACTTCCCTGGGCGGAGTTTAACGAGACCGTTTACGTTCAAATCTTTATTGACAAGAGTTTGTTGCGCATGATTTGTTAGTTTGTTTGTTAGTTTTGTCTTTCTCTCGTTTCCGTCGACACAGGCTGTTAACAGCCTGTGTGACATGATTGGTGTATTTGACACGGGTATAGTGGACTCTTCCTATCATTTCCCCATGCATGATCCTATATCAAGTTGAAACCATATACTGTAAATGTATAGGCATAATACATAGCTATATTACGAACCGCACCGTGCAGATTTGGGTTTCCACTTACTACCAGATTAAACGCAATTTGTTTGTGATGTTTAAGGTGTGTACTCAAGTAGATCCTCATACACATCGTTTCTTCATGTGCCAAAATAAACAAAAGTATGGTGATCGATTATGAAAATGAGAATGTAGGCTGTGTGGAGTGTGTGTAAAACTCATTTGAACGAAGCCCCCTACTGTGTTGCCGTAAGTCACCCAGTACATGCGCAAGCTTATTAGACTACCGTACATAACACGCATTATTTTTGCTATGCGCAAATGAACGATCCGACTCGAAAAGATCCGTTCATTTGAATGAACGACGTCCGAAGATCCGAATCCGAAAAAAGATCCGAACGTCGAATCACTAATACTGAAGTCCAAAAAACAACAAATTGATATGGCTATTTACTCCATTTACTAGATTTACTCCAGGTCAAAGTCAGCGCATTGGTCATTCATCATCCCCTGCATAACACTACTCTACTTCCCGGGCAGTCGAAAGTCAGCTTTTTCAGGTTTTCTCGCCACCAAGAGAAGAAAATTAGTATTTGTGCGTTTGTTTATATTTTTTGAGGATATAGAATCGGGGAAGGCTATATTCTGTTTAAGAAATAACAAATTAGTTTGTTCAATCAAACCCTTATTTTGTCTTGTTAGCTGCTAGTTTGCAATGAGTTACCTAGTTTGCAATTTATCAGCTGAAAATGTTGCACAAGAGTTCAGAGAGCAGAGATGCCCTCTGAACCCTCTGTTTTGTTACAGCCACATTATAGCCATGGCAAAAGTTAATTACTACCCCAATCCAACTCACATGTTAATACCCACTTCAATCAAGTGATTACATCCTAAACAATCTGTTCAGGAGTTGTCCTCTAAAAAACAATTATATTGGAGGCTGTGTTTGGAATGTGATTCATCTTCCTTTACACTCATTGCACAATGACCTTGGTGGTTAATAAGTGATATATTTGACTTGCCTTGCCTTCATCACACAAGGAAGACATCCTTCCAACAAGACTTGTGGCACTACTACAGCGACTACTAGGCCTACAGAGCTCTTTCTCCTACTCCTGAATCCTCCTCTGTTGGTCCAACACACAATGGTTAGTAAGATATTTTTTTATAATTCTAAATGACATGAAATACCCAAAAGTAATTTAGAGAGGTAGTTTGTGTTAATTTCATACCTGTTATCCACAGTTCAGTATCTTCTGTGCAAGCGAAGCGTGCCAGGTATCACTGACACAAGGACGTGTTTACCCAGAACTATTTGAAGTTGATTCAGATACATTGAGCATATATATAGTTTTGTGCAAGGGAAGAGCACGCCCCTGGCTTGAGAAGATTCTAGACAGTTATCTTCCACAGTTCGAGAAAGGCCCTGAGGGTGAACCTTCAAGACATCTCAGGGCTAATGGATAAGGGTGAAGCAAATAGACATAAACACAGCAGAGTTGAAATGTACCAGCACACAAGGTTATAAAAGATTATTACACAGGTTTTCTCAATGCTGTGGAATGCTCCATTCACTTTCATGGGCCTTCCCGACTTCCGGTGGTGAATTATTTTTCAATAATGACCGTTGCTAAGCATATAATGACCACTGTCAAGGAAAGTGGATTTTCGTATCACTCCGCAAGTAGTCCGGTAACTTATCAATCCCAGCGGATTCAGTTGCTAAGCGACGTCAACGTCTCTGGCAGAATATTTCTCTGCTGATCAACACTACGAATGGTAATTGCAAGAAGACACACCGTGTGAAGTTATTTTTTCGTTTTGGCATGTAACCGTGTAATAAGCGGGATAATGTAAAGAACCTTGCCTGTCATTATCTAAAATAAGCCCCTTCAGGGCAAAGCAAGACACCTCCGCTTCGCGTCGGTGTCCGGTTCGCCCTGTCGGTGCTTATTTCCCGATAATGACGTTGAGTTCTATACATTATCCCTTAATACAGCAGAAATACGTGACATCTCTCCCAACGCTCACCAGGGCTCCAAACAAGACAAGAGCAGAAAGTGTCCCTGAAGCTAGGGCGAGGTGGCCTTTATCTGTGCAGCAGTTAAAAAAGATATCAACCTTGACCATGAACAGAGAGGTCAGGAAACCAAAGGGTAACACAAACACGCTATGGAGCAAGTAAAGAAGAAGGATAAATCCCAACAATTAGCCTGGGACCAGACAAATCGTGTGAGCTCCCCCTCCCATAGAAAAATATTTTGGACCGGTACGAGATAGACTTACCAGTCACAACCGTTTATCTAATATGAGGCGGGAAAAATACGATGGCGGTGCAGAGGAGACCGTAGAGGCATTTTCAATTTGCCACTGATGTAGAATGGTCTGTTGATTCCGCTATGGAGACAGTATTAAAGTAGTCTGGCATTGCCAGATGAATTGCAAACTGCCAGTAGTCTGGGACCTCTCCGATGTACCGTCCAGTTCGTGGAATACTGTCTCGAAAGTGGAACATAGCAAATTAAACATAAGCTTGCGAGATTTGTCTGGTTTCCAGGCTACCAAAGAAAACCTAAACTTAGCCAACTGCTATTTTCATTTGTTAAATTTTCCTTTATTCTTTTTGTAGGTTTTATTCTATCAACGGGGCAACACAATGATGACACTTTGCAATTACACAACAATATATATAACCTAATATATGATTTGTGTCTAATATTTCAGGACAAGATGAATTTGGACGAGTTCTTCGAAAGGATTGGATACAGTGGGCCATTCCAGAAGCCAGACCTGGCCACGCTCAACGCAATCCACAAACGCTTTGTGATGACGGTCCCTTTTGAAAATCTGAGCATGCACTGTGGCGAGAAGATCGGCATGGACCAGGAAGCCATTTTTAACAAGATTGTGAGAGAGCACCGTGGGGGCTGGTGCATGGAGGGCAACTACCTGCTGGCGTGGGTGCTGAGCGAGATGGGCTACGACTCGGTCATGCTGGGGGCCCGAGTTCTCTTCGGCCAGGTCTCCGATCCCTCCGACCCAGATGGCCATCTCATCAACATGGTGACCATCGACGACAAGGCGTACATCGCAGATGTGAGCTTTGGACTCTCCCTTCAACTCTGGGGGCCCATCGAGCTTGTGTCTGGGAAGGAGCACATCGAAGCCGCCGGGGTCTTCCGCCTTATAGACCAGGAGGGGGTCTGGCTCTTGGAGAAGACCGGCCGGAAGCAGAAGACGCCGAATCCAGACTTGGCTCTGAATCCAGACTTGGTTCTGAACCCAACCCAGCAGATCTACTGCTTCTCTCTGGTCCCCCGTGGAAAGGATCACTTCACCTATATTAACCGCGCACTACAGACCGAACCCAACCAACTCTTCACCTCAAAGTCGATCACCGCCCTGCAAACCCCCACAGGGTATCGAGTCCTGCTCGGCTGGACCTACACGGAGGCCACCTTTATGCCGGACGAAGGTGTAGATCTAGTAGACACAAGAGTCCTACCAGATGAGGAGGTGGAGACCATTCTCAGGGAAAAGTTCAATATAAAATTGAAGAACAAGTTGTCACCCAAAAACGACAAAATAGGCTCCAATCTGTAAATGTTGGTTAGCTTAATAGATCAACTGTTTTTATATACAATGATATATATATATATATATATATATATATATATATATATATATATGTATATATATATATATATGTGATTTGTGCAAATAAAAAACAATATTAAATTTAAAAAAGTGTAAATGTGGTTCTTTCAATGGGTGCCCCCAACCCCATGACCCTGTACGGTGCATTGTTATTTTATTTTATTCTTACTGCCCTCCACTTTACAGATATTTCGTGTTTTATGCAGTGACATTTCCGTTCCCTAATGCACTTTTACTTTGTCCCACTGAAGTTGTGAAATCTACGATCCGTTGTTGGTTTATTGCGCATGCGCTGTACTGGCCCTGGGGGAAGCCTGCACCAGGTTGTGGACGAAATAGCGATGAACTCCTTGGAGCAGGCCGAAGGTAACAACCATGGCAAGCAAACTATTTATCTTACATACACCTGAAATGAAGTAGTCTTTAAGTGCACAACTTTGGGTAAAAACGGGATAGGGCTACTCTAAATATACCAATCTTAAAATCAATGGCTGCCTGTGTGTCGGCTAGAACTCAGGGTGTCCGTGCATCCTTAAAAAGTCTTAAAAAGTCTTAAATTCATGTTTCTAAATTTAAGGCCTTAAAAAGTCTTAAATTCGTTAAAAATGTCATATGCTGGTCTTAAATACTGTAACTCAAGGTCTTAAATTTGTCGGGGCAGGACTATTCATTTCTTTATTTTTCTCGCGGGACTTTTCGGGAAGGACACGTAGAGAGGCTTCTTTCTTGCTAGATACTTGGTCGGAAACAAACTGCACTTGTACTTACAGCTTTTGAACCGGAGAGCACTGAGTATCACTTTATGTTCAATAAACAGACAAAAAGTCAACTTGAATGAGTCTCATTGAGTGACACACATGCTATGCTTGGGTTGTAATACAGCGGGATCCCCCCCACCATCGCGTGCTTTAGGTCTTAAATTTCATTCAAGGTGGCATTAAAAAGGTCTTAAAAAGTCTTAAATTTGACTTGCTGAAACCTGCAGATACCCTGGAACCGGTGCAGCTAATCCTAAACATATTGGCCTCACTGTGTAATAGTTCCCCTCCCCTGTACGACAATATTATAAAGAACTATGGTTTTATCAGAGCGGTCAGCGGTCTGGAATACAGCCACATTTATCTGAAGAAACAACACTTAACTCTTAATCATTAAGGAGGAAATTACTAAATTAGTAAAGGAATTACTTTACTTTTGTGGACGAATTCAACTATATTTAGAGGACACCGCTGTTATCAGTCTGCTTTTGCAAACAGCTTTAGGCCTATTAACTGGTGCGATGGCGCCCTCTAGCGGCGATAATATATGAAGGTATTATTGTAGCAAAAGTCTTGAGCATGCGTAGGCCTACACTAAAGTCACAAATGTGTAACAGTAAAGTTGAAGTCGTAAATATTTATGTTGTATGTGTCCACTAAAGTCACAAATGTGTAACAGTAAAGTTGAAGTCGTAAATATTTATGTTGCATGTGTACATTAAAGTCACAAATGTGTAACAGTAAAGTTGAAGTCGTAAATATTTATGTTGCATGTGTACACTAAAGTCACAAATGTGTAACAGTAAATTTGAAGTCGTAAATATTTTTTCTGCCATTGTAAACACAAAATAGGGGCTATGAGTTCACAAGTCCTTTGTTACAGGTGCACATCCAGTGCATCACAACTTCAAAGAGTCATGCACTTGACACTTTTGCTACAATCATTGCAGCGCAGTATGAAGGTATTATTGTAGCAAAAGTCTTGAGCATGCGTACACTAAAGTCACAAATGTGTAACAGTAAAGTTGAAGTCGTAAATATTTATGTTGCATGTGTACACTAAAGTCACAAATGTGTAACAGTAAATTTGAAGTCGTAAATATTTTTTCTACCATTGTAAACACAAAATAGGGGCTATGAGTTCACAAGTCCTTTGTTGCACATCCTGTGCATCACAACTTCAAAGAGTCATGCACTTGACACTTTTGCTACAATCATTGCAGCGCAGTTGGTGCAAAACACATTTGCACACCCGTGTTTCATAATCTGAGAACGTGCACAACATTTGTGCATTCGTAACCCAAATGTGAACTTATGCATCAGAAGTTGCACATCTGTGAAATATTTCCTTACAAATAAAATTATATAGATCGCTATGTTCATTGAGCATTTTAATGAGCTAGCAAGTCCATCGATACAACTGCTCGAATCTGCTGCTACGAGTCTCAGCTGTTGTTTTTTCCTGCGGGTACTTTTGCAACACGTCTAGAGCAAGTGTCATTCAATGTATTTTTGATGGTCACCATAATATATAATAATATGTATAATATATAAGTTCAGAAATGGGATACTGCGCCGCCTGTGTGAAGTTGCCCCTCCCCCCCAAATCATTCGAAAATAGTTTGGATCCCATCCCATCCCATCCCATCCCCAGGGTCTGACTAAATAACCAACATGCCTCTTCGGATCCTGAAATCGATGTGAATCGCTGTCGACCGTTACCGTCGGTTAGGATTCCGCCGTTTGACGCTAGTTTACTGGCGCGTGACGTCAGAACCCAAGGTGGTTACCATGGAGGTGATCTTGGTGATCATGGAGGTACACACCTCATGAACCGAAATATAAATGAAGATCGAGGAACTGAAAACGGGATAGGTTTTGAGACGGCCAAACTGTGGGCCGTTCGCCTGTGAACGAAGATGTTCCACCACGGGTAAACCAGCCACTAATGGAACCGTACACCTTTCTGTACCTCAAGTCCTGAATGCACCGCATAGTACAGCTGATGGATGAACAGAAAAACAGATTTTTTTGTTGTTGCTAGGCAACCTCACGACTCTGTGCTGTCAATCAAACCGGGAGTGCCGGCGTAACCCTGTATCTTGCGACGCGTTCCGTTGCAAGTTTTAACCATTTTAACTGTTGTTTTTTTTGGTATCTAACGGCAACGTTAATGAACGGGACAAAGAACACCTGTACTTGAATCCGAGACGCACAGAATCAAAATAAGAATATGTGGAATGATTTCCGCTGGGATACGTTCAACCATTTTTTTTTTTTTAAGCAGATGTGCCCCAAGCAGAGACAGGGGGCCCTGGGTGAAACGATCGTCTGCGGGAACACAGGAGCTGCTCGTATGTCTGATGGGCCTAAAGCGAATGAGTCATCAGTGTCTGCTCTGACTGGCACTGAGACACGAGAGGCAGTGGCTGGGTATAGACTGTGTGTAGTGCAGCCTCACAATAGCTTTTTCACACGTGAATTTTTGAACAGAACACCCAGAAAATGATCAACACGGACTATGAGCCAATGTTGTGAACTGTTGTGTGTCGACAGCATGTGTAGCTGAACTAAGGGAGGTACTGCATGTCCAGCTTTTACTCTTGAAAGAGACGCACCAAACACGCACAAACATCCAACGTGTATGAATCACAGTTTTATTGGCATCCTGATTCTAGGCAAGGCAAGGCAAGGCAACTTTAATTATATAGCACTTTTCATACAGAAGGCAGACTCAAAGTGCTTCACATAAACATTGTCATACAATAAAAGAAAATAATAGATAAGTAAAAAGTAAATAGATAGAAAAACAAATAGTTAAATAGATAGAAAATAAAGTTATAAAGCAAAGTTTAAAATTTTTTTTTTTAGAAAGGCAGAGTTAAAAACAAAATGCATTTTAGAAAGTGAGAAAATAAAGGCAAAGTTACAAAAAAAAATATATATATATATAGAAGTATTCTAGAGGGACATTTGAGCATGATTTGAGCATAAAAGTAATCAGGAGGTGGTCTCCACAGGAGTAACTTCTCTTGGCTGAAGCTCACACTCAGCTAATGGCTGACTTTCTTCTGCATCCTGCTCCACCGGTTCCTCTTCATGTCTATTTGGCTTGAAATATACGAGGACGAGTACCACAAAGAGGAGTGTCAGAAGGCCGATGCCCAGCGACTAGGGAAGAAGAGGAGAGTTAAGTCACAGTGCATGTTCATAAGTGGTGCAACTACTACACTGTGTTATGATTTACTATTCAGTCATCTAGCAGACACTTTAATCGAAAGCAGCTCCCAGTGAATTACAATGCAGGTCGTTAAGGACCATGTGAGTCTTGCTCAAGAATGACTACAGGTAGACCGTGGATACTGAGGGATCAAACCCAGAGCCTACCGATGAGAACACTACACTACACTTGACACAATATAAGGTTATGCAATGTTATTTATATGCTAATTATTGTAAAGGTTAATTCATTTTCCTTATGGATGTTTTAGGATAGATAGTAGTGCAAAGTAAGGGTTTTAACCAGCTTTTGAAAGGGTTCAGCGTAGGGGCCTCTCTCAGGCCCTTAGTGCCCACATTGCCCCCATTGCCCCCCCCCCCCCCCCCCCCGAACCCTGTGAATCCATGTGATCAACGCAGAGATAACTCCTCCACTCACCTGAGAGTAAGCAGAAAACTTCTGGGAGCTCAGCATGCGTTCTTGCAGAGGGATGTCCCCGTCACTCGTTGGCTCGCACCACTTCTGAGGAGCTGCTTTGTCCACGATCACAAACCTTCCGTTCCAGTCTGTCATCGCACAGGCAAAGTACTGGCCGTCCATGAAGACCAGAATCAGCCAAACAACCGCGGGAACAAGGCTGGAGAAGGACACAGTGATGCACCTCATAATGCATCGGCACCCAGTATTGCATCGGCACCCAGTATTGCTTCGGCACCCCTGGATGATCAGCATCAAGATGAAGGCCATGACGGCGGGAATGACGAAGAAGGCGGACGAAAACCATTTGTTCCAATAAGGATCACAAGGACACTTAAACTCCATCTCCACCAGCTTTTCCAGTCCCATGAGGATAAAGCCAAAAGCTATGTTTGACCCCAGAGGACTGTTGCTTAGCACATTCTTCAGCCTGGTAAGCCATTGTTTTTGTCTGTCTTCCATTCTGTTTCAAAAAGTCATATAGATTTTTTTTTCGTTTTGACTTTCTCTCGTTTCCGTTGACAACATCGCCGTTTCCTGTGTGACATTTTTTTTTTCTTTTTTTTTGAAGGCTGATTCATTTACATAAATCAAGGCAATAGACAACAATAAATACCTCTGAACATACAAGGCACATTTGGTAAGAGAAATAACAGGTCATCAAATATTTTTAGATCTTCATAAGCTCTAAAAAGAGACTTTGCATGTTTTCTTTTCATTAGTCTTAAGGCACTGAGATGATTGTCCACAAGGTCCCTTTTAAAGACAGAGAAAATGGGTTTTGTTTTCCTCCATTTGGATGTGTGGATAAAATTTTTTGCCAGAAGTATCCTGTGTGACATGATCTGTGTATTTGACACGGGTATAGTGGACTCTTCCTATCATTTCCCCATGCATGATCCTATATCAAGTTGAAACCATATACTGTAAATGTATAGGCATAATACATATATGGCGTATTTACGAACCGCACCGTGCAGCTATAAGATTTGGGTTTCCACTTACTACCAGATTAAACGCAATTTGTTTATGTGATGTTTAAAAGTGTGTACTCAAGTAGATCCTCATACACATCGTTTCTTCATGTGCCAAAGTAAACAAAAGTATGGTGATCGATTATGAAAATGAGAATGTAGGCTATATCGTGTCTGTTTAAAAACTCATTTGAACGAAGCCCCCTACTGTGTTGCCGTAAGTCACCCAGTACATGCGTAAGCTTATTAGACTACCGTACATGATACGCATTATTTTTGCTATGCGCAAATGAACGATCCGACTCGAAAAGATCTGTTCATTTGAATGAACGACGTCCGAAGATCCGAATCCGAAAAAAGATCAGAACGTCGAATCACTAATACTGAAGTCCAAAAAACAACAAATTGATATGGCTATTTACTCCATTTACTAGATTTACTCCAGGTCAAAGTCAGCGCATTGGTCATTCATCATCCCTTGCATAACACTACTCTTCCTGGGCAGTCGAAAGTCAGCTTTTTCAGGTTTTCTCGCCACCAAGAGAAGAAAATTAGTATTTGTGCGTTTGTTAAAAATTTTTGAGGGTATAGAATCGGGGAAGGCTATATTCTGTTTAAGAAATGACAAATTACATATTTTATTACACAACATGTGTATCAAACATGTCGAAAAATGTAGTTTGCAATTCATCAGCTGACCAGTTGTAAAATGTTGCACAAGAGTTCAGAGAGCTCTCTGAACCCTCTGTTTTGTTACAGCCACATTATAGCCATGCCAAAAGTTAATTACTACCCCAATCCATCTTACATGTTAATACCCACTTCAATCAAGTGATTACATCCTAAACAATCTGTTCAGGAGTTGTCCTCTGTCCTCTAAAACAATTATATTGGTGGCTTGGAATGTGATTCCTCTTCCTTTCCACTCATTGCACAATGGCCTTGGTGGTTAATAAGTGATATATTTGACTTGCCTTGCCTTCATCACACAAGGAAGACATCCTACCAACAAGACTTGTGGCACTACTACAGCGACTACTAGGCCTACAGAGCTCTTTCTCCTACTCCTGAATCCTCTGTTGGTCCAAGACACAATGGTTAGTAACATATTTTTTTATAATTCTAAATAATAGTTGTTTAATATACATCTATTGATGCACTTAGACACATCATCAGGGATGGAACCTGGGGTCATTGGGTGTTTCGGGTCTCGCAACATCATACACCCTCACCCAGGCGACCCAGCCGGGATTGATCAAGTCCCAACTTGTGTCTAAGTAGCATGTACCCACGGATCGCCCCTCTTGATCCACAGCCATAAATGCCGCTTTTCCACCGCCAGTACCAGCTCGACTCGACTCGCCACGCCTTTTTTGCGTTTCCATTGGCAAAAAAAGTACCTGGTACCTAGTACGGGGTACTTTTTTTTAGTACTACCTCCGTCGAGGTTCCAAGCGAGCGGAGTAGGTACTTTTGTGTGACGTAAACAGGCTGCTGGTAACTGATTGGCCAGCGGCTGTAAATGGGAATAATCACTCAAAGTTGTGTCCGGCGTGGTTGGAGTCCACGAACCCGCTCCCGAGGGGGACACTGATCAGCGTTTCGCCGTGTGTGTCGCTTCTTTCCCGGGGCTAGAATTAGGCTGCGTGTGGTTGTGTGTGTTCGGCGTGGCTGGAGTCCACGGACTGGCTCCGGAGGATCAGTGTTTCGCTGTTTTGTTTTAGTGTCGTTCCTTTCCTAGGGCTCGAGTTTCGCCTCCAACAACGTTACAGTATGACAACAATAGACGCGCAGTCATTGCGCTTTTTATTTTATTTTATTTCCCATCATAACCTTTCCCGGGAATCAGGAAATAGTCTTGATCAGATTCAGATTTCCCGGGAATCGCATCTCCTGTGATTAATACCTAATGACGACCCGCCCATGGTAGAGAGGTTCTTTTCTACGACCCGCCCACATTGAAGAGGTACTTTTTTAGATGGAAACGTGCCTGGAACCGAGTCGAGTCGAGGCGAGTTGAGTCGAGTCGAGCTGATACTGTCGGTGGAAAAGCGGCACTAGAGGCCTTCTCAGCTGTCTCTGTGGTGGTCTTGATGGCCTTTCTCTGACGTGCGCCTGTGACTCCAAGCATGCTG
The DNA here is from genome assembly GCF_964030765.1 of Micromesistius poutassou. NCBI lineage: Eukaryota > Metazoa > Chordata > Actinopteri > Gadiformes > Gadidae > Micromesistius > Micromesistius poutassou. The sequence goes on from NC_140282.1 coordinate 2,024,947, forward strand.
TATGCTTTGCAGAGAGATCACGCTGCGAAGCCTCTACAGCCCACCTCTATTGGCACACACCGGGCACGCCACCCCCGTCTGCGGCACTCCTCCACTAAGTTGGCGTACTTGGCACGCTAAATAACATGGAATACCCAAAAGTAATTTAGATAGGTAGTTTGTGTTCATTTCATACCTGTTATCCACACTTTCTAACTGTCATCCAACGTGGTTCTCTGGTTCTGTATCTTCTGTGCAAGCAAAGCGTGCCAGGTATCACTGACACAAGGACGTGTTTACCCAGAACTATTTAAAGTTGATTCAGATACATTGAGCATATATACCGTTTTGTGCAAGGGAAGAGCACACCCCTGGCTTGAGAAGATTCTAGACAGTTATCTTCCACAGTTCCAGAATGGCACTGAGGGTGAACCTTCAAGACATCTCAGGGCTAATGGATAAGGGTGAAGTAAATAGACATAAACACAGCAGAGTTGAAGTAGTCCGGTAACTTATCAACCCCAGCGGATTCGGTTGCTAAGCGACGTCAACGTCTTTGGCAGAATATTTCTCTGCTGATCAACACTACGAATGGTAATTGCAAGAAGTTATTTTTTCATTTTGGCAAGTAACCATGTAATAAGCGGGATAATGTAAAGAACCTCGCCTGTCATTATCTAAAATAAGCCCCTTCTGTCGGTGCTTATTTCCCAATAATGACGTCGCGTTCTAAACATTATCCCTTAATACAGCAGAAATACGTGACATCTCTCCCAACGCTCACCAGGGCTCCAAACAGGACAAGAGCAGAAAGTGTCCCTGAAGCTAGGGCGAGGTGGCCTTTATCTGTGCAGCAGTTAAACAAGATATCAACCTTGACCATGAACAGAGAGGTCAATATCAGGAAACCAAAGGGTAACACAAACACGCTATGGAGCAAATAAAGAAAAAGGATAAATCCCAACAATTAGCCTGGGACCAGACAAATCGTGTGAGCTCATGTTTCATTTGCTCTGCAGATAAGGTCTGGTCCCCTCCCATAGAAAAATATTTTGGACCGGTAAGAGATAGACTTACCAGTCACAACCGTTTATCTAATATGAGGTGGGAAAAATACGATGGCGGTGCAGAGGAGACCGTAGAGGCGTTTTCAATTTGCCACTGATGTAGAATGGTCTGTTGATTCCGCTATGGAGACAGTATTAAAGTAGTCTGGCATTGCCAGATGAATTTCAAACCGCCAGTAGTCTGGGACCTCTCAGATGTACCGTCCAGTTCGTGGAATACTGTCTCGAAAGTAGAACATAGCAAATTAAATGTGAGCTTGCAAGATTTGTCTCCAGGCTACCAAAGAAAACCTAAACTTAGCCAACTGCTATTTTCATTTGTTAAATTTTCCTTTATTCTTTTTGTAGGTTTTATTCTATCAACGGGGCAACACAATGATGGCACTTTGCAATTACACAACAATATATAAAACCTAATATATGATTTGTGTCTAATATTTCAGGACAGGATTAATTTGGACGAGTTCTTCGAAAGGATTGGATACAGCGGGCCATTCCAGAAGCCAGACCTGGCCACGCTCAACGCAATCCACAAACGCTTTGTGATGACGGTCCCTTTTGAAAATCTGAGCATCCACTGTGGCGAGAAGATCGGCATGGACCAGGAAGCGATTTTTAACAAGATTGTGAGAGAGCACCGTGGGGGCTGGTGCATGGAGGGCAACTACCTGCTGGCGTGGGTGCTGAGCGAGATGGGCTACGACTCGGTCATGCTGGGGGCCCGAGTTCTCTTCGGCCGCGTCCCCGACCCCTCCGACCCAGATAGCCATCTCATCAACATGGTGACCATCGACGACAAGGCGTACATCGCAGATGTGAGCTTTGGACTCTCCCTTCAACTCTGGGAGCCCATCGAGCTCGTGTCTGGGAAGGAGCACATCGAAGCCGCCGGGGTCTTCCGGCTTATAGACCAGGAGGGGGTCTGGCTCTTGGAGAAGACCGGCCGGAAGAAGAAGACGCCGAATCCAGACTTGGCTCTGAATCCAGACTTGGCTCTGAACACAACCCAGCAGATCTACTGCTTCTCTCTGGTCCCCCGTGGAAAGGATCACTTCACCGATATTAACCGCGCACTACAGACCGAACCGAACCAACTTTTCACCGCAAAGTCGATCACCGCCCTGCAAACCCCTACAGGGTATCGAATCCTGCTCGGCTGGACCTACACGGAGGCCACCTTTATGCCGGACGAAGGTGTAGATCTAGTAGACACAAGAGTCCTACCAGATGAGGAGGTGGAGACCATTCTCAGGGAAAAGTTCAATATAAAATTGAAGAACAAGTTGTCACCCAAAAACAACAAAATAGGCTCCAATCTGTAAATGTTGGTTAGCTTAATAGATCAACTGTTTTTATATACAATGACATATATATATCTATATATATATATATAGATATATATATATATATATATATATGTGTGTGATTTGTGCAAATAAAAAAAAATATTAAATAAAAAAAAGTGTAAATGTGGTTCTTTCAATGGGTGCCCCCAACCCCATGACCCTGTACGGTGCATTGTTATTTTATTTTATTCTTACTGCCTTCCACTTTACAGATATTTTGTGTTTTATGCAGTGACATTTCTGTTCCCTAATGCACTTTTACTTTGTCCCACTGAAGTTGTGAAATCTACGATCCGTTGTTGGTTTATTGCGCATGCGCTGTACTGGCCCTGGGGGAAGCCTGCACCAGGTTGTGGACGAAATAGCGATGAACTCCTTGGAGCAGGCCAAAGGTAACAACCATGGCAAGCGAACTATTTATCTTACATAAACCTGAAATGAAGTAGTCTTTAAGTGCACAACTTCGGGTAAAAACGGGATAGGCAGTGTGCGAATTAAGGGGGAGCAGGGGGAGCTATAGCTCCCCTAGTGGTAACATGAGCTCCCCTGGAATCATGGTTTGTGAAATTTTGGGGGAGCTCTAAAATATTTATATGATATCCAAATAAATGCTATTTGGGCATGTTTTTCTCAAAGGTGTAAAATAAGTTAAATATAATTATATTTTGAGTTTATGATTTGTGAAAACTACATAGCCTAATGCTTGTCATTATTACCACGCTAGAGCCACTCAAAGCGTGGGGGCGCTGCCTGTAGCCCCACTACCCAATCACAGAAGCTGCCCATAGCAAGCAGAACATACCTGCCCACGTCATCGGAGTGCGAGAGGGGCTTTTCAGCTGTAAATGACACTGACAGTAAGACTCGCAATAGACTGTGTGAAGCCAGCCTCTCATCACTACCCCCCCCCCCCCCCGACAAGGAGTTGTTGACAGGGGGGGGTCGGACGAAGGGGGTCGAATGATTTTTTTTTCTCATGTGCTCGTGCCGCCCCCCATGTAATGCCGCCCCGGGCGGCTGCCCGCGTCGCCCGTGCCCAAAACCGCCACTGAGTTCTACCTTAACATTTCGCGGGTTTCCCGAAACGTTCTGTGCTACTAATATCTTTCGTATGTCGTTCGTTGGTAAGGTTGGTCTGAAGCGCTCGTAGAACCTTCTTAGCTCTACCGTAGTGATGTTTCAGCTCCTGCAGTCTCCGCCACTGTACAGTAACCTTTAGAAATCCCTGTTGCGCATGTTCATTCCAAATTCGCATCCGTAGCCAATTGAGGCCAAATGAAATGGCATGTTTGAATTAAGGATATTGTCTCGGCTGTTCTTTATTTTGGGCCGTGGGTACAGCTGGCAAGGTCAGCTCGACTCGTTTCCAATAATTAATAAAACGTGCAACTTCCAAAAAAATATTTGATTTATTTTACAATTCAAAAATGAACCAAAGTTTCTTCCAAATTAAGGAAATGATACTGGGAAACGAATAAACCATTATAAGTAGCCTAACGAGTGAACTTAATAAGCGATCTAAATACTTTTTTCAACCACCGCCTCTTTCCCTTGACGTTTAGTTTTTACCTGACATATGCGACAGATGTAATTAAGGCAACCTGGTGTCACAGGAATCCGTAAAATGAGTCTGTCTACGTCCCGTATAGTAGCCTATATTTCAATTTAACGTCTTTAATGGTAAGAGACCGCATGGGGATGGATAATGAGTGTTGTTTAAAATAAAATTACAATGCCACACATGGCAGACACCTTCAGATATGAGAGACCCCCCCCCCCCAGAGATAGTGGTATAATTCGCACACTGTTTAGAGGACACCGCTGTTATCAGTCTGCTTTTGCAAACAGCTTTAGGCCTATTAACTGGTGTGATGGCGCCCTCTAGCGGCGATAATAGTTACAACAGTGAACGCTCCTACATAACAATATGCAGGGTAGTTGTATTATGCATTCAACGATATCGATTTAGGCCTGTATTCAATGAGCCTCAGTGCTGACCGATAACCGAAATGCCCACTTCCTCCTGTGATCAAACATGTCTTTTTGTGTGCTTCTCATGGTTGTCATCTGAAAAACAAATAAGGAATGGGTATGAATGAGGAATCGGAAGTAGCCACTGTGTTTATATTGCAGGCGGATGGGTATCATGAGGATGGTCGACATCATTCATCAGTCTGTGGTTTGGTACCGACCGTAGAGCCTGAAGACATGTGGATGTTAGGTAATGCTGCTCAGTGCTCAGCCTGCAGACCACTTCCCTGGGCGGAGTTTAACGAGACCGTTTACGTTCAAATCTTTATTGACAAGAGTTTGTTGAGCATGATTAGTTTCGTTTTGACTTTCTCTCCTTTCCGTCGACAAACCTGTGTGACATGATCGGTGTATTTGACACGGGTATAGTGGACTCTTCCTATAATTTCCCCATGCATGATCTGTTCAGGAGTTGTCCTCTGTCCTCTAAAACAATTATATTGGTGGCTGTGTTTGGAATGTGATTCCTCTTCCTTATTTACACTCATTGCACAATGGTCTTGGTGGTTAACAAGTGATATGTTTTACTTGCCATGTCTTCATCACACAGGGAAGACATCCTACCAACAAGACTTGTGGCACTACTACAGCGACTACTAGGCCTACAGAGCTCTTTCTCCTACTCCTGAATCCTCCTCTGTTGGTCCAAGACACAATGATATGATAAGATATTTTTTTAGAATTCTAAATAACATGGAATACCCAAAAGTAATTTAGAGAGGTAGTTTGTGTTAATTTCATACCTGTTATCCACACTTTCTAACTGTCATCCAACGTGGTTCTCTGGTTCAGTATCTTCTGTGCAAGCGAAGCGTGCCAGGTATCACTGACAGAAGGACGTGTTTACCCAGAACTATTTAAAGTTGATTCAGATACATTGAGCATATACAGTTTTGTGCAAGGGAAGAGCATGCCCCTGGCTTGAGAAGATTCTAGACAGTTATCTTCCACAGTTCCAGAATTGCACTGAGGGTGAACCTTCAAGACATCTCAGGGCTAATGGATAAGGGTGAAGCAAATAGACATAAACACAGCAGAGTTGAAGTAGTCCGGTAACTTATCAACCCCAGTGGATTCGGTTGCTAAGCGACGTCAACGTCTTTGGCAGAATATTTCTCTGCTGATCAACACTACGAATGGTAATTGCAAGAAGACACACCGTGTGAAGTTATTTTTCTGTTTTGGCAAGTAACCGTGTAATAAGCGGGATAATGTAAAGAACCTCGCCTGTCATTATCTAAAATAAGCCCCTTCAGGGCGAAGCAAGACACCTCCGCTTCGCGTCGGTGTCCGGTACACCCTGTCGGTGCTTATTTCCCAATAATGACGTTGCGTTCTATACATTATCCGTTAATACAGCGGAAATACATGACATCTCTCCCAACGCTCACCAGGGCTCCAAACAGGACAAGAGCAGAAAGTGTCCCTGAAGCTAGGGCAAGGTGGCCTTTATCTGTGCAGCACCTCTGTGGGACCTCTCCGATGTACCGTCCAGTTCGTGGAATACTGTCTCGAAAGTAGAACATAGCAAATTAAACATAAGCTTGCGAGATTTGTCTGGTCTCCAGGCTACCAAAGAAAACCTAAACTTAGCCAACTGCTATTTTCATTTGTTAAATTTTCCTTTATTCTTTTTGTAGGTTTTATTCTATCAACGGGGCAACACAATGATGACACTTTGCAATTACACAACAATATATATAAGCTAATATATGATTTGTGTCTAATATTTCAGGACAAGATGAATTTGGACGAGTTCTTCGAAAGGATTGGATACAGCGGGCCATTCCAGAAGCCAGACCTGGCCACACTCAACGCAATCCACAAACGCTTTGTGATGACGGTCCCTTTTGAAAATCTGAGCATCCACTGTGGCGAGAAGATCGGCATGGACCAGGAAGCCATTTTTAACAAGATTGTGAGAGAGCACCGTGGGGGCTGGTGCATGGAGGGCAACTACCTGCTGGCGTGGGTGCTGAGCGAGATGGGCTACGACTCGGTCATGCTGGGGGCCCGAGTTCTCTTCGACCACGTCCCCGACCCCTCCGACCCAGATAGCCATCTCATCAACATGGTGACCATCGACGACAAGGCGTACATCGCAGATGTGAGCTTTGGACTCTCCCTTCAACTCTGGGAGCCCATCGAGCTTGTGTCTGGGAAGGAGCACATCGAAGCTGCCGGGGTCTTCCGGCTTATAGACCAGGAGGGGGTCTGGCTCTTGGAGAAGACCGGCCGGAAGAAGAAGACGCCGAATCCAGACTTGGCTCTGAATCCAGACTTGGCTCTGAACCCAACCCAGCAGATCTACTGCTTCTCTCTGGTCCCCCGTGGAAAGGATCACTTCACCGATATTAACCGCGCACTACAGACCGAACCGAACCAACTCTTCACCGCAAAGTCGATCACCGCCCTGCAAACCCCCACAGGGTATCGAGTCCTGCTCGGCTGGACCTACACGGAGGCCACCTTTATGCCGGACGAAGGTGTAGATCTAGTAGACACAAGAGTCCTACCAGATGAGGAGGTGGAGACCATTCTCAGGGAAAAGTTCAATATAAAATTGAAGAACAAGTTGTCACCCAAAAACAACAAAATAGGCTCCAATCTGTAAATGTTGGTTAGCTTAATAGATCAACTGTTTTTATATACAATGACATATATATATCTATATATATAAAGATATATATAGATATATATATATGTGTGTGTGCGAGAGGGGCTTTTCAGCTGTAAATGACACTGACAGTAAGACTCGCAATAGACTGTGTGAAGCCAGCCTCTCATCACTACCCCCCCCCCCGACATGGAGTTGTTGACGGGGGGGGGGGGGGGGGGGGGGCGGGTCGGACGAAGGGGGTCGAATGATATTTTATTTTCTCATGTGCTCGTGCCGCCCCCCATGTAATGCCGCCCCAGGCGGCTGCCCGCGTCGCCCATGCCCAAAACCGCCACTGAGTTCTACCTTAACATTTCGCGGGTTTCCCGAAACGTTCTTTGCTACTAATATCTTTCGTATGTCGTTCGTTGGTAAGGTTGGTCTGAAGCGCTCGTAGAACCTTCTTAGCTCTACCATAGTGATGTTTCAGCTCCTGCAGTCTCCGCCACTGTACAGTAACCTTTAGAAATCCCTGTTGCGCATGTTCATTCCAAATTCGCATCCGTAGCCAATTGAGGCCAAATGAAATGGCATGTTTGAATTAAGGATATTGTCTCGGCTGTTCTTTATTTTGGGCCGTGGGTACAGCTGGCAAGGTCAGCTCGACTCGTTTCCAATAACTAATAAAACGTGCAACTTCCAAAAAAATATTTGATTTATTTTACATTTCAAAAATGAACCAAAGTTTCTTCCAAATTAAGGAAATGATACAGGGAAACGAATAAACCATTATAAGTAGCCTAACGAGTGAACTTAATAAGCGATCTAAATACTTTTTTCAACCACCGCCTCTTTCCCTTGACGTTTAGTTTTTACCTGACATATGCGACAGATGTAATTAAGGCAACCTGGTGTCACAGGAATCCGTAAAATGAGTCTGTCTACGTCCCGTATAGTAGCCTATATTTCAATTTAACGTCTTTAATGGTAAGAGACCGCATGGGGATGGATAATGAGTGTTGTTTAAAATAAAATTACAATGCCACACATGGCAGACACCTTCAGATATGAGAGACCCCCCCCAGAGATAGTGGTATAATTCGCACACTGTTTAGAGGACACCGCTGTTATCAGTCTGCTTTTGCAAACAGCTTTAGGCCTATTAACTGGTGTGATGGCGCCCTCTAGCGGCGATAATAGTTACAACAGTGAACGCTCCTATATAACAATATGCAGGGTAGTTGTATTATGCATTCAACGATATCGATTTAGGCCTGTATTCAATGAGCCTCAGTGCTGACCGATAACCGAAATACCCACTTCCTCCTGTGATCAAACATGTGTCTTTTTGTGTGCTTCTCATGGTTGTCATCTGAAAAACAAATAAGGAATGGGTATGAATGAGGAATCGGAAGTAGCCACTGTGTTTATATTGCAGGCGGATGGGTATCATGAGGATGGTCGACATCATTCATCAGTCTGTGGTTTGGTACCGACCGTAGAGCCTGAAGACATGTGGATGTTAGGTAATGCTGCTCAGTGCTCAGCCTGCAGACCACTTCCCTGGGCGGAGTTTAACGAGACCGTTTACGTTCAAATCTTTATTGACAAGAGTTTGTTGAGCATGATTAGTTTCGTTTTGACTTTCTCTCCTTTCCGTCGACAAACCTGTGTGACATGATCGGTGTATTTGACACGGGTATAGTGGACTCTTCCTATAATTTCCCCATGCATGATCTGTTCAGGAGTTGTCCTCTGTCCTCTAAAACAATTATATTGGTGGCTGTGTTTGGAATGTGATTCCTCTTCCTTTTTTACACTCATTGCACAATGGTCTTGGTGGTTAACAAGTGATATATTTTACTTGCCATGTCTTCATCACACAGGGAAGACATCCTACCAACAAGACTTGTGGCACTACTACAGCGACTACTAGGCCTACAGAGCTCTTTCTCCTACTCCTGAATCCTCCTCTGTTGGTTTTTAGAATTCTAAATAACATGGAATACCCAAAAGTAATTTAGAGAGGTAGTTTGTGTTAATTTCATACCTGTTATCCACACTTTCTAACTGTCATCCAACGTGGTTCTCTGGTTCAGTATCTTCTGTGCAAGCGAAGCGTGCCAGGTATCACTGACAGAAGGACGTGTTTACCCAGAACTATTTAAAGTTGATTCAGATACATTGAGCATATATACAGTTTTGTGCAAGGGAAGAGCACACCCCTGGCTTGAGAAGATTCTAGACATATAGACAAATAGACATAAACACAGCAGAGTTGAAGTAGTCCGGTAACTTATCAACCCCAGCGGATTCGGTTGCTAAGCGACGTCAACGTCTTTGGCAGAATATTTCTCTGCTGATCAACACTACGAATGGTAATTGCAAGAAGACACACCGTGTGAAGTTATTTTTTTGTTTTGGCAAGTAACCGTGTAATAAGCGGGATAGTGTAAAGAACCTCGCCTGTCATTATCTAAAATAAGCCCCTTCAGGGCGAAGCAAGACATGTCCGCTTCGTGTCGGTGTCCGGTTCGCCCTGTCGGTGCTTATTTCCCAATAATGACGTTGCGTTCTATACATTATCCGTTAATACAGCGGAAATACATGACATCTCTCCCAACGCTCACCAGGGCTCCAAACAAGGCAAGAGCAGAAAGTGTCCCTGAAGCTAGGGCGAGGTGGCCTTTATCTGTGCAGCACCTCTGTGGGACCTCTCCGATGTACCGTCCAGTTCGTGGAATACTGTCTCGAAAGTAGAACATAGCAAATTAAACATAAGCTTGTGAGATTTGTCTGGTCTCCAGGCTACCAAAAAAAACCTAAACTTAGCCAACTGCTATTTTCATTTGTTAAATTTTCCTTTATTCTTTTTGTAGGTTTTATTCTATCAAGGGGGCAACACAATGATGACACTTTGCAATTACACAACAATATATATAAGCTAATATATGATTTGTGTCTAATATTTCAGGACAAGATGAATTTGGACGAGTTCTTCGAAAGGATTGGATACAGCGGGCCATTCCAGAAGCCAGACCTGGCCACGCTCAACGCAATCCATAAACGCTTTGTGATGACGGTCCCTTTTGAAAATCTGAGCATCCACTGTGGCGAGAAGATCGGCATGGACCAGGAAGCCATTTTTAACAAGATTGTGAGAGAGCACCGTGGGGGCTGGTGCATGGAGGGCAACTACCTGCTGGCGTGGGTGCTGAGCGAGATGGGCTACGACTCGGTCATGCTGGGGGCCCGAGTTCTCTTCGGCCGCGTCCCCGACCCCTCCGACCCAGTGAGCCATCTCATCAACATGGTGACCATCGACGACAAGGCGTACATCACCGATGTGAGCTTTGGACTCTCCCTTCAACTCCGGGAGCCCATCGAGCTCATGTCTGGGAAGGAGCACATCGAAGCCGCCGGGGTCTTCCGGCTTATAGACCAGGAGGGGGTCTGGCTCTTGGAGAAGACCGGCCGGAAGAAGAAGACGCTGAATCCAGACTTGGCTGAGGCTCTGAATCCAGACTTGGCTCTGAACCCAACCCAGCAGATCTACTGCTTCTCTCTGGTCCCCCGTGGAAAGGATCACTTCACCGATATTAACCGCGCACTACAGACCAATCCGAACCAACTCTTCACCTCAAAGTCGATCACCGCCCTGCAAACCCCCACAGGGTATCGAGTCCTGCTCGGCTGGACCTACACGGAGGCCACCTTTATGCCGGACGAAGGTGTAGATCTAGTAGACACAAGAGTCCTACCAGATGAGGAGGTGGAGACCATTCTCAGGGAAAAGTTCAATATAAAATTGAAGAACAAGTTGTCACCCAAAAACGACAAAATAGGCTCCAATCTGTAAATGTTGGTTAGCTTAATAGATCAACTGTTTTTATATACAATGATATATATATATATATATATATATATATATATGTATATATATATATATATGTGATTTGTGCAAATAAAAAACAATATTAAATTTAAAAAAGTGTAAATGTGGTTCTTTCAATGGGTGCCCCCAACCCCATGACCCTGTACGGTGCATTGTTATTTTATTTTATTCTTACTGCCCTCCACTTTACAGATATTTCGTGTTTTATGCAGTGACATTTCCGTTCCCTAATGCACTTTTACTTTGTCCCACTGAAGTTGTGAAATCTACGATCCGTTGTTGGTTTATTGCGCATGCGCTGTACTGGCCCTGGGGGAAGCCTGCACCAGGTTGTGGACGAAATAGCGATGAACTCCTTGGAGCAGGCCGAAGGTAACAACCATGGCAAGCAAACTATTTATCTTACATACACCTGAAATGAAGTAGTCTTTAAGTGCACAACTTTGGGTAAAAACGGGATAGGGCTACTCTAAATATACCAATCTTAAAATCAATGGCTGCCTGTGTGTCGGCTAGAACCCAGGGTGTCCGTGCATCCTTAAAAAGTCTTAAAAAGTCTTAAATTCATGTTTCTAAATTTAAGGCCTTAAAAAGTCTTAAATTCGTTAAAAATGTCATATGCTGGTCTTAAATACTGTAACTCAAGGTCTTAAATTTGTCGGGGCAGGACTATTCATTTCTTTATTTTTCTCGCGGGACTTTTCGGGAAGGACACGTAGAGAGGCTTCTTTCTTGCTAGATACTTGGTCGGAAACAAACTGCACTTGTACTTACAGCTTTTGAACCGGAGAGCACTGAGTATCACTTTATGTTCAATAAACAGACAAAAAGTCAACTTGAATGAGTCTCATTGAGTGACACACATGCTATGCTTGGGTTGTAATACAGCGGGATCCCCCCCACCATCGCGTGCTTTAGGTCTTAAATTTAATTCAAGGTGGTATTAAAAAGGTCTTAAAAAGTCTTAAATTTGACTTGCTGAAACCTGCAGATACCCTGGAACCGGTGCAGCTAATCCTAAACATATTGGCCTCACTGTGTAATAGTTCCCCTCCCCTGTACGACAATATTATAAAGAACTATGGTTTTATCAGAGCGGTCAGCGGTCTGGAATACAGCCACATTTATCTGAAGAAACAACACTTAACTCTTAATCATTAAGGAGGAAATTACTTAATTAGTAAAGGAATTACTTTACTTTTGTGGACGAATTCAACTATATTTAGAGGACACCGCTGTTATCAGTCTGCTTTTGCAAACAGCTTTAGGCCTATTAACTGGTGCGATGGCGCCCTCTAGCGGCGATAATACATGAAGGTATTATTGTAGCAAAAGTCTTGAGCATGCGTACACTAAAGTCACAAATGTGTAACAGTTGAAGTCGTAAATATTTATGTTGCATGTGTCCACTAAAGTCACAAATGTGTAACAGTAAAGTTGAAGTCGTAAATATTTATGTTGCATGTGTACATTAAAGTCACAAATGTGTAACAGTAAAGTTGAAGTCGTAAATATTTATGTTGCATGTGTACACTAAAGTCACAAATGTGTAACAGTAAATTTGAAGTCGTAAATATTTTTTCTACCATTGTAAACACAAAATAGGGGCTATGAGTTCACAAGTCCTTTGTTACAGGTGCACATCCTGTGCATCACAACTTCAAAGAGTCATGCACTTGACACTTTTGCTACAATCATTGCAGCGCAGTATGAAGGTATTATTGTAGCAAAAGTCTTGAGCATGCGTACACTAAAGTCACAAATGTGTAACAGTTGAAGTCGTAAATATTTATGTTGCATGTGTCCACTAAAGTCACAAATGTGTAACAGTAAAGTTGAAGTCGTAAATATTTATGTTGCATGTGTACACTAAAGTCACAAATGTGTAACAGTAAAGTTGAAGTCGTAAATATTTATGTTGCATGTGTACATTAAAGTCACAAATGTGTAACAGTAAATTTGAAGTCGTAAATATTTTTTCTACCATTGTAAACACAAAATAGGGGCTATGAGTTCACAAGTCCTTTGTTGCACATCCTGTGCATCACAACTTCAAAGAGTCATGCACTTGACACTTTTGCTACAATCATTGCAACACATTTGCACACCCGTGTTTCATAATCTGAGAACGTGCACAACATTTGTGCATTCGTAACCCAAATGTGAACTTATGCATCAGAAGTTGCACATCTGTGAAATATTTCCTTACAAATAAAATTATATAGATCGCTATGTTCATTGAGCATTTTAATGAGCTAGCAAGTCCATCGATACAACTGCTCGAATCTGCTGCTACGAGTCTCAGCTGTTGTTTTTTCCTGCGGGTACTTTTGCAACACGTCTAGAGCAAGTGTCATTCAATGTATTTTTGATGGTCACCATAATATATAATAATATGTATAATATATAAGTTCAGAAATGGGATACTGCGCCGCCTGTGTGAAGTTGCCCCTCCCCCCCAAATCATTCGAAAATAGTTTGGATCCCATCCCATCCCATCCCATCCCCAGGGTCTGACTAAATAACCAACATGCCTCTTCGGATCCTGAAATCGATGTGAATCGCTGTCGACCGTTACCGTCGGTTAGGATTCCGCCGTTTGACACTAGTTTACTGGCGCGTGACGTCAGGACCCAAGGTGGATCATGGGGGTGATCTTGGTGATCATGGAGGTACACACCTCATGAACCGAAATATGAATGAAGACCGAGGAACTGAAAACGGGATAGGTTTTGAGACGGCCAAACTGTGGGCCATTCGCCTGTGAACGAAGATGTTCCACCACGGGTAAACCAGCCGCTAATGGAACCGTACACCTTTCTGTACCTCAAGTCCTGAATGCACCGCATAGTACAGCTGATGGATGAACAGAAAAACAGATTTTGATTGTTGCTAGGCAACCTCACGACTCTGTGCTGTCAATCAAACCGGGAGTGCCGGCGTAACCCTGTATCTTGCTGCGCGTTCCGTTGCAAGTTTTAACCATTTTAACTGTTTTTTTTTGGTATCTAACGGCAACGGTAATGAACGGGACAAAGAACACCTGTACTTGAATCCGAGACGCACTTTCCACAGAATCGAAATAAGAATATGTGGAATGATTTCCGCTGGGGTACGTTCAACCGTTATTTGTTTTTTTTAAGCAGATGTGCCCCAAGCAGAGGCAGGGGGCCCTGGGTGAAACGATCGTCTGCGGAAACACAGGAGCTGCTCGTATGTCTGATGGGCCTAAAGCGAATGAGTCATCAGTGTCTGCTCTGACTGGCACTGAGACACGAGAGGCAGTGGCTGGGTATAGACTGTGTGTAGTGCAGCCAATAGCCAATGCACAATAGCTTTTTCACACGTGAATTTTTTTTTTTTAGTCATGGAGCTTTTAATTCTCTTATCAGTGGTATGATGTTTTCGGTTTTAAAACCTTTTCAGGGCAAAGAGTCTTGAAATGTTTGTGTGCTCGTCAGTCGGCGAACAGAACACCCAGAAAATGATCAACACAGACTATGAGCCAATGTTGTGAACTCTGTGTCGACAGCATGTGTGGCTGAACTAAGGGAGGTGCTGCATGTCCAGCTTTTACTCTGAAAGAGACGCACCAAACACGCACAAACACCCAACGTGTATGAATCACAGTTTTATTGGCATCCTGATTCTAGGCAAGGCAAGGCAACTTTATTTATATAGCACTTTTCATACACAAGGCAGACTCAAAGTGCTTCACATATAAACATTGTCATACAATAAAAGAAAAGAATAGATAAGTAAAAAGTAAAATAGATAGAAAATGAAGGCAAAGTAAAAAAAAAAAAAAAACATTTTAGAAAGGCAGAGTTAAAAAAAAATGCATTTTAGAAAGTGAGAAAATAAAGGCAAAGTTACAAAAAAAAATAAAAAATAGAAGCATTCTAGAGGGACATTTGAGCATGATTTGAGCATACGAGTAATCAGGAGGTGGTCTCCACCACAGGAGTAACTTGTTTGGCCATGGTAGACGATGTCCACAGCCAGACTTAATGCTCACGCCGAAGTACTCTAAGCTCAGCTCCGTCTGCATCCTGCATCTCCAGGTCCTCTTCACAGCTCTTTCTCGCCAAATATACGATGAGTCCCACACAGATGACTATCAGAAAGCCCATGCCTATCACCTAGGGAAGAAGAGGAGAGTTAAGTCACAGTGCATGTTCATAAGTGGTGCAACTATTACACTGTGTTATGCTTGACTATTCAGTCATCTAGCAGACACTTTAATCGAAAGCAGCTCCCAGTGAATTACAATGCAGGTCGTTAAGGACCATGTGAGTCTTGCTCAAGAATGACTATAGGTAGACCGTGGATACTGAGGGATCAAACCCAGAGCCTTCCGACGAGAACACTACACTACACTTGACACGATATAAGGTTATGCAATGTTATTTATATGCTAATTATTGTAAAGGTAAATTCATTTTCCTTATGGATGTTTTAGTCCAGTGCATTAAGTCAAGTCAAGCTTTATACAGCACATTTCCTACATAGGATAACAGTTTGCTAAACATAAAGTAACAATACAATCAAAATGCAGAATATAAGTATGCATATCAACAGTTGTTGGTGCAAACATCATAATATCCAAAACACACACACACACACACACACACACACACACACACACACACTCAGAACTGAAGGATAGATAGTAGTGCAAAGCAAGGGTTTTAACCAGCTTTTGAAAGGGTTCAGCGTAGGGGCCTCTCTCGGGCTCTTAGTGCCCACATTGAAACCCCCCCCGAACCCTGTGAATCCATGTGATCAACGCAGAGATAACTCCTCCACTCACCTGAGAGAAAACAAACAAGTTCTGGGAGTGCAGCATGAGTTCTTGCAGAGGGATGTCCCCGTCACTCGTTGGCTCGCACCACTTCTGAGGAGCTGCCTTGTCCACGATCACAAACCTTCCCTCCCAGT
The DNA here is from genome assembly GCF_964030765.1 of Micromesistius poutassou. NCBI lineage: Eukaryota > Metazoa > Chordata > Actinopteri > Gadiformes > Gadidae > Micromesistius > Micromesistius poutassou. The sequence continues at coordinate 2,040,805 of NC_140282.1, forward strand.
ATGTCATCGCACAGGCCAAGTACTGGCCGTCCATGAAGACCAGAATCAGCCAAACAACCGCGGGAACAAAGCTGGAGAAGACAGTGTTCCTGCACCCTGTATTGCATCGGCACCCCTGGATGATCAGCATCGAGATGAAGGCCATGAAGGCGGGAATGATGAAGAAGCCGGACGAAAACAATCCGTTCCACTTAGGATTGCAAGGACACTCAAACTCCATCTCCACCAGCTTTTCCAGTCCCATGAGGATAAAGCCAAAAGCTACGTTTGACCCCAGAGGACTGTTGCTTATCTCATTCTTCAGCCTGGTAAGCCATTGTTGTCTGCCTTCCATTCTGTTTCAAAAAGTCATATAGATTTTTTTTCGTTTCGTTTTGACTTTCTCTCGTTTCCGTTGACAATCCTGTGTGACATTTTTTTTTTTGAAGGCTGATTCATTTACATAAATCAAGGCAATAGACAACAATAAATACCTCTTAACATACAAGGCACATTAGGTAAGAGAAATAACAGGTCATCAAATATTTTTAGATCTTCATAAGCTCTAAAAAGAGACTTTGCATGTTTTCTTTTCATTAGTCTTAAGGCACTGAGATGATTGTCCACAAGGTCCCTTTTAAAGACGGAGAAAATGGGTTTTGTTTTCCTCCATTTGGATGTGTGGATAACATTTTTTGCCAGAAGTGTGACATGATCCTGTGTGACATGATCGGTGTATTTGACACGGGTATAGTGGACTCTTCCTATCATTTCCCCATGCATGATCCTATATCAAGTTGAAACCATATACTGTAAATGTATAGGCATAATACATATATGGCGTATTTACGAACCGCACCGTGCAGCTATAAGATTTGGGTTTCCACTTACTACCAGATTAAACGCAATTTGTTTATGTGATGTTTAAAAGTGTGTACTCAAGTAGATCCTCATACACATCGTTTCTTCATGTGCCAAAGTAAACAAAAGTATGGTGATCGATTATGAAAATGAGAATGTAGGCTATATCGTGTCTGTTTAAAAACTCATTTGAACGAAGCCCCCTACTGTGTTGCCGTAAGTCACCCAGTACATGCGTAAGCTTATTAGACTACCGTACATGATACGCATTATTTTTGCTATGCGCAAATGAACGATCCGACTCGAAAAGATCTGTTCATTTGAATGAACGACGTCCGAAGATCCGAATCCAAAAAAAGATCAGAACGTCGAATCACTAATACTGAAGTCCAAAAAACAACAAATTGATATGGCTATTTACTCCATTTACTAGATTTACTCCAGGTCAAAGTCAGCGCATTGGTCATTCATCATCCCCTGCATAACACTACTCTACTTCCTGGGCAGTCGAAAGTCAGCTTTTTCAGGTTTTCTCGCCACCAAGAGAAGAAAATTAGTATTTGTGCGTTTGTTAAAATTTTTTGAGGGTATAGTATCGGGGAAGGCTATATTCTGTTTAAGAAATGACAAATTACATATTTTATTACACAACATGTGTATCAAACATGTCGAAAAATGTAGTTAGCAATTCATCAGCTGACCAGTTGTAAAATGTTGCACAAGAGTTCAGAGAGCTCTCTGAACCCTCTGTTTTGTTACAGCCACATTATAGCCATGCCAAAAGTTAATTACTACCCCAATCCATCTTACATGTTAATACCCACTTCAATCAAGTGATTACATCCTAAACAATCTGTTCAGGAGTTGTCCTCTGTCCTCTAAAACAATTATATTGGTGGCTTGGAATGTGATTCCTCTTCCTTTCCACTCATTGCACAATGGCCTTGGTGGTTAATAAGTGATATATTTGACTTGCCTTGCCTTCATCACACAAGGAAGACATCCTACCAACAAGACTTGTGGCACTACTACAGCGACTACTAGGCCTACAGAGCTCTTTCTCCTACTCCTGAATCCTCTGTTGGTCCAAGACACAATGGTTAGTAACATATTTTTTTATAATTCTAAATAATAGTTGTTTAATATACATCTATTGATGCACTTAGACACATCATCAGGGATGGAACCTGGGGTCATTGGGTGTTTCGGGTCTCGCAACATCATACACCCTCACCCAGGCGACCCAGCCGGGATTGATCAAGTCCCAACTTGTGTCTAAGTAGCATGTACCCACGGATCGCCCCTCTTGATCCACAGCCATAAATGCCGCTTTTCCACCGCCAGTACCAGCTCGACTCGACTCGCCACGCCTTTTTTGCGTTTCCATTGGCAAAAAAAGTACCTGGTACCTAGTACGGGGTACTTTTTTTTAGTACTACCTCCGTCGAGGTTCCAAGCGAGCGGAGTAGGTACTTTTGTGTGACGTAAACAGGCTGCTGGTAACTGATTGGCCAGCGGCTGTAAATGGGAATAATCACTCAAAGTTGTGTCCGGCGTGGTTGGAGTCCACGAACCCGCTCCCGAGGGGGACACTGATCAGCGTTTCGCCGTGTGTGTCGCTTCTTTCCCGGGGCTAGAATTAGGCTGCGTGTGGTTGTGTGTGTTCGGCGTGGCTGGAGTCCACGGACTGGCTCCGGAGGATCAGTGTTTCGCTGTTTTGTTTTAGTGTCGTTCCTTTCCTAGGGCTCGAGTTTCGCCTCCAACAACGTTACAGTATGACAACAATAGACGCGCAGTCATTGCGCTTTTTATTTTATTTTATTTCCCATCATAACCTTTCCCGGGAATCAGGAAATAGTCTTGATCAGATTCAGATTTCCCGGGAATCGCATCTCCTGTGATTAATACCTAATGACGACCCGCCCATGGTAGAGAGGTTCTTTTCTACGACCCGCCCACATTGAAGAGGTACTTTTTTAGATGGAAACGTGCCTGGAACCGAGTCGAGTCGAGGCGAGTTGAGTCGAGTCGAGCTGATACTGTCGGTGGAAAAGCGGCACTAGAGGCCTTCTCAGCTGTCTCTGTGGTGGTCTTGATGGCCTTTCTCTGACGTGCGCCTGTGACTCCAAGCATGCTGTATGCTTTGCAGAGAGATCACGCTGCGAAGCCTCTACAGCCCACCTCTATTGGCACACACCGGGCACGCCACCCCCGTCTGCGGCACTCCTCCACTAAGTTGGCGTACTTGGCACGCTAAATAACATGGAATACCCAAAAGTAATTTAGATAGGTAGTTTGTGTTCATTTCATACCTGTTATCCACACTTTCTAACTGTCATCCAACGTGGTTCTCTGGTTCTGTATCTTCTGTGCAAGCGAAGCGTGCCAGGTATCACTGACACAAGGACGTGTTTACCCAGAACTATTTTAAGTTGATTCAGATACATTGAGCATATATACAGTTTTGTGCAAGGGAAGAGCACACCCCTGGCTTGAGAAGATTCTAGACAGTTATCTTCCACAGTTCCAGAATGGCACTGAGGGTGAACCTTCAAGACATCTCAGGGCTAATGGATAAGGGTGAAGTAAATAGACATAAACACAGCAGAGTTGAAGTAGTCCGGTAACTTATCAACCCCAGCGGATTCGGTTGCTAAGCGACGTCAACGTCTTTGGCAGAATATTTCTCTGCTGATCAACACTACGAATGGTAATTGCAAGAAGTTATTTTTTCGTTTTGGCAAGTAACCGTGTAATAAGCGGGATAATGTAAAGAACCTCGCCTGTCATTATCTAAAATAAGCCCCTTCTGTCGTTGCTTATTTCCCAATAATGACGTCGCGTTCTATACATTATCCCTTAATACAGCAGAAATACGTGACATCTCTCCCAACGCTCACCAGGGCTCCAAACAGGACAAGAGCAGAAAGTGTCCCTGAAGCTAGGGCGAGGTGGCCTTTATCTGTGCAGCAGTTAAACAAGATATCAACCTTGACCATGAACAGAGAGGTCAATATCAGGAAACCAAAGGGTAACACAAACACGCTATGGAGCAAATAAAGAAGAAGGATAAATCCCAACAATTAGCCTGGGACCAGACAAATCGTGTGAGCTCATGTTTCATTTGCTCTGCAGATAAGGTCTGGTCCCCTCCCATAGAAAAATATTTTGGTAAGAGATAGACTTACCAGTCACAACCGTTTATCTAATATGAGGTGGGAAAAATACGATGGCGGTGCAGAGGAGACCGTAGAGGCGTTTTCAATTTGCCACTGATGTAGAATGGTCTGTTGATTCCGCTATGGAGACAGTATTAAAGTAGTCTGGCATTGCCAGATGAATTTCAAACCGCCAGTAGTCTGGGACCTCTCAGATTTACCGTCCAGTTCGTGGAATACTGTCTCGAAAGTAGAACATAGCAAATTAAATGTGAGCTTGCAAGATTTGTCTGGTCTCCAGGCTACCAAAGAAAACCTAAACTTAGCCAACTGTTATTTTCATTTGTTAAATTTTCCTTTATTCTTTTTGTAGGTTTTATTCTATCAACGGGGCAACACAATGATGGCACTTTGCAATTGCACAACAATATATAAAACCTAATATATGATTTGTGTCTAATATTTCAGGACAAGATTAATTTGGACGAGTTCTTCGAAAGGATTGGATACAGCGGGCCATTCCAGAAGCCAGACCTGGCCACGCTCAACGCAATCCACAAACGCTTTGTGATGACGGTCCCTTTTGAAAATCTGAGCATCCACTGTGGCGAGAAGATCGGCATGGACCAGGAAGCCATTTTTAACAAGATTGTGAGAGAGCACCGTGGGGGCTGGTGCATGGAGGGCAACTACCTGCTGGCGTGGGTGCTGAGCGAGATGGGCTACGACTCGGTCATGCTGGGGGCCCGAGTTCTCTTCGGCCGCGTCCCCGACCCCTCCGACCCAGATAGCCATCTCATCAACATGGTGACCATCGACGACAAGGCGTACATCGCAGATGTGAGCTTTGGACTCTCCCTTCAACTCTGGGAGCCCATCGAGTCTGGGAAGGAGCACATCGAAGCCGCCGGGGTCTTCCGGCTTATAGACCAGGAGGGGGTCTGGCTCTTGGAGAAGACCGGCCGGAAGAAGAAGACGCCGAATCCAGACTTGGCTCTGAATCCAGACTTGGCTCTGAACACAACCCAGCAGATCTACTGCTTCTCTCTGGTCCCCCGTGGAAAGGATCACTTCACCGATATTAACCGCGCACTACAGACCGAACCGAACCAACTCTTCACCGCAAAGTCGATCACCGCCCTGCAAACCCCTACAGGGTATCGAATCCTGCTCGGCTGGACCTACACGGAGGCCACCTTTATGCCGGACGAAGGTGTAGATCTAGTAGACACAAGAGTCCTACCAGATAAGGAGGTGGAGACCATTCTCAGGGAAAAGTTCAATATAAAATTGAAGAACAAGTTGTCACCCAAAAACAACAAAATAGGCTCCAATCTGTAAATGTTGGTTAGCTTAATAGATCAACTGTTTTTATATACAATGACATATATATATATATCTATATATATATAGATATATATATAGATATATATATATGTGTGATTTGTGCAAATAAAAAACAATATTAAATAAAAAAAAGTGTAAATGTGGTTCTTTCAATGGGTGCCCCCAACCCCATGACCCTGTACGGTGCATTGTTATTTTATTTTATTCTTACTGCCTTCCACTTTACAGATATTTTGTGTTTTATGCAGTGACATTTCCGTTCCCTAATGCACTTTTACTTTGTCCCACTGAAGTTCTGAAATCTACGATCCGTTGTTGGTTTATTGCGCATGCGCTGTACTGGCCCTGGGGGAAGCCTGCACCAGGTTGTGGACGAAATAGCGATGAACTCCTTGGAGCAGGCCGAAGGTAACAACCATGGCAAGCAAACTATTTATCTTACATAAACCTGAAATGAAGTAGTCTTTAAGTGCACAACTTCGGGTAAAAACGGGATAGGCAGTGTGCGAATTAAGGGGGAGCAGGGGGAGCTATAGCTCCCCTAGTGGTAACATGAGCTCCCCTGGAATCATGGTTTGTGAAATTTTGGGGGAGCTCTAAAATATTTATATGATATCCAAATAAATGCTATTTGGGCATGTTTTTCTCAAAGGTGTAAAATAAGTTAAATATAATTATATTTTGAGTTTATGATTTGTGAAAACTACATAGCCTAATGCTTGTCATTATTACCGCGCTAGAGCCACTCAAAGCGTGGGGGCGCTGCCTGTAGCCCCACTACCCAATCACAGAAGCTGCCCATAGCAAGCAGAACATACCTGCCCACGTCATCGGAGTGCGAGAGGGGCTTTTCAGCTGTAAATGACACTGACAGTAAGACTCGCAATAGACTGTGTGAAGCCAGCCTCTCATCACTACCCCCCCCCCCCGACAAGGAGTTGTTGACAGGGGGGGGGGGGGGGGGGGGGGGTCGGACAAAGGGGGTCGAATGATTTTTTTTTCTCATGTGCTCGTGCCGCCCCCCATGTAATGCCGCCCCGGGTCTGCCCGCGTCGCCCGTGCCCAAAACCGCCACTGAGTTCTACCTTAACATTTCGTGGGTTTCCCAAAACGTTCTGTGCTACTAATATCTTTCGTATGTTGTTCGTTGGTAAGGTTGGTCTGAAGCGCTCGTAGAACCTTCTTAGCTCTACCGTAGTGATGTTTCAGCTCCTGCAGTCTCCGCCACTGTACAGTAACCTTTAGAAATCCCTGTTGCGCATGTTCATTCCAAATTCGCATCCGTAGCCAATTGAGGCCAAATGAAATGGCATGTTTGAATTAAGGATATTGTCTCGGCTGTTCTTTATTTTGGGCCGTGGGTACAGCTGGCAAGGTCAGCTCGACTCGTTTCCAATAATTAATAAAACGTGCAACTTCCAAAAAAATATTTTATTTATTTTACAATTCAAAAATGAACCAAAGTTTCTTCCAAATTAAGGAAATGATACTGGGAAACGAATAAACCATTATAAGTAGCCTAACGAGTGAACTTAATAAGCGATCTAAATACTTTTTTCAACCACCGCCTCTTTCCCTTGACGTTTAGTTTTTACCTGACATATGCGACAGATGTAATTAAGGCAACCTGGTGTCACAGGAATCCGTAAAATGAGTCTGTCTACGTCCCGTATAGTAGCCTATATTTCAATTTAACGTCTTTAATGGTATGAGACCGCATGGGGATGGATAATGAGTGTTGTTTAAAATAAAATTACAATGCCACACATGGCAGACACCTTCAGATATGAGAGACCCCCCCCCCAGAGATAGTGGTATAATTCGCACACTGTTTAGAGGACACCGCTGTTATCAGTCTGCTTTTGCAAACAGCTTTAGGCCTATTAACTGGTGTGATGGCGCCCTCTAGCGGCGATAATAGTTACAACAGTGAACGCTCCTACATAACAATATGCAGGGTAGTTGTATTATGCATTCAACGATATCGATTTAGGCCTGTATTCAATGAGCCTCAGTGCTGACCGATAACCGAAATGCCCACTTCCTCCTGTGATCAAACATGTGTCTTTTTGTGTGCTTCTCATGGTTGTCATCTGAAAAACAAATAAGGAATGGGTATGAATGAGGAATCGGAAGTAGCCACTGTGTTTATATTGCAGGCGGATGGGTATCATGAGGATGGTCGACATCATTCATCAGTCTGTGGTTTGGTACCGACCGTAGAGCCTGAAGACATGTGGATGTTAGGTAATGCTGCTCAGTGCTCAGCCTGCAGACCACTTCCCTGGGCGGAGTTTAACGAGACCGTTTACGTTCAAATCTTTATTGACAAGAGTTTGTTGAGCATGATTAGTTTCGTTTTGACTTTCTCTCGTTTCCGTCGACAAACCTGTGTGACATGATCGGTGTATTTGACACGGGTATAGTGGACTCTTCCTATAATTTCCCCATGCATGATCTGTTCAGGAGTTGTCCTCTGTCCTCTAAAACAATTATATTGGTGGCTGTGTTTGGAATGTGATTCCTCTTCCTTTTTTACACTCATTGCACAATGGTCTTGGTGGTTAACAAGTGATATGTTTTACTTGCCATGTCTTCATCACACAGGGAAGACATCCTACCAACAAGACTTGTGGCACTACTACAGCGACTACTAGGCCTACAGAGCTCTTTCTCCTACTCCTGAATCCTCCTCTGTTGGTCCAAGACACAATGGTTAGTAAGATATTTTTTTAGAATTCTAAATAACATGGAATACCCAAAAGTAATTTAGAGAGGTAGTTTGTGTTAATTTCATACCTGTTATCCACACTTTCTAACTGTCATCCAACGTGGTTCTCTGGTTCAGTATCTTCTGTGCAAGCGAAGCGTGCCAGGTATCACTGACAGAAGGACGTGTTTACCCAGAACTATTTAAAGTTGATTCAGATACATTGAGCATATATACAGTTTTGTGCAAGGGAAGAGCACACCCCTGGCTTGAGAAGATTCTAGACAGTTATCTTCCACAGTTCCAGAATTGCACTGAGGGTGAACCTTCAAGACATCTCAGGGCTAATGGATAAGGGTGAAGCAAATAGACATAAACACAGCAGAGTTGAAGTAGTCCGGTAACTTATCAACCCCAGTGGATTCGGTTGCTAAGCGACGTCAACGTCTTTGGCAGAATATTTCTCTGCTGATCAACACTACGAATGGTAATTGCAAGAAGACACACCGTGTGAAGTTATTTTTCTGTTTTGGCAAGTAACCGTGTAATAAGCGGGATAATGTAAAGAACCTCGCCTGTCATTATCTAAAATAAGCCCCTTCAGGGCGAAGCAAGACACCTCCGCTTCGCGTCGGTGTCCGGTACGCCCTGTCTGTGCTTATTTCCCAATAATGACGTTGCGTTCTATACATTATCCGTTAATACAGCGGAAATGCATGACATCTCTCCCAACGCTCACCAGGGCTCCAAACAGGACAAGAGCAGAAAGTGTCCCTGAAGCTAGGGCAAGGTGGCCTTTATCTGTGCAGCACCTCTGTGGGACCTCTCCGATGTACCGTCCAGTTCGTGGAATACTGTCTCGAAAGTGGAACATAGCAAATTAAACATAAGCTTGCGAGATTTGTCTGGTCTCCAGGCTACCAAAGAAAACCTAAACTTAGCCAACTGCTATTTTCATTTGTTAAATTTTCCTTTATTCTTTTTGTAGGTTTTATTCTATCAACGGGGCAACACAATGATGACACTTTGCAATTACACAACAATATATATAAGCTAATATATGATTTGTGTCTAATATTTCAGGACAAGATGAATTTGGACGAGTTCTTCGAAAGGATTGGATACAGCGGGCCATTCCAGAAGCCAGACCTGGCCACACTCAACGCAATCCACAAACGCTTTGTGATGACGGTCCCTTTTGAAAATCTGAGCATCCACTGTGGCGAGAAGATCGGCATGGACCAGGAAGCCATTTTTAACAAGATTGTGAGAGAGCACCGTGGGGGCTGGTGCATGGAGGGCAACTACCTGCTGGCGTGGGTGCTGAGCGAGATGGGCTACGACTCGGTCATGCTGGGGGCCCGAGTTCTCTTCGACCACGTCCCCGACCCCTCCGACCCAGATAGCCATCTCATCAACATGGTGACCATCGACGACAAGGCGTACATCGCAGATGTGAGCTTTGGACTCTCCCTTCAACTCTGGGAGCCCATCGAGCTTGTGTCTGGGAAGGAGCACATCGAAGCTGCCGGGGTCTTCCGGCTTATAGACCAGGAGGGGGTCTGGCTTTTGGAGAAGACCGGCCGGAAGAAGAAGACGCCGAATCCAGACTTGGCTCTGAATCCAGACTTGGCTCTGAACCCAACCCAGCAGATCTACTGCTTCTCTCTGGTCCCCCGTGGAAAGGATCACTTCACCGATATTAACCGCGCACTACAGACCGAACCGAACCAACTCTTCACCGCAAAGTCGATCACCGCCCTGCAAACCCCCACAGGGTATCGAGTCCTGCTCGGCTGGACCTACACGGAGGCCACCTTTATGCCGGACGAAGGTGTAGATCTAGTAGACACAAGAGTCCTACCAGATGAGGAGGTGGAGACCATTCTCAGGGAAAAGTTCAATATAAAATTGAAGAACAAGTTGTCACCCAAAAACAACAAAATAGGCTCCAATCTGTAAATGTTGGTTAGCTTAATAGATCAACTGTTTTTATATACAATGACATATATATATCTATATATCTATATAGATATATTTATAGATATATATATGTGTGATTTGTGCAAATAAAAAACAATATTAAATAAAAAAAAGTGTAAATGTGGTTCTTTCAATGGGTGCCCCCAACCCCATGACCCTGTACGGTGCATTGTTATTTTATTTTATTCTTACTGCCTTCCACTTTACAGATATTTTGTGTTTTATGCAGTGACATTTCCGTTCCCTAATGCACTTTTACTTTGTCCCACTGAAGTTGTGAAATCTACGATCCGTTGTTGGTTTATTGCGCATGCGCTGTACTGGCCCTGGGAGAAGCCTGCACCAGGTTGTGGACGAAATAGCGATGAACTCCTTGGAGCAGGCCGAAGGTAACAACCATGGCAAGCAAACTATTTATCTTACATAAACCTGAAATGAAGTAGTCTTTAAGTGCACAACTTCGGGTAAAAACGGGATAGGCAGTGTGCGAATTAAGGGGGAGCAGGGGGAGCTATAGCTCCCCTAGTGGTAACATGAGCTCCCCTGGAATCATGGTTTGTGAAATTTTGGGGGAGCTCTAAAATATTTATATGATATCCAAATAAATGCTATTTGGGCATGTTTTTCTCAAAGGTGTAAAATAAGTAATTATATTTTGAGTTTATGATTTGTGAAAACTACATAGCCTAATGCTTGTCATTATTACCGCGCTAGAGCCACTCAAAGCGTGGGGGCGCTGCCTGTAGCCCCACTACCCAATCACAGAAGCTGCCCATAGCAAGCAGAACATACCTGCTCACGTCATCGGAGTGCGAGAGGGGCTTTTCAGCTGTAAATGACACTGACAGTAAGACTCGCAATAGACTGTGTGAAGCCACAGCGACTACTAGGCCTACAGAGCTCTTTCTCCTACTCCTGAATCCTCCTCTGTTGGTTTTTAGAATTCTAAATAACATGGAATACCCAAAAGTAATTTAGAGAGGTAGTTTGTGTTAATTTCATACCTGTTATCCACACTTTCTGTCATCCAACGTGGTTCTCTGGTTCAGTATCTTCTGTGCAAGCGAAGCGTGCCAGGTATCACTGACAGAAGGACGTGTTTACCCAGAACTATTTAAAGTTGATTCAGATACATTGAGCATATATACAGTTTTGTGCAAGGGTAGAGCACACCCCTGGCTTGAGAAGATTCTAGACATATAGACAAATAGACATAAACACAGCAGAGTTGAAGTAGTCCGGTAACTTATCAACCCCAGCGGATTCGGTTGCTAAGCGACGTCAACGTCTTTGGCAGAATATTTCTCTGCTGATCAACACTACGAATGGTAATTGCAAGAAGACACACCGTGTGAAGTTATTTTTTTGTTTTGGCAAGTAACCGTGTAATAAGCGGGATAATGTAAAGAACCTCGCCTGTCATTATCTAAAATAAGCCCCTTCAGGGCGAAGCAAGACACCTCCGCTTCGTGTCGGTGTCCGGTTCGCCCTGTCGGTGCTTATTTCCCAATAATGACGTTGCGTTCTATACATTATCCGTTAATACAGCAGAAATACATGACATCTCTCCCAACGCTCACCAGGGCTCCAAACAGGACAAGAGCAGAAAGTGTCCCTGAAGCTAGGGCGAGGTGGCCTTTATCTGTGCAGCACCTCTGTGGGACCTCTCCGATGTACCGTCCAGTTCGTGGAATACTGTCTCGAAAGTAGAACATAGCAAATTAAACATAAGCTTGCGAGATTTGTCTGGTCTCCAGGCTACCAAAAAAAAACTAAACTTAGCCAACTGCTATTTTCATTTGTTAAATTTTCCTTTATTCTTTTTGTAGGTTTTATTCTATCAACGGGGCAACACAATGATGACACTTTGCAATTACACAACAATATATATAAGCTAATATATGATTTGTGTCTAATATTTCAGGACAAGATGAATTTGGACGAGTTCTTCGAAAGGATTGGATACAGCGGGCCATTCCAGAAGCCAGACCTGGCCACGCTCAACGCAATCCACAAACGCTTTGTGATGACGGTCCCTTTTGAAAATCTGAGCATCCACTGTGGCGAGAAGATCGGCATGGACCAGGAAGCCATTTTTAACAAGATTGTGAGAGAGCACCGTGGGGGCTGGTGCATGGAGGGCAACTACCTGCTGGCGTGGGTGCTGAGCGAGATGGGCTACGAATCGGTCATGCTGGGGGCCCGAGTTCTCTTCGGCCGCGTCCCCGACCCCTCCGACCCAGTGAGCCATCTCATCAACATGGTGACCATCGACGACAAGGCGTACATCGCAGATGTGAGCTTTGGACTCTCCCTTCAACTCCGGGAGCCCATCAAGCTCATGTCTGGGAAGGAGCACATCGAAGCCGCCGGGGTCTTCCGGCTTATAGACCAGGAGGGGGTCTGGCTCTTGGAGAAGACCGGCCGGAAGAAGAAGACGCTGAATCCAGACTTGGCTGAGGCTCTGAATCCAGACTTGGCTCTGAACCCAACCCAGCAGATCTACTGCTTCTCTCTGGTCCCCCGTGGAAAGGATCACTTCACCGATATTAACCGCGCACTACAGACCAATCCGAACCAACTCTTCACCGCAAAGTCGATCACCGCCCTGCAAACCCCCACAGGGTATCGAGTCCTGCTCGGCTGGACCTACACGGAGGCCACCTTTATGCCGGACGAAGGTGTAGATCTAGTAGACACAAGAGTCCTACCAGATCAGGAGGTGGAGACCATTCTCAGGGAAAAGTTCAATATAAAATTGAAGAACAAGTTGTCACCCAAAAACGACAAAATAGGCTCCTATATGTAAATGTTGGTTAGTTTAGGGGTTCTCTGTTCAAAGGGGTTCTTCTGTTCAAAGTTTTGACAGCTGAGGGCCAATTTAGGAACCCAAAATTTGACTGAGGGCCGCCAAAGGAAAAAAATTAATAAAACAAAAAAAATCCCATTTGTAATAATTTTAATGACCAGGTTGCATCTCTACAGTTACATGTATTGGTCTGCATCCAGTATAAACACATTTTAAATAACAAATTAGGCTAAACATGGCACAACTAGAGAAAACCTTGAGAAACATTTTAACTAACACACAATCCCTGGTGTTCTCTGCCCTATACAGTCGAATTTGGGATATAACAGTCCTGTGTGCATTTCAGGATAAAAACTAAAATAAACTAAGATTAAAAAAAATTAAAAATCTATTTATTTATTATTATTATTATTTTTAACTTACATCGTGTGTCATTGTGGGCCGTCAGGAATGTTTCTGCGGGCCGCACTTTGAGAACCAACTGTTTTTATATGTTTTTATATATAATGACATATATATATATATATGTGTGTGTGTGTGTGTGTGTGTGTGTGTGTGTGTGTGTGTGTGTGTGTGTGTGTGTGTGTGTGTGTGTGTGATTTGTGCAAATAAAAAACAATATTAAATTTAAAAAAGTGTAAATGTGGTTCTTTCAATGGATGCCCCCAACCCCATGACCCTGTACGGTGCATTGTTATTTCATTTTATTCTTACTGCCTTCCACTTTACAGATATTTCGTGTTTTATGCAGTGACATTTCCGTTCCCTAATGCACTTTTACTTTGTCCCACTGAAGTTGTGAAATCTACGATCCGTTGTTGGTTTATTGCGCATGCGCTGTACTGGCCCTGGGAGAAGCCTGCACCAGGTTGTGGACGAAATAGCGATGAACTCCTTGGAGCAGGCCGAAGGTAACAACCATGGCAAGCGAACTATTTATCTTACATAAAACTGAAATGAAGTAGTCTTTAAGTGCACAACTTCGGGTAAAAACGGGATAGGGCTACTCTAAATATACCAATCTTAAAATCAATGGCTGCCTGTGTGTCGGCTAGAACCGGTGCAGCTAATGCTAGCTCGCTAGCCGCTACAGCGATATCATCTCTTGACTTCCGTCCTTGTGTCTACCAACATATAGTCTTGGATTGTTTGAGACGTTGGCATTTTAAGTAATCGAAATCCATATCAAAAACTGCGGGCAGGAAGGTCCTTTTCTAACCATGCACTTCGTCAATATCGATGACCCGAGGGTTTATTTACATGAGCTCAGTCCCCACGCATGGACCAAAGCTCTTGGGCTTTATTTTTCCTCAAGCAGATTGTTCATTTATGTTCCCACAAATCACCTAGGCCTGTACACATGCATTCAGCATCTGAACGAAGATGATCCACATGTTTAATGTTCCTGTCTGTTTTCTGTGTCCAGACTTGAAGGCCTTTGAGAGGAGACTGACCGAATACGTCTCCTGTCTGCAGCCTGCAACGGGCCGGTGGCGAAGTGAGTCCTCCTCCAGTCAAAGGGTTTCAAAGGGCATTTAAACATCTAAATGTGTGATATTATTATCACTGCTGTATGAAAATGATACAAACACGGTTTACTATGCTCAGTTAAGCCCTCCAAACTCTGATTTGTTTATCCTGTGGAGCTCTCTGTAGTCACACTGGGCCACCATGGCCGGTCAGATTGTAAACCGTTATGATATATATAATATAATGGTCATTGTTGTTCTCGTTTCCAGTGATTTTGATAGTAGTCTCTGTTTGTACGGCTACGGGGGCTTGGAACTGGTTAATAGACCCCGACACGCAGAAGGTAAGGCCTTTTTATTTTATTTTGGGATATATTTATCGATTGTAAAAATAAAATAATTTAAAAAAAACATTTATAGATGGGTCGGCAACATTTTTGTACATAATGTTTTGATAACACATTTATTAAATGAATAAAAACCACCCATCATCATTTTGTAACGTTGTTATATTTTTTGTTTCCATACAGGTTTCCTTTTTTTCCTCTCTTTGGAATCATCCTTTCTTCACCATCAGTTGTATAACACTCATAGCGCTGTTCTTCGCTGGAATACACAAGCGAGTGGTCGCACCATCAATGTATCCTTCTGTGCATTCAGCTCACATCTCTGTGCTCTTTACTTTTGAGTCAGCTCTTGTAGGAGTGTTTAGTTTATTCATATGGGTAGATTTCATTGTTACAGTTCAAAGGGTCCAAAAACAAGACTAACATGTGGTTTTGATAATGCAGTCTTTAGTGCATGAATACAGATAATACTCTGTAGTACACGGATACAATACAGTTCACTGCTCACTTCTTTAACTCCCTATCCGCCAGTATCGCTGCTCGTTGTCGGACGGTTTTAGCTGAATACAACATGTCCTGCGATGATGTAAGTACTCTGAATGTTACATATTCCCCTAACTCGTCTGTTTTCCATATTGTAACCATTTAGTTTTTCTGTTTTTCTTTCAGACAGGAAAACTTATACTCAAACCACGGCCAAACCCACATAGCAAGACATTTGCATGACCGTCTGACTGGCTTGTGGATCTGCTTCTCAAATCCTTTGAACTACCTATTAAATAGGCTTACATGGAAAGGATAATGGCACAGAGACGTGGGTTTCTATTCAGCAGAAATGCCTTTAAATGAACCTGCCTTTGGTGTGTGTAGATATCATAAAGGTATCAAAGGTCATGTATCTGCTCATGTGCCCTGTTGATATATTTTATTAATTCAGTTCAAATGTATTGATTGCTCATGATGTAATGTATTTTAGATAAATAATTATTTTAAAATGTATTTGCAAATAAATGCCTAAAAAATATATATACATTATTTTGGTCATTGTTTTAGTTGTGTAGATGGATGGCCTAATGAATTGTGATGGGAATTTTTTGGTCATGCTTTTTGGTCTTCTTGAGCAGTCATTACGGCGAGACATTGTTGTGTTTGAAACTGCCCTGGCATGGAAGTCGAGACAAAACTTTTTATTAACCTAGGTTATGGTATATTTATGATGATTTAGGATTGTTCAATGCTATAACCATTGAGTCCTCTCAAAATGGCGGAGTAGCACCAACAGAAAGACGATGCATTCTGACGCCTGACGTGCAAGGTGACCACTGGAGAAGTTCGATGGCGATAACCATCCACAAGAGGGCGCTGTGAGGTCGAAAACCAACCGGCGACTGAGATTGGGCGTGGACCACTTGAATTTACTTTGTAATTTGTTAGTTTAACTCAGAGCTGTAATAGAGAATGTGTCTCCAAATGTCCAGGTATAACTAAAGCAAATATAAAAATGTCGCGTAATCGATACAATATCACTAGATCGATCTACATTATAATGACTGACTTGCACGTTGAATAATTTACTTAAAAACATAGCTTCGACAACTCGCAATGAGTTCCCAACGCAAAGGGGACACATCCTACATAAACCATGGACCCTATCCACCGAGATCCCACCGCTGTTCTGAGATGCTCTGGATTTATCTTCCCGACGGTTTTGCGACGCATTGACGTTTCTGAATCCGGCCTCCCGTTTACGGCAGAGGACTTCCACATGGCCACGGACCCCTCTGTGATGTTTTGACACTACATCCATTAGTGAGGAACCACATCGAATGAACTGCTGGTGATTGACAGCGATCTAACATGGGTAAAAGCAAGAATAACAAGTTCAAGCGTCCGCAGTTCAACTCTGCCGGGCTGCCTGTCGGGGCTGTGAAGGATGTGGAGGAAGACCACGAAGAGGAGGACCACGTTGATGCCGACTGCCCGGCTGCAGAGCTGCTGGAGAAAGTAGGAAAATCATCGTTATAAAACCATGCAGAAGGCCTGTTTCTGTTAGACTGCCATGAGTTAGTGCTGCCCCATGACATCGTGCCACTCTTTTTCATTAAATGGATGTCATGAGTTGTCATAAACTGACATAGCCTATATATTGGCTCGCCCTTTGCAAACGTTTGATCGTTGCAAACCTACAGATGCTGTTGTTATTGTTATTATCATGTGTCGGTCATCGAGCATCTACAGGTTGTGTGCATTAAACACACACACACACACACACACACACACACACACACACACACACACACACACACACACACACACACACACACACTTTGTTATACATCTGGTTTTATACACGTTCTCCTACACAATGTATGCTTACTCTCGGCAAGTATTCCCCTTCATATTTTCATCAACATTCTTTACAATGACCTCATCTTCCATCGCAGCTGCAGAGTCCTAGTGCCGATGTGCGGGAATTCGCCTGTGCCAGCATATCACGGGTGGTGCAGCAGAGCCAGACCATCCCCAGCTTCCTCCAGCGGGATGTAGTGAAGCGCCTGGGGCCCATGCTGCTGGACTGCAGCCTGGCCGTCAGGGAGACGGCTGCCGGGGCCCTCAGGTCAGCCCCTTCATGATGTATCACACCGTATGCAGACACTCATTCTATCAGTTGAACACAGGTGACAAGGAGCGCATATGCCTTTTGATGGTAGGATCAGTGAAAGGTGGACTTAAAAGTCCCTCTGATGGTCAGAGGGTTGGTGCAATATAATGGTTGGTGCAATATAACATAATGGTTCCATGCGTGATGCACATAAACACCACTTGGACTTGACACAAACAGAAGAAGTGAAGTCTGATCGATCGTGGTGGACATTGAACTTGTGTATCCCCTTTTACCTTTTAGTTACAATATATAACATGATTAATATGGTTAATTTCTTTTTTCTTTTTTTTTTAAGTCTTTTTGAGGTCAAGGAATCGGTAATAGGTGTTTCATACATTTTAATATTGTGTAATTTATCCAACAGCTGTTGCATTAGAAAATTCTCGCGAGAGCACAATTTGAATTTGCTCAGCGAGTCACTCGAGTCACTCTCAACGAGCAATATACTCACTCCCCGATTCCCCTGGATCCGAACATCACATCGGTGTATCTGATATAGGCGGGCCAAAAGCGTTGCTGTTTTACTGACTGGATACGGCAAGAGTCTTATCTAGTGGTTAGCTCTGCTGGTCTGGATACGTCACCCCTTGTATTTTTCTGATTGGTCGTAGTGTTATCCAATTGCGTGCAGTGATATTTTCAAATGCATGCTTGGTGCCACCCCTCGAGTTGAGCCATTCTCATTACTCGTTGCCAGACCCTACAGATACAACCCTAGAAAACAGATGGCGAGAGGCGATGAGAAGGCAGCACCCACAGCCCTCTGATGCTGTACACACACACACACGCACTCACTCACTGACTGACTGACTGACTTACTCACTCTTTTGTTTACTCAAGTGATGTGTCATTGTGTGTGTCTCTCCTCTGGGCAGGAATCTCAGTGCATGTGGCGGTCATGAGGTCTGCGAGGACATGGTGAAGCAGGACATTCTGACGCCTCTGACATCTCTGCTCAGAGAGGTGAGGCTAGACCCACGCTGCCAACCAACCAGTAATCATTTCAGTGTAATTCTGTGTAATGCATTTCCCAGGTTGTTTTTCACAGAGGGGCCTCCTTGATTTTAGTCCTTCTCTTGATCGCCCTGACTATGCATTACTTGGATGTATACCCAAGATACAATTAGTGCCAAACACACCTCACATATAGCCACTTTGCAGGTGAACACGTGTACTGGTTTAGTGATGGCTTCCACTGGTTGCTCTGTTGCTGTGTGTAGTGCTGTGCCGGTTTCGAGGCCAGCACGCTGTCCATGACGGATCAGAAAAACACAGTCCAAGAGGTGGCCAACGAGTCCGTGAATTTGCTGTGGAATCTATGGTAAGACAAAAAGTGTGCACGGGCAATAACGTCACCCCATTTGTGTCTCCATTAATTATTGTCTGATTCATTGGCAGCTGTTACCACCGTGGCTCATTGAGCTGTGGTTTTAATTGACATCGTTTGTAACCCTGATCCTCCCTCATGATGTACTGAGGAATAACAGCAGTCTCAGCATGTGTGTGTGTTCGTCGCCTTGTGTGTTTCATGCAACCTGTGTGTTCATTGTGTTGTCAGCGAGAGCAGCAGCCAGGCGCTGTCTGTGTTCAACAAAGCCGGCCTTCTTGACGTCATTATCCAGTGTCTGGAGACACACACGCACAATGTGGAGCTGGCCATATCTGCCGGTAGGTCTCACTGACGTGTGTGTGTGTGTGTGTGTGTGTGTGTGTGTGTGTGTGTGTGTGTGTGTGTGTGTGTGTGTGTGTGTGTGTGTGTGTGTGTGTGTGTGTGTGTGTGTGTGTGTGTGTGTGTGTGTGTGTGTGTGTGCTAATGGAAAACACTCCCCTCGACATGATTGGCCGTGCATTAACGCGTGCCGCTGTTTGTGGTGTATGCAGCCCACTGTTTACACACCGTGACGGAGGACAACCCGGAGCTGCTGTGTAGCATGAACGTAGCGGTGCTGGGCAGCCTGGAGAAGGTGCTGGGGTCCTCCTCCCCCGGCATGGCCCACGTCCACCTGAGGACGCTGGCCGCAGGTGAATCAGCCTCTTACGTTTCTTTAAGGTTGAACGTTTAATCCGCTATGCAAACACTCCTCTCGCCGGCGTCCTTGCGGGCCGCCCCGGTTGGTGTTTGGAGTAAGGCTGAACGATTTGGGGAAATAATCAAATTGTGATTATTTCGACCGATATTGTGATTGCGATTTAGTAATGCGTTTTTTCTTTTTAAAGTTCCTTATGTTCTGTATTATTCACTAAACAAGCAATACATCATTCTATAGTATGACCAACACAACATTGGAGGCATTAAACATATAAACTGCTCTTTCCTTTAGGCCAGGCCTATGTGTTGAGATGAATTGATGCATGTTACAACATCTTTATTTAACATTTAACTAAATTTAAAAATAAATATGAATATCACTGATCTCCTGTCAGTAACTAATGATCGCAGCTTTTGCGATTTGCATATCGCGTTGTATTACATGATGCAATGTCGGTTTGAATTGAAACACAGGGGTGATGTGGAACCTGAAGAGCAGCCTGCCGGCCGCCCGCCAGGCCCAGACCCTCAGCGCCGTGGTCGCCACCCTGGCCCAGTGCCTGGCGCTGGACGCCGGCGCGCTGATACCCCAGCTGAGGGCGACGGAGGAGGCCCGCTTCGCCAGCGGCGCCACAGAAACGGCGTCCGCGGACCCGGGACGCCACGCGAAGTCCGGCGGTGCTTCCGAAGTGTTGGAGATGGAGGAGATGGCTGTGGAGGAAGAGGAGGAGGAGGAGGAGGCGCCCAAGGGAAACGGGAAGCGGGCGGTGAAGGACAACGACTTCTCTGACCTCTTGCCGGTGAGTGGCGCGCCGCTCCGCCGCCGCCGCTGCCGTAGATCACCCGGCGCCTTGGAACACCTGGCACCGTGCTGCCAGGGGCGACCGGGGTAACGATCCGTGCGCGCTGGCACAGATGCCGCCGCAAGGACAATTTGTCGGGATTAAAACGTAGGCTGTGGGGAATGGAGCCCCCGGCTGTCGAGTCATGGGTCACTCGCAGCAGCATCAACTGTGAATGCCGCTTCATGCTGTGTGCCTAATTTTAAACAGCAAAGGGCTTTTTACCTTGACCCACAGTAAGCACTTACATCATGGGTAGGGGTGGGGGGGGGGTGGTGGTGGGGACTGACCTTTAATGCATGCCAGGAAGAGGCACTTTTGTTGTGGGAGTGATTGGGACTTGTCGCCTAGTGACATCCAGACTCCCATCAGCGGGGTTTGCTCTGATTTAACCAGGTCTGACTGTGTTTACACCAAAAGTGAAGGCACGGCGCAAATACAAATGAAGTCAATGCAAAGACGCGAATAGATGCAGATTTTCAGACGACCATGCAGGCGGCTTGGATGGCGAGGTGCGAATGTCCGATCTGGTTCACGTCAGATTCTGCGTGATTCTACTCGTGCGAACGATGCAAATTCGTCATTGGCTGGACCTGAAATATTTGAACTTTCCTGCGAATTTCGCGTGATGCTAAATCACTCGGGTGAGCATCCTCGACCAAAGTAACGCAAGTAGAATCTTCGCGGCGCTTTTGGTGTGAACGTACCTTGAGGGTGGGCAGCACAGCAATGGAGTTCACATGGGGATCCAGACTAGCGAACCCACACTGCGCAGACCAGACCTCAGCCAGACAGAGCTGTCCCTCTCAGGCCCGTCATGCGCTGCACAGTCATCAGGGATGACACTTGGTGGTGGTCCAAAAACCCTGTCGCTTTTTGGCTCACAGACGTGTATGAGTGTAGATAAATTATTTAGTATTATATTTAGTATTTTTATAGATAGCTTTATCTTGTATAGATAGATATGAACACAATTTTACACACTGCATCAACCTCTCCGTAGCTTTTATCTTTTGTCAAGATTCCCTCTTATCGTAACAGTTTTGTCGTGATGTGAAACCACGGGCCGTGGAGATCAGGACGGGCGGTGGTGGTGAGTGGTGGTTCCGGGCTGGTTCTGAACCGTTGCCTCTTTGTCTCCGGGGGTCCAGAGGGATAAGGGAGAGCTGAGGGAAGCGGTGGCTTTGCTGGCCGCCCAGCAGACGTCTTTGGAGATCATCGTCAACATGTGCTGCTCGGACGGTGAGTGCCGACACGCCGCTGGTGACCCCTGCCGTGTGTGTGTGTGTGTGTGTGTGTGTGTGTGTGTGTGTGTGTGTGTGTGTGTGTGTGTGTGTGTGTGTGTGTGTGTGTGTGTGTGTGTGTGTGTGTGTGTGTGTGTGTGTGTGTGTGTGTGTGTGTGTGTGTTCCTGGTTGTTGGATTGTGTGTGTGTGTGTGTGTTCACATGTGGGCCTGTTGCTTGTGTCCAGACCCGTCGGATGACGAGTGGGAGGAGGCGTCCAGCAGCGACGAGGGCGAGGCGGGGCCAGACGCCCTCTGTGACGGGCTGTCGGGTCTCATGTCCCCGCTCTGCCTGTCGGCCGAGGTCCACGCGGCCCTCGTACACCACAGCATCCCCGAGAAGGCACGTTCCCCAACCCGGCCATCGCTGGCTGCATTATGCACCACAGCCTGCTGAAATACCAACGGCGCATTGGACCCTGTTTCAGTTGTGGTTTAAGATGCAGTAAAATGTCCTAATCTGATTTATGGGCTGCATTTGAATTACCCAATTTATAGAAAATAACTAGGTTACGCTAATGTGCATGCATTGCATGCCTAAGCTTCATTCTAAGAGAGGGTTTTATTCCATATTCCAGGTGCTCAAGAAGACCCAGTTTCCTGGCAAAGAGGCCATGGATGTGTGCCAGCAGAATACTTCTTGGAAATGCCTGATCAAAAAGTAATTGTAGAAGTAGTTACTCAGTAATGAAGTCGTGCGTGTGCATGCTAGGCATAAGTTGGAATGCCTAGCCGCTACATTGCCCATGCACGTAGACCTGACGGAGGCCGTGTTTCCCTGCAGGATGCAGCGGGTGCAGTACCGGGCTCTGACCTGTCTCCACAACATCCTCTCCACCATGGACGTGGAGTCGCTGGGCGGGGCCCAGGCCCTGCAGGGCGTGGCCCAGCACCTGTCCTCGCTGGTCTTCAGTGCGCCAGGTGAGAACCTCGGGAACCTGGACTTGCTAGGACACGTCACATGACATCTGGGAACGAATCGAACGAAACGAATCAATGGTCATATGTATGCTGCCAGCAGCAGCAGTGCCAATGTCCAGAATCACTGCGACTATTAAGTAACGCTAAAATATACTAGTGTTATTAGTGTTATTTTTTTTGTTATTTGTTATTTGTTAGTGTTATTTTTACAACAACACAAAATAAAAAATAAGAACAGGCTAGAAATAGCTGACAACAGAACTCACAAAATAATTAAACTGCCTCGATATTCTGAGTGCCCATAGTGGACAGATTATAATATATTTTCTCATTGCTGTGTTTTCCGGTGCTCTTGCTGCATCCCATACGGGCGTCATTTCATCCCGGCTCTGTTTTTGTTTTTCCAGAGATCCCCAAGGAGGAGGAGTTCCTGGAGGCCGTCACCAGCGCCATGCGCTCCCTCTTGCAGACGATTGCATCTAAAAACATCCCTCAGGTATTGCAGGGGGGGGCTTCCCTCTCAACTGTCTCATGCATTATGCAGCCGTCGAACCTCCGCCCACCATCATATTTAATTCAGCCAGCGTTTGTTGAGATTTTTTATTTTTTTTTCACCTGTATGGGCATGTCCACTGCCACGCCCGCTTGTGGTTCCTTGCCAGCAAATTCTGACGTTGTGTACCGATCACACTCCCCAGTGCATGACCCCTCAGCAGCTGATGAGCCTGAGCGAGGCGGCCACGCGCTGCGACGTGGTCAGCGTGCGGGTCAACGCCCTGGCCATCCTGGGCATCACGGGCAGCACCCTGGCTAAGGAGAAGGGGACGGCAGACACCCTCCAGGTACCAGTCTACTACAGCCATTAGGGGTGTGATGATACACGTATATCCGTACCGACATTTTTCGGTACGGGTATAACGGTTCGATGCACGTTTCATTTCGGTGCGTACTGACTTTTTTTTAAATTTTATTTAAGAAAAAATGTTTTTATTAATTATCACACACTCTGTGAGTGTCTTGTCTTGATGTTTTGTGGTGAGGACCACAATGGAAATAAGTCCTGGACTTAATTGTGTTTTTTTTCCTCAATTGTATTTGATGTCTTTTCATGTGTGTAAGGCATTTGTTTGAAACAATTTAATAAATCAAATCTATATATATATATATATATATATATATATATATTTTTTTTTTAAACTGCTGTACCTAAAAACACCGAACTGTGACTTTTGTGTATCGTTACACCCCTAACAGCTATGCCTCGCTCTAAAACCAGACGTATTCAAAACGCCCGCCTTTCCGCCTCTAAGCACTGTGATCCGGCCTTGCAGATGATCGGGAACGCCCTGCTGCAGGTGGCCTCCAAGGACGCCAACCTGGTGGTGAACGGCGAGGCCCTGGATGCCCTGCTCGACGTGTTCGCTGACGGGGACGAGGCCGAGAAGGCGGCCAGGAACATCCAGCTGTTGACGGCTCTGAAGACGCTGCAGCCAGTCTTTAAGTCCAAGGTGTGGGGTAGTTCTTCCACCGCGGTGTCCCTCACCCAAGTGTTGCAGTCACATTCAGGGCGTTATACATATGGGAGTACACATGTCAGAAAAATGAGACAATATAACAATAAAAAATGAGACAATATAACAATATCGCTGTCGGTACAGTAAGGATGTTCATAGAACCAAATGCCAGGCCCTAACAATCACTAGGTCAACCCATTCCCCGTACACAACAAAGATAGCTAGGATAAGATGCTACACAATGCTAAGTACTATTTTCTTTATTTATTTTTTTTTTTTTTTTTATTGTAAGAACATACAATAAGTGCGTACATTAAGTGCAAGGACGTACAACTTGGGCCCAGTCCCATTTCTCTCCCCTTAACAAGAACACTTGCTTTGAGTGCCCTTAGTTGCAAGTCAACTACCGAGCTGGTTAGTGTTCAAGGGATGATTTTAAGGGAAAAACAGCACTCCCCCTTGCTCCGTTAAGTATTGGGACACCCTATCCCTTTGCGGGAACGTGCAAAATCTAGGGTTAGTGCTCAAATCAATAAGAGCGTACATGAAGTGCTTTTGTTTTGATTTGATTTGATTTCATGCGTGATGCTATCTGATGACGCTCTGCGCTTCTCCGCTAGATTCGCAAGGAGGGGCGGGGGAGGTACAGCCCTGAGCAGCTGTGTGTTCTCGACAACATCAAAGTCAATCTGAGGCGGTTCATTGGATACCTGGAGACGGTGATGAAGAAGTGAACGATCCAAGACCCCAGCATATGTTGTTGAGCATGGATGTGAATGACTTGCTGTATGTGGACGAGATCAACAAGCAGTCATGTGATTTAAAAAGAAGATAGGTGATTTCAAAGAGATAAATTGATCTATTTATTATATTTGTAGGAACGATTTCTTCCATTTTCTCCCGATATTTTGGACAATTTATTTTAATGTTTTACTGTTTTGCTTTTAAGGGAGTATCTTTTTGAAAATATACAAAGACAATAAAAAACTAAAAACACGAGGTCTACTTGAGTTTGGATTCAATGTGCTTCCAATCCGAATTTGGACCATCATCATTTTGATACATATATTGATTTATATGCAAAAATATGAAGTCTGTCCACTATGCAAATGCCTATGTTTTAATTGTCAAACAGATTACGATTAACCAAAATTCCTGTTAGACAAAATCTGCCCCATTAAAACCATATTGTGTGCATTTAAATTGTAGACCATTGATGATTTAAGACACTCCATAGGAACATGCATTATAGGGCCCCTTTTATACCACCTGTTGTGAGTGTGATTACCCATTATAAGCCGTTTGAAAATCTGCCTTTTCCTGTCTTGGTGACATCAAAAGTGGGATTGTCCACCTAGATGTATGATGGATAAATAAGCAACATTTGCTACAGTCCACTGGGTAGGGTGGTAGACCGATCTATCCAGCATCCACCTAGGTGGAAATTCCTACTTTTGATGTCCTTTAAGCACAGGAAAAGACAGATTTTCAAATGTCCTGTAATGGCTAATCACACTCACACCTGGTGGTATAATAGGTCCCTGTAAGATTATAGATTTTTATCGCCACCAACAATTACACTGAAAGGTAGTGTTCAACTTATTACTATTTATGGCTACTGGCTATGTATAAACAAGTGGAATTATGTGACCTTTACATGAGAGGAACTTCACTGTTCGTCTCATCACTGTACATTTGGCAAGTGCAGAAGTAACTTGAGATTAGTTTGAGTATCATCATAATAAGAAAAATGCATTTTAATGGCTGCTAATCAGAACCTCTACAGCCGAAGTCAACCCTTTTACCAACCTGTAGGACTGCCTCTGAAAATATGAAACGACTAGCTCTTACGTAACCCCCCCCCCCACCCCCACTTTTTCTTTTTTCTCTCTTACGTAACATTATTGTCTCCGCCCCCTTTTCATTCCCCAGGTCCGCGCTTGCGCAGCGAGGCTCCCTGCTCCGCCATTGAAGGGACCCGTGATCGGTGGAAAGGGTCAGAAGCACTTCGGCAGGCAGCAACGCTCTCTTCGGTCTCCCAATTTGAAGTTTAAGCGTTGAGCTCGTTTTTTTTTTTTAAACACACAGCTCAGCGTTCGGTCACATCTCCCTGTGGTCGGTCTCAATTCAAGGCGACCCGCGTACAGTCCGAGGGAACGCGTTGTACCGCGTTCTGTAACGTAACGGACCTGCACAGCCCTTCAGCCATCAGACCGAAGCTAGGCTAGGCTAGGCTAGCCGGCTACCTGGCTAGCTTCACACGAGCTGAGCCTTCGCTCGGGGTGCTGTGCGCCCGCAGTGCCGTTTGATGGATCCGCGGATCGCCTGGTTTCAGCCAGAACAACGCGGACCCGCCAACAACCTGTGGATGCAGATCTGGGAGACGACACAGGGCCTGGGCTACCTGCATGTGAACAGCAACTACACCGCGGCTCCCCCTGCCACCACGCCGAGCCTGAAGAAGGCGAACATCAACGCGGCGGCGGCGGCGGTGACGGCGACGCCGGGCGACGCGCTCATCAGCGGCAGACACGGGGCTGTCACCTCCGGCGGCGGCGGCAGCAGCAGCATCAGCAGCGGCCGGGAGGTCGGCAGTCAGGGGAGGATGTCCCACACGATGAAGGACGGGGACATCTTGAAACAGCGGGACTTTATTCCGCTGGAGTCCAACAACAACCAGAATAATCGCGCCTCGGGGAGGGCAGGTGTCGGCGGCGGTGGTGGTATCGGGGGAGCGGGCCAACCGGGCACCGGGGGGGTCGCTCTGGGTGCGGGACACACCAACAAAAGGAAAAGGGACAATAAGGCCAGCACGTATGGATTCAATAGCAGCCTTTTGCACGGTGACAGCGGCCCGGAGGTGTCCCCCCCGGTGTCAGCCTACACCGGGACGCCCTGGAAAGACAGGAACTACTCTGAAGGAATCATCGGGTAAGACACGTGTGACCGGGTTATTCTGGTGGTTAGGACCGTATAACCATCACTGTGGAGTAGAGGCTATAATGGGGGGGGGGGTCTTCTGTCAACGGGGAGAGTAGTAGGTGGTTTCTGTCCCGCATGATCACCACATTGTCAACTTTAGTGACCTTCATACCCCGACGTTTGCGCTAAAAGTCAGTATTTCAGTCCATCCCCCTTTGACTTTAGGTTTCTGTATTGTTGAAATGACCCTGACGATGCGCACATAATCGTGCGAGACTCTGACGTTAATACTATTCTTTTTGCAGGACACTCAAATGTTGGATATACTTTATTAGGTTATGCAGGTGAACCACGTGTTTTGTATTAACATGTGTCCAAATGTGTAAGAAATGTGGTTCGGGATGAGCCAGGGCCGAAGGTTAGTCGTACCTGGACCATGAGCGACAGGAGCAGGTGCACCATGACTTCCTGACCGTGGATTCAGGGCATCGCCCTGTCAAAGTCAGAAAGCCCCGCTCTCTCATAGAAAACCCTCCACACAATGGCCAGTAAATGAACTGCGATCCCTCGGCCATCGCTTTACTAAGGTAGAGAATATGAGCACATAATGTTCCAACACGTACTACCCCAACCACGGGTATATCATCCACTTTAGTAAAGAGTCATTCTAGTGAAGTCATTCTTATAGAGCAAACTCTGTAAGAATGACTATCTACTGTACATTTCCTGTTCAAAAACGTTAATATTGTAGAGGATGTTCCTTTCATGTTGTTAAATGCTCATAGACCCAATATTGATTATTCCCTAGACGGTATCTATGACTAGCCAGTGTGAAAGTGGACCGTTTTAGTTTTAGTCTTGTTTTATTGCAGACCACCATGGCAAATCATTGACACTCAACGCTGTCCCTTTCCGGAACGATTTAGTGACAAGCTAATCGCAAAAAGTTGAGACAACCTGAGACTATTGACGAGATGACTCTTCCTAATGAATAAGCATCCGATATGTGCTGCAGGAGCCCTCAGGTGGGTGGGGCGGTATTTAAAAAAAGCTCTTTTGGTATTTGAGGTGTGCGTACGTTTGTGTTTGCCTTACATGTGTAGGCAAGAATCCCAGCCCAGAGCTGAGGCTGTCCTGGGCTTATCCTCATTTATAGTAATATGGAGGCAGTGTTTGCAAAAGGACATTCCTCAGTGATTAGGTTCTTCTTATTCCAGAACCTGAACACGCCAAACCTGGATGTAGTCCAAGCCTTGATGTCTTCACTACTCCTGTAACATTCTGTGTGCTCTTTCCTCCACTGTTCAACCTCAAACTGAACTTTGCCATGCCTTTAACATGTGGCTTCAAATGTATTTCGTAATGGTCCGATGCCTCAACGTCCCCATACATGCCGCGGTCAAAGTCCGACCTCCCCTTCGCTCCGTTGTCCCAGTCTCGTGTACAGGAGAATCAAGTGTTTGGTTCGCTCAGAGCCAGCGGGGTCTGGGCCAAGGTGGAAAGTGATTAGCATCCTAATGTGTGTGTGTGTGTGTGTAAGTGAAACGGCAGTGGACCTTAACCCACAAAGTCGTACATAGTCATGGTGTCACTTTTGTTAACTTGTACTGCCACTGTGACATGCAGATTATAGAAGATGGCAGACAATGGAGTGAGGACTGGGAGAGGACACACGTTTTACAGCAAACGCTGTCTTGGTGTTTGGAAGTAGCGTCTGTGATGCAGAGGGTCTCTGACGAGGTGTGGGTGCCTTCTGTGAGATGGGCCAGCCTCCTCTTTGGAGAGGGTTGGAACATTCTGCGAGGGTTTAGAGATCTCCCTCTCTGGAAAAGGGCGTAGTGTTTACATGTTACATGCTGAGCACACCCAATAGTCCCAACCCTTCACCCAGCCAGCCAAACAAACGCAGCATTCTGACGGAGAGAGAGAATCCAGAGTATTTCCTACTGTCATGTGTTTCATCCGCTGGCCAATCCGTTTTCTGTACGGGGAAAGAGTCAAGAATATCCCAGAAACTTTCTTTCATTATTTCGTTTTTTTTATTCCATTACTATTAAAGATCCTTTCCTTTCAAAATCAAAGTTAAGGCTGTGATTTATGGTTAAAGTATCTCAGTCCCGTACAAAGCCATAAAAGCAAAGACATTTTTTTTTTTTGTTTGCACATTTCAATCATGCCACTTCTGACCTTTCGGAACCATTATGGCAAACAATACATCTTCCAGTTTGGCTGCATTCTCTATGGACATACATTCTCTTTGACTTCCAAGTGTCCGCCTATCTGGTGTCGTTTTCACCTCCTTGTTCGCAAGCAGTATGCATGCCTGGTCCAATCTGCCTGGTGTGAATTATTAAAAGCCGGTGTCACTGCATCAATCCTCATCCAGGGAAGCACTGTGACTGTTGTGGGCTCTGGAAACGTGCGGCTACTCGCCCTTTTTGCTAAGTGCCGTTGGCTCATACAGCTCTCACTGAGTTACGATCGCTGTTCCCAGCATGTAGAGCGGTGTATGCCTGGGCTCACCGCTCCGCTCTTGTCATCCACTATGTGCCTGACACTTCCCCCATACCGCCCCCCCCTTTTAACTCCTCCGATAGGTCTATTTGTCGTGGTTCCTCTTGTCTATTCTTCAGGTTGGCTCTGTGGTGAACCCAGGGCTGCTGGTGTTGAGAACGGCGCTTTTGTGGTGTAGGTGGAAATGGGCCCTTTTGAAAAGCACTTGTGGGCAAGCTGCCTAATCGGCCTTCCCATGTGTAGCTAGGAATGTGTGTTGGCCCTCCCTCTCCCCTCCTCCTCTTCCTGTCCAATGGAAATCCTTCTAGAGCTCTCTTCTGATGTGGTCAGCAGGCCCCACACTACATTCACACACCAGTTATCATACAGCACTCAGATGTTTCCTCGGTTTGTTCCACACCTCACCGACAGGTTTCCCAGCTGTTTCTCAGGCCGTCGGCCTTAGTGTTTTCCCTTCCCTCTCACAATAACACAGGGGGGAAATACAGAGCCGTCCGTTTGGTGGTGACCTAGGATGGCGTGTGCTTTGTAATTGATCATTTAGTTTCGGACATTGTCGATACCTTCATCTAATGTTGTTAATAATAACAAGTCTCAGGTTGTGAACATAAGAAGCTGTATCCAGGGTACATGTAACCAAAATAGGGTCCTTTATGATTTGAATAGGGCGCTAATGGTCATTATGCACAGCACTTTCACAATAGGCGTTTCACGTCATTCCTGAATTCTCGAGGAATTGTTGCTATATAAATGCTATATGTATTTATTGGCACAAAACAAGTGACAAACCAAAGTATATAAAAATAATCATGGCGGGGATTGTGCAGGGCTTATAGTAAAACCTCCCCTCTAGTATTGACAGGTCATCCTCATATTATGGATTATCGTTTCCTTAACATAATGACATAAAAAAGGAAGGAAACCTTACCAGCCTATAATAATGGTAGATGAAACGGAAGTGACCGAAAAACCCATAAACACACACTGGGCCTGTTAACCGTTACCCAGGTGAGAGATGGCCCTCTCTATTTTATGGCATATTGTCGGAGAGTTGTGTGGTTGTTGTGTGCTTTCTCATTTCTCCACACCTCATCCTCATTTTTCTTTTTTAAGCGGGCGTCTTGGCATGGCCCGGTCACAGCGGTCCGTTGTGGAAGAAGTAGGTTAGGCGAGCCGCTGGCAATCGGTGCCGGAGTGTCCATGTAACCGGAGCCTTTGGGTCAACCACAGATCAGATCATTCATTAAACATTGATGAATTAGCCATACAACAGACATCAACACCTGTGTGTGTGTGTGTGTGTGTGTGTGTGTGTGTGTGTGTGTGTGTGTGTGTGTGTGTGTGTGTGTGTGTGTGTGTGTGTGTGTGTGTGTGTGTGTGTGTGTGTGTGTGTGTGTGTGTGTGTGTTCATATTGTCTAGAGCGCTGTGTACAACGGATATCAAATGACGGCACACAATAACTATGGCATTCCGTGTTGCTGTTTGCAGAGCTGTTACATCCTGTCTCCTAATTCACTGAACGCTAACCAGCAAGCGTGTCATTTTTTGGTGTGTAACAGTTTTCTGGTGTAGTGAGGTGATAAATGGGTTATTGTGTTTCCGCACGAACATTAATTGAATCCGATCCACTTGCGCCTAAAGCAGGCGTCACGTTTTCGGGACACTATTGTAGCGTACGAAACCCCAGACATGTGTTGCATGTTGTGATCCCATTTGTGTGTCCGAGTACGACCATGCAGGAGTAGGTTCTCAGCTATCGGCGACAGATGGCCCGTGTATACATGAAGGCCCGTCCAGCACCACACCCAGCCAGGCTCCCGCTCTGCCCCTCTTCTCTTCGTCAGCGCCTCTTCCATATCCCCACTCCTGTGGAGACATCTCGTCTTGTCCCTCTGTCTGTCCTCCTGTGGACTCGCTGTTCACTCTCCATCGACTCACCGACCCCCTCTCCTTTAGGGTTTTTCATCAGTGGAGTGAGTTTTAAGATTGCTTAACCTTGGGGGGGAAAAACATAAATGATGTCTCTTTATCCATGCTCACATATTACGCAACGTGCATGTTACATGCCAGGTGGATTATCTGATAAAGCCCCCAAGAGCCTGTGTTTCCAGCCCTAAGCATGCGCTGAACTGTAATCAGACCTGCAGGGGGAGGGGCTTGCTTGTTGTTGTTGTTCTTGTCACATGGCGCAAGCTCCGCCCCGCTCGGTTGTCTAGCCCCATGGTACGAACCAGGGCTGGGCAGTTCTCTTTACTCTGAAATGAAACCAAGGCAGGGGAGAATTTCCCTGTGTTTTGAGTGTTACCTCCGGTCAGACCAGCCGTGCCTCTTTGTGCACTTCGGTTGTGTGTTCAATCCTAATGTGGGTTATACAAGGGTTCATTAAATAAAGTTGAACTAAGCAATAAATAATCTGCACAGATCGTTTTAAGTTTGTTTTCGAGTCCTGTTGAGAGAACCTTATCCACAACAACATTGTTTCCAATCAGTGGTCATGATAGTGTGTGCGACACAGTATCAGTTTATTACTTTTATTATTGCCATAACAAACTTTGGCACGTCTGCTCTTGGTTTGGGTGTTGGGCTCTCTCTCACTCTCTCTCTCTCATTCATATATATATATATATATATATCTCTCCTCGGCAGCCTTTCTCAGTCCTTGTGCCAGACGACGGTGATGCACTCCAGCAGTAGTACCCGCCTGGGTCGCTCACTCCCTCCTCCACGCAGAATCATAATCGAAACTCCGGCCCATTATTTATTTCGAAACGAAACCTAGAGAGCTTCTGTCTGCTGCCTAGGGAGGCTGTCTGAGGTAACTGCCATCTGCCGTCGGCCTCTCACATCATTCCCCCCTTGTTGTGTAAGCGTTAAGTAGCTCTCTATCTGTACATTATCATAGCTTAATCATCATAATAATCAACTCATTTATGGAGCGCTAATACACAGGACATTGACCGTATTGTTGAGTAGCTTGTGGTAAAAGTGCAAGTGGTGGTTTGGTGTTGATGGTGCCAGTAAAACTAGTAAAAGAGAACCTTCAAAAGAGGGCCCTGGCGTTATGTGTGTGTCTGTGTGCTATTCTCCCCGGGCCGTCCCTCGGGCTAATGCTACACCAGCAGAGCGCGCCATGCTTGAAAGGCCTTCACCTAAATGAACACGCATGCCTCAAAAGGATCCTCTGAAAATGTTCCTCTAAATATAATAATAATAATAATACAATTATACATTTCTATCTGGCGTTCATAGTGCCAGGGCTCTACCAACCCTGGCACACCGCTCTGTTGACGTTTGTTTGCCAGTCTGCACTGCTGGCCGTAGCAGGTGGTTCTGCCGATTGTGAGGAGGAGGAGGGCCGTGTGTTTGAGACGCAGCCTGGTTGGGCAGCCCAGGGGCCAACCGACCACTGGTGATTGGAGCTGTCGAGATCCAAGCTGCTACTGTTGCCAAGCAACGCAAGTAGTGCTCCTGGGTATAAGACAGCAGCGACAACACAACTGTTTGTATGGACTTTAGGGCTTAATGATGTATAATAACTGATAAAACGTGCAGAAACATTGCGTTATCTTTTTTATCGTCGGGGAGCGAGAAGGTATTTGTAGCCGTAGGCTTTTTAGAGGTGTTGTTGCAACGTACACCTGGGTGTGACAAGTGATTCCTGGTTTATGGTACATAATACCCTGATTTATAACTTTGATTAATGCTGAAATTGAATGAAGCCTAAAATTATTTTTGTTCTAGTTGGCATGCCATTCACTCCACTGCCTTTGAGCGCATGACTATGAAGACATTAATACTACATATAACAAACTATACATAGTACATACCAGTTTTAATTTATCACCTTAAACCAGTTTCTGTGTAGATTTATGTTTGTCATCAACAGCAATTGAAAGGAACTGAACGTTCGCTGCATTTTGAGTCGGAGACTGGAGAGTAAAGCAGCACAGGACACCCCCTGGCTTCAAACAGCCCGCCCATGTTGGCTTCCTTCATCGGGTCTGGGAGGGCTGCGGTTGGTCGAGGGGCGCCATCAGTTAACCTTGCGTTGCAACCGATTGGATAAGCTCCAGCCAACCGGTTTACTTGTATTGAGGGCCGTTTTTCCAAAAATGCCAAAAAAAAAAAATGCCATTGGTGAATGTTACAGCTACAACTTTCACTGGAGTAAAAACTACTACTCAAAAGTAACTAATTCCAAAGAAGCATGATTGTATTTATATTATTAATCTATAATATTGTAGAAATGTCCACACAACACTGTCTGAGGTTTGCTGATTTTTGTTGACTATTCATGTCATGGTAATAGAATTCTTCCTTCCTCTTCTTATTCCTCATGCGCATCTCAAATTCAATCGGCATTCCAAGACCCATTGTCACCAATGCTTGCATTCTCCAGGCCGGGCCGTGGCCGAAACCAGGCCACTGGAATCATTCTAAAATTCATACCAGTGTTTGCGTCTGTTGTGTGTGGCTTCTTCACTTCCTCAAAAGGGTAGAGGAAAATCAGAACAATTCTTTTTACCAGGCGCAATCCCGCAGGTGTATGCCGAAGTGCAGGCGTGTCTGATGTTGAGATGCTGAGTAGGTAGTCCAGACATATCGCTGAAGGGATAGTTATATCGCCGCCTTTGGCAAGAAATCTGAGCTCATCTGGGGCACAACATGGATATTGCTGGTTTTTGTTTCGAGTGGCGGATGTTCCCACTGGCCTGCCTGATGGAGCCAGTTGGTCAGACGGTCACTGACCGTAGCCCACGTTGTTTTTGTTGTGTGTGTGTGTGTGTGTGTGTGTGCCAGGCCAGTTTGTACTAGCCTATTTGTACATTCACAAACGTTTCCCCATTTCCACTGTATTTATACAAAGAGCTGGCTGGCGTGGGGTCAGCCTATGTGGGCAGGCAAGCACAACCTGCTCCAAGGCCAATGGCTGCCCTGTTGATTCGGCTGCTCAACAACACCAGGGCCCCGGGCTAACGTGTCTGCTAGGGGTCGTTTGGTTTTCCAGTGGGTTATTGAGAAGTTTTGTTGAACGAGTTGAAACCAGCGGTTAGGACTGTTGCCTTTTTTTCATAATCTATATATTATGATTTTAATAACTTTAATAACAAAAGTTCTGAACGCTGTTAAACCCCTCCGGTAAATACCTTCTATGTTTATCTCCTACAACCATCGCTTAGTAATGTGAATGAGGGGGCGCATGTCGTTGCTGAACTATGTCCCTGTACCTTCAGAGGGCAAACATACGATTGCCTAAGAATTATTGTGCGAACACTCGGGGGTCCAGGAAAACCAGTGTTCCTCATCTAACCCATGGCTAAAGCAGGGGGGCATGCTCTCGCCTGCGATTCACACAATGGCGACGCTAATGCGACTGTATGGGCAGCTCACTCAATCTGCCGGACCACCAAGTCCCTTTCTTTTGTTTGCCCAAGGTGGGCACATCGCACAGTCTACACTCCCTTTCAGTCGTACACGTGCATTAAAATCACACGGCGGCCTGTCCAGCATTGCGCCACACACTGTATGCATCGGCCTTTGGAAGAGCTGTGTTTGAGCACTCCAGGTCAGCAGACGGTGGTTGGAGGTTCATTGAGGCCTTTTTCCTTTTTAATTAATCAACCTGTTCTACAGCTGATCAATTCTTAGCATGGCGGAATACATGTCTGATCGAGAGGAGTTTGGATGGCAAATAAAAGGATCTGGCACTGCTGAATTTAAATTTAATTTGTGAGATGCTTGGTTTTCCCTAGCCTGGAAATCCAGACCCACATCTAGAAAGCTGAAGGGTCTGGCAACGAGTAATGAGAATGGCCCAACTCGAGGGGGGGCACCAAACATACATTTGAAAATATTACTGCACGCAATTGGATAACACTACGACCAATCAGAAGAATAGAAGGGGTGATGTATCCAGAGCCCCATACACAAAAGCTACCAGCATAGCTAACCAATAGAGACTCTTGCCGTATCCGGTCGGTAAAACAGCAAAGCTTTTGGCCCGCCTATATCAGATACACCGATGTGATTGGTTAATGTTCTGGGCCAGGGGAATTGGGGAATGAGTATATTGGTCGTTCCCAGAGTGACTCGCTGAGCAAATTCAAATTGTGCTCTCGCGAGAACTCTGGATTTACAGGGTATGGTTTGCCCTGAAACAGAATACTTCAAAACAAGTAAACTGAATACTTCAAAACAAATTTGAAGAATCCTTGTAATGGATCCACTTCCAGTGGGGGGGGGGGGGTGTGGGTGTGTGTGTGTGTGTGTGTGTGTGTGTGTGTGTGTGTCAGCCAGCCAGCCATGATTGCTTTGTTAACTGTCCCAAGGGCCTTCCCATATACCAGGGCTCATTGATTAGTTCCACAGCTGGCAGAAGGATGAGTTGGGCCTTGCTTGGTCTGTCATCATTAAGCAGCATGGCAATTAGTGGTGATTAAACCGCCTGGCAAGACTAAATACAAATGGACTTGATGATTGCTGGTCTCTTGTCTTTTCCTTTGAAAACAGGTATTTGAGATGAAAAGCATGCCGTTCTCTTCTGCTAAATGGGGGAATTCAAACAATGAGCATGCGTCCAATCTTCTCTTTTAAATCTATATCCTCTAGCCATTTCGACACACCACTCACACTGCAAATTCCAGTGACTGGAAATACTGCCCAGCCCACCCCCCCCCCCCCCCCCACCCACCCCCACGTGTTCATCCTTTCACCTTGTGTACACGTGCTGTATATTATATGTGTGTACGGGTCAAAGGGTGGCGTCGGTTTCAGGGGTGCCATGGCTATTTCAGTACGACTCTCTGACGCCATGTTGGCCTGGAGTGCATCCGGCAGTTATAACTAGAAACCCTAACCCTAACTTTAAGATGCACCAGCATACGCAATGGGGCCCTCGGCCCTGCCAGCTCTCAGTAGTGGAACTCTGGTCATCTTGGCACCTGCTCTCAAACGCAATACTCCAGTGTTGCTTTCATCCCTCAATGGGAATTCCCGCCTACACTCAAGTGTGTAGGATTGCTGATAATCCTGGCTGATTTTTATATTTTTTGGATTCTTGTACCTTTTTATATATCCATTGTTGAATGCACTAATTGTAAGTCGCACTTGACCAAAGCATCAGCTAAATGAATGTAATGTAGAGTGAGTGGAAACAAACCAAAAAACAGGTCATGTCACATGACCATTTCTCAACTTTCTTTCATCCACTTATTTTATGTGTTGTCTCTCACAAGTCGTAAGAGTAGCTGTTATAACAATTTAAACATAAAAGTGTATCGTCATATTTTGGGAAGCAGGGGTATGGGGGACGTGCAGAATAAATTGAGGATGAACTCTCTTGGCCCATTGTCCCGTTTAAACTACACAGGCGATATGTTTTCTGACGGTGCCTTGATCTGTATTCACACAGTTGGACAGATTTGAATGGAAGTCCAGTGTGGTTCCTATCGTCTTGGTGTAAGGTTTGCCCTCGGGGGGGAAAGGGAAGTAGGAGTCTGACCTCAAGGCACCTTGGCTAAGTTCACGCTCAGAGGGGAGCTTTGATGCTGATTTGCTCTCTATTCACAGGAGATCTTTCTATGGCCTCTGCCTCACTCCTTCCCTTCCCACTTCTCCTGCTGGTTAATGTCCTTCCGACCTTAT
Source organism: Micromesistius poutassou (assembly GCF_964030765.1). Lineage (NCBI taxonomy): Eukaryota > Metazoa > Chordata > Actinopteri > Gadiformes > Gadidae > Micromesistius > Micromesistius poutassou. Next base: position 2,077,802 of record NC_140282.1, read on the forward strand.
AGAATATTTTAGCATTTAACGCCACATGAAGAGAGAAATTTTCTTCATGCCTGCGGGAACATTGACCCTCTGGATGCTGTGTGCTCCGCAGGCTCCACGAGGAGATCAAGGACTTCTACGAGTACATCTCCCCACGACCAGAGGAGGAGAAGATGAGGCTGGAGGTGGTGGACCGCATCAAGGATGTCATCCACGACCTGTGGCCCAGTGCAGAGGTAAGAACCCTCGGGGACGTCGAGATGAAAGCCTGCCTAGCGTCTGCTGGATGAGCTGAGGCTGTGGGAGATGTTAAGAAGAGTTAAGAATCTGTGACTCGCATTTTATGGGCAGAGCAGCCAGAAGATGAGTGTGTTAAGAGGTTGTAAAACGTGTGTCACGGGGGTTACCTTCATCACTGATGTGGTTAAATGAAACGCTGGAGCGAGTGTCAAGGAAGACGCTGTGTTTAAGTGTAGTGTGTAGTGGCAGTATCAAACCGGGCTTTCCTGGCGAGGAACCCTATTGTACGGAGGGAGCGATCCTAGGATAAGCTACTTGAGGCCTTGGCACGGTCTGCTTGGACCTCACCCACACAGCTGGCTGCCTGGGATTCTTGCAGGATGCGTCAGACCCAGAACATTGAGCTCTCTCTCCGCACATTTATCAGGGTTGTTTGGTTTTTTTCGATCTTGGCAAGGCGGACGCAGGAAATGTTTGGGCTGCAGAGGGGTGTGATTGTTAACGACAGGCACCACGTTGAGTCCTGTTGTTTTTCTTGTTTTATGGAGACATTTTATTAACCAGTGTAGTGGTGGTGTGCTGCTAGGGTGTCGTAATCACCACTGCTTTTGATCGACTTGAAAAGAAATCTCAACCAAAGCTGTTTTTTTTTCTTCTCATACTTCAAGTTCAGTCTTGCGTATAATCAAGAACAAAACATAAAAGACCTGTCTTAAGGTGTATCTTCCGTGCCATGAACTTTTACTATTACTCCCTATTGATTGATTTCTGCGCCATATCTCGCTTCAGGGAGAATCCAAACAAACACGGTCATTGTATTCCTGTTGTCGTCACCCAGTGTAGGAGAAGCCTTCGGTCTTCTACTTCCTCATCCTCATCCTCTCCATACTTAGGCTCTGAGCGCTCGTCTATATAAGCAATGTCTCCAGACTAACATCTCCAACTCTTCATGTGGTCGCACCCCGTCTTTCGGCGTTCTGTGGCCGTATTGGCATGTTCTTTGGTCACGGACCAGCCATCTGTGCACATCGATTTAAAAAAAGATGAACTCACTTGCAGTAAATTGTAAAATGTATTTATTTTATTGCAGAGATGGTCTTTTTTTTTTACCGTCTGTGAATCGATATCTCTTTCCTCACAAACCAAATCTCTGCGTAAAATAATGACAGGCTGGTAATATACTCCAGTGAAGGTTTCCCTTCTCTTGTCATCCAGAATAGTGAGTCAGTGCGCTATTATCTTGAAGGGAGCTGTGGTGCAACCTTTTTTGGGTTTGGCTTTTTTTTATGTGTTTTAAGTCATTTTCCTGATGAGAGCACTCCCACCAGCGCTGCATACAGCCGCTCTATAGCGTACACCACGACTCAAAACCTTTATTACCATCCATTACATCCAAAACAGCAGGCGGAGCTAATCTGTATTGTGGTCCAAAAAAGAACGAAAACCGGAAATACCTCTCTCAGCAACCGCGAACAGCGACGGTCTATCCCCCACCATGCTGATAAATTGTTCCTCAATTTCGTCTGTCCACATGGTCAAAGAATTCAATATCAACTATCAAAACGACGCCAAACAATGCGTTGAGAGAGTGTGTCGCCATTGTCTGCGCTTTCACTGTTTGTATGTTTACCATCCTTACTTCCGGGCTTCACTGATTCGCTAGTCAAGGGCTAGCCCCTCCACCAATCAGATTGGTAAAGACTGAGCGACTGTAGTGGCCGATTACACATGTTGAATCGGCTGAAAAGAATGCCGACCTCACCTCGTACACACCAAAGAGACTCATGTCACCGACCTCTCAAGACTCACCGATGCCCGATTTTAGGCGCGGTGTCTGGCCGCCTTAAGGCTGATGGAAAAAAACCTAAACCACCTAAACTCCAACCTCCCCCTACGTGTGTTGGCCTTCCTGCTACGCGGCCGTGCTCCACGTGGCTCGTCCGCTGCGCGACCCGCTTCACACTGAAGCCCGGCCCTAACCCAGTCAGACTCGGACCAAAAATTGACCTGAAAGCCACTGACTTCACCCACACAGCACTTAGTTAAGATATTGTTGGCCGCAATGCAACCATTCTGGTCGCAGTCTTGAGCCCCGCTCTGACTACTTGTTACATTGAAGTGTAGCACAGAATGTAGGCGTCCATCTTCTGTTTGGTGATTCTTGTGAGCAGAGAGATTGTTGATTTTCCGTTGAGGATGTAAGCAACAGAATAAATAAAACTCAAACTCCCAGAAACCCTTGTTGGCCTTCTAAGTTCCCAGGAGCCCGACAGACCCTCACCATACCTTGTTACTGTTGAACAGTAGTGTTCCACAGCTCTCAGAGTCAAAGCTTGTCCGCCTTGCACGAAGGCTGGGGGCGGGCTGCTTTTTGATTCGCTAACAGGCCGCCGATCATGTGACCGGGGATTGGCTGACCAGGGGTGTTTACAAGGCTATGCCCTCCTTCCAGCCAATCAGAATCAAGCATTCTTAAACGAAGTAGAATAAGGCTGGTTAAGGCATGGGTTTAAAGGCAAATAGGCTTTCCACGGTGGCTCTATTCCTGGGCCTCCAGGCGCTGGTCTACACCAATCCGTGTCTAGCCGGCCTAAGACAGCCAGCATGGGTTCAGGTTCAGGAGGATGGGAATGGCAGTTGTGTCTGTACATCCCTGTTGTCACAAGGACCCCTTATTAAGAAATGATTTATCATCACATTTATAAAGGACAATAGAATGATGTTCAAAATGATGATTTATTTAAACTCAAAATAAATGAATGAATACATTTTTTGTTTTAATTACAATTCCATTATGCTACATGGGCAGGGCACCGTCATCAACACTTATATTTTATTACTTTACCAATAAGCAAATAGATGAGCACATCAGGACTGTTTTACATATAATACATATATATAATTATGTAATATATATATATATAATTTTACTGTAATTGTTTTGCCCGGGGCTGTTGACGACTCTCTGCCAGGAGGCAGCAGGTAGCGCGTCGTGTGTGTGCATGCGAGGGCCATCATATAAGCTGTTAAAGGTACAAAGACAGCAGCAAGCCAACCGACCAGTTCCAAGCACGGCAGCAGCTGGTGCCGCACCGGCGCTTTGCGTGGGAAAGCCGAACCATCAGCGAGCGTGGGGACGTCGGCTGTCACGCTGATGAGATGCCTGTCACATCGTCTGTTTTCCTTTACTGTCACGAGGACACGGCCTTATGTCTCATTGTGATTAGGGGGGGGGGGGGGGGGAGGGAGACGAAACGGAATACACGCACGTGTTTAGGAAAATGTACAATGATGGCACGTGTTTGTAAGGGGTACTGTTTGTAATGGAAGGTGGAAGGGGGCTACCACTTGTTTGAGGGGTGCGACTTGTTTAAGGGGTACGGCTTGTTTGTAAGGGGTACGGACTTGTATGTATTGGGTACGACTTGTATGTAGGCTTGTCTTGCACTTTCAGTCGGCAATGTTTGAATGCATCTTAATGCACAACCTTGAATGGGATTTAGACGTCTGAATTGTGCTTGTGCTTCTGTTCCAGGTCCAAGTGTTTGGGAGCTTCAGCACCGGCCTTTACCTGCCGACGAGGTAGGCTGTCTGACTGTCAAACTGCTGGAGGATCCCTACACCCCACACTTCCACACTCCTCCACCTCTAGAGGTGCTGCCAGCCTCCCCCTTGGCCCAGGAGCCTTCCCTCTAGTGGGGGACAGGACTACGTCTAGCCAGCCAGTATTACCTCCAGTCGTGTGGATTAAGGGGGGGGGGGGGGGGGGGGGGGCGCAGGGAACTGTCATTTTTTATCTTCGCTAATCCTGGGCCTTTGAAAGGAAATGAAACCACACAAAAAAAAAGAAAGCCTAGAAAAGCCAAAGCCTCATCATAAAAAGCATCCACCTCCACCCACACACACTTCTACAGACATGCCGTGACGTAGTAGGCCCTTGGACACCGTACTTTGGTGTCTGGGTGTGTGTGTGTGTGTTTGGAATTTTGGCCCTAGTGTCTGATTCTGTGCTCGCATTACAAGGTGGTTGTTGTCATCAGACGGAGCCTTTTTGACTGACACCCCCTCTGACTCCGCCCCCTCACAGTGACATCGACCTGGTGGTGTTCGGGAAGTGGGGGTCTCTGCCCCTGCGGACCCTGGAGGACGCCCTGCGCAGGTGCAACGTAGCGGACGAGAACTCCATCAAAGTGCTGGACAAGGCCACGGTACGACCCGACCGCGAGGCCCCGACTGGGCGCCGCAGAGATGGCCGCCATTTTGGTTTTACTTCTTCGCCATTGTCGGGATAGGAGGGGGGTTTTAGGATCAGATTGTAATTTGTAACTGCGATACAACACGGTTCGACATGTATCCAACTTCCGCCTGACCCCAATTAGGGTGGTGATTCCTCCACGAAATTGCCTACAAAACGCGCAAGTGGAACATCAGAGTCTAGATTCTTCTGTAGATCTGCGGCGCCCTTTGTCAGAAGACGCGTGCGGGAAGATTCGCCATGGCAATTATCCAATCACCGATAAAACCACGACTAAAAGCCCTTTGATGTTCTGCATTAATCACAGTCGTCTGGGAAACGGTCTTGTATGTTTTATACGAAGCCTGTTGCTCGACGAATCTCTCCGAGGTGAATGTGTCGTTTTTTGTTGGCGGTGAATGTGGCCGTATGACCTCTGACCTTCCACATTCTCCCGTCCTCCCAGGTCCCCATCATCAAACTGACAGACTCCTTGACCGAGGTCAAGGTGGACATCAGCTTCAACGTACGCAGCGGGGTGAAAGCAGCCCAGCTCATAAAGGAGTACAAAGAGGTACGCCCAGCGAGATGCGCATCTCTGCGCATAAACATAAAAAAGGACATTCTTTTTTTGTATTCAAAGCACGGGCGAGCATTGAGATGAATGTTAGAGGGCTTTGTGCCCTGAAGAAGGAATGCCATGTCACAACCCCTCATCGGTGGGCTATACCGTGCTGGCCTCAGCCGCACCCCACTCTCATCTGAGTGAGAAAGCTTTTTCTGGGAAAAGCGTGTTGGAAAATCCATGTTATTTAGTTCTGATAATTTAAGCTTTGTTTTCTTGAGGTTTTCGGGGTGCTATCCAGTCACCCCGTCTTTTAACTAGTGTTACCCAGTTCCCCTTCGTGGTTCACCTTTCCCTTGGGGGAACCAGTCACAAGGGAGGAGTGACCTTATCTACACGAGTAAAACTCCTTTATGTCAACATGTCCCTCACATGATGCACGGACAACTGCATTGCGGTGAGGGGGTGAAACTGTGTTGAAATGACATGTGAAACGGTATTCTGGGCACTCTGCTAGAGAGGGGACCGGTGTGTGTGTGCATGCATTAAGTAGGTACATTTACTTCAACTATTGTGTGCTTTTCTGCATTTAGAAGATCTTTCCAAGAAGCAATAACTCATGAAGAAATTGCCACGACAAAACAATCAATCAATCATTCAGTCACTTAACTCCAGATGACTGATCCCTGGAAAAGAAGCGTCTTTGCTTGTTGTTACATGCTGGCATTGCCTTTTAAATCAAGTTCACATCAAAATGACATGAAGGGTCATGTCAAGATTTAATTCTTTTCACCATTGTCCTTGTTCGTACAAGTGACATTGCATTGCATTCAATTTCTTGCCATCACACGGAGTAAACTGACATTTTAAGCAGGACCATTTCTATTTCACCAAAGCTTTTGGGAGACTTTTTGTACTCCGGTTCCTTCTACAAAGGTCCCAGGTGCGAGTGTGATCAGCCATTTCAAAACCTACCCTGGCTTATGACAATGGTGACATCACACCTGGGAGGGTCGACCTAGATGTATGCTGGAACAGACCAGTCTACCAGCATACCCAGTGCACTGTACCGACTGGTAGGCTTATCTCCTTGGGCTCATAATGCCGAATCACTCTCACCCCTGGAGGAGGGTTTGGCCCTTTTTAACATTCCTCTTTGAATCCCATCCTTTCACAATCATGCAGTTCAGCTTTTGCCCACCGGAGGTCGCTGTCAACACGGAATGAGTGTGTGCCTTGTGTTTTGCTCCTGCAGAAGTTCCCCGCCCTGCCTTACCTGGTGCTGGTGCTGAAGCAGTTCCTGCTGCAGAGGGACCTGAACGAGGTCTTCACGGGCGGGATCGGCTCCTACAGCGTGTTCCTCATGGCGGTCAGCTTCCTGCAGGTCAGACATGCACACCTCAATCCCCTTACAGTCTCTTGCTGTTAACGCAGCCGAAAAGGGTGTTGTGAGAAGGTGGGGAAGTTTAAATACTAGAGGATTAAAGACCAGCAGACGCATCACTGAACTACTCAGACAGGGGGGAGATAACGAGGGAGAAAGCGTCCCCATTGCAATAAACCGGTTTACGAGCGTCTCCGGCGACGTTTGGGAAATAGGATTAACTTTCTATTTACAGTTCAAACCATTCTTCCTTTTCGGAAGCAATATAAAGCTTCAGCGAGCATTGTCAGCTGCTAACAATCGCAGTCAATTGCTTGATCCTATTCTTGCATTTCCATGCTTTGTTTGTTTGTGTAGTGTCCATGCACAACTGTGGAGGATGAATTCTCCAAGGCATTATGTCCGGACCGCCTCATATTGACTGTGTTTAGTCGAGGTTTCATCCAGTATCCCAACACTCAAATCAAACACACCACAGATCAACAGAGCAGCAGTGTGTTGAGATGAAAGATCTAAATCGTTTTTAACAGTAGTGTAATCAAGGGTGGTGGTCTGTATTTTGCATTCTGACCAGCAATGCTTATCTGGAACCATCGCAGGGCCTGGCATGCACTCTACCCGGTGACTCATTCTGCTTTCTTTGACTTACTCCTGTTTTTTCCGGCCTTGATTACCTTCTTATTCATCGGTTGCTGCCAACTCAGACGCTGGAAATTAGTGTTTTGACCCCTCGCCTACCTGTTTTCTGCGGGGATGTCATGATTTTCAGAACCTCCACCGTCTCCATTTCCATGCTGTGTGTACTTAAGGCTTAGTTTTAATTTGAATCTCTCTTTGCATACAACTCCCTACAGTAAGGGGGAATTTAGAGTCAATAGAACCAACAGAGTTCTACATAACTGGCCTCTTTCTCTTCTGTTGCACATGACCACAACAAACACAATTCTATGATTGAATTTGGTAAGAAAGCTTCTTTTTTGGAACGTCAATGCATACACGGTTCAGCAGATCACTCGGGCGGCATGTGGCTCAGGAGGTAGAGCGCGTGGGCTCGTAACCAGAAGGTTGCTAGTATGATCCCCGGCTCCTCCTAGCGAGGTGTTCCTGAGCAACTCCTAACCCTAACTGCTCCCGACCAGCCGGCGGTCGCCTTGCATTCACACACCGCCGTCGGTGTGTGAATGTGTGCATGACTGGGTGAATGTTAGGCAGTATTGCGTAGTGGTTTGAGTGGCCACTGGTTAGAAAAGCGCCGTTTAGATGCAGTCCATTTCACCACCCTGTTGTCCCCACCTCGCTGATGTCACCGTTCTGACCCCGCAGCTCCACTACCGCGAGGACGTCCGCAGCCCCAACACCAACATCGGGGTCCTGCTCATCGAGTTCTTCGAGCTCTACGGCCGGAACTTCAACTACCTGAAGACCGGCATCAGGATCAAAGACGGCGGCTGCTACGTGGCCAAAGACGAGATGCATAAGAACATGATGGACGGCTATCGGCCATCCATGCTGTACATCGAGGACCCCCTGCAGCCAGGTAGGAGGACCCCCCCCCCCCCCCCCCAACACCCCTCGCTCACTGGGCTTGAGTAGGGACGGTTCAGCCCTGCTTTACTGTGGTATCTTCAACAGTGAGGGGAAGCTATGCCAAGTACTGCAGCGTTCTTTCAGTGCGTCATATAGAGGAATAATAAAAGGGTGTTAATTAATTCACCCTGCGTTCCAACACCCATACTGCCATAGTATTTAGTATGCCAGAAAAAGATTAAGTATGGCCCAATACATGGTATGGGAAATGCAAAGTATGCTGAAAGTCGCTGGCTGGCACTACAGGTGTGCTTATCAGTGACGCCTGTAGTATGTCCCAATTGTATGCATACTGTGTGCAACAGTGCGTACTTTTTAAGGGTAGCTGCAGTACAAGTAAAATAGAAAAAGTCAGCGATTTGAATTGGAACGCAGCCTCAGTCTCCTCGGCCCTCTACACTCTCAGCTGGGGTGCATTCCTGTGTTCGCCGTGCATGAACCCGGTGTCCACAACCTGACCGTGTTTTCCCCGTAGATAACGACGTGGGCCGGAGCTCGTACGGCGCCATGCAGGTGAAGCAGGCCTTCGACTACGCCTACGTGGTCCTCAGCCACGCCATGTCGCCCATCGCCAAGTACTACCCCAACAACGAGTCGGAAAGGTGAGGCTGCTCCTCCCTCTTCTGCAGTGGGTTGGGGGCGTCCTGTCAGTCCGTCACATCCTGTCAGCCACAGCCCGTTGATGTAGCCTGATTCAGGCTTTCCATGCTCCTGGACCTTTCTGTGATTTATATAAGTTAACATAACCATTTTTTTTTAGGTATACATTTTCCTTCAGGTTAATTTTGTGTCAAGGTTTCCTATTTCGGTGTATTTGGTGTTATGAAAGTAAAGATCTGGGGGTGACTTCAATCCGAATCGAAAGAACAACATTGAGTCAACGTCGTCTTTAACAGTTGAATCGTCATGTCGGGAGAAGTGTGTGTGTGTGTGAGAGAGCACAGCATTGCTTGGCTCTAGAAGGAAAAGCCAAGCTCAGTTCTAGAAGTAAAGTCCTAGTTTGGTTCTAGAAGGAAAAGGCCTAGTTTGGTTCGAGAAGGAAAACGCTAGCTTGGTTTTGGAAGGAAAAGGCTATTTTGTTCCAGAATGAAAAGGCTAGCTTGGTTCTAGACAGAAAAGCCTATTAATTATCCCATGCACCTTTTGTGGGCGTAGCGGTTTGTCTTCTGTGTGCGTTTGCTGTTATTTTTTGCCTTCAATAGATATCCTTACTGTTTGTTTGATAACCCCTTTGTGTGGCAGTGGTGGCACCATCCAATCCGTTTATTTTCAGAGTAGAGCACATTCTAAGCCGCCGGTCTAGAAGGTTACACAATGTCAGGGGAAAAAAAACGTCTAGAGTTTGCCAGCATTTTGAAACCATTAAAGATGATTAAATAATAAAAAAAAAAAAACTGTGTCAACGGCAGCTTCGTACCGCAGGGCTCGGGCCGGTGAGAATGATCCTCTTTGTCGGTATCCGCTGCTCTGCTAAATTGAATGGCGCCACATTTGTTCTGTGCGCTGAAACTCATCGTTCACATGTCGTTTTTAATTTGTTATCCGTCAAGCGCTGATGCCATCTCTTTATCCGTGGGGCTTCTGTCCTGACCGGATGGGATTTCCGTTTGTAATCAGACAGAACGGTGCTCTCCTTCTCCATAGAGACCCGACACCGTTTGATTTCATAGATGTATTATATTATTTATGGTATATTATATTTGCCTGTATAGTAGTGTGTACGAGGACAATAGTAGCCTATATTTTCTGTCCAATTGAATGCAGATGCTGATTTGAACGGATGTATATTGTTAAAATACATTTTGTTTGTAGGGTCATTTAGTGGAGGCACTCTGCCTATAGACAGCTGTGGAAACCCTGATGAACCAATTCATTCGGCATCATTGAGCCGCATATATAAAAAAAGGATGGGATACATGATTAGACGGATCAGACGACAATGGACCCGGCCCGACCAATCAGATTCGACCACGCAAAATCGTAGTCGGGGGCATCCTTCATAAAATCCACTAGAAGGTTTCTCATACTGTGTGGAAGTCTGTTTTTGTGATGTCATGTTAGTTTAAGGGAGCCTCAACCCTAATGCCTTTCTCCCCCCCCCCCCCCCCCCCCCCGATCCCCCTCCCAGCATCCTGGGCCGGATCATCCGAGTGACCCAGGAGGTGGACGACTACAGGGACTGGATCAGTAAACAGTGGGGCCGTCAGCCCCAGAGTGAGCCCGCCAACAACCGTAGGTCCCACGTCTGCTGCCAATCAAACCACCAACATGTCATTACTGGTGTTTCACTGCGATTAGCTGTACAACATGTCCTAGAAAATATCTGAGCGATAATATAGATGTGTTTCTTTCTGCCCTCTGCTGGGAAAGCGGTTGAGTGCAGGAGGAACCAAACGCTGCTGTTGAGTGGAGCCTGTTTAGAGCTTAGGTCACACAGCAGGGTTCCTGTTCACGATGTCCTGGGTCTCTCGGAGGCCTGGGCAATAAAACAATAAATTATCGTATCCTGATAGACTTTTGATCAATATCAATATAAAACATGTTCAATATATATCGATTAGAGACTGAACCACCGAATCTAGCAGCTGGGTTTGTTACACAAACACGGTTCCATACTTATTTACAATGTTTGAGAGTTTTTCATTGTTGTATCGACATTGGAGTATTTCTCAATGAAGAACAGTGGAAGGTCATATTAAGTGTTAATTCCTAGTCTTTTTAGGTCATTAAAATGATCAATAGTTGATGTCGATCAATATGATAAAGTTATATCGTGATACGTCTTTCAGCCATATCGCCCAGGCCTAGTCTCTCCCTGGCACAGTGCTCTGGTCTATGCCTTCCACATTGCACATAGTGTCGTACATCCTACTGGGAACGTCTGCACAGTCCACCTGACATATTCTGAGCATTCCTGCACAACGCATGTGGTTATTTTGTTAGTTTTAGTAAATGTTTTGGTTTTTGACTTGCACTACTTGCAGTAGGTGTATTATTGTTGTGCACCAAACACCAAGACAAATCCTTGTACGTGGTAAACTGATGGTGATAGTGACTCTGATGGTGATAGTGATTCTGATGGTGATAGTGACTCTGATGGTGATAGTGACTCTGATGGTGATAGTGATTATGATGGTGATAGTGATTCCGATGGTGATAGTGATTCTGATGGTGATTCCGATGGTGATAGTGATTCGGATGGTGATAGTGATTCTGATGGTGATTCCGATGGTGATAGTGATTCCGATGGTGATTCTGATAATGTTTATGATTGTGATTCTGATGCTGATTGTGCTTGTGATCGTTGTCGTAGGAAACGCTGTCACGCTGCTGGTGGAGCCCCAGCGGCTGGACGAGTGCAACAACAATGTCACAGAAGAGGAAGAGGAGGAGGAGGAGGAGGAGGAAGAGGTGGTGGAGCTGGTTGACACGCCCGGTAGCAAGAGCTCCTCCAGCTCCTCGTCTCCGGCGCCCTCCATGTGCTCCTCGCCGCTCTGCATCTCCTCGTCCTCGTCCACCGTGTCCAGCGATGCGGTCAGTCCCACGCAGCCATGCACATGCACCCGCGCATGCAAGCAAACACACAGGGACGCGCACACACAGGGACGCGCACACACAGGGACGCGCACACACAGGGACGCGCACAGGGACACGCACAGGGACAGGCACGGACACGCATGCACGCACACACAGGGACACGCCCGCACAGGGACACGCCCAAACACACACAGGGACACGCCCGCACAGGGACACGCCCAAACACACACACAGGGACACGCCCGCACAGGGACACGCCCAAACACACACACAGGGACACGCCCGCACAGGGACACGCCCAAACACACACACAGGGACACGCCCGCACAGGGACACGCCCAAACACGCACACACAGGGACACGCCCAAACACACACACACAGGGACACGCCCAAACACACACACACAGGGACACACACAGGGACACACACAGGGACACACACAGGGACACACACAGGGACACGCCCGCACAGGGATGCGCCCAAACACGCACACAGACACGCAGGCACACACACACACAAAGGGACACGCATACACACACACAGGGACGCACGAACGCACGCACAGGAACAGGCACACACACACACACACACACACACACACACACACACACACACACACACACACACACACACACACACACACACACACAGGCACACACACACACACACACACACACACACACACACACACACACACACACACACACACACACACACACACACACACAGGAATATACACGCATGCATATGCTTAACTGAACAGAGTCCAAAAGCTTTCTTAAAGGTCATTTTTCTGTTCCCCTCCAGGACTCGGACGGCACCCCGTGTAAAACAGCCAAGCAGCAGCAGCAGTCTGGCCGGGGCTCCAAAGCCCACCGGGACACGGCGGCCGGCGTGGCCAGCAGCCGGACACAGAGCCACTCGGCCTGCACGCCCACGGGGGGCAGCAAGGGGGGCAAGGTAGGCACGGCCCGGAGGGCGCCTTCCCCTGTCGGATCAGGAGCAGGATGAGGATCTGGCAATACACCCATAGAACGTATATCAGGGTTGTGTAAAAATAGGACTATGTCCATATCAGTACCGTCTCAAAACATGTCTCTCCTTAAGCGATAAGCTATTGTTACCTTGCATTTTTCTGTGGGGTCGTGCTAACTGTCCGCTGCGTTCGTTTGACGCTAGAGAATATGACCTGAGGTCGGCCAGTCAGGGGGATGTGTCTGAGCTCAAGGCACGGGCCTATGATTGGCGAATGCCTACAATGGCAAATAGCGCCACCACTGAGAGTTCCTACTGGGACATTCAGAGTAGAACAGGATTAAGGTCAGAAACCTTGTTGTCAACACACGCAGCATACGATGCGATACTTTATTTGTCAGTATTGCACTGAAATTCATTGCGCGTCCCTGGGAAGCCCCCTCAAAACGTTTAGGACGTACAGGTAAATGAGTACAAGCATGCTGTATGCTTGTTGCGTTTGTCGGAGAATAAAGGCAGGATTAACGAATGCCCTATAGCATACATTGACCTTAAATCCTCCATAAAATGCCTGATTGATTTTTCTACCCCTGGAATTAGCCCTTCATTAGCCCTTCATTCGTGGCTTTATGGTCGATATGTGCGCAAAGCAGAGGCCCTATACATATTGATTAAAGAGGTAAAAAGAGCTTCTTACACAACTTTAAAAAACAGGTAATATGAATAAGTAAGGTATAATTATGTCTCAAAGTATATTGGGATAGATGCAGAATATGGATAAAAACGCAAGTTCTCAAGCTTGCTTCTTGACTCCATCCTGGTGAGACTGCTAGTCAGAATCCATCGTCTTGAGGCCAATTTACACCAGAGCCGTTTTAGACACATTTTTTTAGTCGGCCGTCAGACGTCCAAACTAGTGCACTGATTTATACCGGCAGCGTTCTACGCCCGTCTCATGGCCGACCAAAGCTTAACTTTACGCTTCACTTCTGTTTTCAAGCGTTTCTGAAGTGTCTCGGTTATGATGTGTAGGCCTATTATCTGATGAATCTTGAAAATATAGCGAATTAAATGGCTGAATTGATACGGCTACGGTTATGCTCACGTCTCTCTCTCGCCTGCGGTGTAAATTCCCAGTAAGGCAACCGATATAATGATATAATGCTAATCCATGTACAATGCTGATTTAATAACTCATTTTGGCTCACAGGCCTAGCCTACTAACACAGTCATGAATAGCAAGCTTATGAAGGTCAGAATTAATTGCTGGTCTATTACTCCAACATGCCTAGTAGTCTTATGCTGGATTCGTTAATGGGTTTCTCATGTATTAAACAAGAATATACGAAAAATATATTTGCACACCATTGCTTCCACCTTGTGGCAGGAGAGAGCATTGCAGCTCCTGGCCCAAAACGCATCTGCTCTGTCGTGTTTCGCTGAAAGAAAATGGCTAAAACCCTAGTCAAGATCATTCTCTTTAGTCCAAAGCAAATCTACCATCTTATCCTCCAGACAGACGTGAATGTGAAGTCTTGTTTTGGTGTCTGAGTAAAGTCTGCTCAAAGTGAAATTGGTTCCATTGTAACTCCAATGTAATCCCAGTGACCTTTTGCGGGAAAGCTTTCATGCTAATCCTGACCTATAGAGAGCCACAGGCTGTACCAACAGGCTTCTATTGTGTCTGCAGCACCAGTTGAATATATATAACAATTAATCTATAAATACAGTCATCTTTCTATGTTGGGTTGAGGCGATGTTATTCCCACTCATTAAAGGGGACATATTATACCACCAGGTGTGAGTGTGATTAGCCATTACAAGCCGTTTTGAAAATGTGCAGCTTCTGACATCGCAGGTGGGCGTGTCCACCTAGATGTGTGCTGGATAGGTCAGCCTACCAGCCTACCCAGTGGACCGTAGCAAACGTTCCTAATGCTAATGGCTAAGTCACACTCACACCCGGTGGTATACCATGTCCCCTTTTAATGTTTCCCCGTAGTAGAAGAAGAACGTATAACCGACCCAGAGGCCGCCCGGGATCAGTTTGTGCCGAGTTCTGAACAGTGCAGAGTTCTGTGCAGAGTTCTGAACCTCTCTCTTCCTGTGTGTGTGTGTGTGTGTGTGTGTGTGTGTGTGTGTGTGTGTGTGTGTGTGTGTGTGTGTGTGTGTGTGTGTGTGTGTGTGTGTGTGTGTGTGTGTGTGTGTGTGTGTGTGTGTGTGTGTGTGTGTGTGTGTGTGTGTGTGTGTGTGTGTGTGCGTTCCTCCCCTCCTCAGACCCGGACGTCCCGCTCGCACCACAAGGCCGAGCAGCAGAGCGCGTCCTCAGGCGGGAAAAGCCATCAGGGCAACAAGCCACATCACCAGGGCAACGGCAAGAAGAGGAAAAATGTGAGGGACTCCACACAGGAGGACCCGTGCAGATAGGGGCGTGGCCCCCCGGCGTGCGCGCGCTGCCCTCTGCTAAGGACCCCAGGGACTCGACTCGTCCTACTTCTGCTGCCAGACTCCGGCCTTGGGAGGCTGTTAGTGGAGAATCTCTGTCTTACACTCAAGATTTTTTCTGCCGGGCACACGCAAGCGTTTTATAGCAGGAACAAAAAAAAAAGAACAAAAAAATAAATAATTATAGGAAATGGGGCTTCGGTTCTTGGACCCGGATTGAATCATGAAGGATATTTGCGTGTTTGCCGCCGCCGTCGTCGGGCTTCTCGTGGAGGGGTTTGACCCCCGCAGGCGGCGTCCACAGGAACTGTCTTATCGCCCCCTTGTGTGCGGGAGGGCAGGTGTCGAAGGGTCTGCCATGGAGTACAACGCCCGGGGCCGGAGGCGCTGCTGCCTCTCGGCGAGGAAGATACATTTACAAATTGATGAAAAAGAAGAAGAAGAAAAAGAGGAAAAGACTAAAAATGTTGAAGAAGAAGAAGATGAACGGGAGGAAACCCAAACAAAAAAAATGTACACTGATTTCCTTTTTTTATGGTGACCCTTAAAAAATGCAATCCATTACGAGTGAGGAAATAACTTATGCATGACAGTTCTTTTTTGCTGGTGGTTGGTCTGTTTTTTGTTATGTCTCGACAGATTATACGGAGATTTTTTTACAAAAAAAAAACACATAAAAAGGTTAAAAAATACCATTACAAAAAAAAACGGACAAAACCAAAAACCAATCATAATAAATTGTTTCCTATTCTCTTTTTACCAGATATAACAGTTTGAGACATGTAGACGTGTACTTCCCCCTCCTAGCCGTTCTTTACGGGCGGCCAAGGAGCTGGGTTCTGGGATTCATTGCCAACATACATCATCAGCATCAGTCTACTCACGCCCGCTCACTCACCGAGCGCGGCGGCGGTAGCGCTTAGCCTACTGAACACCTACTGAATACATGTCCCTACAGATGGCTGGATGGAGATTAATCCCGTGTACCGATAGCACAGCCGTGCCAGTTTAGAGCCTAGAGTAGGTTTAAATTAGTAAGGGGGTGACGATGGTTTTTATGGCAAAAATCAAATCCTTCAACTTGAAGAAAAGAAAAACCCACTCTTGTTAGCGATCAATCTGTCGGAGGTAATTTGTTGGCATAGTGATTTACCTTCTACAAAAATCATTTTATTTCTTAAATGTATTTATTTTTTTATTATATGGACATAGTATGGATAAGATGTGTATTAACTTTGGAGCCTGTATCTTTTGTGTCCTTATGTCTAGATAGGAAGAGATATTGGGGGGGAAATACAATTTATCAGGTACAGTTAAAATGTCACGGTTATGTCATTTCATTGCCTTTTTTTCTTTCGGTAATAGTTGAGTGACCAAGTTACCTAGAAATTATATGAGACCATTTTTGCAAGTCGGAAAGTGTAATGTGTTACATGGCTGGGGTGTTAAGTTCAAAGGGAGATTCGATTATCTTTTTTTTTTTTTTTTTTGAAGTTTATTGAAATTAATCCCGCCTTGGGGGACCCCCTGATGTTTTGCAGTTCAGCAAGTAACCTGTAGATGGGGCTATCGCTCAAGTCTTGTCCTTACAGAGTTTGCGCTCGTATACTGCATTTGGACGGCCCCCCACTTATGGGTTACTTGAGATCAAGAAATAGCCCAGTATCAATCGGAAACCACAAGTAGTACACCCGGTCAGTGACATGCTTGCATAGGGAAATATCGAATAAGCACACGGCAGCCGCTTTGGGTGTTTTTCCATTTTTTTTCCCCACACCAAACGCAACAGATCTGTTCCACACACAGATTACCAGCAATAACCAGAACAGTTCTGCAGTCACTTGACCCTCAACACTATTTAACGATCGCCACAACTCATGAGGATATTACAAGAGCACGGCCATGGCAGACACACAACCGCTACAGTCTGAACCACAACTCCAAACATTTTACGCGTTGTTTTTTGATAGGACGATTCTTGTCCAAGTGAATAAATCCACGTGTTTGATGTTGAACCATTCATTGATGTCTACAGTCGCGGTTCCAGTCTCCTTCTCCAAATGCAGTATATAAGTGCTTGTCTGGAAACGGCGGACAACAGAATGTAAATGTGTCAGTAGTGCCATCGGAATGTCCATCGACCCTCCTCACTGCAGGTTCTTCACACTAAACTGTGCTCATCCCAAACGTCATTTATCTGCAGCTATTACAGTACATGCAATAAAAACCACCGTACAACTAAACAGTCCAAAGTGTCGGTTTCTCTGTGTTTGGGAAAGAGCGCTTCCGACTCTACACAGGTGGGCGGACACGCTGGCGAGCTGCACACACACACACCACGAGGAGTGAAAATGAACCCGCTTTCCGCTTTCCGCGTTGTAACGCAGAGGCGCGCCGCCAGAGCGTACGAAGCGACTCTTGGAGAAGCGCGCCGCCAGAGCGCACGAAGTGACGCTTGGAGAGGACTGCCGGAGCTACGCGTGAAGCGGCGCGTTGAGACTGAGGAAGCGATCTATTGAATATCCTGCTTTAATGTCATCTTTAAAACACGCACGTCGACGAATGAGGTGAGTTCTCCCCTGCCGTTTATTTCTACTTAGGATATAGTTTTAAAAAAAGAAAAGTGCTGTTTCGTCCATTAAGTTGACACGTCCATCCGAAAGGTTTAGGTAGCATCATATATCCGTTGGATGGGTCTGAAACGGGCTGAACCATGAAGGCTACGGAATTCTGAACGTTGAAGTTCCGCGTAACGAAACGTTCGAAGCGCAGTTCGTGTTTTGGGTGTTTTTGTCGCCTGTTTCCACCTGGGGTCGATCGGTGCAAACGCGAGGTAGGCTGACTGGTGTCGAATTCGGGGCTTTCTTCACCTCACTTTTTTAAAACAACCACATCATGTTTCAGTAGTCAGTATGTTCCAGATGCCCAGGAGACCGCTTATCTCACGTCGTTCAACTTCTGCCCAGTGTCCCAGACTGGGCAGACTGGTGACCAGCATGACTGGTCCACGTTGTGATGCACGAGGCTATAACCTTACTCCATGGACTGACACTTGGCCTGATCTAGCTGTAGCTTTGGAGAGACCATTTCCCCCCATTTTGGTTAAAGTATCTTTTTTTGTTAGCCTACTTTTGCGTACATTGACGTTGGTTAGTCCACGACTGTTACCTAAAATTTGTTTTTATTTACTAATGCCAGAGAACCGCTCAGTTTCTCCATCCCATAACTTGCGCATCACATTCCCTTCTCATTGCCTGCGGGTTCCCTTGGCCATCAAACATTTCAGTTGCACAACTGAAAGCAATGGAGTTAGATCGTTACGCTTTGGTCATTGGAAATGGAAACTGTGCCGGAAAGACCTATACTATTTTGGATATATTTGAAGTAATGTTGTTCAAGTTTAGCAGGATAAACCTTAATCTGCGTTATTTGCATGCACAAGTGAGTGCTTCTCAAGTGAATGCAAACTGTGCTGTGGCTCAACGAGGTGTCGTAGGCTTTGGTTTTGGTTAATTCTCAATCAATTGAGAGTATAGTCGCCATCCGTACACACATTACACAGGTTACGTTACATTACGCATGTGTGAGCGTGGGTGTGATCAGCATTAAAGTGGTTGCATCACTTTACCCGTTTCATTCCTACCTCAGTGAAAATCACTCCATATGTAATTCTTTGTTGTGTCCCTCGGACCCTGTGGTCAAAGCATGTCAACACAAACTGTCATGGCACATTTAAAACCGTGACAGAGATGGAAACATGAAAGTGAGTCAAACCGTCACATTTGTCTTGTAAGGCGAGTTTTTGTGTGCGTCTGCGTGTGTATCAATAGGAATACATTGGCCCTACTGTCAGTTGACTGAATCATGTTTGGGGGCAGCTTTCATCGGGGGCCAAACCATGGTCATGGATCAGCAGATCAGTGCAATGTTTTTGTGTTTGGCAGCCTTTTGTAGATGACCAGTAGGGCAGTCCCTAACTCTTTTTTTCCGAGCTTAGTGTGTTATGTCCTCTCTATTTGTTGATTGAATATGATTCAAAACAACTGATTTCTTTATGTTAACATAGCCCACACCAACTGATTTTGATGTAGGCTATAGAAATAGAGATGTTAGGGTTAGATGTTGAGATAAGCGGATAATCTTATGTTGAAGCCCGGTCCTTTGAGAGCTCATAAGTCAGGCAAAAACCAACGCTGTTATGTGTTCCTGGAGACTCCCCTCCAAATCGACATCTTAACTGTCCAATTTAAGTAAGTCCAAAAGTTCAAGTGGAACTGCTTATGCAGCAAAGACTAAGTATTATGTAGCCAAGCGATGTTCAAGAAATCGATGTTCAAAAACCAGCCGAATCCAACAAATTGAAATCTATATTTATTGGCTAATTATATATTGGGGTATGGTTGACAAAAATGTCATACTGGTCAAACCCTGCAAAATAACCCCCCAAATGTAAAATCCTAAAGCCATTTCAAAGGTCTGTTGATGTGCAATTATCAGTTCTGTCTTTGTGTCAGCGTAGGAGTTGATTTGTTTTATGGATTTTGACGAGAGAGAGAGAGAGAGAGAGAGAGAGAGAGAGAGAGAACACTTCCATGGGCTGAAGTAATGCCATGGTGCTTCACAAGTGTCATTGCTGTTTTGTGTTTCATCCCTTAACAACCGGTTCCAGAGTGCAGCTTTAATTTTCCATCACGTCATCCATACATGAAGATATATGTTTGAGTTTGAACGTATTTGAGATGCATGCACATGATGAATAGGCCTACGACGTCGCCTATATATACCAAATAATAGGTGGGTACTTCCCACACGGTAGGTGTGGGAAGTTGACTGTAAATACTGGGACAATATTGTTTAAGCCAATTCTCTTATCACTGGGAAATTCAATTATAATTACTGCTAGGGTTTGTTTTTTATTGAAAGGGCACTTCTGTATTATTACTGTATTAACATCTGCTGAATGATCACAGAGTTTCCTTTATTCTCGTAACTGAAGCTCTCTGGGGAAACTCCCCAGAGAGCCCATCAACCTGCAGTATACAGCTGTAAGTCCCTGGTTCTGCATTCAACACCAGGTTTCATCTAAGGCAAAAACAACAACAAGGACGTGTGCCACTATTTGGCCTGATGTTGTGATTGTGAGTGTTCATTGCAATTAACCGTTATGGATTCAATTTATATTCTGTGGCCTTTAGTGTTGAAAAATAATAAGTACCAATTCAGATATATGTTTTTATAATTACCTTTTTTTCTAGTAGTAGTCAATTAATTGTGACCCTTCACTATAAGCAAATTACAGGGGCCAAATGAACGATTCCGATTAATTTGCAATCAGTTGTGCAGCCCTTTCATGTAGTAAACATCCAACACAGAAACCTCCCACATGCATCATTGGTTCCTCGCCTAATTGACTGTTTGTATGTTATTATTCAGAGACGCTGTATTCAGATGTATTTTTCACACAATATTCTATGCTGAAAGCTATTGGTCATTGTCATTCCATTGAACTGCCAAGAAATGAACCTCACCCTATATTCTGTGTCTACCCGGGTGCTTTTCTCATTGTCGTTTTCCACTCTCTCTATTACTTTAAAAATACTTAAAAATAAATATCAACGTCCTTGCTTCATTGTGTATCGGATAAAGCATCCAAAAACGTTCACATTCTTTCCAGAGTTCAAGGTTTAAACTTGAATGGCTTTGTTTTGCTCGGATGAAGCAGCACCAACGCTAACTATACTCGGGCTGCACGTCGTTAAAGCTGCTCTCCATCCCAGACGCTGGCGTCAGGTTCATCACGAGAAGGTTTCACTGGAGGGACCGGGGAGCATCCTGAATCCCAGAACACACACAAGAGGGCTAATCGGGCTCATTAACTCCGACTCCATGCCTCAGCCGTACTAATCCACCGGTCGCATGACCCCCGTCACGCACGGCGTTCGATGCATGTGCTCGCCCAGCTCCCTCTCCTCCCCGGGCCTTCCACCTCACCTCCTTCCGTTAAGCTCCACTGTCTGTCTGTCTCCCTGTTCTGTGTGAGCGCTGTATATCCAGTTCCACGAGATCAAGACGTTAGGGTGCCGACTCAGACGGACCTGCCCTCTGTAACAGCTGCTCCGTTATTGGTGACATAAGTGTGTCACGACAACGCAAGACATCTCGATTTCGGCTTTTTCTTTGTGTACCTAGTCGTCGATTAGGTAACGGTAAACAACCGATGTCATTGGGCGACGGCGCTCGTTCGGTGACCTCGCTCTGAGCACCTCGACCTAGTTTAACAATTCACTGGCGGGCAAAGGTTTCCCGATCCATGCGGTATACGACCCTTTTACACGGCGCCCTACGTCACCCTGGTCCCAGGTCCCTGTTGATGTCAGTGTGATGCGGCGTTCATGTGAAAGTGATAACTTCCGTCTGTGCTCCACTCCCGCTCTCCCCCGGTCGCCTAGCAACCGTCCACACTCCTGTGGTCGGCGCACAGGTTGTCGTTTTGAGATGTAACTTGTGGTCCGAGACGAGAGCAACACCCCCTCCTCTCTGAACCGTGGTGTGGTGTATGGATCCAGATCAGCACAACTGAACTGGTGTGTGTGGTTAACTGGTTACTGCATGTCACGCAGGATTTAACTTCACTTGTTGTATGTTAGGGGCCGATACCATATATCCGTGAAAGGCAAATAACAGCTGATTAAAATCGACCAACGTCCGATTTATTTGCTCTCTGCTGTGACCTCCTTTTAGAATCGAAACGAACCAGAACATACACACACATGGTATGTGGACGTAACTCAGCTCTCTGAATTTGCACAAAGGTTCACCTTTTTTTATTTTGTTTCTGGAAATGCACGATGAGACGGTGGAAATCCACATGAGCAGAATGTCAGAATATTGAGTCGAATTCTCTCTGAAAGCCCCCCCCCCCCCCCCTCCACACCCCCCCCGCTCCTATCTGCTAATGGATCTCGCTTAGCGGGGCTCTCCACAAAGTGAAGGGCCCCATTCAGTGCTGGTTCTGTCGTTTGGAGGGGTGCTGCTGAGAGTTAGAGTACTTCAGCCGTCATTAGAGGACTGGCTCTTCACCTCATCCTATATTTAATTGTTCCATTTCCTGGCCACCTTCTGTGCCCACGGAGCCTGAGTGGAGCCGCTCGTTAGAATCCACCATCAGCTGAAAGATCAAATGTGTTGTCAGGAGACTGTGTGTGTGTGTGTGTGTGTGTGTGTGTGTGTGTGTGTGTGTGTGTGTGTGTGTGTGTGTGTGTGTGTGTGTGTGTGTGTGTGTGTGTGTGTGTGTGTGTGTGTGTGTGTGTGTGTGTGTACACATGCCGAGGCTCCTGACAACACATTTGATCTTTCAGCTGCCACACACACACACACACACACACACACTTATCATTCAGCTGTTTCTGATTTGTATCCATTTCCGATGATTTGATCTTTTGATATTTTTTAAAATGTGTGCTCAAACTGAAAGTTTTATCTTCTTCTTATGTGAAGAAGACTCATTTCCTTTTTCTACAGCACTGCCTCCTCGAGGTTTAAAACGTTGTAGTAGATCTTGCCTTGCTTGTTTGACTCCTTGTTGAACAAGGAGAAAGTAAAGCCAGAAGACATCAGTTGGTACAATTCCCAACAGGAGTCTCTACCCAAAGTTAGAAATTGAAGATTTCTCTTTTTTACAGGCACTAACATGACAAAGAGACTTAATACCTGATGTAACCGTTCCCCTTACAATAGTTTCTGCCCTGAAAAGCGATTAAAAAAACAAAACAAGTTGGGATTTTGTGCCAGCCTTCATGATGTGTCGTTAGCGACAGGCACTAAGAAGAAAGTCTTCCAGCGGTAAAGATTACCTGTGTGCTTCTGGCCGTCCGCGGTGAGAGCACATGAATGTGTTGTGTGGGCGTCCCGCTCTCCACACCCCCGACCTCCCCGCGCTCACCTCCATTTGAACATTCCCCATGCTGTTGGATGTTGGAGGGCTTTATGTAACGCTGGTGAGTGCTCTCCATCGCAGACAGCGCAGCGATGCACACGGACCGCTTTGATGGAAACCGAAGCAGAGACATCAGACCTGCTGGATCCACAGTGAAATGAGCCGAGTACTGATTTGGAATTATTTCGGGTGTGGGCAGAACTTGATTAGTAGTTTGATTAAATTTAAAGTGTGTGTGTGTGTGTGTGTGTGTGTGTGTGTGTGTGTGTGTGTGTGTGTGTGTGTGTGTGTGTGTGTGTGTGTGTGTGTGTGTGTGTGTGTGTGTGTGTGTGTGTGTGTGTGTGTGTGTGTGGGGGCTTGGTTTCTCGCAGGCTGCTTCAACAGACCCCTCATTGTGGGGACTGGTTAATGAGTGATAACCGCTGAGGGGTCCTCAGTGTGAGGAGAGGCGCTGTGGGATGGAGACGAGGAGGGGAAAGGATCCTGGTTGATGGATGCGATGGTACTCCACATTGTTTACTGTGCCCACCTATTCGCATTTTTTAAGTGGGAAAGTTTGGTTGGACACAAAACCTATTGTGAAATGTAGTTCCATTAGACAAAGATTTAGTGTTGAAAAATAGTACTTGTGTGACTGCTGGTTTAGCACTGTCACGAATAATCTTCATTTTGATTGAGCAATTTGCAATTCTCATTAGCACCTGTTCCAGCATATACCTGTGTGCTAAGTCTGCCCGTGGGAATGTTTTGAATTTGAGGTCATTTGGAGGTTGAGTATGGCAGACGGCTAAGGATGCGTGCGGCAGAGTGGGAGAGAGAAAAAGACAACTTTAAGTATATATATTAAATGGATCGGTGCCACACACACACACACACACACACACACACACACACACACACACACACACACACACACACACACACACACACACACACACACACACACACACACACACACACACACACAGCGACATCCACCCACTCAGAGATTCTCATAGACCAAAACATGGACAGGCACAACTTAAAACTGAGCTGTTGTTTTCCATTGCCTCCCTTGCTACAGTTTGCTCTGTTTTCTGTTTTCCTGTTTTCTGTTTTCCTCAACCATATTTCAACTAAATATGGTTGAGGATGATGAAATCATCATCAAGTGTAAATTGTAATGAGCTTTTCTCCCATCTACATTCTAATTGCATGGTAATGAGATGATGGCCAGTTGAAAGAAGGTCTGTTAACATGAAACCACGGCGCCGTCTCTCTTAGCGACTACAGCTCATCGATGGCGATCGCTCCGTTTCCTCGACTGCCAGCGTGTCTCATGTGTCCTGAGGCCACCTTACATGAAAGGCTGCTCTCAATGACAACAGCCCTCATCGGCACGGTAACCCGCCACAGCTTCCCTTTTTATCAAGACGTCCTCGCAGCGTTGTCAGGGAAATGAGAACCGGTTGCCAAGGAAATGAGACTGTGTGTGCGGTGGTTTTTTGAGAGAGAGAGAGAGAGAGAGAGAGAGAGAGAGAGAGAGTGAGAGAGAGAGAGAGAGAGAGAGAGAGAGAGAGAGAGAGAGAGAGAGAGAGAGAGAGAGAGAGAGAGAGAGAGAGAGAGAGAGAGAGAGAGAGAGAGAGAGAGAGAGAGAGAGAGAGACGTTTAATCGAGCTGGAGCCTTACATACAGTATCTAAATTAGTCAAAAGTACAATTAATTTTAAATATATGATTTCCCAATTGCCTCCAAATGTAAGAACTATCTCATACCTACCATTCATGGTGTCATTTGCGTGTGTGTGGGTGTGTGGGCGTGTGGGCGATGCGCGTTTGAATCTGTGGTCCGTTATCCACCATTGGCTCGGCAGTGAAGTGTGTAAACCCATGCACCCCTGTTGAAAATATAACCAGTTCATTCATTAGGTGACTCACAATTCAATAAAGGCTCTTGGGCAATTTGAAGTCACCGCCTATGCTGAGGCTGCTTTCCGTGTTTCGCCGTTCAAGGCCTCGACTGCACCGGTAAGTCTTGACTGTGACTCACCTTCAAGAACTGAGTCTGTCAAACATGTCATGTCAGGCATCTACCAGCTCGACGTCAACGCACTAAAGCACTAAAGCTAAGCCTCTGCTGCTTGGGGGGGGTTTGCTTTGGCACCGGGGAAATACCCCGGTGCCAGACATCCTGTTTCAACATCGAGGACGCCTTTGGGGTACCTTGCACGGGCCGTGTGGTGGCAAGTGCAGGGCGGCTTTCACGAACGGTGTTCCCTCAGCCCAGCAGCGGTTCGTGTCCCACGTCAGACAAGGGCTGCATTCAGCCAGGAGGGGTGCAGAGCCGGAGGAGCCCAGGCAAGTGTAAACACGGCTGTGACGTCTGGACGAAATACCAAGGGGTTTTCTCTCTGCAAGTAACGCAGCGAGACCACGACTGGAACAGCGGCAGAGTCGTCTGTACTCGATTTTGAAATGACCGCCGGCCACTGCAGTTTAGATTTTTTCTTTTTTTTTTTTTTTTACAATATGTACGCTTCACTATATACCCATACGAATCAGTACTGTGCATGTGCTCAGGTTACATGAAACCCAGCCGGTGGGACGTGGGAAATGAGTGAGGTAACTACGAGCGGTGCTGAACAATGCTCTTTTCAAGAGCTGCTCAGAAAGTGCACGTGAACTACGAGGAAGTGAAGCCCCAGCGAGTGCAACTGGGGAGCCGGCACGCGCAGAGAGGAAAAGCATGCAGCAATAACGTTTTTATAGCCTGTTGAAGTCTAATATTTTCAGTTTCTTCTCAATGTCTTACGTGGCGTATGACTCCCTGATGTACTTAAGTCATCACTTCCTACATGCTGAATAATTCTCGCCACTGGTCGTACCAGCCAGAGCTGTTAGGCAAACACACCATTAAATCCACAACAGCTACCCTGTACTTTTCTGCATTTTAAACATTACTAATTTGTTCTTCAACCACTGTGCTACTAACACGCACACCTGAAACATTACCATTCTCAGACTTAAGGAGATCTGCTCAAGCTGTACTGACTTTACTGCGTTCGTGGCTTATTCATGGACCTCACCCATGTGTAACCATCAGGAGTGCAGCAAAGCAAGCTGAGCAGCATCTGGCGTGCTAACCAACGCTAATGACCCGAGAAACGAGTCCCCTGCCTCGCGGCGATGGTGGAGGGAAGGGCGGGGCGCTGGTCAGGACCGGAGGCCCCCCCCCCCTCCACCGCTACCACAGCCATCCCGGGCTGCTCAGAGCGCTGTGAGGTAATGCGATTCCGCTCTGCCGCAGTGCCGCCGACGCGCCTCAGCTTTGCCCCGGCACAGCTGGGAAGCTAGAGCTCGGTGGAACGTGGCCCCCATACGTCTGTCCCATCGGGGGATGGGGGGGGGGGGGGGGGGGGGGCAGAGCACCCTGGGATCCGTTCTGATTGGGTGGTCTGGTCAGAACATGATGTGTTGTGAGAAGGTGGTGTCGGTCACACACGAGCCACCAGCCCGTCTACGGTTCATTGGTTTGGAGCTTCGGGGGACGTTGTTCTGCCAATCGAAGTGTTGCCGCAGAATAAAGTGTTGTTCTCTGGCTTATCGCGCCCGTACGAAGAGACAGCTGGCGTGTCTCCGTCTGAACAAGCTGCTTGTTGCGCCCACTGAGCGCCCCGCCAACGGCGAGGAATACGCTTACGTAGCAACGGCACACTTGTGCCATCATTCCAGAATTGGATTAAAAGGCCTATGCAACGGAAGTCACATGTCTTTCTTCTTTCGTGAGGCGACTGCGTAAAACGTGTGTGTTGTGTGTGTGTGTGTGTGTGTGATGGCCCGTCCAAGCAGCCTGACCTGGCCGGAGTCGGACTGATTGGACTCTGGGGCTGGGTGAGGCTGCACACCTGTTGCACATTGAGTAATCAGTGTGCACAGGTTAAAGCAGTCATCCACACACACACACACACACTCAGAGAGTTCTCCCAGATGACGTCATGGAACGCCAGGCCAGACCGTGTGTCATTCTCGGCAAACCTTGACAATCAACCGGATCTTTGGACAGCACCACCCTGCGTCCTGGTGTGTGGAGGCGGAGTGTGACAGACACCTTAGGTGGCGTGTCACAGCGTGGACTTTGCTACAACGTGGTGGGGGCGGGACATAGCTTTTCAAAGAGTGGGAGGGTTTGTTGTTGTTGTGGTGGTTAGGGTAGAGCTCCGCCTTGATGTTGGAATCTGTCAATAACCAATCAAGAGCTAAGTATTCATTTATTGGGAACTTTGAGGAAAAAATTATCCAAAAAAAAAAGTATATGATTGTTTGATATTTGTACTGCAAAGTGATGTGATGATAATATACATAGATGATACATATATACATACATACATATACATATGAGACGGGTAGATTAATCGATGGCTAGATGCCGGATATATTGACCATACTAACAACCATACTTAGTCATACAAGGTGTGTGTGTGTGTGTGTGTGTGTGTGTGTGTGTGTGTGTGTGTGTGTGTGTGTGTGTGTGTGTGTGTGTGTGTGTGTGTGTGTGTGTGTGTGTGTGTGTGTGTGTGTGATTGAGTGGTGTTTTTTGGCTGCCATTGCAGTCACACCGGCCCCCTCCCTGCCTATTCACTAATACTTCTTTCACACACATTTCCCTCGCTAGTCCCCCGGTACACGGAGAGTGATGGATGTCCTGTTGGACCATAAGCAGCCAATCCCAGTCATTCCTTCCATTCAGTAACCCTGTGGGAAGAATGCAGTGCAGCACAGAACAGTGTAGAGACTGAACATGTACTGGTTTTAACAACACCTGGATCGTAGACACAGCTGGTGTGGCCACAGAGTGTTGCTCTGGGTCTCCGTGTAATTATTGGATTATACTTTCAGAGGAGAATGAATGGGAGCCAGTCAATTAGCAATAAATGGGACATTATTAAATTGCCATTGGTGTGAATTGACCCCCTGCTGTGAAATGATATCTTACTTTAGAGAAATACAATTTGGGGTGGCCTATGAACTCCCTTATCTATAGAGAGTCGATGCCTGTGGCTTTCTGTTGCAGTCATAGCTATTGGCAACATCTAAATTGGTTATCTTGAAGCTTAGAATGAGCTATTGACTAAGGCCTCTGATCAATTGTCAGAATGTATGCACGCCTGATTTCTGCAGGCTCAAAGCATCCGCTCTGGAGGAAATCGACCTCTCCTTTGGAAGAGATCTAGTGTTGTGTTCAGATTTTCTTCCCTTCCTTGCTGTGTTGTTGTGGAATTCTGCGAAATGAAGATATAAATACTAAGAAGTGCAGGGTTGGTGTAACTCTGCATGGACACATTCAGGGAATTTTAATTCCGCCTACAGCCTTAGTGTTAAGGCAATGAATGGCTGCAGCTGAGTCTTGGACTGGTGAGTCTATCATGGCTGTTTTGTTCTCTAAAGGGAGTTTTATGGGAGCTGGTGGTTGGCGATCTGCCTGCCACCAGTAGTAGAACTGCTCCTGCTTAAAAATACCCTCCTTGATGGCTTTCTCAACGGGAATTGCATCAGAATTACCATGGAGAATAAACAGGCATACATATTGTGTTGTTGGCGAAGTAGAAAATCGATCCATCGATTAGAGGTCCTAATAAAGGCCTAGCTACTGACGATTATCTTATTTTAATCAATCCTGTGAAGACGCCCACTGTGGGGGCTAATTCCCCGACAGGGAAGCAGGAAGGAGTGCAGTGGGATCGTCAGATGGCGTGCTACCGGATTGGATCATTACTGGGTCACCCTTGATTGTCTCGGTGCCTGATTGAGGATCGTGACCTTTGAAGTTCACCGCGCTCACGGCTGCTCCTCTGCGGCCCAGCCCCTGTCCAATCACTTGGGGAAAGAGGCTTTGTCGATTAGGAATAAAAAAAACATCACGTTTATTTTCCCGCACGCGACGGTCGTTACCCCCACCCCCCCCCCCCCCCCCTCCCCCCTGCGCTTAGACCTGGATTTATTTTTATTTGCACTACCCTTCTGTCAACGCAGGAACATAAATTTGAGCTGCCAAGGCCTGTTCACTTTAATCTGTTTTTGATGGAGACCTCGCCCCTTTGTACCAACAGCTTTGAGCCACTGTAATGGGGGCATCCAGAAGGTTTTTTATCTTGGGTTCATTTAGCCGTTTGCATATGAAACGAAGGAAGGATTCTCAAGGATTTTTTTTTGCGGTTGTAATTCAATTTCCTCGCCATGCCTTTCGGCTCATACGTGCATTCAAGGGTTAGGAGACGCAATATTAAAACGCTCATATTTAGATTAGATTGGATTATATCCAGAAAGAAACTAATCCTTCAATCAAACTTTTAGTAACTGGCTGAAAATGTAAACATTTCCTGGCAATGCTTCCAGTACACACACACACACACACACACACACACACACACACACACACACACACACACACACACACACACACACACACACACACACACACACACACACACACACACACAAAGGAGGTCACTCCATTTATAGCTTCTACAGAGATCTCCTTCCCCATGCTACCTCTAGCAGGCATTGCCGATTTCCAGTATGGCCTCCATTGTCTATGTTTCCAAAGAAAGCGGAAAGCTTGTTTAATGTGATCCACCGTTCAGCAGGAACCTGTGAGTTTGTAATGCTGATCTCTGCAGCATCAAAGAGGCCTTCTTCTCTTCTTCAGGTGAAAGCTTGTTGGCACTTTCCCGCCTCTATTACAGCATGGCACTTAAATAAAAGTGACAGTCGAGGGGTCACTGCGAGTGGAACAGGTACAGAATGAGTCACAGCCCTGTGAAGAACAACACGCGCTGAGAGCAGTCGGACGTCGTCAACACGCAGCAGATGGTCCGGTCAACAGATGAGTGGCTTTTAATGACCGAAGGGGAAAATTACCGTCACTGGACTTACTGGGAGCTGGTCCTCTTGACTCCCAGCGCTGACTCCGTCTGCTCTGTCCGGAATGCTGTTGACTCAGGCCTCTACTCCCAGGAATGTCAGGCTACCACTAACTTAACAAGCACTCCTGCCTGGGTGGCATCATGGCATGCAGCACCTCTTCAGAGCTCCGGTAAACCGTTCGTCTCAACGGACCCGTGTGGACTCGAGGGGTGGATTTGGTGGCCATGACGATCAACTTGAAATTTGCCGATTGCAGGAGTCAATCTCGGGACTAAAAACTCTAGATATAAATCTAAATATAAATTATGAAAGTAACCTTTGACCATTGTAGACTTGGTTGATT
The DNA here is from genome assembly GCF_964030765.1 of Micromesistius poutassou. Taxonomy (NCBI): domain Eukaryota; kingdom Metazoa; phylum Chordata; class Actinopteri; order Gadiformes; family Gadidae; genus Micromesistius; species Micromesistius poutassou. Next base: position 2,107,930 of record NC_140282.1, read on the forward strand.
TCCTAAAATCATAACACATGAGACCAGCAGCCTGTAAAGTGATAGCCTATGGGAACGCGGTTGTATATCTGGATAATAAGCTTGCTCCACAAGCTTCACAGGAAGTGAAACGCAGGCTACAGATATAAGCATCTCCCATGTAGCTTACATGTCAATGTTGTTGTCTGTCTTTTGTTTCACAAAGCTTAGTAGGATACTAATGGCCTCTCCTTCCTCCGTTAGACTAACTGTGAATATTGACTCGTGCAGAGCGTATCTCAGGGGATCCGGTGACATTTGATTATATGTTGGATTAAACCGGTCTTGGTTGTCCATACGGTCTGTGGTGTGATCCCCTATAGCTCCTTTCCTTAGTGCGCGAGTGAAAGTGTGTTGGCATTGGTGTTTAATTTATTTGACGTTCCTTTGCGTCTTAACTTACAGAACCGTCCAGAAAACCGTAAGGCTCCAGGATTAAGGCTCCAGGCGCCGAGCTTACGTGCCGTCGCGTCTTTCCTTGAAGGATCACATTTGGCATTGCAGTCGCCTAACCAATTAACAACAACTCTCATATAACGCTAACTAAGTTACCTTATATAAACTGAACACAATGACTTAACATATGTTTCACTATTCAAAATAAATCAGAGATCGGTATCGGATCGGCTGATCGCACACTAAAAAAGATCGGTGATCGGGATCGGCCCCAATAATCCTGATCGGTGCGTCCCTACATGGAAGGAACAGGCGCGCTACCCTCCTCGCGCACAGCTGTTATTGTTTGTGGCAGTGTCGGTGGAGGTCAGCGCTAGTAGCTAGGATGTTCCGGGGGTATGATTATGGTTTTTCTCTGGTTAGCCGAGGTGGAGCTAGAAAGCACTGGGCAAACATAAGAACCAATAGTTAGGCGAGATAGAGTGGCCCTACCGGTCAGCTGAGGCCGGCTAAATGTGGGGTTATGAAACCTTAAATGGGGATGTGGTTGCCTTGCGTTAACTGAAAAGAATACCGTCTCTTTCTCCTCTACACATGCCTCCCCTTCTGGGTAGAGAGGGTACTTTTAACTGCATTTTATTGGTCTCTGTTGCATAATGGAAAAAGAAGGAAACGCAACTGATTCAGTGTGAAATAAGAGAGAACTGGAAATGTTCAAATGTCACTTACACCTCCATCTCTAAAGGGGGTGTATGTGTCAGGTGACAGGGTGAGAGTGCATTTTTTTAACATCTCAGATCAACCCAAAAGAGGTAGGAAAATGACAGATCCAGCCTTCTATCTCTTCTATCTCCCCTCCTTCTGAAATGTGTCTCTGTGGGATCTGATATGTTTTGAATCACCCAACCAGTGTCGGGATGGATGTGGCGGTTGTGTGCGTGTCGCGCCGCGAGATGGACGGCTCAGCCGCCGCTGAAGACAGTGCAGAGCCCTTGTGCGCGTTGTGGAACGTGCAAACGGTTCCCGAGTGCTGAGGGGGGGGGTTTTCCCGCGCACGTGGCGTTCCCGGCCGCCTGGACTTCCTGTGTGTATTGTCAACACGGGCGGTCTGCGCTGCACCCGGCGCCCAGATAGCATCCTGCTAACGTGGTTAGCCTTCAGCGGCTAATTCAATAGCCCTGGATGCTGCCGAGGGGAGAGTGGCCAACGGCCCGGGACTGATTCAATCGCGCTCGCTGCATTGCTGTACATCTGTCCTTCATCGGCTGGTGACGGGACGCACGGCCAAACGTCCGGCCGCTCGTCTGCAAATGCTAATTCATTTCCTAATGTGTCGTTTTGTTTTCTAAGGTCTCAAAATGTCGTTTTTTTTGTGAACGCAGGTTTAAATATGGCATTAATGTATAGTTTCCAATATGGATTTTAATGTTTCCGTTTCATTTTTTAATGAGCATCTTCGTTTGCTCCACTCGTAGTGGTTGAATGTCGGCCAGGTTAAAAGGGACGTAAGGGTTGTAAGTGTGGAGGAACAGTCAAGTGTCCTTTTCATGCAGAATCCGTCAAACACGTTAGCTGTTCTGACATTGAATATTCCACTCGGCTTGCCTCAAATTGTCTGAGGTGTGGAACATCCGACACATCGTCGGACAAACCTTATGCAAAGCTATGATGACACCATCCTCACGCTGTCTCACGCCGATATAAACTAAGTTTTATGCTTCTAGTGTATACTTTATCACTTTAACATGGCCGTATTTTGATTTACGTCAATTTAAACACTTGCATTTCTTGCGCATGGTGGACACAACCTCTACCTGGATTCTAGAGCTAATCCTCGGGCTCCGTGGCCTCTGGGTGGGTGTGAGATGACCCTTGACCTGTTGACCTCTAACCTGGAATGACGTGCAGCAGGGGCAGAGACCTGTGGTTGCGTCCAGAGGTCAGGCATTGTTGTTGTCCCGGGCCAAAGGCATTCAGCGCTCGCACAAAGACTCCCGTAAAAGTAGAAGGATTTACTGTGGGACTGTCTGTGAAAGGGCTTTAATGAGGGTGTTGGTTTGGTTATAGTCTGGGCCAAACCACCTGGTGTGGGCTCTTGCCAGCGCATATCCTGTCCCCCGATACACCGTCGACAATAGGACGGTCTTCAAAGTGGTGTTTGTTCAACCGTCTCTGATTGAGAGTTTTTTTTATCCTTAACTAGGAACCATACTGCAAACCAAACCAAACGGGAAAAAAAGGGAAATAGTTTTGAAATGCAACACAACACTGCAGTACAAACACAGCGTTCTACAGAATGGATAATGAATGAAGAGTGATGATATTTCAATGTTAAGGCCAACCAGAAAATATATATATTTAAATTAATTAATTATTCTGGGTCCTTGGCACCACAGATATTTTTTTATCTACATCTTCACCTCCAACCCCCCGAGAATCACATCCATCATCAATCATCATCATCAATCCCAACATGCGATTAGGTAACGATTAGTTAACGACTTTTGGACATAAGTCTAAAAAGATGACAAAGGCCCGGATTCGTCTTCTTTCAGTCCTCCACCCTTCCACACACCGACCGCCTGCGACCGGCCGACTGATGTCACCGCTGTCCTTTCCTCTGATCGGTGGCGGCGGCGGTCAGCCAGGCCGCTAACGTGCCTCCCTGGGCCCTCCATTGAGAAAGGCCTTGCCGGACAATGGTGTGTGATGCTAGCCCTTCATTCATCAGAGCTCTGCTCAGAGACCACCGCTCGGTGGAAACAAATCCGCGGACCGGGGGACTCTGTTTGCCATGGCAACTTAAGAACTGGAGGATAAAAAGAGTTGTCAGGCCCGGGGAACTGTTCTAAAAGACGAGTGTCTGGTAAACAAGTCCTCTGGCCGTCTGGAACAGTCCAGAAGCCAGGAAGTCCTGCTGTGCCCAGTGCCCGGAATCCTGCTCCTTTGAGATGGACATGAGGGAGGTGGAGATGGTGCTGTCACTCTCTGGGTGTCCAGCCCAGAGGCATTCGACCAGATCATGTGGCTGATCAGACAGAAAACGATTTTCAGAAACGTGGTTTATGCACTCATGTAGTGGTTGTTGTTGTTGTTGTTGTTGTTTATAGCGATTCAAAATGAACTGGATGATTTCAAAAGCGTATAACACAACGTTACAACGGGAGGTAGGAAACGCTCAACATTAACAACCTTAAACGCTCAACAACCTTATAGCAGGTTTTTGTGACCCATTGGCACTTGAATATCAAAGACACCCAAATAAACCATTGATGGTGGAAAGCTAATCGCCGCTGGGGCCCGTATCGGGAGTCGCTTAAATCAGGGGCCCTGAGTGGAGATGAGGACGAGGACGACGAGTGATAAGAACGATTCCCCTGTGGCCCACGATAGCGCCGACCTCGTTTGCTCTCGCAGCCAGATATCATCCTGATGATCTGAGCTCCGGACTCTGAGCTGGACGCCCCCCCCCCCCCCACAGCACCTAAAGGGGGGTCTCTGGTCGTGTTGTTCCCCGTCCTCTTCTGCCGTGATGGAGTGGTGTTGGCAGCGTGCAGGTGTCTTGTTAAGAAGGTGTCGCGGTGGTACGGGGATGTACCGTCGCTCTCGCCTCGTTTCCTTTTCCGTGATGTCAGCGGCAGACTGGTGGGCCCCGCAGTGGAGCGTGAGAAGGGCTGTTAGGTCCGCTGGGGGGGGGGGGTGAGGTACAGTCGTTCTCTGAGGAGGCCGGGTGAGGGGTCGGTGAGGTATAGTCGTGGTATGCAGTGCGATGCAGAGTCAAAAGTGAGGGAGGGTAGACCGGGTCACCATCTCATGTGAGATGCCAATCATCTGATTGGCATCTCACATCTGATTGGCTTCGGTGCTTTAACAGCAGGGGGATTCACCCACCCCCACTTTGTTTATATCTGGTGTTATTTGTTTCAGTGTTTACTTGGATTTGTAGCTTTATGTGCGTCTTTTGGGGTTATATCAGTAGATGTGTATCACTATGAGTTCCTGTGGCCTTATCCTTTTTTTTTTTTTTGCATCCATCTCATTATCACTCTTGCATTAAGTGATTGCGTGTGTGTGTGTGTGTGTGTGTGTGTGTGTGTGTGTGTGTGTGTGTGTGTGTGTGTGTGTGTGTGTGTGTGTGTGTGTGTGTGTGTGTGTGTGTCTACATTGTCTCAGGGGAAGTACTATCTCTATCAAGTCGTCCTCTGCCCTTGTTCCATTGACCTCTTAAACGGAGCGGTGTTATATGGCATCTGCTGCTGTTGCTATGGGAGGGCCCACCGAGCAAACACTTCCTACACTCTAGATGAGCCATATCAGCGACTGGAGGAAATGAGCTTTCTATTGACCGCAGAGCGCAAGTTTCTGTTTTCTCTCAACCCTGCGTGTCCTCTGGTCTCTACGACGCAACAGTTCAGCTTTCAGAATTTAATATCCACGTCTGAACATGGAATCCCACTTGTATTGGTTTCTTCTTGGGTCGGCATTCTGGCCAATAACCACCAGACTTTTGACATCTGTAAAAGAAAAATGTTATGAAAGAGAGAAAACAACCTGGGCGTTAGTTTTCACCCTGCTGTTCCTCTGTGATGCTAACCGTCCAAAGACATCAGAGGAGGCTGCGTCCACAATGAACAGAAATCGGCCGCGGTGCGGCGGTGTTTTCATTGCGGCGGTGTCTTTCTGTTGGGTCATTGTGTAGGGGTTTCGTTGAATGTGGCTAACGATCGGTTCACAGCACTGCGGGGGTATTGATTTGCAAACCGTAGGCTGTGGGCCATGTTTATGAATGGTCAACAGAAGTATGCCTTGAAAGCAGAAGGCTGAGTCGATTGGTTGGCTTCCAGCAGAGGAACAATAGACTGCCATGCAGACTTTAGTGTTTATTTTGGTGATAGAAATGTGAGAAAATCCCGTAAACTTGAGACGTCAAGTTTCCCCGCTGCTGCTGCCGTCTATTGCCGTCAAACCCAACAAAAGCAATGTGCTTTTATCTAACTGGATGTCACAGTCACAGCTTGTGGGACTCAATGTGTGCCCCGGTAGCTTCCAGAGACAATACAACTTTCATCCGTGACGCCCTTGTATTTAATAAAGAAATGTAATAAATCTATAAAACTATTCCCCCCGGTCTTTAGTCATCCAAGTAGCACGTAGGTTAATGGGTGCATGTTTAGTCTTTCTTCACCTCAGCCCACATAGTGAGACAGTGAGTCGTCGGGAAGGTAATGAATTTCGGACTTGCCTAAGCCAAGTTTGGAATCGCATCTCAAAGCAAAGCCGTGACCAATCACCACACATGCCCCCCCAGACACCCATGATGACATGTTCACTTCCTCTGACCAGCCGCAGCTGTTGGGCTGACATGTCATTACTTCCTCGGCAGTACCACCTGATCACATACTTTGAATCACTATATCGAAAAGATGGTGTGTGTGTGTGTGTGTGTGTGTGTGTGTGTGTGTGTGTGTGTGTGTGTGTGTGTGTGTGTGTGTGTGTGTGTGTGTGTGTGTGTGTGTGTGTGTGTGTGTGTGTGTGTGTGTGTGTGTCAAGCTTACCATGACATCACTGTTGACAACATTGTCTTAACGTCTCCCTCCCTGTTCTCCCCCCCTCCGTCCTCTCCCCCAGGTTGGCCTCTCCCTTTGTCCGCGGCGAAACCTCAGCAGACCCCCACAGGGTCGTCCACGCCGGGCCTCCTTACATCCTGAGACTCCCCAGACGCCTCCCAAGAGTTCAGCCTATCCCCGGACCTCTCCCTCCTCCTACCCTCCTGTGAACGCGCCTCTCCTCCCATTCAGCGCGGTCCGGTCTCAGGGCTACAACTCTGGGGAGAAGAGGGAACAGTAGCTGGCCAACCAGGAACCACCGCTGCCTGCCAGCGACAGACAGTGGACAGCGGGCGGACGGAGAGAGAGAGAGAGAGAGAGAGAGGGAGGGAGGAAAGCCCCTGGAATCAAACTGAGAAATAGGAGAGGAGCGTTGTGGAGGGGAGATACCACAGAGCCCTCACTGCAGGGAACCGAATGGCCGTTTCTTCTCAGGCCAGGAGCTAGCCAGCGACTAACATCACCACTGGAACCGTGGATCTCCGCCGCCGACCGCCCCGCTGACGGAACCCCTTCGCGTTTAAACCAGCGGATCAGGCAGCGCGGACGGAACCTCTGCCGGGGGGGGGGGGGGGAACCGCCTGGTTTTGATTTCCTCCACAGGGTTTTGTTTGTTGTACTCTGGGCCAGCCGCGGCCGACTGCTATGTGTGAGACGCAGCGGGGGCCATGCCAGCCAAGGGGAAGTACCTGTTGAATGACCTGGAGCTCAAACATGAGACGCTGTACCGCAAGTTCTCCTGCATCAGCCAGTACCAGCCGCTGGCTCTGCTGCTGGGCCTGTCCATGCTGTCCTGTGCCATCCTGCTCGTGCTCTTCTTCTCGCTGCAGCTGGTGAGTCACACTTTGCCCCGGTCGAACCCCCCGATCCCTGCTCCTCAAGGGCCCTGGACGACGCAGGTTTGGACCTCTGCCGTCCTCGCACCAGAGACCGAATTTATTTTATTTAGCATTATTACAGACGTGGTATTTCAATTTCCAAAATCAGATATTGTTGCACAAATCAGTATTGTGTGTGTGACACACACACACACACACACACCAGGGTGTTTGGTTCTCTACCGTCCCCGAACCGGAGACGATATTGATTCAGAAATGGATTGATGATGAATTAATCAAATCCATTCGTCAAGCCATTCTATTCCAAAGCGCCCGGGCAGATCGATCTAAAACGACTTGCGTCAGCTCAAACACAGCCTGACCTGAATGTCAATCGAATGGCGGGAGGTCACAACGGGGAATGACATCATGTAGACGTCTACAATGTTTACCTCGCTGGGGATCCGAGTACGTTCAGAGTCAGAGTCCTCCTGAGGCTCAGCGTGATGGCACTGTTTGCTCGGGACAAACACATACACACGCTCAGCCCCAAGCCTCTAAATATAGCACAGGTCATCATTAAATAGGGCCATGAATTGCTGTCTCAACCCAGGTGATTCTGGAGATAACGGAGATTAACACACATCAGAAACACAATAAGAATCCTTCATCTTGTTGAGAGGTAAAGAAACTGGGAGAACTCTCCTTTGGGGACTTCCTTAGACGAGTGGACGCTGGCTCCTGATCCAGTTGGTCTGATTGTTTTGATTCAGAGGTCGTAATAGGTAGGCTACGAAGGGTTGATTGAAGAGCAGATGATCTAGAACCTCTTCAAGACGATGGAAGTCTACAGCAAGTAGTACTGATGTACAGCTTGTGAAGGTCTCCGGGTTGGATGATTGATTATTGTTATTGCTAAAGGTTGTAAAAACAAAATATTCTATTTTTTAATGGATAGAGATGTGTTGATGTATAGTAATAATTTACCTAGGTCCTCCATGGAAACTGACAATGAAGCTGACAGGAATTCAGTGCCTTGCTCAATGAAACTTCCCTAGTGTTTGATCCCACTTTAATTTTGTGTGATGCTGAGGCAGAACAGAGAACCATGCATATGCAGATTCCATTACAGTACTTTCCTGGAAACTCCACTCCCTTTCTCCGTCTCTTCAGAGATGTGTGTGTGTGTGTGTGTGTGTGTGTGTGTGTGCGTGTGTGTGTGCGTGTGGACAGCTAGGGGTTGTGCCAGGCCGGGGTGAGCTGGGGGAATTTGTGCCAGTGTTGGATGAGCAGCAATCATCTCATCGAGAGCGCTGTTATCCAATCACGGACACCTGACGGCGGGCACTCTGGAGCGCCACACAGGCTGAGCTTTTGTTCCAAGTGGCCCCTCGAAACCGGGCAGTTTCGGCCTGTGAGAGTCGATGGAGGGAGACAGGGAGGGAGGGAGGGAGGGAGGGAGGGAGGCTGGGAGGGAGGGAGGAAGAGAGGCTGGGAGGGAGAGAGGCTGGGAGGGAGGGAGGGAGAGAGGCTGGGAGGGAGACAGGGAGACAGGGAGGGAGGGAGGCTGGGAGGGAGGAAGAGAGGCTGGGAGGGAGAGAGGCTGGGAGGGAGAGAGACAGGGAGGGAGGGAGACAGGGAGGGAGGGAGAGATGGAGGCTTGGATGGAGTGAGAGAGGGAGGGCTGGGGTTGAAATATGGAGGTGGGCTGGAGTGGACTGGGTATTGGGAGTTTTACTGAGAAGACTATCCCAGAAGTGCTTGCATCGGGGGACAACCTTTTGATAAATGAAGCGGGTATTTTATGTAAAAGGAATCTCAACAGGAGATAAAAAATGCCAAGAAAGCCAAGACAAGTTTACAACCGAGTTTAAGTGTGTGTTTATCTCCTTAGGTTCATAAACAACTTTATCCATAACGTTGATTATACTCCTCATTAGCAGATTTTTAAGAACAATGTAAATTGCCACGGTATTCATACGATGTAATCATTATTCATAGTAGTACTGGTAGTGGTGGTAACAGTATCTATCGATGATCCACAATATACATACACAACATCCATTTCATTTTAATATGCACATAATTTGCCAGGACATCCTTTCAACATCCTAATGCATGTACAATGTACATGAATCCCTTACTAATGATGCATTAGGATGTTGAAAGGATGTCCGTGTTCATTGTACATGCGGACTCATGGCTGACCGAAATGACATCATGTTCTGCAGAAGAGGACATCGGGCGGAACAGTCCAGGGCACACAGGGAACAGAGCTCCACGTGGTCCCCCTCTCCATCAGCACACTGCATCCAGTCCGGCGGATACATAATGCACTGTGGTCTGATGAACACAAGTGTTTATTGAGTTAACGTCCTCGTAAAGATGCAGCTGAACAACGTGTCTAATGTATTGTGGTCTGTGTGGCGGTGGACACTGCTGAGTGGCCTTTCTGAAAAGGGCTTTTTAAAAAAAAAAAGTCAGTTTGAATAAATAACACGACACAATGCACCGTCATAAACACAGAATCCGGTATATATTTCTCTGTGGCAGAAAGTAATGCGAAATCCACGAGGCGACACACACAAAAGTATCACGGAACGATGAAGGGGAAAAAAACTGCCGCCGGTCTTTGTTGCTTTATGTTTCCATGGCAACCGGACGACGAGATGGCCTTCCAGAACCTACTCTCACTCAAACGCGTACTGCAGTCGCTCACACCGCCACCTTCAACAATCCTTCGCTCCTTTGTCCATGATTTCATTTCCTCCAGCGAAAGAAGGTTAGGCTGGCTCCTCAACTCCCATGTTTCCGACGTTATTCCACTCTCTGTCCTGAACCAGTTACGGTCCTGGCTCTTGTTATTGTTAAGCAAATCTTACCCAATGCCAACGCCCAATATACATTGTATACCGTCCCTCACTCACTCTCCCATAACTAGGAAAGTATTGTTTACACACACACACACACACACACACACACACACACACACACACACACACACACACACACTCGATCCTTCCAGCTTGGGCCTCTCAGTACAGTATGGGAACCAGGACGACTGTGTGCTAGCCGAGCAGCAGAACCAGAGCCAGCAGAACATGACGCACATGTAGATGTGTTGGAAGCCCCCCCTGATCCCCTCCTAAGCCCCCCCCCGGTCCTCTGGCTCTCCCCCTCCCCGGCGGTCAACGCAGAGGTGAGAACGGCCTCACTGAACCCCGTTACCGCAGCGTGTTGGCTTCAGTGTTCAGCGAGCGTGCGGATAGGAGGGGATTCGGTGTTTGCAATTAAGCTGCAGTTGGTCGTCTGAAGAAAAGAAAAAAAAGCACCAGGATCAGTCCTATGGACCGCTGGTCACTGAGGTGTCGTTGGAGGACCAACACAGGTGTCGCTCATAACACTAATTATGGGTCTGCTGCTTGTTACCCCGTTTACACGTACATGGTTTTTTAGAAAAACGTAGACATTTACCTTTGTTTGTGCCCTTCTTTTACACGCAAATGGGGAATTCGCCTCGATTCTTTCTAAAAAAAAACCTGAGGCCAGAGTGTAGATTTTGGAAAACTTTGGTTGCACGTTTGCATGTAAACTGAGAAAAAAATTTCGCCAGTTTTCGGCAGCCGACAACGTCACAGTATGCTCCAGAACTTGGCACACCTGCGCCAAAAGTACGACCTATGTTTACATTTTCATTTGGGGTTCTGATGTGGCTGACGTGGGCATGAGCTTCTCGTTATACTGCCACCTACAGTTTTGGAATGTCCTGGCGGCATATATACACGGGTTAGTGTAAACGAAAACTTTTCTGAAACCTGACAGGTGTGCACAATGTTATTTTCGAAAACAGAGGGGGTGAAATGACCGTTTATGAAAATAGCCGTCCACGTGTAAGCGTAGCCTGAATGTACCAAGGAAGGCACTAGCAGAGTAATGAGTGAGGATTAGCATGCTACCAGGGTCTGTAGGGCACGGACATCAGGGAATTGGGTTTACGTTGTGCCAAGTCACGCATGAGAAACACTGGGTTAGTTTCAAACACAACGTCTCCCTATAATGAGAAATCCTTTCACGATTAATTACTAAACAATGATCGGAAAAAGATGACCAATAACATTACAATGCTCCTATACTTCGCAATTACTGAAATGACGGCGGTCACTGCGATTGGATGTCTCGATGTAAAAGCCCCATTGGCAATTTAAGTGGAAAATATACAAGCGTACAAATCCCCTAATTTGCCCACTGCTGAAGAAAGACGATTTGTCAGTGAGACAGTGTTCTCGTTGAGCAGCAGTCGTCCAGCATGTCCCGTACACTCTCCTATTCAGTGAAAGGACACGGACCTTGAGACAACATAACACGCGCAAATAACAGATGGTTCAGACCTTAAACTGCAGGCATTCAAGCAGCCGTGTAACAACTGGTTGTGCTCAAGGTCTCCATCGAACCTCACCATCGTGAAGAGACTGAATGAAGTGCACACACACACAGACCAAAGGTAGATTGAGAAGGGTTTGAATGGAAGACCAGCGGCTGTACAATGAGGCCCGTAACGCTCCAAAGGATCCGGGTTCAGGGCTGTGCGAGGCAGCAGTCATTTATGTCCTCAATCTATATACTACTTTGTGTCTCATAAAAGACGCCTCCGTCCGTTCTCTCGTTAGCTCTCTCCCTCCCTCCTGCCTTCGCTCCTCGTAATGAGGCTCTGTGTCATGTCTTTTAATGTAATTTCATGGCATATGGTCCTGAAATGATTAGGTGACATTAAGATGATATATTCAGCATTGTTAAGGTGTGTGTGTGTGTGTGTGTGTGTGTGTGTGTGTGTGTGTGTGTGTGTGTGTGTGTGTGTGTGTGTGTGTGTGTGTGTGTGTGTGTGTGTGTGTGTGTGTGTGTGTGTGTGTGTGTCTCTCTTCCCCCCCTGCAGAGTGCTAACAAGCACTGCGCCTTCGTGGCGGTGGTGAGTCTGAGCCTGGGCGTGTTTGTGGCCGTGTTCTTCCTGGTGTGCACGGACACCCTGACCCAGCGATGGCGGCGGCTGCTGGGCCTGGCGGTGTGGGCCACCCACCTGGTCATGGCCTACACCTTCATCTTCTGCGGGCCGCTCATCCTGCCCTGGGACCAGGTGAGCCCTCTACCCTAGAGGAGTCAGTAGGGCTCTCACCGAGTGGTCACCGGCCTTCCGATGGCCGACACGCTGGGTTAAGACGGTGAACGTCCCGGTTCACACATTGACTCAGATGAAGAAAGGTTCATTTGTTCTTCATCAAGGGTGAATTCTGCACGTGTGGATCTCTGCACGCGGGCATGCACTCACACACACCCACGCAGACAGACACATACTCACGCAACACTCACATCTTTTGAGTTACGTCTCTCGCAAAGGCCGAACGCAATTCAGAGAAAACATGAACGGGGAGGACGAGAGAACCGGTGACATTCGGTCGTGTTCCCTCTCCGCGTTGTGCAGGTGCCGTACTTCCTCTTCATCATCTTCACCGTCTACACCATGCTGCCCTTCCAGCTGTGGGACGCCGTGGTGCTCAGCGTGCTCACGTCGCTCTCACACATCCTGGTCCTCACGCTCAACTTCACCGTCGTCAAACGGCCCCACCCCCCGGACCTGGCCCGACAGGTGAGTCATAGCCTAGACCCCGGACCTGGCCCGACAGGTGAGTCATAGCCTAGACCCCGGACCTGGCCCTGGCCCGACAGGTGAGTCATAACCTAGACCCCGGACCTGGCCCGACAGGTGAGTCATAACCTAGACCCCGGACCTGGCCCGACAGGTGAGTCTGAACCAGGTTCTTAACACGATTCGAGAGTTTTATTTGTCACATGCATAGTATATAGCAAGTTTACATGCAAGTATACCGTGAAATGAAAAGTGCCGCAGAAGCAGTGCAATATAAGGTGAAAAGATGAAAGATACAACGTGATTTAACGAAATAGCAAAGCAGTTATAAATATATAGCAGTGGTATGCTATTGCAGCATGTAAACAGTGTAAAGAATGACATGGCATCACATAACATGAACATGACACAACATAACCCTACTGGGCTCAATAGGTGGTAGACTCAACGCATCCATTTCTTTGTAACATAACTTCTAGATGTTAACATGTGAGGCCTTGTGGCCTTGGAAGATGGTGTCTTCCCCTGTACACCATTACTTACCCTGTGTGTGTGTGCGTGTGCGTGTGTGCTTCTGTGCGTCTGTGCTTCTGTGCACGTGTGTCCGTTGCGTTGCGTGTGTCCTACAGCTGTTGTCCAACGCGGTGGTGTTTCTGTGCGGCAACGTGGTGGGAGCCTTCCACAAGGTGCTGATGGAGAAGACCCTGCGGCAGACCTTCCAGGACACCCTGCGCTGCCTCCGGATGCGCATGAAGCTGGAGATCGAGAAGAGGCAGCAGGTCAGTGAGGCTCCACCCCCAAACACGCGTGGAACGATGTGCGCACACGTAACTCTGTTCACCGGTCGGATCTACAGCTCACGTAACTCGACAGAAGAGATCCACCGCACCGTATATATCTGAGGACAGATGTATGATGCAACATGGAACAAAACACCTGCGTGATGACCTAGTTCAAGGCTCTCAAAGAGCATTGGCTGAATCTGGCTAGCATTAAGGTTTGTTTGGGTTTTTTGGTTCATGTGATCTCCTAACGTACGTCTGAGGTCAGCCTTCCCCTGGGCAGAGACGTTCACTCCCGATTCCCCGTTTCTTTACAAACCAAACCAAAGACAGAATCACTATGTTGTGGTTTATTCCGTTACTATCCACAACTGGGAAAACAAATTGTTTCCTTCTGATCACTTACTGGGACTTTAGTATTTTATTTAAAGCTTTTCAGTTTAATTTGTTATAATACCCCCCTCCCCCTTATTCTTGAAATAAGATTTTGGATTCTGGGATTTTTGGGATGTGTGTTGTGTAAAAAATAGACGTCCTTTCTTTCACCGTACACACACAAGGCTCTAGCTAATGCACTAACACGTCTTCACGTGGTTTAGCTGATGCAGGAAGCTCTCCGTCTGCGTTTTACGCCCACAGCAGAAGATCACGTGCGTCGTGTTCTTCACACGAGCAGTGGGGGTTCCCCTTGGTCATCACGCGAGCCAGCGAAGCCATTCCTAGTTCAAAAGAACTGCCAAAATGATCATTAGGCTGTGCAACGCCGCAAGCCTCTTCAAATCCTCCCCAAATGGACGTCAAGTGAATTTAAACACGGTTGGGAGTAAACAGCAGAAATACAGGAGTCATTTTGTATTTATTCACAGAATTCACAGTGTAATGTAATCCTTGTGGTGACTGTTACTGATATGCACAAAATCTTTGTCTTTGTTAGTTGACACATGGTGTCAACAAAAAAGCTGCAAAACGTAACAAGTACTTCATGATTAATGCGCGGACAGCCCCACTGCTGTTTGGACCCTCAGGCTACTCAAACAAAGAGGCAGTTGACAGGAAATACAGTTTTTAGAAATGATCATGGTCCCAGCTGCTGGCTGGTTTCGGCAGTGAGCCGAACACACTGATAAGCCGCTGTGATTGTGATATTGCTGGTGAGTCTAATCCATACCTGCTACCACAATGAAATGTCTGATAACAGTTTTCTCTTCTCCAATGCGATAAGATGATTATTCTTTATTAGGGTCACTTAGTTAGAGTGAGTCACTGATAAACAACGACTGCACTTCCAACAGCCCATGTCTTGGGCCTACTTGTTGGGTAGTTGAGGGCTAGGCGTTTGGCCGGTGAGAAGTTAGCTAAGTCCTATCGCAACCTGCCCTTGGCAGTCCTACAGAGAAGTCGATTTGTCTTTGGATGAAACTTATTTGATCGTAATGTGTGCTTTAAGATAAATGACATGTGCGACTCTCAAGTGGTCCAGTCACCTTTTGTTCCTCAACGGTTTGTTTTGACTCCGAGGACATAAAGACCACTGAGGAGCCAGGGCCGTTGCCTAGCATCCCAGAAAGGAATGATGTAATCAGTAACCTTTGAAAGCTTTTGTTGTGTTTTTTATTGTGTGTTGACACTGAAAAATGGGAGTTAAGAGCAAGGGTTGTGCCAAAGTGCATAAAGACATAGTGTGGACCGGAGGAGAGACACGGCTCCTGAGGGATACCGCCCGGACTACTGGTCTAACTTTTCCCACATGCCTTTCATTGGGAATACAGAAAACAAACTGGTTCTCATTGGGATTCTGCTTCCTCTGCTCTGGTTCAGCTTTTCTCAACGTCTTGTGGTTCAATGGTATCAAAAACATTTTATTGGTGAATTTTCCCTTCTTGGAAATGACCACGCACGCACGCACGCACGCACGCATGCGCACGCACACAACACACAACACACAACACACACACACACACACTCTCTTTGTTGGATGTACTGGTTTTTGTTTCTTAAGAAATGTGGCATGTTTGTTCTATCGGGCCTATATCTATATTTACTCTGCCACGTAGTCCACTGTAAAGAATGGATTATGTTAAAAGCATTTTCTAGATAACTTCAGACGTTCAGAGCTCCACTCGCAAAGTCACATGGTCTACCGTCAATCTTCCTCCCATCTCTGCTATTTATTTATTCAGAAATATAGAATTTTTTTTCCAGGAAGTGAGATTATGTTTCCCATGCCACATAGAACAAAACACCTGCATTGTTACCTGCTTCAAGGCATTAAACTGGCAAGGTATTCAGGTTTGTTTGCCTTTTTTTGGTTCATATTGTCTCCGACCGTACATCTGAGGAGAGCCTTCCCCTGGTCAGACACTCCTGTTCCCCTACTTCTTTGAAAACCAAACCAAGGACAGAATCACATCAATGTGTTTTTTTCCCCATCAATATCCGCAACCGTGGAAGCTAATTGTCTCCTTCTGATCACTTAACCTCGACACCTAAAAGTAAATTTATTTGTTTTATTTTAGTATTTTAACTATTGCTTTTCAGTTTAATGTTTTTATTATTTTATTATCCTTATTCTTAAAATAAGATTCTGGATTTTATGGATGCGTATTTTGTAAAAAAAAAAAAATAGAGTGCCGTCCTATTTTTCACCATATTTGTTTCATTTTAGTATTTTATTTATAGCTTTTGTGTGTCTTTTTTTGGTTCACACAATCTCCTTCCGGGCACCGTATTCTTCAGTGGTCCATTAGCTACCTGCCTTGATGGAAGGCTTCATGCAATCCATTATCAGGCAGCATGCGTTCCAAACTACCGGGACATGGATCGGGGCCGTGCGTTCACACAGGATAGATGCCCGCAGGTACAGAAGGACCGTTATGTAATGGACAGATACCGCTCACGTAATACCGCTCACAGTAATCTGGCCGGATGAGGAGTCTGGATATATCCTGGTTATTGCAGAGAGGAAAAACCTGGAGCAAAGGGACTAGACTCACTACTGGCGGAATGCATCAGAATGACCCCTTGAACCTGATAGTGGATGAGGTGTAACACACACACACACACACACACACACACACACACACACACACACACACACACACACACACACACACACACACACACACACACACACACACACACACACACACACACACAAAATGTAAAGCGCTTTGGGTACCTAGAAAAGCGCTATTTAAATGTGACTAATTCGTGTTCTTGGCAGCCTTCCATTGTGTTCCCCAGCAAACAAAGTCTTTGAGGGCTGTGCCGCCGTCTACTTTTGACCTTTTTTAATGGAGAACCACATGACATGAAGTGTACCGTTGTGTACCGAGTGAACCTGCCTCACGATGAAAATAGCTAGGCGGAGGTATCCCAGCCTTGTGGAATTAAGGTGAATGTTCACCAATGACTGTGCTTTGGGCTTTTTATAGTACTGTTATTAGCGCACTACAAGGGACTTAAACTAGCAGGTCTCTGCCTCTCTGTGTTTATCCGAGGCTCGTTAACCAAAACATCCATGATAGGACTGTTTCTGTGACTGGAGCCTGACGCCGAGTCTTTGGAGGGAGCGTAGGAGCACTGATAAAAGCACAGCTACACAAACAAGACCGTCAAACCCGTGTAACATCAGAGACGGCCCATATCGGGCATACGGACTGGATGCAGCCAGCGTCTCTGGTCCAACTCACCAGAGAGTGGTTGTGCTGTACAACAGCCAGCCTGTGACGTGCCTCCATCGGTCTGATCCTCTTATTGTTTAAATATATCTTAAGCGTTTAGGTATGCATGACATGGCATTGATGAGATGTTCTGCGTTACGTGAACAGAACAAGTACATGGCAGAGTGATTGGTTGTGAGATGAGATGCACCTGTAGGATGGGGTCAGAGGTCAATGCCACAGTTCTCTCACAGTGATTGCACATAATCCCACCTTTTGTCCCCGTCTGTGATGTGTGTGTGTGTGTGTGTGTGTCTGTCTGTCTGTCTGTCTGTCTGTGTATATGTGTGTATATTAGAGGGGAGTGTGTGTGTGTGTATACATTGGTGGTGTTCATATGTGTGTGTGTGTGTGTGTGTAAATTTGTGTTGTTCATGTGTGTGTGTGTGTATGTGTGTTTGTGTCTGTATAATCATGGTGTTCGTGTGTGTGTGTGTGTGTCCTTAGGAGAGCTTGCTGCTGTCCGTGCTGCCCGTCTACATCTCCATGAAGATGAAGCTGGCCATCATGGAGCGGCTGCAGGAGTGCAAGGACAAGGAGGAGCAGCAGCGGCTGGTGAAGGACAACAACTTCCACAGCCTCTACGTCAAGCGGCACGAGAACGTCAGGTAGGACGACCCTGTCCCCACACACACACACACACACACACACACACACACACACACACACACACACACACACACACACACACACACACACACACACACACACACACACACACACACACACACACACACACACACACACACACACACACACACACACACGGAGCAGTCGCAGGTTTCAGGTGCCTTGCTCAAGGCCACCTCAGCACCTCACCTGAGGACACAGGAGAGTGCTGCACAACTACTCCCCCCCCCCCCCGTCCCGTCCACATTTCTTGCCTACCGCTCGGGATTCGAACCGGCAGCCACCCTGCGGTTACTGGTTCAACTCCTTAACCAGTAGGCCACGGATGTTTCTCCCGTCCCTGTCCTCACTCACCTTAATTGCTTTCACCTGTCCTGCATTATCGTTCCCCTCCTAGTGTATTCAGTCAACGTTTCCCTTCCTCTGTGCAAGTTCGTCTTTGTTCTTTGTTTCAAGCGTCAAAGCATTTTCCGAGTGATATTTACCGTTCCCGGTTTTCTGATTCCTGCCCGTCTACTCCCGTCTACGTCTCTGCCTTCTCCCTCGTCAACTGATTTCCCGCGTACCAAACTATCTGCTAGTGAAGACCAGACTTTTTTCTTTTTTTTTCCAGACTTTTGCCTCCCGAGGCGTGCTATTGAGTCCCCCATCCCCTGTTGCTCACCCAGCCGTTACAGCTCTCTCCCTAATCACCCCCAGCTCCCAGAAGAAGCTGCTCCACAGCTTCTTTTCACAGATTTGGCCGTCAAATTGGTTGACTTGAAGGTTGCCTTCCATTCTTTAAACATTTTCCTTATTTCCTTTTGAGTCCAACCTTGATAAAAAGCTCTTGAATGTATCTTGTGTTTGCAGTCTTGGACCTTGTGGGCGGTGGAACTATTTTGCGAACCTTGATGCGGATCCAAACTGTTAACACAGGGGTGATGGAGCTGTCTCTCCTTCTGCGTGGACAGAAAAATAAACATTAGGCAAATGTCAGCCTTTTATTGCCCTTATCTCTTTATTTGCAAGCAAAAATTAAATCACGGCCGGAAAATCCTCCTGTTTATAATATGTTTTTTACCCTCTATTTCGGTCTCTGGTTACATTTCACTCGATTGTTTTATTCTATTTCGAAACGGGCACACATAAAGCCCTGTTTGATTGTTATCAACCTGCTTCGAGCATTTCCCTCTCCCATCACGTCCAGTACAGACCGGACCAGGGCTTCATCCTGAAGCAGGAGATTATTAAAGATTCCTATCGCACAAAGCCCTGACCCATTTTTATTCCTCATGATTGTTTTATTAATTTCGGACGTGCGGACAGATACTGGATTAACTGGCTGAGATACTGGATTAACTGTCCGGAGCGTACTGAACATGGCCGATGAGTCAGAGTGCAGGGGAATGTAGCAGAATGTAGGAGAATAAGCAGAGGGAACCTCCTCAGAAGAGAGACGAGGCTAACGGCTACACAGCGGCCAATGAGGCTAACCGCTAGCCCCGGCTCGGTTTCACCCAGACACCGCTGGATTCTTTGGCTCCGTATGGAGCAAGCTGCCCTTGCTCCCGTGTGCCTTTTGTGTTCCCTTAAACCCTCAGCACATACCTGTTGATGGACGGCCTGTGTGCCCGTGTCAGGCCCCCTATAATTACACCGGCCGGCCCCGTCATTAGCTCTGTGGTGTGTCTGAGCACCGCCGGCCAGCTGCTCTCTCAGCCGGTCGGGGGGAGAGACAGGCCAGGCCGGGTATCGGTGTCTGTGATGGGATCAGTGCCGACTTTAATTAGGATGTGCTGGGATGCAGCTGTGGACTCCCAGCCGACCACAGGTCTGACCGGAGAGCGCGATCTCCGGGGAGCCAATAAAGACCTGGTGGTTAGTGAGACCCCCCCCGGCCCCCGCCCGAGGAAAAGTGCCGGGTTTGAATCCCTTGTAGTGCAGCCAGTGCCTGCACCGTTCTTCTCCTTTAATGACCATTACTAATGACACATGGCTTCCTGGCAGAGGGATTAATGACGTATATACAACTAAATTAAACCTGCATTGTGTTACTTTTATAATGCAGCTATTGACTCCATAAAAAAAATAGATTCCCTGAACTAGAAGGTTTCTCAAGAATAAAACCCGCCCCTTCCACAATCCAACCCATCTGGGGAATTCTTCGTCTATAAATTGTTTTTACCGAGTGTGGTGCAGGTTTAACACTGAGGGAATGTATCAGTTGTTGAGGGTTTTGGAGTGGTGCAGGCATTACCTTAAGCCAGTGGGAGCCCACATTGTTTTCAGTTGCTCACTTTAATGGACCCATTGAGTAAGGTGCAGCCTTGCTGCAGAGACGACAAAAGGAGATTGTGTCAAAAGGAGAGTTGAACTGTTCCCCTTTTACACTCTTCTGGTCCTTCCAGACATCCTTCAGCCTTCTTGTCCCCTCCTTGTCCCCTTGTCTCCTTGCCTATGGAGCTTTGCTGTGGTCGGGGCACGGCTGAGGCGCCATCTCTCTAGAAACTTGTCCACCAGTACAGGGGATCTTATCGAAGCGTGTTTTGTCTCAACTTAAAAGGTAAACTAACCTTCAGAAACTAACCTTCTGCTTTGAGTGGTGACTCAAATGCGGCGGAACCCTTTATGTCTTGAGAAACCCTTTCAAGGAAATGTTTGTTCCTAGGAGATGGGGTTGCTCCTTTTGGCACACAAGAGGCAATAGGACACTATTGCCTAAAAATATAAATCGAACTGGTAAACGTGTTGTCTTTGCGTGGTATGTGTTGCTTCAACAGTGATGTTAGCTAAGCCATGTGTTTGACTCACTGGAATGAACAAACCATTTAGTGCACTGCAGCGTTTGTGTCAGAGCATTAATTGTTAAAGGTTGATAAAGTATATGAGGATGCTTCCCATTCTTATTCCATCAATGCATTAATCAAAACCCAATAGTACGCGTTTCATAGAGCGTGGCAGGTAAGCGATGCACTTAACGAAAGCACTGTGTTTCTGCCGTTTTCCTTTGTCTTCCTGAGGAAGTCCTCCTTCGCCGCGGTAACGTCTGTGTTCACGGCTTATTTTCGCAGTATCCTCTACGCTGACATCGTCGGCTTCACCCGGCTGGCCAGTGACTGCTCCCCCAAGGAGCTGGTCATAATGCTCAACGAGCTCTTCGGAAAGTTTGACCAAATTGCCAAGGTGAGTTAATGATTGGAACTTGTTCACGGACTCTGTTGTAATCGTTAACGCTGGAAATAATATGCTTTACGTTTGCATTGCATCATGATCTCATTCTCCTGCAACAAAGAAAAAAGCTCCTATATACATATAATACTCTAATAAGGTATTTTTCATTCCAAAAGCATATTGAGAAAACGGATGGTGTGAAATGTTTAGAGGATGTACCGTGGAGGATTATCTATATTTGGCCCACAAGCCCACACAGACACTGTTATTATTCCAGGATCATGTAGTCCAGTTAGAGACACTCAAAATGTATGAATCATGGTGTTTCCAGCCACATCAGCATCTTGGTAACATACTTTAGTTGGATACGTTAAATACGTTGGGGTAGAGTGGGTAGAGTGTTTCTTAATTTAAGAAGCATTTGATGTAAAAAAAAACAGTAACCCCTGTGTCTGCAGCTTTGAGTGTGTTCACCCTGTCTCCCTCTCCTCCTCGCCGCTCAAAGGAGAACGAGTGCATGAGGATCAAGATCCTGGGAGACTGCTACTACTGTGTGTCCGGGCTGCCCGTCTCTCTGCCCAAGCACGCCAAGAACTGTGTGAAGATGGGCCTGGACATGTGTGAAGCCATCAAGTGAGTCTGTTTACACGGTGGATTATGTTCATAGCCTGATAAATCCCAGCCCTCTGTGGGCTTGGGGAATCCACTAAAGTCACGTGGACGCAAAGAGCCCTAGATACAGGCGATGGCGATGGCGTGAGATGGCGGGCTGGTGTATTTTGGAAGGGAGACGTCAGCTGAATTGAGGAACAACAGATTGCATCAGGGCTGATGTCATGCCCCCTTGTGCCTGCAGGCTGGTGCGGGAGGTCACCGGCGTGGACATCAACATGAGGGTGGGCGTGCACTCAGGGAACGTGCTCTGCGGAGTCATTGGCTTGCGCAAGTGGCAGTTTGACGTGTGGTCACATGACGTCACCCTGGCCAATCACATGGAGTCTGGCGGACTGCCTGGGTAAGAGAAAGGAGCATTTGAATATTCAAAATGCTATTGAATATATATATATCTTTTTTACATTCTTCATCATGTAAAATATAGCACTTTTGAGGCTTTGGAAAATACACTGCAAATGAATGAAAAAAAATATATTGAAGAAATACATTTATGTTAAATGTATGCATTTATCTTCGTTCAAAGAAGCAATGTGATTTACACCCTTACGCAAATGACTGCAATCGGTTATTAAACATTTTGCAACCCATGTGACTTGAAACATTCATTTGACAGATATTATCAGAGGGCTTAAGGACGATAATTATCGGAGATGTTTGAGGTTCCGGCCTTTTGTTCATGGACCGTCACCAAAACAGTCCAGAACAGACGTGAGGTGAACCCACATGCATGAGTCTTTACCCCCCCCCCCCCCCCCTGTGTCCAGCCGGGTCCACATCACGGAGGCCACCCTGAAGCACCTGAACCGGGCCTATGAGGTGGAGGAGGGCAACGGCCACCTGCGGGACGCCTACCTGAAGGAGATGAACGTCCGCACCCACCTGGTCATCGACCCGCGGGTCAGACCCCACCCCCCTCTTGTCCCTGATGTTGTCTCCCTGATGTTGTCCGTGCAGAGTCTCTCCGCTGGTCCCCAGTGTCTCTCTAGCTGCCTCAGTGACGTCGGTTTCCCCGTGGCCTCGTTTCCTGCGTGACTAAATGTTTCTGCTTGTCTACCAAACACGGCTGTCGGTTCCCCCGCGGCGAGAGCTGAAGTATTCTCTTTAGGCCTTGTTGCTCAATAAGTGTTTTTTTTTTTTTTCTCCGATTCGATTTTCTCTGCTTTTCCTTTTCGCCTCATTGTCTAATTGTCTTTTGCACTGCGCCCACGCTTGAGTGCCTTTGTACTGAAACTAAAGTGTGTGTGTATGTGTGTGTGTGTGTCTTTGTGTGTGTGTGTGTGTGTGTGTGTGTCTTTGTGTGTGTGTCTTTGTGTGTGTGCATTATGTGTGTCTTTGTGCATGGTGTGTGTGTGTGTGTGTGTGTGTGTGTGTCTTTGTGTGTGTGCATTATGTGTGTCTTGGTGAGTGGTGTGCGTGCATTCATGTGTGCCTTTGTGTGTGGTGTGCGCGTGTGTGTGTGCGTGCATCTATGTGTCTGTGTGTGTGTGTGTGTGTGTGTGTGTGCAGTCCAAGGACCAGTCTCTGAACAGCCGCCACGTGCTGAAGCACCGCGTCAACGACGGGCTGAAGATGAGGGCGTCGGTCCGCATGACGCGCTACCTGGAGTCCTGGGGCGCCGTCAAGCCCTTCGCCCACCTCCAGAACCGCGACGGCTTCACCGCCGACCCCATCGGCAACGGCAAGCCGCGCTGCAAGGTGAGCCGGGTCGGGGTCGGCCGTCTTCCTCGCCGCTCACTCCCCACACCTGACAGTTCAGGTGCTGTGTTCCGATATCCGTGCTTCCACGAGTACACTTAAACGTAGTACACGAATACTCTGTGGTGCACTAAGCGGAAATTACGATCGCGACTACCCCGGCAATAAACATCCCGCTTTGAGCGGGGAGCTCTTCACGCCTAGCGGCTATAAAAAGCTATAAAAGCTGCAAAAACTACAAAAGCCCTCCATTAATGCAGGCTATGTGGGAAATGCGCCGACGTTGGCTCAGCCTGTCTCCGCCTCTTCTGCTACGGAGCTAAAATGGCTGCCGTTGAGTACGAAAAGTGTGCATCGGTCCACACTTCGCAGTTTGACCGTTTTGAGAACACCATCCGGGTCCTTTTCAGTTCTTTTTGCCCTGATCTTAATTGGAACGCCCTATGCACTCAAATCAAGTATAGTAGAGTACGGATAGTATGGATATTGGAACACTGCACAGGTCTGAGGATGTGGTTAATGAAGGAAGTGAAAATGGGGACGACATGACCTCAGGTCTCAGAGTCAACGCATTTTTACGGATCTGTGGCGGATACGGATATAATTACGTTTTTTAATCGAATTTAGTTTTTTAAAACCAGAGGAAATTGAATCATTGTGGATCAAACATTTTTTGAAGCGCGCCCCGGCCATGGGGCAGCTGCAGCAACAGCAGCAGTCGACCACAGACTGTTTCAGACAGAAAAGCGTCACTCCCGTTTGTACCTCAACGATAATGAAATCCTGCAGAGTAAACACAGGGGCTCTCAGGCTGTGAAACATGGACAGAGAGCTACTGTCTCTCCAGTACAAAACACATTCTCTGACACTGGGGGGAAAGGGGTGTGGAGTGTTGAGACTTGAGGAAAAAAGTGACAGAAGCTTATTTGTGAATTTCTTCTTTTTTCTAGGACATTCCTTTGCACTCTGCTCCCTGCTCCAAGAACACGGAGAGGTAAGACCTGGGTGCTCGTCTCTGCAGGCTGGGGGAGAGGGTGTGCATGGCCGCTTCCCCTTCACAAAAGGGTTCAGGTCTTCCAGAAGTCTGTCCACAGACCGGGGCTGGGGGCTGGGTCAGGTGTGACCGGGTTGTTCCATAAATGACACCTCGGTACATACTGATTGTGTTGACGTGGCCTGTAGTGGTTCATACAGTGTTCTGAGTGTTCTGCCGAGGTCAGGTTTAATGCATGCGTTTCAGAGGCGTTTTGGTGCAACATGGCTGCGTTGGAACTGAATGGACGTGTTTGTACAAGGCGTTATGCTTTGATGTTTTACATGCTCGATTGTTAAACGCCTGTCCGTCGTTTATGCGCCTGCTGGTAAAATGCGAGGTCATCTTTCGGTTATTGAAATGCTGAGGGACACTCTGACCTACTCAAAGAAGCATGTGTGCCCGAGTAGAAGTTTAAAGCCTTTTTAAAATATGTTTTTAGAATATCCTTAAAAGAAGGAACATTTGGTTTTGGTTAGAGCTGCGACTCGGCACCGCCGGAGCAGAGCGCGTCTCTCTGCTCTCGCGTTCGCTCAGAGCTTCTGTCTCGGGGAGAACTCCGACCGACATAGTTGGGAAATAAGAAAATTACCCCTTCCAAGATGTTTAGTCTGACTCGTGGTTAGTTGACACAGATTCTTTCAAATGGGAGCCGCACGTGCTGTGAACTGGATTTAACGACGTATGCCGTGTTCCGCAGTATGGATCCCTGTGCTCTCGGTCCGGTTCAGGAACCGAGGGGGACTGAGAGAACCGGGTCTTCGTCCAGGACCGTCTCGTCAGAACCCTCCTGATTATCTTTGTGTCTTTTCCCCTTAACAAATCATTTGTACTTAGACATGTATAATTATGCTTGTATATCGTCCAGACACACACGTGTGTTAGCGTACGTCCCAAACCCAGGCCGCGTCTCGCTGTGTGACCACGGGAGCAGTGAAACATCCCACTTATGTTTTCAATGTGCCGAGTTTGTTTGGATTATGGTGATGCGGCCCATGCCAGACTAATCCAATCAAGTTCGACTGTTTTGATTGGTTTAACACTGACCGGCGAGCAGTTAGGGAAAACAGAGGAGCAAGTAAATCCCGTCTGAGACGAACCAGCACCAGACACCGCCGCTGACCCGGCCTTAATCACCTCGTTAGGCTCCTCCTCGCCGCCCGGCGATTCATCGGGTTTGGAAACTCGGCCCGACGGTTATTGGATTTCCCATTTCTGGCGGTTTATTTTTAGCGTGCCGTGACGGACGTGTCATTGTGTCCCTGACAGCTTGGACGACTTTCCTGAGGAGCCCTTCTCCTTGCCAGCCCCCCCCTTCAGCAGTTCGAAGTGAGTCTGGACTCCCGGAGTCCTCTTGGCGAGTCCTCAGACTCACCGCAGTAGTTCTCAACCTTTTTTCGGCGTTTCCTCCCCCCCCCCCCCCTCTAAGGTCAAGAAGGGTTGGATTTTACGTCACGCTGCAATTCACAGTGTTGGTTCACGAGGCTCTAGACGGGGGGGCCTGCAGGTTTAAAAAGGCTTGAGAACCACTGCCCTACTGAGGAGGCCCCTGCTGGTCTAACACTAACCCCAGTGCCCCTCTCTCTCACCAGGCCGTTCTCTCCACCCTCCTCCCTCCTAACCAGAGCTGCTCTCGTTCATAACAAGGGGAAGGCGGTGCTCCCGAGCCGTCACAAACTGAAACCCTCTAACTTCCCCGTCTGCAGACTGACCCGCT
This sequence comes from Micromesistius poutassou, assembly GCF_964030765.1. Classification (NCBI taxonomy): domain Eukaryota; kingdom Metazoa; phylum Chordata; class Actinopteri; order Gadiformes; family Gadidae; genus Micromesistius; species Micromesistius poutassou. Next base: position 2,133,813 of record NC_140282.1, read on the forward strand.
TCTCTAAAACAACTCACCTCTGACGCATCTGAATGTGTGTGTGCGTGTGTGTGAGTGCGTGCCTCTCTGCGTGTGTGTGTGTGCACAGGGATGTTTTCGCATGTACTTGGGAACCCCTCAGCGTTTAAGGCACACACGGACATTGCCGGAACGCCACCGGCTGGATTCCTCAGAATTCAACCGCACGTCGCGCCGTGTCCGACGCACGCTCTCTGAAGCACCCGGTGGACACTGGGGTTCCTCGCCTTTCCCCAACTAATACAAACACAGTGTCTCTCAGACGGCCAGCTGGTGGAGCTAACCGGGGCCGGAGTCACCTGCATGAGCGTGTGTGTGTGTGTGGAGCAGCCTCCCTGCTGGCCGGTGTCTGTCTCCCCCCTGATGGCCGGTGTCTGTCTGTCTGTCTGTCTGTCTCCCCCCCTGATGGCCGGTGTCTGTCTCCCCCCCTGCTGCATGTCTGTCTGTCTGTCTGTCTCCCCCCCTGATGGTCTCTGTGTATTTCCGGAGCAGGAACAAGTCCCAGAAGAGCAAGTTTGACGAGGCTCTGCACGACGAGATGACCACCACCATCGACGAGCTCAGCAGCAAGTAGGTCTTCCCTCGGTCCCCCTGTCTGTCTGCTGGTCTGTCTTCCTGGCTGTCTGCTGGTCTGTCTTCCTGGCTGTCTGCTGGTCTGTCTTCCTGTGTCTCCTGTCTGTCTTCCTGTCTGTCTGTTGATCGGTCTTCCTGTGTCTTCTATTCTGTCTTCCTAAGACTCTTGTCTGTCCTCTATCTTTATTTATATCTTCCTGTCTTGTCTCCCTGTCTGTCTTCCTGTCTGTCTCTCTGTCTATCTTCCTGTCAGTCTTCATGTGTTTCTACATTCCTAACTTTCTTAAAATAATGTGTGCATGCGTGCGTGTGTGTGCGCGTGCGCCTTCAAAGAAATAAATAGTAGCTTTCCTTCCATCCCTTTGGTCCTCGTTTCATTGGTCCTCCTCCCTCCCTCCTCCTGCTCACGGTCTCCCCCGCTGCGTCTCTCCTGCAGGCAGTGGTCCAGCTCCGAGGAGACCAGCAGCCTGGCTCTGTGGTTTCCCAAGAAAGAGCTGGAGAAGCAGGTACGTGGAACACAAGGGCCCACAGAGAGACGGACGCCGGCTGTTGCCTTTGTCTGCGTGCCAATTTCCTGCGCCCTGTGGTAACATGGGTGTGTGTGTGTGTGTGTTGCGGAGGGCGAGTAGAACGTCCAGCGGTTTTCCCCTCCTCGACCTTCCATTGCCCTTTGACTTTGTCTCCGTTCCTTTTGTACTCTCTGAATATTTGACCAGACATGCATGAATGTGTTGGTCTTTGCTCTTGGATCGAGTGGTAAATACTTTGTGCTCAGTGGTATATACAGTACAATCCAAACCCCGCCTTTTCCCAGAGGCAGCGTCGTAGGACCAACACAGGTGTCGCTCATTACACTAATTACCGCCCTGCTGCTTTTATCCTCAAGCTAAACCAGTACAGATAAGTAAGCAGACCCACTAGTTATGAAGGTCACACTCGTGGACCATGTGCACTGGTGCATACAAGTAGCAGACCCACTAGTTATGAAGGTCACACTCGTGGACCATGGACACTGGTGCATACAAGTAGCAGACCCACTAGTTATGAAGGTAACTCTCATGGACCATGGACCATCTGCACTGGTACAAGTAGCAGACCCACTAATTATGAAGGTAACTCACCTGGACCATGGACCATGTGCACTGGTACATACAAGTAGCAGACCCACTCATTATGAAGGTAACTCACCTGGACCATGGACCATGTGCACTGGTACATACAAGTAGCAGACCTACTAGTTATGAAGGTAACTCACCTGGACCATGGACCATCTGCACTGGTACATACAAGTAGCAGACCTACTAGTTATGAAGGTAACTCACCTGGACCATGGACCATGTGCACTGGTACATACAAGTAGCAGACCCACTCATTATGAAGGTAACTCACCTGGACCATGTGCACTGGTACATACAAGTAGCAGACCCACTCATTATGAAGGTAACTCACCTGGACCATGGACCATCTGCACTGGTACATACAAGTAGCAGACCTACTAGTTATGAAGGTAACTCACCTGGACCATGGACCATCTGCACTGGTATATACAAGTAGCAGACCTACTAGTTATGAAGGTAACTCACCTGGACCATGGACCATGTGCACTGGTACATACAAGTAGCAGACCTACTAGTTATGTAGGTAACTCTCATGGATCATGGACCATGTGCACTGGTACAAGTAGCAGACCCACTAATTATGAAGGGAACTCACCTGGACCATGGACCATGTTCCCTGGTACATAAAAGTAGCAGACCCATCTGAAGTGTTCTTGGCACCTTCTGGTCCCCATGACGCCGGCTCTCTGAACCGGGGGTCTATCGGCACTGACCCGGCCCCCCCCTCCTCTCCCTCTCCCCCCTCTGCAGTACCGCGCCCTGGACCTGCCCATGTTCAAGCACTACATCGGCTGTGCCGCCTTCATCTTCTTCTGCATCTTCGTCGTTCAGATGTTCGTCACAAGCGAGTGAGTATCGCAAGGGGTTAGATTTCGTTAGCCCCAGCCAGCCGTCTATTTCAGTCTACAAGTTCAAAGTAAGAAGCAATTTCCCCACACCCCCCCGACCCCCCCGACCCCTTTGTCAAATCATTACCCGGCTTGCCAGGCAGCGCAAATGTGCTCAGAGTGCCTCTGATGGCCTCCGTCTCTGTGCTGAAGCCTTGTAGTTACATCACCATTTGCGAGCATTCATAAAGTCATTTGAAAATCCATCCTGATGATGTCACCGCCCCCATTTTCTGTGTATTCTGCGGGCGCATGTTTCCTGGAAAAAGGATGCGCGCTAATAAAGATTGCCTCCTCCTCCTCTTGTAATGCTTTTATTGTATTTTTGTTATCCCCGAAAAGTTATTTATGCATTTAAAATCCATCATAAAGACATCATTAGCGGTGATCACTGTTCTGTAATGGATCAATTATTGGAAAGGGCAGGATGATTACCTTTTCCCCCCCCCCGGGGATCAGTAAAGTATTTTACATTGTGATTCTCATCACCAGGGGATTATTACCACGGCCGTTAAGAAGGTTTGTTCCTCTTTAGTCAGGAGGCTGTGCTTCTTCTCTGTTTTTATGGCGTTCTCTGTCTCAGGTCCGAGTGGCTGGGGATGTCTTTTGGATTCCTGGCCTGTTTCTTACTGTTGATTCTAGCCATCTGCTTCGCAAGTCATCTACAGGTCAGTTCTCTGTTAAATTACACTTTATTCTTTATTGAATAATGTCCAGATAATGTGTCTTCATTACAGGAGTCAAGCCACACCCTGTGTGTGTGTGTGTGTGTGTGTGTGTCTGTGTGTTTGTGTGTGTGGGCGGTGCATTGTTTCCATGTGTTCTACAGTTGAACATTGCGTCTTCCCTCGTAACTCGTACTTTTTAGTTTAGAAGCAGGCACTCACCGCAGGGTCACAGAGGCGAGCAGCGAGACCCAGTCTGCACACGGTTTCTCCCTGACGCTGGTGCGTTTTTCCGGTATATTCCTGTACGCTCCCATGTGCCAGCGACCGGGCAGAGCGCCAGCCTTAGTACGGTCGGCCTGTAAGTGGAAACATGGCCGCCGCCAAGTCACGGCATCGGCTTTCATTGCGGCCGAGTTCCACTCACTCAGCCTAATCCTCTCCCCTATTGGACCACAGGGTCTGTCATCGTTTACCCCCCCCCCCCCCCCCCCCCCCCCCACTCTAAATAGTAAACGGCGGTATGGATGTAGTTCCTTCACTCGGCGGGGGGAAAAAAGCCTGTGCTGACTCACCCACCCACCAGGGTAGTTCATCTAGAGTTCTCTTCCTCGCCCTTCGCCCTTCACGTTTGTTTAATTTAACCAGAGCTCGGGTCTCGATACGATCAGCCAATCGGATCATCAGGATCCTTTCCGTTAAGCAGTGGGTCTAAAGGAAGAAGAGAATGTTTTGAGTCGTATCCCGGGACATGTGTCAAGGCTAGAGGCTTGTTCCGATACCATTTCTTTTTTTCCTGAACTTCCTGAACTTGAGTATCTGCCGATACCGAATTTATACCGATCATCATCACCGAGCAGCTAGCATTGTAACTACTAATAGCACTTGTTCTTATTGAAGGGTTCTCACACGATGACAGCAATGTACAGTCCACTTACTGTCGACAATTTCAGAACTACATCATTTAAATGTATAATCTATAATTATAAAAATACATTTGTATGCTTCTAGTTAAGCCTGATGTCGTGGCAATTCCCTTTAACAGAGATTGCGTCTAGGCCAGATGAGATTCCCACTGCAAAAAAGCACACAATACATTGGAAAGCAATTATCCTAGGTTTAATGCATGCATACATTAGACTCCTCTCTAGCAGAGTGAGTCCAGAATACAGGTTGACAGTTATTTATACCGTTTCAGATCCTCCCCATATTGCAGATGTCAATAATCAACTCAAGTGATGTTTACCCAAGACACAGAGGTGCCTGTGTTCTTATCAAGCAGAAGAGTGCCTAAGAGGATGTCTTCTCCTTTGTGACCGGTTTACCCAAGTACGAAGTGCTGCCCACAGCACAAGGGCATTGATTCCAATGAGGAAGGTGGGACAGCTGACCAGAGCACATGGGATAACATTTTGACGACATCGCTCACTTGTGAGGTGGCTGAATCAAACGTCAAAGGTCAATGAATAGTCGACTCCGGGGAAAGGCAGGATGGCAAGACAATACGCGAAAGGAAAGAACAAGGCCTAAGTTATAAAAACAAACAACATGTTGATTTTTCCATCACAGTGAGCATCCACGTTTTCCCGACTTGGCTCGAAACGCACGGTCAGTCTGAGAAGTTCTTTGCCTGTACAGTAGATACGCTAGTCAGGCGATGGTAACGGATCGGCGCATAGACTACTGGCCGATACCGGATACTGCATTTTAGGCAGTAGGCAATTTCCGATACTGGCATAGCTATCGGAACAACTCTAGTCGAGGCGTCGCGTGACGTGCGTTGTTGAAGCGTCTCCCCGCTCTTCATCGCCCCCTTTGGTTCCTGTGTTCCAGCGTCTTCTCCCGGAGAAGCTGTCCAGCTGCCAGTGGCTGCCGGCGCTGTCGGAGGCGGTGGTGAAACGGCCCATCGTGCGCCTGCCCCTGGCCACCCTCGCCACGGCCGTCATCGTCCTCCTGGCGGTGTTCAACCTGGTAACGCGGCGCTCAACATCCGCCGGCTGACACCTCTGCCAATCAGAGCCTGCTTACCGCCCTTCCCATCATCCCGTGTTTGTTGACGATTTTGTCCCCGCAGGGCCTCGTCCCAACGAACCCGGCGGAGTGCGAGACCGCCGGTACGAACGAGTCCAGGAAGGAGGAAGGCCTGGAGCAGAAAGACCTCTACTACCTGCCGGTGAGTGAAGGCTTCGTCGCATCACAGCGCTCCCGATTGCCGTCGGTTCCCCTCCGTTAAACAGCTTGTTGTTCCGCAGTGCACCTCTGGAGATGGAGGTCGAGGGCCAAGTGTGTTGCGTTAATGTCAAATCCTGTGGCAGCACATGACTATAACGAGGCTGATGTGAGCCTTAAACGGTAGCTAGCCAAAGTTAACGAGCCGTGACACCCTGCTTATTACGCTGCCGCACTTAGGGGCGTCAGCTCAGAGGGCAGAGCGGGTCAGCTGGAAACCAGACGGTTGAAGGTTAAATTCCTCGGCTCTTCCTGGTAAAATGTGTTGAGTTGTAAGACTGGGTTTAACTGGAGCGATTAGCCAAGGTAGAAAGACACTGTGCCTGACTAATGTGGCCTGAGGATGATTCTATGAATTGGTGTGATTGTTTGATGAACGTAGGATTAGCAGTAGCCGCTGCAGTTTGTTTAGTCATCCTTGGACCCGTAACGGTAACAAAAGCGAGGCGAATATTCACACGTTTCTTTCCACCAAATCATTCTCAGCCATGGCTGAGAAAAACAGCATTGTGAGTCTCTACTTGTTGTGGAAGTACCAGAGACGTCATTTACGGGTACATAATATCATCCGGAGGTGACACGCCAACCTGTGATGTCAGAAGAGGCAGATTTTCAAAACGGCTTGTAGCGGCTAATCACACTAATCACACGGCTTGTAGCGGCTAATCACAAGCGGCTAATCGCATGTTATGCCACTGATGGCATAACATGTCACCTTTAATTTTTTTCTGGCGGAAAATTCGCCTCTATTGGCGTCTTTGCATTGACTTTGTATGGATTGGCGCCGCCCCTTCATTTTGGATGTGAACGCATCTTAACAGCGCCGGCTGTCTGCTCCCCCCCCCCCCCCGCCCAGTACTCGGTGTTCTGCTGCATCCTGTCCCTGATCGCGTGCGGCGTCTTCCTGAGGGTGAGCTTCGAGCTCAAGGTGCTCTTCCTCACGCTGACCTCCACCGCGTACTACATCATCATCCTCAGCCTCCGGCAGAGCCTCTTCACGGCCTACGGGAACGTCCTCTACGCCAACGTCCACACGCTGAACTGCAGCAGGTGAGACCGGGGGTTCTGCTTCTGATGCATTGTGGTGCCGTCGGGGCGAATGAGAAGCCAATCACGTCGTCCGGTTGGACGTGCAGAAAGGAAGTCCAGCGGTCTACAGGAACCTAGAACAGGTTTATTTGTCCTAACTTTATGCAACAAAAAACAACGCTACAGTGTTTTAATTGCCTTCAATTCGATTTTGAATGTTATTATTTCAAATGAGGCCACCGTTTTGATTTATAGGCCCACTATCTTGATTGATGCATTCTATCAAATAGTAAGGATAAAAGGAACCATCAGTATGCATCTAAAGATCAGAAGGTAAAAAAATAATGGGTATCTTGGTAAGGTTCTCCTCAGCCAGACCTGCAGACTGATGGCTGAACTGGTAGTAGCAAGACTAGAGACAAGAACCAATTGTCTCTAGAACCAGACAGAACCAATTCAGGATTCTTTATTATTGCCATTTAATGCAGAGCATAATAGGGATTTGTCTCAGCTTTCCAGTGTGTGTGATCAACAAATATTAAGTGCAACAGGACAGTGATGACAAGACATGACATAGATAATTAAGTACAGTGCAATGGGTGATGAAATAAATAATAGATAATAAAGTGTAAGTACAGAGTTCAATGGGGCTTACTTACCATCCATCACAATCCATCCGCTGGCTCCCAAAAGAGGGTTGAACTGCTATTACCTCGGGCCCTTGCAGTCAGCGCTGTGTAGAGCTCCTGGAGTGGAAAGAGGCCTAAAGCACTTGTGGCTATTTGAGAAGATCAGAGAGAGAATGAGTCCCTACTGGTTCATCTCACGTGTCTCAGAGGAACGGGCTCTATACCGGCGTTATCCCCTGGCCTGGACCTCCGTGGCTGAGTGCAGTCACTTACACCCGAGCATCAGGGGAACTACGCAACACACAAAGACTCTTCTTCCTTTCTTTCTCACGGTCGGTCGTTCTATCTTTCTTTCTTTCCTTCTCACGTTTGATCTTACGTTCGTTGGTTCGTTCGTTCCATCTTCTTTTCTTTCTTTACTTCCTTCTCTTTCTTTCTTTCTGTACTTTTTTCTCTTTCTTTTTCTTTCTTCTTACTCTCCTCGTTCCGTCTTTCTTTCCTTCGTGACCTCCTTCTGTGTCCTCCTCCTCAATCAGAAAGCTTGCCGTATGATAACGCACACAGCGTGTGTTTAGAACAAAATGAAACAAAGTGGGCTCATCAACGACATCAAATACGGTGCAAGGCCCTACAGAGTGCAGGAGCGATAAGCTAGAGTGGGTGTTCAGCAGCTGGAGCGCTGCAGGGAAGACCCTGCAGAGGGACTGGGGGGGGGGGTGGGGGGGGGGGGGGGGGGGGGGGGGGGGGGGGGGGGGGGGGGGGTGGACGGACCTATGAGGCCTCCCGGGGGGGGCACCAGGGGTCTGACGGGTGCGGGCCCAGAGTCACATGCTGGGAGGCAGGTAGCTCGAGCTGGGTTAGCGTGTGGTGGAGCAGCGCCGGTGGTGTTGAATGCTGAGCTGAGAGCCGGTGTCGGGTGGGGGGGGGGGGGGGAACCCAGGCACTGCAGGATGTGCTGAAGGCACAAGCTAACCACATCCTCCACGAGAGGTTTGCTCTGAGCGCAAACTCCCTATCTCCCCCCCTCCCTCCCTCCCTCCTTCCCTCCCTCCCTCCCTCCGTCCCTCTGTCTCTCTCTCCTCTCGCTCTCTGTCTCTTCTCCTCTCTCTGTCCCTCTCTGTCTCTCTCTGAAAATATAATTTGGTTTAAATTAACTTCACTAAATTAACTTTCACACGGCACAGTTGATTTGTATTCATATTTTAAAAGTTGGGGGAAATTGAATTGCCTTGAAAAAATGTAAAAATTGTATCACCTGAAAAGTATTATCTTATTACCAGCTTAATTGCGGCCATCCTTCAGATCCTTGAGAGAATCCCTTGTCGTCCAACTCTCAAGTGTTCAGAGG
>NC_140282.1:2142508-2185008 GCF_964030765.1 Micromesistius poutassou
GATTCTGATTCTTTAAATATGTCTCAGTTAATCGTTTTTCTCTCATCACCGGCGACGCTGCGTCCAAACCCGACGACGACGAAGGAAATAAATTCCTCTGAAAAGATTTGCTGAAGGTTGTTTTTTTTTGAGGAGAGGCAGCGCTGACGTCTTCGACGCGTTCTCATGTGGTTCCTCTCAAACACGACATATGGTTTAAATATTTGGCACATAGTCGCTACCCTGAATTTATTTATTCAGAGAAAGCAGTATTCTATTCATCCCAAAACCAAGAAATATATCTGAATGCATACTTTGGGTCCGTTGGGTCAAACCGTAGTCCTCTGCGGCAGATGTAACGGATACGCTGCGGATTATTAAGTAATAGTTTCATTAATGTTGGGGGAACTTTCTTTCACATGGAAAATGGAGGGTCCTCTTTCGTCTGTCACAACACAACAACAGTCTGTCAATGATTTAATAAAAGTGCAGTGTTCCTGGATAGCGCTTCAGTAGTTCATGGTTTGCCTTCATCTGTTGCCTGAGGTCAGCTTCCTAACCACGCGTTGTTCCCCCCCTCCCCCCCCCCCCCCCCCCCGGTCTGGCCAGGTATCAACCACGGCCCGGTGATCGCCGGCGTGATCGGAGCCAGGAAGCCTCAGTACGATATCTGGGGCAACACGGTGAACGTGGCCAGCCGGATGGAGAGCACCGGAGAGCTGGGCAAGATCCAGGTAGGCTGACTCCCAGCAGCGCCCCGGGAACAGTGGCTGGGCCGGGCCCCTGGAGGTCTGGTCTCCCCGCAGAAAGACGTCTTCTCACTTCTTACCAAACCGATTTGTGCCAGTGTTTTTAAAAAGGCCAGTTGGTGGCTGTGTGTCGTTCTTTCCTTTACTGCAACAGTGACGTTCAATTCAACTTGATTAGTAGATTTCTGTGCTTAATCACAGTGACAGTCTCAAAGGGCTAAACAAGCCATATATTTATGACACCCTCCCCAAGGGCAAGAAAAAAGTCCCTTTACTACACGTCCTCCTTTGTTTCAGATTATGTGTTTTATTAAATAAGCCTGTTAAACTGAGTCATTTCCATTGGATGCCTTTAGCCTTGGAACGCACCACTTACACAACATCAAAACTAACTGAATGACTAACTTCTTGAACTGACCATAGCGGTCTGGCACGGCCCTACCATATGCTCCTGTAATGAGCCATGAGTTTGTCATGTTGTACGTTGGGACAGACTTTTTGGAGAAGGGTACGTTATATCCATAGGGCTGTTTAAGCCACCGAAAATGAGCTGTCAACAGCGCGTGAGCAAACGGGTGGAGGTCCTCAGGGTGCTGTGTGTGTGTGTGTGTCCGTCCGCAGGTGACGGAGGAGACGTCGGCCATGCTGCAGAAGCTGGGCTACTCGTGCGAGTGCCGTGGCCTCATCAACGTCAAGGGGAAGGGCGAGCTGAAGACCTACTTTGTGTGCACCGACATGTGCAAGCAGCAGGGCGTGGGTCTGAGCTGAGACCCCCCACACACACCCCACCACACCCCCCCCACCAAAGACTGACCCGTGTGACAAGTACAGGCGGTGCCCAGCTGATCAAAATGGTGTTGGAGGGATGAGATGACTGTGGCTTGCTTTAACGAGGACTGGATGGACGGTCACCGGAGCGTGTGTCGGGGGTTGGAGTGGGAGGCTCAGCGGTGCTGGGTCAAAGGTCAGGGGGTCACTGGGGATTTCGGGGGGGGGGTGTTGAAGGTGTTCACGCCGGACAGATGTACATAGCGCTCTGCCGTCTGTCTTTTCGCACACAGCCCATTTGTGTACCGTCACATCTTTCTCCTTCCCGTGCGTTTGCTCTAGGTGGCCCCTGGGAAAGGCCAGGTTGCAGTGAACGCACACGAGACTTGATTGGACAGATGGGAATGTTGGAGCGCCGACAGCCCAACGAGGGGGCCGTACGCAAGGATCCTTATAGGATTGTATGTTCTGGGAGACGTCCTTTTTCCTGGGTTGGTTTCCTGGAGAAAGGTGGACTCGGCTCTGTTACTGTGTAATGGTCACCATGTGCGTGACCTAGGTCTATTATGGTCTGTAACATACTGTACATTACCGACGTGGCAAATCAGAAACAAAAAAGGGAAAGGTTAAAGTTTAAGACGAGTTAAATAAAGTTTCATGTAAAAAAAAAAGAAGAAAAATGGTGAAATGATCACGTAATTCTCTCTCCTTCTCGTCATAATTCCAGCCGTGTGAGGCTGACAGATGGTTCACCGCTTAACACAGGAACTTTATAACCAGCTCTGCATTATAAGGTGACGAGGTGCATGTGGGTCACCCGCTTGCCACTCTACGGACACGCCAACGTCAGACATCATTCCAGCACCGCTTCGCCTCTCTGTGCACAAAATGCATCCTGGGACTGGGGTGTGCTCACTACCAGGTCTGCCGTGACGCCTCGCTGCTCGCTCTGTGCCTCTGAAAACCTGCCTTATCTTTGGACCGCTATCTGTCTTTTGTCGTGATTAATGCGATGGTGTTGATTGTTAACTGGACTTCATTTTGTACAGCTGCACAAGGTATTATTAAATGGTTTTGTAAGTCTGATTGAGTGTCTGCGAATTAATTGACTCCACGAGAGATTGATTTAAAAAAAAAAAAAAGTCGAAACTCAAGTTTATTCATTGAAATGCATACAAATGTCACACAAAAAGCACCACGAGATATTAAAAGTCGTTGTTACACAGCAAACACCGCCGTCCCGTCTTGGCTCCGACACGAGCTGTCCATGGGCTCAGACACGTCTTGCACTGCAAAACACAAACAATAGAAACCGAGGTCAAGACTTAAGACTTTGTCATATACACAACAATTACTGAAGCAGTCGCTGGCAATGAAATTCTTGTGTCTCAGTCTCCTTCAACAGTGCAATAAAAAGAAAAGTATAAGAGTAGTACAAGTAGAAGTAAGCTGAGACCTAATGAACAAAAAAAATAGATAAACTACAATACTGGACATGAATAATTAGAATGAAATAAAAATATAACTAATGTAATAGATAGATAGATGCAGCATAAACAGGTGTGAAATGTAAATAGTGCCTTAGTCCCCCCTCAAACTAACACTTATGTCAGTACATGAGCATCTTACATTATGGAAGAGCCAAGCGATTGACCAACCCTCGCCTCAAAGCCCAGCCATGAAAGGCCAACAAGCGCAGGAGGCGGTCGTGACCCCCATGTGTGCTTCTCTCCGTGGTATTACCCCCAGAACCAACAACAACAGAAACCCCCTTTGATGCTCAACGCTGTGTTGGGGTCACCTACCCGTGGTGAGGTCCACCAGCGGCCCGCTGGGTTCTGAGGGCACCGAGACGCCCATGGCCTTCCGGATGCTGCGGACGCTGCTCACGTCGCTGGGGGCCACCTGGCTGGTCAGCCGGGTCAGGTTCTCCGTCACCTTCTCAGCTGGAGGGGGGGGGGGGGGGGGAGGAGAGGATGTTAATGTGAACACACTAGATACTGAGTTCAGTGGAGTGGGGGTTTCAATGGTTGTGATGGAAAAGGCACTTATGTGTATGTGTGTGTATGTTGCACGTCCTGGCACTTAATGTAAGTTGAACGTCACTGGCACTTAAATAGTACTTAACATTGTGTAGCATGTTATCCTAGCTATCAGTGTTTGGAACTTGTTTCCAGGAACAACCTTACTGTAATGACAGCGATATATTGTTGTTTCTCTTTCTTCTGACAAATGCACTGATTGTAAGTCGTGTTGGATAAAAGCGTCTGCTAAACGCACTGAATGTAAATGTAAAAGACTGGAGGAGGGACAGGGGATATAACCAGTGCACCTCCGTTAGTGATGTAACCGGTATCAGATATCGAGTGTAGACAACAGACATGCAGGACATCTGTATCCAAGAATTCACCCGACATGAGATACTAAGAAGACACACGATGCATATTCAATAAGACGATGACGTTAACGTTAACTGGAGCCGTGTCAGCTCGCTGCAGCTCGTCGACCGCTAACGAGGAAATCACATCGAAATTCCCCTAGGACTGACTCGGTTAAAGAGGTCACTGTGCATCGCTGCCCAGTGGAACAAAAAGGGTTCTGTCCCCGCTCGGGCAGCGAGCCCCACTCGTACGGAGACAGGTGTGCGTGTGTAATGCCCCTATTCATCGGAGTGTCAGTGTGAGCCAGAGGTACAGAGAGAGAGGGCTGATATGCGGCGGTAAGGCCGGAGAACAGAGAGAGCCATGCAGCCCGCCGGAGCCTCTTACCCAGCTGCAGCTCCTTGGCGTTGGGGGCCAGCAGGTGGATGACGCTGGGGGGCTGCCTGGAGCTCAGACGCTCCCTCTGCGCCTCCTGCAGCTCCCGCAGGAGCAGGGTCGTCTCGTCCAGCTTCTCCTGGAAGAGCTGGGCATCTGGGAACACACACACACACACACACACACACACACACACACACACACACACACACACACACACACACACACACACACACAGTCAGGTACACTTACAAACACAGGAGCACACATAGACATAAAAGCAGACACACACACACACACACACAATCACAACAACACAAACACATACATCGATCAATACAGACAGACACACACACAGACAGACAAGAGTGGGTGCTTAATCCCCGGGACCTTGGAGAGTTTGGCAGCACAATGGCTCCATTCTGTTTGAGTCAACAGACGGGGCCCTTCAGTGCTGCAGCTCACCGTTCCTCCACTTCCACCGCGGCCCGGCAGAGAAAGCCGACACTTTCAAAAGAGCTTTTCTGTTGCCAGAGCGAAGCGACGGCGGCGGCGAGGAGGACTCGAGACGGTGAGCCGGTTCAATGCTTTTGATTAGAAACAGACGGCCCCGTTGTTCCGCCTCGTCCTCGCACGTAACCCGTCGTTCATTAGCGGGACTTGAGGACGGGGGAGATGTTTGGCCTTCGAACGCAGGTCGAAGAAATACCGTCACAGGAGTCTCTTATACATCTATGACACGCACACACATACACGCACACACACACAGTGTGGACGATGGGGGGGGGGGGGGGTGAGTTACCGTCGGAGAGCTCCGGGGGGGTGGGGTCCGGGCTCATCAGGGAGCTGCAGCGGCTGCCAGCGCTCAGCTCTGGATCCACCGCCTAACAACCGCCACAGACCAGGGATCAGTTCAGTTGACTCAGCTCAGCCCCAGCCTGTTCTGTTTAATCTACCGTTACATAACACGCACACACACACACACACAATCTCTCTCTCATGCACATACAATCTCACACACACAGACACACACAGACACACACACACACACACACACACACACACAATCTCTCTCTCACGCACACACAATCTCCCACTCACACACACAAGGGAGACACATTCCAGCAGGGACATCTCGGTGTCCAATAGGAGCAGGGCCTTTGGGGAGCCCCCCTCCCCAGTAGAATGGGATGTAATGAAAGGCTGCACCACCCGAGATGGATGGAGCGGCTCCAAGCACAGCAAACAGCCCAGACAGAGGGCTGCTGTGTGCCTGATCTCAGGGGCCCGACCGGGCTTCCTGGAAGCCTACCCACTCCCCCGGGGGGAGAGGGGGGGTTGGGGGGGTGTGGGGGAGGGAAATGGATAAATAAAGGGAATCAAAACGATTTCCACTCAACATGCTGGAAACTGGGAACGGACTTTCCACCAAGGAAAAGCCGAACGCAAAGGGAGTTCAGACGGAGAGCGAGGCCGTGTTTGTGTTCCCGTTCGGGGTCCGCAGGCGAGCAGCGGGCCGACATCTACTCCCTACTCCTCCCCCTGTCGGCTTGAGTCCCGCCTCCCACACGGTGCCCCGAGCTCCGAGCTCCGAGCTCCGGGCTGGGCGTGAGGCGACACTGATCACTTCCTGATGCGATGACAACACCACTTTTTTACGACTTTCCCACGGGTCTCCCGTTACCGCCCCATACATTAACCTGTTTGCATTAACTGTGTCAGCCAATCACAGGTCAAAAAGTGTTCTGAGACACCGGCTGCGAACCGGCAACTTTCAGAAATAGAGAAGAGGCAAGTATCGTAAACAAAGTGCCGGTTAGGGGACGGTTCTGTGCCGTGCCGCAGCCATAGCCAGTGGAATAGCCTACATTGACTAGAATGGTTTCTATTGTCTGCGGCAAAAGTTTTACTGCTGTGACTTCTGAGACGGATCTGGTGGAAATTGGCCTTTGAGCCTGCTTCCACCGGCCCTCCCGCTGCATAAATGCCCCACCTGCACCGGGCACCAGGCACCTTGTTTGACTTGTTTCTAACGCTACGGTCACTTGATGTCTGGACGCGCTCACCTCGGCGGCGTCCTTGTTCCCAGGAGTTCTGGTCTGCTCTTCCACCTGGAGCAGACACAAGGCACACACCAAAGAGGGTCACCGTCAGTTAAGGTCTCCCACCTTCACCCTCGGTACGTCTTCATTAGAAAATGGCACATTCAGACACAAAAAAACGAAAAAAGGCAACAGGCAACTTTTTTCATTTCTCTTTTTTGTATTGATTCATTTTCGTTTTCCAGTTCAAATTGGGGCGTGCACACGAGGACCACGCCACCGCAGAAGCAGAAAAGAGGATGCTCACCCGCTCCGTGACCGCCAGCGATCTGGAATGTTCTCTGCGAGTCATGGCGTCCAGCAGATTGTCGGCCAGCTTGTACGTGTACTCCTCCGACCGGGACAGGAACTCTGACATGCTGAGAGCCACAGACACACAACAGACTTTGGATCAATATCAATATAAAACATGTTCAATATATATCAATGAGAGACTGGACCACCGAATCTAGCCGCTGGGTTTGTTACACAAACACGGTTCCATACTTAATTCCAATGTTTGAGTGTTTTTCATTGTCGTATCGACATTGGACTACTTCTCAATGAACAGTGGAAGGTCATATTAAGTGTTAAACAGAAGTGTTTAAATCCAGCATGGTAATTCCTAGTCTTTTTAGGTCATTCAAATTATCAATAGTTAGTTATCAATATGATAAAGTTATATCGTGATGTCTTTCGGCCATATCGCCCAGGCCTAAGAGCGCCCTACGCAAAGTCAATGAGATCCGTCGACGGATGTGTGCAATGTGAACGCGGTGTAGCGAAGACCAGAGTCCCTCTCTACCCTTTGGAAGACACTCAAACCACCCAAAACAGGGACCGCCAACCCTAACAATCCTGAGCATAGCCGCGGCGATGCAGGGGACTTCTAGTGGTTTCCAGCCCGTAAACGCTTGTTATTGAAGTGCTTCTGCCTGTCGCCTCTGCGCAGCGTAGCGGGCGCTGCCTGGATGCAGTGTGTGGGCTGAGGCCAGTGAGGCGTATGGCTGCTTCCACAACCACCGCCAACGACTCTCCCCTACGCCACGAGACAGCCGGCCGAGAGGAGACTGGTGGAGCGTACTGAGAGTCCACTGCATCCCTCCCTCTCACCTGGGCTACCCCCCCCCCATCCCCACACCCCCTCCGGCCCGGAGTTACGGGGCCATGGGGGGGGGGGGGGGCACGGCAGTGGAGCGGACAATGGGTGTGAAGGCAGGAGCAGGAGATGCCATAGGGTTTTTGTGATCTCACACACACAAACACACCCACACACACACTAGCCTAGCCTGTATGTATTTGAAGGCGAGAGAGGAACTATAGTAGCAGCCCTTGAGGAATCAAACCCACACAAAGCGAGCGCGCCACATTGCTAATTCCTCGCAAACATAAAATGAGCCAAGAATGAAAGTGAAAAATAGATTTTCAGGTCATTGAAAGTTTATGAAGGAATAAATCACAGAGCCACCCTCCTCTGTGGTGGCTGGGGGAGGGGCTAGAGGTTGAGGGAAGGGCTGGAGGCAAAGGCTGGAGGCTGGGGGCGGGGCTGGTTCGTGGCGGTACGTACCTCTCAGAGACGTGCATGCTGGCGTCCTCGCCGTAGAAGCAGTAGATGAGGTCAGAGTCCTCCTTGCCCACGTTGGCGAAGCTGGAGTCGTAGGTGGGCGCGTAGGAGGTGAACGGCCCGTGGTTGATGTAGGACACTGTTCAGAGGTAGGGGGTCAAAGGTCAGGGGTCTGTGTGTGTGTGTGGAGGCAGTGTGTGTGTGTGTGTGTGTGTGTATAGGCAGTGTGTGTGTGTATAGGCAGTGTGTGTGTGTGTGTGTGTGTGTGTGTGTGTGTGTGTGTGTGTGTGTGTGTGTGTGTGTGTGAAGAGGCAGTGTGTGTGTGTGTGTGTGTGTGTGTGTGAAGAGGCTGTGTGTGTGTGTGTGTGTGTGGAGGCAGTGTGCATGTGTGTGTGTGTGTGTGTGCGTGTGTGCGTGTGTGCGTGCGTGCGTGCGTGCGTGCGTGCGTGCGTGCGTGCGTGCGTGCGTGGAGGCAGTACCTGGAGTCACCCAGTTCCTCTTGTCCTCCCTGAAGCCCTGCAGGCAGTTGACTCCGCTCTGCAGCCGGTTGTTCATCATGCCCAGCTTCACCGGACAGAACCCGGCCTCTGTGGACACAGAGCACCAGCTCAACACCACCACCTTGGTCTGCCTGGTTCGGACCCGGGCACACACCTGCACTGAATCACTCCATCTCACAGACACACACAGAAAAAGGGTGCTTCCTCACCTCCTGCTGAGGGGTCCGCTGGGTTGAGGAAGGCCAGCGTGGTGGAGCCGTCGGATTTGCGCCTCCAGAACTCCAGCTGTGTCACACACGCACACGCACACACACACACACACACACACGCACCATGAGATAGTGTGTGGTGTCCACTTAATACATTTCCCCCTAAGGAACTTAGGGGCTAGGGCTGGATCACAATGCCACCCATCGGCTTTGGTGCCCTGCTCTCAGTCAGTGTCTCTCAGACCGCAATGCTGAAGAGCGTGAACGGGTGAGTGTGGGCAGATGAGAGGGTGAGGGAGCAGTGTGGTCGCGGGCTGTTGCTCTGCGGGTTCCCTCGCCGCTCGTTTTAGCCTGCGTTGCCGTGACCTCTGACCCAGAAGACGGAGGGGGGGAGAGGGACCTTGGAGGGGAGATCCATTGCTTTGTGAAGTGGCAGCTGTTTCCTGAAACTATGACGTTCGGTCGAGGGAGGAGTGGACATGCTGAAAACTATGCTGAGAGGATTTATACTCTGTGAATTAACAGTAAGGTGTGGGTGGGGCGGGGCTGGGTGGGGGGACGGGAAAGACAGCAGGGAGCACGCGCTGGACGCATTACATCATCACGAGACCGCTGGAACACAATCAAACAATCAAACAATCCCACGGAGTGGGAGAACAGAGTGCCTTTAAATCACAATAATGACATAGTAGTATATCACAGAGCCTACGCACACACACACATGAGCACGCTCAGACTCACACTCACACAGACGCACACAGACGCGCACGGGCACACTCAGACACACACTCACACCGACTCACACAGGCACGCTCAGACACACACTCACACCGACTCACACAGGCACACTCAGACACACACTCACACAGACTCACACAGGCATGCTCAGACACAGACACACACACACTCACACAGGCACGCTCAGACACACACACACACACACACACACACACACACACCCACCTGACACTAGGGCTGGGCGATTAATCAAATTTTGATCGCGATTTCGATTTCAGAATGAAACGATCACCAAACTAATATAATAGAGTTGAAACGATTATTATTATTATTTTTTTTTATAGAAATTGCAGAACAGCTGGATTCATATGAACAGATGAAACTCTACAGATGAAAAATAGCCTCTTGGCTAATTCTGGCGCATTTACAGTAATGTTATTAATGTGCACTGTCCCTGTTTTCAAATAAACAAGAAAAGAAAAAAAAAAAAAAAAAAAATATCTGGACATTATTTTCTATTTGACCATTTTGTGTATATTTTTAAGGGGAAATTTCGAAGTTCTCATTTACAAAGTGTTTTTTTTGGAGAGAAATTATGAATAAATGCATCATGTTTTCAAACTCAAAAATAAATAATTGTTTGAATAATCGAGATTTCAATACTGACCAAAATAATCGTGATTATGATTTTTCCATAATCGAGCAGCCCTACCTGACACTGTAGCGACCGGTTGGTCAGCTTGCCGTCAGACTCCTCCACGGCCTTGCGGATCTCCTCCAGCTCCTTCTCCACCTTCAGCACCTCCTCCTTGGACTCCTTGTCCTGCCTGTTGAGGAACAGAAAAACACACCATCAGATCCCGGTGCAAACCCAACCAAACACTGAGGGCAGCGGGACCAGACCCGTTTCTGTAATGACTAGGGATGACCATTTTAAGAAATTTCCTAATCATCGATAAAATTAACGATCAATTATCAATTTAATCGTTATTTTCTATAGGCTACATTAAAAATTCCCATTGGTAGAAAATACAAAATACAGCATGTTTTTCTCAATGAAATCCTTATTCCGACAAGTATTTATAGGCCAACAATAAGCCAACAATATAGTTAACGTGTAGACCTACAACTGTTTTTACTTCATTTCAAATATGAAATACGGGCCTTATAGGCTATAGGCCTATGCTGTATTAAGGCTGTTGTTCCGTTCTCATGTATGCAACACAACTCCTTTTGATCGATAAAAATATAACGTGATCGACAAAATTCTTAACAATCAATGATCGATCATCGGTTAATCATGCCCGTCCCTAGTCATGACCAACCCTAACGGCAGCGGGACAAGACCCGGGCCAGGGGGCTCCTCCGTTGCGACCCAACACAAGGCCATCGTCACAGACCCAGCTGTCGCCTTCCTTTCATCAACGTTGTGGAAGAGCTGAGGCTTTTTTTTGTCTTTTTTATCAGCAATGTTTTTTTTTTCCAAAAGCCAGTCTGTAAAGGTTTCCGTGGATCCAGTTTTATATAATAATGGATCCAGAGATAAAAGGCTATTCACGAGCCGGTGAATGGCTTAGCGCCTTGGGCCTGATGAAAGGACGACCCTGCGTCACAACGCAGCACGGCTGAAAGCAGGCAGGAGCCGGCATGCGGCGCAGCATTCCTCACATTCTCCGCCCCGGAGATGCAATCAAAGCCGCCGACTGCGGCACACTTGACTGGAGGAAATTGTTGTTGTTTTTTTGTCATTTTTTCGTATGATGACGTTGGTGATGAAGTTGTTTTGGTTGGAAGAAGAAATGTGACGAAAGATAAAATAATTCTAAATCACGGTCTTTGAGAGGAAAACAGAACAGCAATACAAGATCCAGCCTTGGACAGTATAATAGTGGACGAGGGATACTGTGTATAGTACTGGACCAGGGAGGCTGTGTATGGTACTGGACCAGTGAGGCTGTGTAAAGTACTGGACCAGTGAGGCTGTGAATTGTACTGGACCAGGGATGCTGTGTATAGTACTGGACCAGTGAGGCTGTGAATTGTACTGGACCAGGGATACAGTGTATAGTAAACCAGGGACTCTGTGTATAGTACTGGACCAGGGAGGCTGTGTATAGTACTAGACCAGGGATACAGTGTATAGTAAACCAGGGACTCTGTGTATAGTACTGGACCAGTGAGGCTGTGTATAGTACTGGACCAGGGAGGCTGTGTATAGTACTGGACCAGGGAGGCTGTGTATGGTACTGGACCAAGGAGGCTGTGTATAGTAAACCAGGGAGGTTGTGTATAGTACAGTGTAATGGACCTGGGAGTGCTGGGAGACTGGGAGCTCTCGCTGGCGTAGAAGGCTCCAGGCCCGTCCCGGCTCTGGTCCAGGCCGGCCCCCCCGTCCTCCTCCGTCTTCCCTGGCTTGATGGCGTTCAGGTCCAGCCCGGACATGAACTCGATGCTCTGCTTCAGGCTCTGGAGCCTCTCCTGGGAGGAGGACCACACATACGTTAGGAACACAGCTCTGAACAGCTTTCAACTGAGGCCATTGAAGCAGGACATTACACCTTTTGATTGGCTATAAGAACCAGACTAGCAAACAGGTTACGGACGCCGTGCTAAACATGTAGGAGCATAATTTCTTTATGAGAAGCTATATGCTGCCCCCTGCTGTTGATCTGTGTCAACATGTCTCGTTGACGTTTTAAGGGGGGAAGGAGGTACCGGGCTGAGGATCTTCATCCCTGAGTGCAGCAGCTTCTTGGCAGCTTTGTGGTAGATGGTCTCCGGCTTGTTGTACATCATGGCGTTTTCACACATCACCCTGAAGTCCGTCTGCATGGAGAG
Organism: Micromesistius poutassou; assembly: GCF_964030765.1. Classification (NCBI taxonomy): domain Eukaryota; kingdom Metazoa; phylum Chordata; class Actinopteri; order Gadiformes; family Gadidae; genus Micromesistius; species Micromesistius poutassou. The sequence goes on from NC_140282.1 coordinate 2,154,691, forward strand.
ACACGTCAAAGGCTTTGGTAGTCACTGGGCAGTGAGCACTCAAGGTTTTTCCCTCCAAAATGCACAGCAAAGCTGGTAAATGAACTTAGTAGGAAGTATAATACATTCTAAAATACGATTGTACATATATCTCAAATTGAGTATTTTCTCATTATGAAGATGGCCCCCGCAGACAAGAGTCTGTGCTTCTAGTGGGAGAACCAGTAGGTACCTTCAGCTCCACCAGCGACTGGTACCACTCCGTCTTCACCCGCTCCTTCATGGAGCTGAAGTCCATGGGCCGCTTGATGACCAGAGTGTAGCCGGGAGCGATGAGATCATTCACGGGGAAGGAGAAAAACGCACTCGGGTCTTTCCTACAGGAAAGGAAGCACAGACACAATGTTGAGTTGCTAAATGTCATGGATGCAGTCACGCAAACAAGACACTAATGGATACAACTCGAATGTTAATCTAACCAGGTGATGGTGGAAAACCGAAGTGATCACACTATGCAGTGCATGTTCTACCTCTGCAGCTGTCTGATGAGCTGGTTCAATGCCTCCTGTAGAGGTGTCTGCTCTTTCTCTGAAAAGGACAAGAAGGCCGGATCAAAAACGCGTGCGAGTGGAATTTGGAACAACAATGCACAGCATGCTCTCACGGAACGACGTTCCACATACGTTCCTGTTTATCCAGCTCAGAGCGGATCGGAGTTCTGTTCTGTTCCGGTTCTTCCCAGTCTCCATCAGCGTCTTGAGCCTTTCTCTTCTTGGTCATCTTCGAGAAAACCAATAAAAACGTTGGCATTCATTCATGACCATTGCTTCTGGGAACTGGCAAACGTGTTGTCTGACATAGTTACAGAACTCTATGACAAATGAGTTTACAAAATGATAAGCCATATTTCCCGACCTTTTTCTTCCCGTCATCGGGGGACCCGACCACCCTGTCCTTGTCCTTTTTCTTCTTCTTCTTCTTTTCCCTGGGCTTGTCGTAGTCAGCTGACTGCTCGTCGTAGAACGTGTCCCGGCTCGAGCTTCCAGCCGTCACTTCGTTCCCAGCTACCTTCAGGACCAGCTTCAGAGGTCTACTCTCTCCCACGTCTACACACACACACACACGCACGCACGCACGCACGCACGCACACACACACACACACACACACACACACACACACACACACACACACACACACACACACACACACACACACACACACACACACACACACACACACACACAGGTGGCGGGGAACCGTTAGCCACTATAATAACCACTGGGTGACACTCTGGTGACACAGACTTCCTGACAGAAAGTTCCTCACACATGACAAACTTTTATCTTTTGTTAAAACCAAAGACCTGCTGACACACAGAGAACGACCCGAGCTGCACTATTGGTGAGTGTATCGCCATTGAATACAAGCAGGTTATAATAACTATATAAGCAGCACTGTACATAACAATATGTTCCTGTATGTCCATGGTTCGAATCGGGACTAAGAGGTCGAGGTAATGCGAACATCTTCTTAATATAAGCCACTATATCACCCACTGTATCAGGCACGCATTATTCACCATACCTCTCTTATAAACGTACAGTAGTTATTACAGAGAAATCTCCACCTAGCTTCAGCTAGCTCGGTGGCTAACTGCTTCGAAATCTACGGGGTTAGCGCCGATCAGCTAATGCTACGCATATAAAGTGCACCGGAGATAAGGGACACTTTGAGAGGTTTTACCTTCGTATCCGTGTTTGTCGGACTTGTGTTTCTTGTGTTTCTTTCCCATTGTTTACTATTTTGATGTACGGTCGCTCAGTGGTTCTTATTTCTTTGTGATCTCTGTCCTTCGGGAGTATATGAGTGGCGGTCCGCCTCCCCCTTCGGGACCAGCGCCCCCTGCTGGACAGGCGGGGTTTGTAACTCCTGCGCCTAAGTCAGTAAGTCAATTCATAAGGGCTTACTACAATCAAGAGAATAGCATCCAGAGTCACATCAAAAGCCATACTAACTCAACACTGCATTGTAAAACTAAGTGGTTGTGCATATTTATATTTAAGTATAGATTACTTATTTTATCTGGATCTGGATTAAAGCATGCTTACGTGACATTACACCCCCAGTCTTGTAATGTAAAATACATTCTGCTCATGTTAACCTCGAATAAGGTGGCTCCTTCTTATATCAGATTTATTCTAAAACACTTGTCACCCTGTTTCCAGCGGATAAGTTTACAATTTATGTAGGATGTTCTCCATGTGCATTAATCCACCACAATTAGTTAAATATAGGAGTTTGGTACCATTCTCTACGTTTTGGGCGATTACTTCGATAACTAGACACGATTGTGACTTGATAGTTTTACTCTGGAGGTAATAGCCTACATGGAATAGTTAAATTCGTACCTTATGTCATTAAATAAAAAAGATTACATTAGGATGTGACTAACTACTTGAAGCGCTTTATTATTCTAATATGAGCAAGTTATTACCATAATTGTATATATATAAAATACTACTGATAAGCATGTTATTTACAAATCCGCCACTGGGTGGTGGTATGTGGTCGCATAATGAGCCCTCCGTTTTCTCGTGTGCTTTATACAGCGTGGAGTGGTTGTGCTCCATCCTCTGTGAACAAATGAAAGATGACACAAGTGTAACACAAAACTTTGCAGCATCCGAAAACAGCAGATCGTTTTCAAGGCCTCCATTGAAGCTTCATTCTCGCTTTATGTGGCGATATTTGATATATTTCAATATAGCAACGTTAGATATAGTGGCATTGAATATCAATGGTGCAACTTCACAAGACGTTTGTTTACCGCCCACAGTGTTGTTTGGCTTCGCGGTAGGCCAACGGGGGAACTAAAATGTGATTGGATGAGAGTCTAAATCAGAGGTTCTCAACCTATTTACGCCCGCAGACCCACTTTTAGGGCTTAGATTTTTCTCCAAAAAATGACAGTATAATAATATGAAAAAGAAATAGATCAAACATGCATCTTTTATTTTAAATGTCAAACGTCTTTTTTGGGACAACCTCCCCCTAGGGGGCACCGTCCTGGAACCAGGGAAGAGGTCTGGGACCGGGCCCCCAGTCCTGGGACCAGGGAAGAGGTCTGGGACCGGGCCCCCAGTCCTGGGACCAGGGAAGAGGTCTGGGACCCTAAAATGCCAAACGTCTTTTTCGGGACAACCTCCCCCTGGGGGCCCCCGTCCTGGGACCGGGCCCCCATCATGGGACCAGGGTAGGCGTCTGGGAGCCTTGTGACCCAGTTCGAGGAGGGTCTTTCAAGAACCCAGACCCTGAGGATCTCAGGATCCGCAGGGGGCCCGTCCTGGGGCTGGGGGCCCCATCCTATCGGCACCATACTCGGGGCCTCAAATTGGGACTGTGGGCCGCGTCCCGGGACGTTGGGCCCTGCTCTGGACCGTTCCTCCTCCAAGGTCCTCCATGGTGTCGTTTCTCAGGAACACATACAGTTTAAACTAAGTTAAAAGACAGTTAAAATTTTAGATTAGACCTACAGCACCTCCAAAGGGGACACAGGAAGGAGAGAGCACGTTGGATTAGCCCGCAGTAAGGGGCTTCCATCTCCTTCACTGTAATGTTCCCTTAAAGCAGAGTGATTAACGTTAGATGTACATCACCATGCATGTACATACATCCATGTTGAAAGATGGTGAGCATTTAATAAGCACATTCCAGGTTTTATGAAGAGGCACAGACCCGGGGGGGGGGGGGGGGGGGTAGAACGTGTAGGAAAAAATAGATTAAATACCATTCCAGCCATTCCTTTCTGTATGTTGAAAGGCAATTCTGACAGCCATCATATTTCTTATCTAATACCCCATAGTGCTGAAACGCTTCGTCAAGAACTCTCCCCCTTTCGCTATGCCTTTCTAAGGCCCAGAGAACAAATGCATAGCATTATTCAGGTTCATTCATTTAAAACGTAATCTAATTAAAGTTGCTATTCCAAACAATGCAGACGTAAAAACATAAAATCAGTTTAACATATTTTGAAGTACAATTTAATAATACTTGATTTTTGTAGATGCATTGAAGTATGGAAACTTAACCAATGGAAGGGTGCAGCTTATTTTTTGGAAGAGCCTTTTCTTGATACAGGCATAAGCCCTACGTGAATTCTTTATACCTACAACTACAAGAAGGAGATAAAATATACTTTACACTAAATCTTTTGTCAGACAGTTCTTATCCATGACTTTGACCAGATAGTAATAATAGCCGCTGATGGGTATCGCTGCAGTGATCCATCTGCACCCGGTTGAGTGAGCAGCTCCTCTCCGTCCCATCGCCGCCTCCTCTCCGCCCCGGAGGCGGGTGAAGCCATCCATCTGTTTCCCTGCAGCCGTGGATCTCCTCCCACTGTAGAGGTCTGGGAACGTCTCGCGATTAGACGGACATTGGTTCCACCAAACACTGCTAACAAAGGGCAGATGTGGTGAACTTCCTGATCCTGTGTACCCACACAAGGACTGAAGGGACCCAGAGGTTGATGTTTCCACATTAAAGAGGCATCCCAGGAAAACCACTTCCCGCTCAGAGGCCTCATGCTACGGGTGGATACCAGATGTTCACATGAGGCTTTCATGGCTCCTCTCTCTGGAGCATGGTGTGACCAAACAAGCAGCGGAGTACATAAAACCCAAGCTCGCGCAACACGGTCATCGATAATCACCAATTAAAACGCTTATTTTGTTTCTGTCTCCGTGACATTCTGACATGACACCGCTTCCTCTCCCCAGAATCCCGCCAGTGACGTCGTGTTTGCCTGAAGATCTTCCTTCATCTTCTAGTTTTTGTCCTTCATCTTCTCATTCGTCTTCTCAATCATCTTCTCATTCGTCTTCATCTTTATCTTCTCATTCATATTCTCATTTGTCTTCTCATTCATCTTCTTATTCATATTCTCATTTGTCTTCTCATTCGTCTTCTCATTTGTCTTATTCATATTCTCATTTGTCTTCTCATTCTTCTTCTTGTTCATCTTCTCGTTCATCTTCTCATTCATCTTCTCATTCATCTTCTCATTCGTCTTCTCGTTCACCTTCTCAATCATCTTCTCATTCATCTTCACAAACCTCTTCACAAACATTTGTGTCTTTCTTGTTCTGTTGCGGTCGTATCTGACATTTCTTTTCATCAATACCACCCCAACACTGTGTTATGAACAAAGCAATCAACCCAACACGTTTTGGTCAGAATCATCTGTGGCCTGTCTCACACTGTAGGTCCATAACTCTCATGTGTTGACGCCCTCATAAACAGCAGTGACGAAGCCTCACATCATCCACAGATAAACAGTGGTTGGCTGTGGTGGAGCGCAGATTCTCTCGCCAGGCCGTAGAGTCAGAGAGGCCACTGGGCAAGGATGTGACACACGTCCTGCTCCAAGGTCACTACAGCTGTAAAGGCATAATGGGATTTGAAGATGTAACCAACTGCAACATCAAAGAGGAGACGGCAATCATATCACCCTATCCCTTCCCTATCCCCTGCCTTCTCCAAACCTTTGAGCATCAATCCCACGCGACAAAGCCAAGGCGTTACGCGTGCGACGGCACTATTTCTATCTCCGCAGCCCCGGCTTTGATCATCAACGCCTCGTGCCTCTGTATTCCCTCTGCGACGTCCTAAGCACCTCGTTTCTTCTGACACCGTTTCAACCAGGTGTGTTCTTCCGCTGGAGGCCCGCTTGACCCTAACCCTTTGGGGCCCAGGAGTGACACACCGGGCAGCTTAGTGCCCAGCGGTTATAGCGGCCCAGCAAACTGAACCCAAGCAATTTCAAAACATTTCTGGCTGAACTTTTGCGAGCGGGGAAGCGGTTGCGTGGCTGTGTTTGAAGTGTCCTGGGAGTGCTCTGAAGCCCTTAGATGTGTTGTCATTAGCAGCTGCTGCCCCCCATTGTCAGCCACGCGCTCGTCTGATCCAATTACTTTCATGTTTATTTCATGGGGGGCTTGCCTAATGTTTTTTTGCAGCTCAACATTACGCTCTGCTTTAAGGTCTTTAATATATTATTCTGTTTTCCATAGCTCCATTACAAAAGAAGACATCGCTTCCTCCTGACCTATGAATCTAAAGCAAGCTTGCTTTTGGGTTTGCTTGTGTGTGTGTGTGTGTGTGTGTGTGTGTGTGTGTCTTGAAAGGCACATTTGTGTGTGTGTGTGTGTGTGTGTGTGTGTGTGTGTGTGTGTGTGTGTGTGTGTATGTGTGTGTGTGTGTGTGTGTGTGTGTGTGTGTGTGTGTGTGTGTGTGTGTGTCGAAAGGCGCATGTGTGTGTGTCTATGTGTATGTGTGTGTGTGTGTGTGTGTGTGTGTGTGTGTGTGTCAAAAGGCGCATGTGCATATTTGTGTTTATCTACCAGCATGGGTACATGCCTATAGAACTCCACTGTGTGCGTCTATACAGTGTGCAAAAGCGAGTGTGTGTGTGACAAGATGAGAGGAAGATGGAAGGGGGGGGGGTGGGGGGGAGGTGGGGGCAGGTGAGCGGGAGGGGACCACTGATTCCTGCCGATCTGAGCCCCTTTATTCTCCCTGAGCCTCTGAAGACCGTGGTCTCAGGGGGGGAGGGGGGGGGGGCGGGGGGGGGGACGCCTTCACCGTGCTCCGGAGGCCTTCAAAAGGCCTCCGGAGCACGGTGACGGTTCTCCATCAGATCCTGGAGCCGTTTGATGGTTCCTATGGAGTGAGCGACAGCCCTCGGGAAACGGTGTTCGCTAACTCAAGGAGAGTTTAGAACGGCGGGCGTCTGGCCCGGCCGGTCGGGTCCAGACAGTTCACTCAGAGAGGGGCCGTTGTGCTTTAGACCACGCGCGAGGATTCCTACGGATCAAACCCCAGAGTACCCTTTCGTCGAGCTATTATCTTTGCCGTTGCGAGAATTCGTCCTCGGCTACAGCTCATGAACGGTCCAAAGTTTCGACCAGAACTTTCTACGAGTAAACAGAGAGCAGATAAAAGAAGGAACCCTGTGCCTCTTTTTCTGGGACCCTTGTCAACCGGTTCCAAGAGAATCACATGTCACCGTGGGGGGAGGGGGCAGTAATGGTGTCATTTGCCGGCCGATGACCACAGGAAGGAGACATGAGAGGGAAGTATCATCCTTCCTGTGTGAGGATGCGTGTGTGTGTGTTTGTGAGTACACACTTTTGTTTGTGTTTGTGTGTGTGTGTGTGTGTGTGTGTGTACGCACGTGTGTGTTTCTGTGTTTGTGTGTGTGTGTGTGTGTGTGTGAGTATGCACTTGTGCGTGTAGGTGTGTGTGTGTCTGTGTGTATCTGTTTGTGTGAGTACACACGCGTATGTGTGTGTCTGTGCGTTTGAGTACGCCCGTGTGTGTGTGTGTGTGTGTGTGTGTGTGCTGTGTGTGTGTGTGTGTGCGCTCTGTGTGTGTGTGTGTGTGTGTGTGCAGCCGTCATCGCCGGGCCGATAGATCACAAAGGTGTGGCAGCCGCGGCGGCGTCCAATCGCGACACATAAAAGACAGAAAAAGGGACGGATCAACCGAGGGCGGCCGGCCCCATTCCGCCGCTCTGCCGTCGCTCTGGCAGATGGGCCCGTCTGCGGGGCCGGAGACGCGCCTCAGAGTCACATCTTCAAAGTCCCTCTGTAATCTACAGAACATCACAGGCCAGAAGAAAGTGAGTGACGCCGAGCCGGGCCGCCCCACTAAGAGGGCGGGTGAGGCGCTAATGAAAGGCAGATAAAGGGATTGAAGGCAGAGGCGGCGCCTCGCCGGAGAAAGAAAGGGGGGGGGGAAAAAAACCTTTCGCCTTTCTTTTTCTTCTAAGAAACCTACGGATACGTAGTGGAGTCGGATCTTTTGTGCTCCAGAACCAAAATAGGAACACACAAGATAAAGAGCGGGGCTTCAAAGCCGCCTTCCCCTGTTGAGTGTGACTCAATTCAGTCAATATGGCCGCCAACAAGTACAGGGTTAGCGCTAGCGAACGCAGCAGAAAGGATGGGCAAAGGGTGGCCGTTCCATGCCGTTTCCTTTTGGGGGTGGGGTGGACGTGGGTGTATTTAGCTGAAAATGCCACCACCACCCTAGGTTTGTGGACGCTTTGATGTGCCAGTCAGGCCTGGCGCTGGCTGTCAGACACAGTGGATATCAGAGAGGCAGGAGCCTTTGTCACATCTTGTCTCATCTCTTTTATTTATTTATTTATTGGTTTATCTGTTTACCCCCCCCACCCCCCATAACAGAAACCCCCTCCCATTATAGTGACATCTGCACAGGTTCACATCTGTCTCTGGAAGACACATTCATGCCTGACGGAACCGCACATTAAAGACCCCCAGTTTGCCGCACACTCCGTCAAGGAAAGCGTTTGGGTGGGTGTCTGCAGATGTGAACCGTGACAATTTAACTGGGAGCCTTTTTTCCTAGTTAGACTCAATTCTGACATCGTGTCGCCAGAGCCAGCCCAGACCAAAGAGAGTATGAATCATCCCTCACTATCAAACCATCCCCCACCACCACCACCACCACCCCCACCGCCACCCCCACCATGTGCACGCATGACAGTGTGTGTGATGGGAGCTGTGGACAAGGGGTCCCCAGGGAATCCAGCAGGCATCTCGGGCGCGGCGCCTCGCGGGGTATGGAGGTGTTTGGCGGAGCGCACCAGGATCAGTCATCGTCTGACGACTCCCAGTCTGCCCTCCACCCCCACTAACCCACTACCCACCACCCACCACAAAACCACCCACCGACGCCCCAAACAGTCCAGGGATTAGTTAGCTGATGCCTGGCTAGAGGCTGACTCCCCTCCCGCTCAGCCCGGTTCTCACCGTAGCGTACTGACAAGCCGCTGGCCTGTGTCGGCCTGTCAAAGCTACGGACCTCCTCCGGTGATGACGACAGGCTCCGGGTTTAGCGAGTGCAGGACGCACAGCGAGGCAGAGGTTTTGGCTCCACTCCTGAAATGCGATTGGTTTTCAAAACATTGAAGAAAATGAATCATTTCATTTTTTTCAAATTGCTTAAAGTCCCCCTCGACAAAGATGTTTTAAGCTTGGCCAATGTAGTCACATGAAACACACGCGCGCACTTACACACACACGCACGCATGCATGCACACGCACACATACACACGTTTCCTTGGAAAATTGTGCGAAGCTATCACTACTCACCGAGACTCCCGCATTTGTGACGACCTACATCCATTCTGCATGACATGGGGACGTCTCATAGGTGAGGACGCTTTGATCTCCCTCAAAGCTGCTCTCTTTATTTTATGCTGTGTAAGATGAGAGCAACACAGCAGTTTAAAAGTGTAACAAAGTATAGCACTCAAAAAATGAATGTTTAATTTTGTATGGTTGGTAGATGCACAAAAATAACAAAGTGCATGCCAAGTGCTTTGGTAAGTGGAGTGGAGGAACATGGCTGTGTGGGCGGATGGTTGGATACTGCAGGGTCCCCTATTTGCACTAATTAAAGTGTTTGTTATTATTTAGGGGGGAAATTAATGGCGTTTTAATTGGATTCAAAATATGTCTAGTCATGAGTTAAGGGACCAATTGGCATGAGCTTAACAGAAACAGGAGGTTTTAACATTTTCGCTTGCTGTGCAACAACACTTTATTATTGCAGAGAAAGCGAGGGAGAGCGGAGAAGGAAAATTAAAGGGAAATCATATTATGAGACCGTAGTGAAATTGTCTGTTATCAAACGTCTCAGGTGCTAACCTTGTCGTTAGATGAATCATCACTAGGGTCTTCATGTTGTCCGATGAAAACTCCCAGTTAAACGGGCCTCTGATCCAATAAGACCCCTAATTAGAGCCGGCCAGAAGCACCTTCAGAAGTCCATCTCATATTGCTCTCCTCCCTCCTCATGAGTATAAACGGTGGGATGAGAGAGATCCTGCAAACCTTGTGATCTCCCCACCTCTGTGTGTATGATCTTATATATTATATCTGTCCCTGGAGCAGTTGCTCCAGCCACACACCACCCAGATGGCTTTACTGGGCTCCTCCGACATCAGGACAGGGTGTCGTTGTGGAAAACCAGTTTATTGTAGAGTTGGAAGGATGTCACATCAGAGCAGGTGTTCCGTGCTGAGCCGTCAGAGCTCTCATCCGAGTGTGTGTGTGCCGATGGCTGGTTAGACTGTGAGCCATGATTAACGACTGAACCATGGGTGTGCATCCTCATCCAGCCTCACCTGACTCGGGCAAGGCTAGGCTGCTTAAACTCTTCATTAACCACACACACTCCACAGTCCCTCTTGTGGATACCAAGTGGTTGTAATCGGTAGTTTGTGGGAAGGTTAAAACCCTGCATTAAAGGAAACCTGCTGAAAGTGCATCATTTACTACAGAGACATCAGGTGGATACCAAAGTTTTCCCAGTGATGTTCATGATGATGGTCCTCATTAGAATCCATCTTAAAGATTGACTGCATTTCATATTTGGTGCTTTTCTCTTTAGTTCAGTGTTTGGTTTCTGATTAAGGGAAGAATAATTTGTAATCGTAATTCATTTTTTGCTAGGATTTCCTCACTCCTCCAGATTGACAGCATAGTAAGTGGCCGGTATAAACGGTCCATGAAGAATGTACATTGGGCATTCTGCATTGTTCACGTCTGGGTGACAGCTGGTGTTTCTCTCTTAGATTCTCCTTCTTACGCCCAACGGAGGATCGCCGCCTCATTCAAGAGTTGTGTCATTAGATGGATTTTAATTAAAGGCCGACTTGAACCAGGCAGACAAAATGGCAAATTAAAGAAGCTCATAAACGGAAAATGAAATGGTTAACAAGCTCGATATTGGCATTGGGGAACATGATCTAACTGTCCACTTTTTTATGGTGTACATTTTAACAACTTTGTGGCTTCTGTATTGCACTACAGTTATAGTCATAGAAATATATGCTATTATTGAAGCATGACACATTTGTCCTTACAACAACACCTAGCCTGGCTATTTCCAGACCAAGCTCAATCGTAGATTGCACATTGGTCTGGGGAAGCTGCTGTCATTTTCTTCAGGACAAGAGGCGTGATCAACGGGAGTTAAATTGACTCTCTACGCAATTGGCTGCTTGCCGTCGCTTCCCTGTCGTCATTGTGTTAAACCAGCCAATAGCGCGCCAGGGGGAAAAGCCAGCTTGGTGATTGGCCCCCACAAAAACTTATCAAAAACTAGAAAGAAATGTATTGCTCTTCTCCAGACCCTTCTGCAGGGCAAACTCAAATCGCTGGGAGAATGGGCGGGGCTACCCAGTCTAAACAACACCCAAAATGCTTGCGCTGATAGTTTAATTGAACACATTTAAATAAAAAAACATTATTAGCCTGTGTATTTATAATATCTATAATTATTTAGGCCCTCTTTAAAGTCGCAATGTCTACAATTACAACTAGATCAAAGCTTAGAATAACCCTGACATATCTGTCAGGTCAATGCTGATCGATAGTAATTTCAACCATGTTATTAATAAAATCTCATCCTATAACCGATATATTATTATGTATAAAAAAGAAATGCTGTCCAGCTCGTGCATCTCTCTTTGTTTACAAGAATCTTACTATCGACACTCCCTAAACCCCTCCCACTCACCTTAAACCCCTCCCATTCACCATAAACCCCTCCCACTCACCCTAAACCCCTCCCATTCACCATAAACCCCTCCTACTCACCCTAAACCCCTCCTACTCACCCTAAACCCCTCCCACTCACACACCCATTTCGTTTTTTTTAATTCTCCCACCGACTAACTGTGACTTTAACACCATATCCATTTTGATCCCAGTTCAGATCTTTATGAATCTATAAATTGTTAAAGTTGACAATTTTGACACTGGATTTGCAACATTTATGGATTAAATCAAAATGTAGTTTACTCAATTAGTAAATTGTGAGAGAGCATTTCCCTCTGAAATATGAGAGAGAACTGCTCATCTCTGAACACATGTGCCCAAACTGACACTATTCAGCTGTGAAGTTAATTCCTCTGATGTGCGCCGGGGCGTTAGGAAGCGCGACCTGTCAGAGACACGTCTGGCAACCCATCTTTTACAACCCCCCCTAAATAAACACATTTACAGGATCACAACTCGGAGCAAATGATAAAAACATGATTGCTGGCTGCTGTGATGAGCAGGTTCTCCCCCTGCCAGAGCGTTTGACGGGGCGACAGAGCGGTCCAACTGCTCCAGCAGATGCGCCGCATGGAGGAGAAAAACAGCCGCGCGCCTTAACTCAATACACACGTTTGGATTTGGCAAGAGGTTATCCGCGTTCATCTCATGTGAAGAAGTGGTCGGCCAATGGGCCTCTTATGAAAACAAACCATAAAAATGTGTTCCTCGTAATAACCGGTGGTTTATGGTTTATTTTTACTTTATTGGAGAAAAATAGAGATGATATAACGATTCTTACTTCTACTGAGGTTCTTCTAACAACGTTTTGAGTGGATTTTTGACCACTAAGTGCCTTTTTAATTTTACAGCACAAATAGTACACACACTCACATACCCCCCCCCCCCCCACACACACACAGACACACACACACACGCCTGCACACATACAGTGTCACCACCACGGGGATACAGATGCAGAATGAATGCTTTGAGGGGAAGCCATGCGTCACCATTTTGCCACCTGTTAGCATCGCTGACGTCCTTGGAGCTCACTTGGCAACAGGCCAACCCATGCCCCCCGCCGTCCCCGTCCCCCCCCACTCCTGAGAGGGTGGTGGGCGACAGCACAGGAAAGTTGGCGTTCTCCTTCAAAGACGCCTCCCTATCTGGGGAAACTTGCGTGACCTTGTTTCCTCGCTGTGAAAGATGCAGCGCTGGCGGCTTGGGGCGAGCAAGGGGATGGGGCGAGCGAGGGGATAGAGCGAGCGAGGAGATAGAGCGAGCGAGGAGATAGAGCGAGCGGGAGGGAGAGATGGAGAGAGAGAGAGAGAGAGAGAGAGAGAGAGTGAGAGACCGATAGAGAGAGATGGTGAGGAAGTGAGAGGAAGAGAGAGAAGAAGAAAGAGAGGAAAAGAGAGACAGCAAGAGAGAGAGAGGAGGTGGGAGTGGCAGAGGCATGGCGGAGGAGGTGGGGAAACTTCAAAACCCACATCAAAAGGAATAAATAATTGTTTCTGCTGGTTTTGTTGTTGTGATATGGATCGGCAAAGCAGCACGTGTGGAGGAGGAAGCTTTGATTCCAGGCTGCCTTCCTGGAGAGGGCTTCTTCTGTCGGCAGCTAAGTAGGGAGAAGCGAAGGCCTATCTGATTAAGCTCCTGTTTGTTTTAATCTCCCCGCTCCCTTGCCCCGGGGGAGCCCTACAGAGAGGGTGCAGAGGGCGGGAGGCTGCCCCCTGCTGGCGTCCACCACGCCCAACAACACTGGGCTTCTTCAGTCAGGCTTCACAGGGGGAGAGGACGGGGCTGCAGCAGCCATCGTGATAACGATAACAGTAGTTACAACAAGGATCACGCTCAGACACAAGTAGTTATTCACAGAAATGTTCGAGAATGAGGATTCTAATTGTACTGTGTGTTATGTTTTAAAGGGCTTTCTCAAAGGATTCTGAAATAAATATAAAGAATGCACAGCGATACTCTCGGTGGAGAACCACACAGGCCATTAGAGACAATGAGTTTGTACATTGATAGCCGGTTTAATACAGTGAATGGTCCAAGTCACTAGAACCACTACCATGACAAGAGAGAGGAGTCAGGAGTTTTGGAAGGCGATGGAGAGCGATGGAGACAGAGAGGGAATCATGAGACACCCAGAGTTTGAAGGAACAAATAATTAAAGTTTGGATCAGAAATCATTCCTCGTCCGCTCATTTGTCAGCATGTCCGAGCGCTGGGTCCAGCATTGCTTCTGTGGAGTTCTTTGGGTTCTTTCTTTACGTTAAGGTCTGTGACGAACAGACCACCAGCTGTTGCTATGGAGATACCACTGATTGGGGCTAGGGAGTTTCACTGGGGGGGGGGGGGGGGGGGGCTCGACAAAGTTTATGGAGGCCACCTGTAAGATACAATAGAGCTCTGGAAGCCACAAGCCTGCGGTGACGATGGCATGATGTGTTCATCTACGCACATGCAAAGCTTCCTCTCACATGCCCACGTTGTAATGTCACTAAAAGGCAGATCTTCAAACGGCTTGTAATGGCTAATCACACCCAAACCTGGTGAGATAACATCTCCCCCTTCGACATATATTGTCGCGTCACAAGTGCTACAGCACCAAATTATTTCTCACTGACGCCACCGTTAACCAACCCGGGGCACGGCACCGGAGGCCTAAACACACATTTAAAAGATCATGTTCTCGGTTGCCATGGCGGCCCACAGATCCAGTCGGCGTGCTTTGATACCCTGCTATCACTTTTTACAGAACACACATCCCCCACTGCGACATGTGATTGGAAACCACTGAGCTGCGCCCGCTGGAAATAAGAACACGATGCGATTCTGACAGAAAGTCAATGCCAGCAAACAGGAACCGCTCGAGGAATAAAGGAGACTCGCTGATCAGCGCGTTACAGCGAGCCTCAATGGAAAAATCTTCTCGTCGGATCATTTCGACACACACGCGGAGACAGCGGGAGGCATCGCTCCCCGCCTCTGACAGTAAACAGCCTCCACCACCCCCCACCCCCGGTCCACGTTCACCGCCGCCGCGCTGTAATGGCAGACAGAGCTCGTTAAGACGCGCACATCAAACGCATGACGCAAGCCGTGATTTAAATATTGAATCGATTCGCGGCGGCGGGACCGATCGGTAAGAGCTGCGGTGGTGCGCGGCGCCGACACCGAAACAGATGTATATTTTAGCAGCCGCTTCCTCGCTAAACTGCCTAATGGCCTCGGGGATCAGGCTGATGAAAATGAGACTCGCAGATCTGGTGGGATGTCTCCTGGGACCCGAATAAGTGGCAAGGACTCTTTATACACCCCCGCTTCGCCCGCCTTCCGTCCCCTCTCATCGCCCTCTCTGTCTTCTCCTCTCCCCCTTCCTCCTCCCTTCTGTTCGGCTCCTCTACTGAGGGCCCCTGTGACAGGGCCCCGGGCTTGAGGGACCAGCCAGCTGTAATGTTCTCCAGCCATGGCTGTCTCTCTCTCTCCCCTGCTCCCCTTCCTCATTTGCAACAGGCCTCAGATAATGGACCTACAAACAGACAAGGTCAGAGCCACCAAACTGTTTTCAACTAGCACAATCTGGTTGCTACTATTTTGGTTTGGATTATCATGCCATTATGATCTCCTTTCCCGCACAGAGATGATCCATGAATGATACAATTGTTTACCATATAAGTGCACAGGATGGTGTGAATTTGCTGTATTATTAACTAGAGCGTTTGCTTTGAATTCATCATTGTCAGCTCCTTCCTCTGCTGGCCTTAGGTCTTAATGGTTTCTCTGTGCCGTGACAACTGACCAGAGATCAGTTACTTGGAGAACCGTGACCTTTGGTCTGATGCTTATATAGATAAGTCCAACGTAGATGAAAGATGTGTCCAAAGAAAAACAATACTTCAAAACAACAAGTGCCATACCTCAGAAGAGTGAGAAACCCCTTTAGGTGATGCTAAAATGTTTTTTAACAAAAAAGTGTAATATTTTATAGACATAAACTTTAATGTTGCTGAATGCAAATTATTTTTTTTGCAAAAAGGGTCAGACTTTGTTTGGTTTTCAAGCAGCCATATCCTGTTTCTAGGCAATACAAATATTTTTCCCATGTGAATGAACATTAAACACTGTACAGTACGGAACACTGATTGGATCCTAGCCATAACGCATTTACTCAATTACCGCCGCTTGGTTTCTTTAGAAATTGAAAGAGAGCAACATAATTTAATATGCAGAATGCAGACAAATCTATCTTTAGGTTTGTTTGTAGTCCAAAGCTTTTCAGATCATTTCTTCTTAGAGTGCTGTGAAGCGTTTTTGAGTCTGCCTATTTTAAGGTTGTGTGACCGACGTGCATTCAAAGGTAGCATTAAAGCTACATTGACTGGGACCTTTGATGTAAAGTAGCATTACAGCATGCTAGGTCATGTGAAGGGATGGTAAAATGCTATCTCCTCAACAAAGTTGCGTGCCCTATATGTACCCATCCCATCCATGTCCAGACTCTGGCCCAGAGCTTTTTGTAACTGTTCAATAAAAATTTTGATTTGGTGTTATTGTTATTTTTTTGTTTTTTGACCAAAATCCAAGCTATGAGGTCGGACCTGTTTATCTGTGGAATCAGAAAAAAATGCTCACTATGAATCATTTAATGTCTGATATGGGTTCACACAATATTTTACAAAAACCAAACAATGGTAGTATGCTGTGAAAATATCCTCCTTGTTTCAACATTAGAAAAATCCCGACGCGACCCCAGAAACAAATGACACTACATGAACAATACACGCATAAAAACAGGGATATATGTTGACTGTGAGTCCCGTGCGTTGTCTTTTCTTTCAAATTCATCGTTAGTAGAGGACTTTTCAGTTTTCAAGATTTCTCTGGAGATGCAGTTTTGCTTGAATTAAACAGCCCAGTTCCCATCTCCCAGAAGGGGCAAGAAATGCCTTGTTCTCGGCCCAACTGCGGTCACTCTGACCTGGCTTCCTCTGAAGGGAGGGACTCTGCTCACCATCATGGGGCCAGATTCAGGCTCCACACCCCTCATGTGCAGCCCCATCTGCCCCCTGGCCAGATTGGCCAGATTGGCCAGATTGGCTGTGCCAGATTGGCATGCAGGCCACTAGAGGGCTGGTGTATACAAGCTGACAGGACAGCAATTAGATGCCATTTGGACCTAAAAGATTCATTGCGGGAGAAAAGGGGCCTGCCAAATACTTGTGGATCGTCCGATAGATTGGGCCTCATGGAGTTTCATGTTTGATCGTTTGATGTCCTGCAAAGTTCTGCCTTTCTTTACAGAGTAACTTGTAGAATAACAAGTTTACTAAGATGCATGCTGGCATGTGTGTGTGTGTTCCTGAAATGCATTGTGAAACAGTCCTCGTCACTTACATTTTTCCAACTCCCGACCTGTTTCTCTTAGTGTGCTAATGCTGACACTACACGTGTATAAACGGAGAGCTTATTGCCTTTATGGCTGGAGTTCAACTGTCCAGCACTGTGCTTGCTAATGTCTTCAGCTCTCAGCTTTGGCACTCTTCAAAGTTCCCTTGAAATTCAGTTATGTGTTTATTTCAGACGGACTTGAAGAAGCGGCTAATCAACTGGGAGCTGACTTGAAGGTCTTAAAGGTTTGAAAGAGAGATCAGTCGCTGCTCACATCAAAACTCACTTTGGAAGTAAGAGAGGTGTGGGCATAAATTACATCTCGGACTGTGGATGAAATGAATATGAAATTGAAGCATTTTGATCTGAGTATTCTGAGTGGATAAAAGGTTAAAAAGGAGGGGGGGGGGGGGGGGCGGGGGTTAAAATGCATCCACGAAAAGGAGCTTACATTTTCTATAATATTAAACCAACTCAGCCTTTGATCTTTTAATCCTGTGCTCATTCGGTTGGGAGATAAGCAGCCGTGACTAACCTCTCTTTCTCAGCCTATCTCGTAGTCAAGAGAGAGCAGGGCCCGCAGAATGGGCTCTTTTACCGCCTTTTGAAGACAAATTGGACTGGAATTCCATGTTTAATGGATCCTCTTTTCAGCAGAATTCTGTTTAAAGTCAAAAGAAAGATGGCCAGTCGTGTTACGAGCCCCCCGCTAAACAGAGTGTGGGCGCGCGGGTTTCCTTTGAAACGCTGAGATTTCCGTCGAAATAACCTGCTAGTGACATTTCATAGTATAACTTAATTCAACTTGTTTCAGGTTGACTGAATGCCGTTAATGGGGCCTATCTATGTCTACCATTCACTCAAACAGAGAGGGTGGATGTGCCCCCTGTCATCATTTGTGGACAGACACTTTCAAAAATCTGTCTATAGACAAATAGCTCTATGTTTGATTAGCGTGTATGTTGTAGGCTGTTTGTGGCACCTTTGACTGGCACAGACTTTTAAAAAAAAGCTAAAA
This sequence comes from Micromesistius poutassou, assembly GCF_964030765.1. Taxonomy (NCBI): domain Eukaryota; kingdom Metazoa; phylum Chordata; class Actinopteri; order Gadiformes; family Gadidae; genus Micromesistius; species Micromesistius poutassou. The sequence goes on from NC_140282.1 coordinate 2,172,722, forward strand.
ACACACTGGAAAAGTTGCGACAGAAGTCGGTTGCAAAGTTTTTTAATGATGACATTGACATACAAAGGACCAGCAGCAACAGAATATCCTGCCTTTACCTCTGAGCTGGTATATCTGCCTAGTCTCAGATGCACTTTACTACCTGGTGTGAACAAGATCTGAGGCTACAAGTTAATTGCGCAGCTTGATGTCAGTTAAGGTGCGTTTTAGGCTTTTGTTCTTGCGAGCAATTTGGGTGTCGGTTACCTGGGAATCGGTTGGTTAAGAGAGTGCGTTTCTTTTGTGTAATCATATCTGTCATGCTGAAAGATAATTAACTTGTACGGCTTGTACAACAGCACCAGTCAGGCTGGTTGACCGTGCTCTCTGCAGGAGGAGTTCAACGGAGAATTCCCCCTTCACTATTCCCTCTCTTGTACTACTGTCATTCCCGTCACAACCAAATCTGAGACCTAATCATGAGCTTGATGTCGAGCCTTCAAAAACCACGGGTTGAAAGCTGTGACTTTGGAATCTTTGTAGGGCAGGATCCAGACACACGCACACACACAAGGCATCCAAAGAGCCTTCCGCATTCATTCTATTTTTACCGCAGATAAAAGGTTAGCTCAATGCTTTCTAAGTTGAAACTTTGCCAGTTGCTTTCTTGTGCCGCGCCAGAGGCTGTGTTGTACCTTTAATTGGGCATTATTTTCCCCTTGTTGTGCCTCCCTTCCTCTCCCTCTGTCTCTGTATTCCACACAGGGTAATGTTATTTACATCGCCCCGGCGCCTTCATCTCCTATCTTTGTTATCCGACGGCGTGGCGTGAGACGTGAAAGACGCCCGGCCTATAGAGGCTCTCTTGTTTTGATCCTATGCATTTATTGCTCCCATTTGTTTATCTTGTGCCATCTCCCACATCCCCCTGTCCCCCCCCCGTCCAATCCTATTCTGGCTATGAAGTGGAGGGAGTGTGTGTGTGTGTGTGTGTGTGTGTGTGTACACACGTTTGTGCGTCTGGTGTCTTTGTGTGAGTGTGTCTGTGCATCTTTGCATCTGTTTGAGTGTGTGTGCGTCTACATATGTGTGTGTGTGTGTTTGTTCGTCTGCGTGTGTGTGTGTGTGTGTGTGTGTGTGTGTGTGTCATGGGGGACTTGGAATGGGTGAACAAGGCCAATTTGTTTAAAGGCTGTACGCGGGACCCGGAGCGCCAACAGAGACATATTCACATGTTACATTTGTGTTTTTACACTTCTGAGGGGAACGCCATCATGAGGCTGTTTTCATCGGCCCTTTTGATGCTGCTTAAGAGAAGGGCGCCATTGTGCTCGCCCTGGCCCCGGGGCATGTTGCAGGCTATGTGCACTGAGCCAATGGAGGGTTGGCCAGGGTGGCTAAATGTCAGAGACACACAGACACACACACACACACTCGCACACTCGCACTCACACTCACACTCACACTCGTACACACTCTTTCACTCACTCACGCACGCACACACACACACACACACACACACACACACACACACACACACACACACACACACACACACACACACACACACACACACACACACACACATACATACACATACACACACAGACTCACTTTCACACAGGCACAGACTCACACTCACTCACACACACACACACACACACACTCAGATTCACACTCACTCTCACACACACACTCACACACACACACACACACAAATATACACACACACACTCGCACACACATACTCGCACATACTCACACTCACTCTCTCTCTCTCACACACACACACACACACACACACACACACACACACAGATTCCTGTGAGCCTGCGTTTGTGACGTCTGGCCCTCGCTGGGCTCTGCGTCTCTCTCTGACCCCCAGCGGCTGCGTCTCCGTCCCAGACGAACACGTCTCTCCGTCTGGCTCCTCATCTGGAGGAAGCCTCTCTCTCCTCAAAGCCACGCCCCGCCCCCAGTGCCCCCCCCCCTCCCCCCCCCCCCCCCCCTCTCTCTTGCTCTCTCGGATCCGTGACTCTGGGAGTGTCCAGGGGCACCTGCCGAGGCTTAAATCAGTTTGCTCCGATTATCCACACAAAAGACTGCAGGCCCATTCATACCTTTCACCCTAAACATCGCACGTCGTAAAGCGCCCGCCTGAATGCTGTGCCTGAATCCCGAGACCAATCGCCACTCCGTTTGAGGATTTCCCCGGAATGTCTGCGGACCCGAAGCACACGGGAATACCCTGGCCGCCGCAACCACAACACCCGAGTCATTCTCACAGCACAACAACAACAACAACAACAACAACAGAAAACAAAGGAAAACCAGCGCTCATTCTTCCCCCTCTTGCGCGGCGCGCCTGTGTTATTCAACTTCACAGACGGACAGAGCCCTCTCATGTATTTCTAGTTGTTGCTATGCTAAAATGACACCCATATGAGGGCTAATTATGGGTACATTCCGTCTGACCCCGGGCCCAGCCCAGATGCCTCCCGTATGGGTGCAGCCTCACAGAGAGAGGGCTGGTGCACATGGAGAGAGAGAGAGAGAGAGAGAGAGAGAGAGAGAGAGAGAGAGAGAGAGAGAGAGAGAGAGAGAGAGAGAGAGAGCGAGAGGGGCCGCACACTGCAGATGGTTCCCATTGGAACCCGCTGGTGGATCTTTGATTCATTACACGAGTTCCACTCAATGCCCTGACTTTGATATATAGGTCTGTTTTGTGAAATGTGGCTATTCAAAGCATCTCCCGCCTAATTGCTACCAAACTTTGCTCAGATGCGTTTTTGGGTTTTCTTTTTTGTCCCCAGATTAAAAAGAGGCTTAGAGAAAAGCCTCAATGTCCATATGATACCACACTATACACAATAAACAGAGCATGTGCCAATTGCCATAGAAACCAATGGAACCATATTGCACAATTCTGTGCTCTATATTTTCCTCCCTTCAAAATAGATTAGATTGATCATTCTATGTATGAAGTTGAGAACAATCCTAATAATTTTTTGATTCAGTAATTACTCATGTTCATTTATTTGTACAATGTTAGTCCATCTTTGTAGCAGGATGATATGAAATGTGTCTTGCCTCAGGCCCACATAAATGTTCCCATGAATTCAGCTCACCCTGCCATGCCTTTATTCAAATGGAACCTATTGAACGTTTCCATATTGGTGGTCCTCTATCTGAACAGCAGTGTCACATGTGCATGGGCATGTGTTAGGAGGTTTGCATTTTGCTGCATGGATCTTTTTAACTCAATTTCCACAATTGACCAATTCAACTGAACTCAGTTGTTCTGTATTCCTTCTACATGTGTGAGATATGTGTGTGTATGTATGTATATGCTACTGGATGCCAAAATTGTCCCTATGGGATAAGTAAAGTATCAATCTATCTATCTATCTTATGTAAAATGTTTCCCTTGTTATTTGAATCAACGTTGGAGGCTATGCACACGCAAACAGATACTCTTGAACTCTGTTTAACACACTGAAGGAGTAAGACTCCCACCCACATTGATTTAATCAGACACAAAACCACTCTGACACGCGTAGTAAACAAGTCAAAATCTGAGAAACTAAATTCCCTAAATGTGAACTGAAAGTTTATACAAGTAGCAGTAGACAAAGAATGCAAGCAGGATTGGTCTATGCCTAAGGAATCAGGGAAGCAAGAATAAAATGCCTTGTTGACATTCTTTTACTATCATAATAGAAACCATTGTACTCACACACAAAATTAAATTGATGTCAATACAAAAATATGTCAAATCAGGCCCTGACCAGTAACCAATTTCCATGAGGCCTATCCTGTCCTCAGCCTATCCTGTCCTCAACCTATCCTGCCCTCTCTGGCCTCAGCCTATCCTAGATTGACATTCTTACCAAGCTGCCTATCCGTATCTGAGGTTGGGTTGGGAGTTACTATGGATAAAAGCATCTGCTACATAGTATGAAGTAATGTCAGGATAAAAGGAAATAAAGAAGCCAATGGACACTATTCAAAACAAACAGACACTAAACTAATCTGTATTCGTAAAGACACATGCATTCAAAAGTGAGTGTTGAGTTTATAAATACATTGTTCATATTATGTGGTCACAGGATAGCAGAACAATTGCTAGGTATGTTATCTGTTAATTTGGGGATATTCATTTGAAACAGCTGGTTCCTTCATATATTCATTGATGAATCGGGTTCTTTGTGACGGAGCAACAACAGAGCAGTAGTGGACCGGACGAGCCTAAACCCAGTAAGACCTTTGTGGCGGTGCGTCTATCATCTGCTCCCCTAAAGTGCTGCTGCTATCTGCTCCCTTAAGGTTCCATGCCCTTTCCCTCGCCCGCTCCGAGTGCTCTCACATCCCTCTCATACGTCAACACCTCCGTTTAGCCCTGGGCCCGGCCGTCGCAGGGGCTCTGGGTCGCTTTACAACACAACCCGTTCAGGCTTCCTCTGAGCGGGGCGCAGTTTGAAGAGCAGCGTCCTCGCGTCCACGACGTGAACGTTGATGTCGTCATACCCCATTTAAGGGTTTAAGAAAATGTCAAGCGTGGATCAGAGTGCAGCCGGAGGAAAGCTAGATATGCATCAGCTCAGTATAGACGTGTTTGTGTTTGCCAGTTTGAGTTCACGTATGGGCTGGGCACAGAAGAAGAATGCAGGAAGTGTGTAGGTTTATTTCTGAAGTGGAAGAAGAGCCACAAAAGAGTAAATACATCAGACGCCTCCTGGGGTGAATACCTAGGAGCCATCCAAAGCCATGCTGGATGGCTCTGCATGCATGCACATGTGTGTGCGTGTGTGTGTGTGTGTGCGTACACACACACGCACACACACATGTTAAAAAAGTCTCCACTGCTCATAAATTAAACTCTCCATTTCTGGATTCTTTCATTTCTACTGGGGCGGGTGTGTGGGGGGTGTGGGGGTGCGGTGGTCGTGGTGGTGGTTGGGGCCATCTTGTTCCATGGGCAGAGCGGTTTGAATGTACGCCTGAATAACAGCATAACACTCGGGCTGTGGCGGGCGGTCTGGGGCCGTGCCCGCTGGGACAGCGTGGTAACACCACACTGCAACAAAGCCCGGCCCGCTGAAAGACGTCTCTAACTGACTGCTCGGTTAATTAGCGCTGGGAGAAATATCAGCGCGTGTTCCAGTGCGGTGGGGCTGTAGTTCAAAGGTCGGCCCTCTTTGGTCTCCCCCCCCCCTCCCCCCCCCCGCCTTCTTCCAGCAGATGACCGTGGTCTAGGGGGGCCATGATCAGAGGAAGTGGGGGGGGGGGGTCTCTGATAGCGCTGCGGTGGTCAGACTCACACAGTGTGTTTATTATGGGGTATGGAGCTAATGTGGTGTTTCTTTTGAATAATTATCATACCCACATTTTTTGTCGTTGTTTGTGGTAGTTGGGAGACGAAGCACTGTGTCAATTAAAGCTCTTTTTGTGGAGTTGTTGTTTGAAGTCTGAAACATGCACCACTACAGAGCGCTGCTTCCTTTGTGGTGCCCACTCATGGACGCGAGTGGGCTAGTGATTGAATATTGTTTCTTGTTTTTGTTTATACGGATAATTCTCTGAAGTTAATTCTCAAAAATCTTCCCAGTGAAGGACTTTGAGATGCACATGAAGAAAGAGAACAATCCAGAGCTTTCAACTGGGTCTTTTGGAAGCTATTTGAAAGATTCATTTCAAACAGATTCTCTTGTCAGGCTGATCTAAAGCTTGTGAATTTCAGAAATGTCGAGTTTTCTCTCCCAGAGCCGGTATCAAAACCGACTGAACTGAGACGTTGCACAACATATGTTCCAGAAACACGTGGCCGGGCGCTCTGTTAGACACATGGGCTTTTGAACGCCTCTCCATAGCGGAGATCTCAGATCTTCATTTGTAAATAAAGATGTTTATTTATTCTCATTCTCGACCTCCTGTCTTGAATTATCGTCATCAAGAATAAAAAAGTTTGCTCAATTACATCCAAGAGGAAGAAGTTATTGGACATTTAGCAGACCTAACCTCAATTTAACCACTGAAAAAGTTGCATAATTCTACAAATGTTAGGGAATACTTTACAAGATACTTACATGTGTTTTGTATTGCTGTGTTGTTTGCTGTGAGTCAACTTTTGCTGTGAGTGTAATCTTCTGCTTGGCTTCTCAAACTCACGGTCAATCGACCACATTAATGCACATGATGTCTTTCAGGTCAGATTAACTTTTGTAGGGCTATACTCTGGTCAGTGGGGAGGGCTGGGGAGATCTAAACTATCTCAATTTAGAAGCTAAGCTATCTCAGGGGTTTATAGTGTCTAATAAACTTTGACTTACTTTTTTTTTTCAGCCAATTCAATCAATGGCACTTTCCAACAACACAATATAAGTCTGTCATCTCAGCAACATGACACAGACGTGGCTCAGCACCTCAGCAAGACAAAGTAATTACCATGGCACCGGTTCCCCTTGCTAGCTCCGATCTAATGGGTGCAAGGGGCGGCTGCTGGTCCAAGGAACTTTGAGGTTTCAGAAAACTAACATCGCCCAGGCATTCTTTAGACTTTGTCGGGGCCTGAGCCCTAATCAAAGCAAGCAGACAATCTTGTCTTTCATCTCTCCAAGGATGTGGAGGAATGGACCGTGGCCTGCTAGGACTGTGAACTTGCAGCTTTAGTGTGAGGGCTGTGAGTTTTTTTTTTGAGGGTCGTCCCTTTGAATGTTTTCTAACCTTTTGATCTAAATCTTCTTAACTCTAAATGAAGTGCTTCAGAGCTTTTCAAGTTTGAAGTTTCTCCTCTCGATGCAAATCCCCTCCGAGTCGAGAGTTGTCCTGACCATGTTTTTGATCGTGCACGCTGGTCCGAAAACACAAGCGCACGGCGGACACTGGAGGTCTGTCGTCAGGTCGTTTCAACGAGCGGAACTGATCTGATAAACACTTGCCGCAACCTTGACTTTGTATGGGAACCTGATCAGCTCTTCAAAAGAGTTTTCCTGGAAGGCTTTCATCTGACTTACATAACAAACACAGACGGGACAAGTCAGCTCAATGCAGACTTATACGGTTATCAAGTGTTATAACCAAGAACATATACTGACATCATTCAGTTAAAAAGCCTCACACGGAACGCATTTTACAAACATTTGTGAAGGAGATGGTCCCATTAAACTAAAATCAACCACAACTCTTGAACTCTACACTCGCCAACCAAATTGTATTTCACAAACCGCTAATCCGTCACAAAGGAGTGTACAGTATGAAAGAAAGGCCAAGGGGTCACCGTCATCTTCAAAGGGCCACGCCTTCCCCCTTTACTCTCACATGCTCGTCGCTTTCAGTGGAGGTAAGGGGGGGGGGGGGGGGGGGGGGGGGGGCGCCCCGGACCTCCACGCAGCCGCACCTCGGGCGTGGCGAAGACACAGAGCGCCGTGGGGACTCGAACACACCACCTGATGCAGGGCCCCTGCGTGACATCATCGCTCGCACACAGCTGGACCCTCTGGAGTGAGTCAGAGCAGAGTCCGCCGTGGGGGTCGTCAGCTTGTCACCTCTGAGTCACCTTGGGGGGTGATGGATGCTCAGGGGTGTGCAGACAGAGGTCAGATCTGGTTTGCTTTTACGATATTTGAAGGACGGACAGATGCTGCGAAAGGAAACAAGAGAGTTGGTTTCAAGGCAATTAGCACGGCTCTTAATGCGGTGGATTTACTCTTGCGTGTTTCTGGGAAAAACATCTGGGACCTTGACGTCTGGGTCAAAAGGACACCCAAGTAGATATCATGCAAATACAATGAAATTCTGAGAAAAGGATCTGGTTTCCCACTTGAGTGCGTGTTTACCATCGATAGCACTTCCATATACTTTAAGTTAATGGCGACCCTTATTCTTTGAACATGCTTATATCGGTGGTCAAATTACAATATTGTATACATTCAAAGTCTTTTCTTTGTGTGAATAGGGCAAGGAACTTCTCAGACGGGACGGTTCCCACATCAAAAACAAAACAGGACTCACAAACCAGTAGATATTCACTGATACGGACAAACTGCCCAGACCCCTGCTGTCCCAGCCAGTCCGGTTTAAGAGGACCTGTGGACTCGGAGGGTCTGTAACCCTGGTGCTGAGTTATGAGAACCAGACTCTTCTGTGCAGGGCTGCAGTACCCAGACCCGGTTCTGGCGTCCGGGTACCAGCTGAGGGGTCCCGGGTTCCAGGGGCGTCCAACCCTTTCATCCAGGCTAAGCCACTTGGCCAACGCATCCTGGGCCAAAATGACGAGGGAGAAGAGAAAGAGAGAGAGAGGGTGGTGGGGGGGGGTTGTGGGAGATGGCCGGATTCCTCTGTGTCTCCCTGTGGGACCCCCCCTCCAAGCGTTTCATCCACACAACCTCTGTGTTATTCACCATGAATTCTCTGGAACACTTTGGTACTGCTTAATTTCCATGTATGCCAACAGGCTTTTAATGTATTTAAAACTTGGAAGATGTTCAAAGGAAGCTATAATTCCTCTGAAATAGGCCTTTTGAAGGCATTATCTTGTTCTTTCTCTTCTGGCTAATCTCGGAGGCCCCTCAGCATGCCAGTGCAATTTTTCTAATGCCAATTAAGCTTGACATTAGCATAAAACAGCTTTTAAAGTTTTTTTTCCGCCCTCTTTTGAATCAAAGAAAGATGTTGAATAGACTCTTATTTACATTCAAATCGTTCAGTCTTCAACACTGAACCACCTCAGCGAGAACAGAGGCAGCCTCTTCACGTCCGCCATTGTTGCTGCGCTGGCGATATCAAGGCCACGATATTCCCCCGTAATACCTCGACACGTTCTCCTTCGCCCTAATGAGCAGTCTCCCCAGCGAAACATAACTAATTCTGCTTTTTGTCCACCAGAAGGTTATACTATTAATGCATAACATGTTGGCAGCCTCTTTTCATTTCTCCAAAGAACTGTTGTAATTGCCAACGAGTTGTGCTTTGAATCAATTAATTACCATTGGGAGGGGGGGGGGGGGGGGGGGGGAGGGGGCGGGCGCGTCCCAAAGCAACGTTGGGCTCGGAGCAAATGGTTTTTCATTAGGTACAAATGTGTAAATGTGACCCCGAGGAGTGCATTTAAACTCTTTGCAGATTCCCCCTGCATATTATGCTTAAATTATGTGAACTATGTGGAAGTTGAGAAGCTTTTGCAATGACTTCACCAGGGGGACATGACATTGAGGGGAGGGTGTTTCTCATTAGATTATTTATACTAATTAGGCCTTAACCAAAATCTGGAATGGACTAGGCCTGCCAACAGATGTTGTTATTATCTTGATGACAAAGCGCTGCATTAAGGCACATCCCTAGTGTGAGTGTGACGTGACATGAAGTTTGGATTCAGAACCTTCCAGTGATAGTCTGGTCACCTGGCCGGGCATACTAAGCATGAATCATTATGAGGTTGAATTGGTTCATATTATCAAAGATGTAAAGGAGATGAAAAGAGTCCCGAAGATAAATTGTGTTTGTAGGTTTGAACTAAGCCGAGAGAGCTGACACATTCCCAACAGTTGGAAAGTTGGAAAAAGCACCGGTAAGAGTTCCCTTCGCCGGGGCTGCTGACAGAACCAAGGCCAACAGCAACGCTGCGATGAGATCCCTGCGAGGAAGTCACCAAAGGGCCGTCTCTCGTCGCCTTGCTTTCGCTTTCGTGCCGGTTATCCAACCCTTTAATCACATTTGAGTCGTTTGGGGACAATTCCTCGCCGCTGCCGCCGTGCTGTCATGTGAGCAGCACAGCAGCGGCGGCAGCTGTGATGCGCCGACCAAGAATCCCCGGCCTCGCGTGGCCTCAGAGGTCCATAAGAGAGTAAGACAGACTTCAGAAGAAGAGCCGTGTAAAACGGGCTGTCGGTCTGTCTGAGTGTACGGCCAGGGGCGAACACATTCGTATGGAAAGCCCATTATTTTTCCTGAAAGGAAATAAAGAAACTTGGCTGTCCAAGAGTGTGACACAGAGCCTTATTTAAAAAGTGAAAGCCATTAGCGAGCAAGTCACCCAAACTGATCATCAGCATTAGAACGCACTTTCAACTCCGCTGCCTGTCAGCCAGCCTGGCTATCTTGATGCAGCTTAACTTTTACTCAGAATCCTAGCGGAAGGGCCTGCGATGATAAAAATCTGCTGGAACCGTTTCATCTGTTTTCTGTGGAAAAAGAAGGGGGGGGGGGGTTTCAAAGGTTCAAAGCAGTTTGAATGAGACAGAGCAACCTTGACCATCTGAGACTGGTCACAAATGTGAAGAGGTGGGCGATGAGAGGACGGGGGGGGGGGGGGTGGGGGGGGGGTTGCGGGGGATAATCTGCCGCGTTGAAGGTATAGATTAACATTTTGTGAAGTGGATTCCGCCCCCAAAGTCGGAGGATCAAAGCGGCCTGCTGTCGGTTCCTTTCCTTTCCGGCGGTAATGGCTCGTGTTAATTTGTGAAATGTTGTGCTTGTTAGCACTTTCCCCCACTGCCAGGCCAGGGCCAAATGTGTTTGCTTTCTGGGTGTTTGGGGAGAGGCACCAGGGCACGGGTTTCTTGCACAGTGCACCATTTGTGTAAACACACTGATGAACCATAGGCTCCACATGCATGTGCACTGAGACAGGCTGAGGTTTTTCTTTCTTTCCATTCAGCGTTCATGCATTGCCTGTTAAACAATTGATGCTTGTATTGGTTTGGATGTGGTCTGGATCATTGTATTGTCTACCATTCATTCACACTGTATGGAAGAGGCAGCACCAGGTAGTTAGGTTTGTCTAGGGCATATTGGTTCTGTGTGCTGAAGCGATAATCACCTGTGCCAGCTGGCCAATGAGAGCTCCATACAAGCAAATGAACAAAGCGAGCAAAGCATTGAAATATTAACATCTGACAAAGCTCCCTTGACAACGGGGAGCAAAAACATAAATGTACTTCCAACTCGGAAAGCCGACATTACAGCATATCCACTGCCAATCTGGTAAACAAACAATGAAACTAATTTAAATCAGGCTTGAACATTACAAATTACTCTGTTACAAGGATTATTCCATAATGAAGAGTTTAAAAACTGCTAATGCATTGACTACTTGGAAAACCCCACACAGACAAACATATCTATACGGCAATAGTGTAATAAAGTTACCTAAATATCTTGTCTGAGTTCATTAGTGGAGGAGATTTCTGTTTTAATGTAGGCAGAGCTAATTCCAGTCTGGCCTTTGGTATATGTGAGGCAACCCTTTAAAGGCGGTTGGCTTTTGAAGCATGCTGGTCGAGCTGTTCAAAGCTGCAGCTGTTTTTTGGCGGTGTTTGACAGCTATAATTGATGTTTATTTTGGCATTGGGTTCCAGTCCTTTCATGCAAATGTCCTGCATGCGGTGAAATGGGTCAGGGCAGCAATGGGTGGGCACAATTTGTGTGTGCCAGGATGAGAGCAAAGCGCTTAACGAGATGAATTTACATTTTAGATCAGAGTACCTCAAGGAGCAAAGCATGACAAAGAGCAGCCCACACCAACTCTTAAAATGAAAAGGGGCTTAACATGTCTCTCTAATAGTAATTTGATAATGGAGGCTGCAACCATTCCTCTACACGTTCATATCTCTTATTATAGTAGTGGTATCAAGTCAAACATTTGAAGAAAGATTTGTTTTTTTGTCCTTTATTGCCTGCCAATAATAACGAAAGCACCTTGATCCATTTCTACCTCCAGTTAAGTAACAGATTACAAGATTGTATTTCATTATTCTAATTCGTAAATCACCTTGTATAATAGCGTCTGCTTAATTTTCTAAACATAACAATATCGTAACGCAAAAGCCAGCCGTGAAAAGGGTCTCGACGTTCACAATGGGACATTCCTCCAGCCATGGCCCTGCTGTCAGCAGAAAGTGAACGTTTTTTCCTTGCAGAGAAAAAGAGAGCGCTTAACGAAGGTTTGTGCCCGTGAATCACGCCGGCCCTTTAACTCAGACATCCAGCGGGCATGAGGGCTGTTACCCTTGGAAGTCCTCTGGCCTCTTTGGCTCCTCCAGGGGGCCCCGGAGCCTCGGTGGCCCCCGGTGGCCCCCGGTCTGCCCACCTGCCCCGAGACCCGGCCCTCTCAGACATTCTGGCTCACCGCATGTTTTCCCCGAGACCCCTCCACAGCTACGTTTCCCTCCGTCGGGGCCAGGCCTGACATCACCGGTGAGGCACGCAGGGGCCTCCTCCGTCTGCTCCCAATTACGGCCGCGCACACTCCTCCATGGAAAGGGTTTGGTCCACGGTGAGCGGCCCCTCAGAGGAACAACCTGGGAGTGTGG
>NC_140282.1:2189170-2217873 GCF_964030765.1 Micromesistius poutassou
TTCATATCCACGCGCCGATTCAAACGGTGCTAGCTTTGAAACGCGTCCGGATCTCTTCGTGCTAATTTCAAACCACCTCAGATCTCGCACGCTTAATAAACTATTTGTGTTGCAATGGCTCGGTTTTCTTACTCTCTCTTTCTCATTCTTTCTCATTCCAGCGTCATGTGAGACCTGGAGTGAAAAATAGAATAAATGAAGCATTGTTGTTTTTCCTTGCCTATAGATCTTCAAAGTAAAAGCCCAAGAACAAAGGTTCTTGTGAGCTTGTGAGACTGTGTTAATGTGTTCAGTGTGGCTGCTCTGTGGAGCACTCTTTGATAATGGCCTTCTCTCTCTCTCTTGGTCTCTCTCTCTCTCTCCTGCTCTCTCCCTCAACCCCCCTCCCCTCTCTCGCTCTCTCTCTCTCCTCCTCACACACACAGAAATGTCCCACACCCGACCGAAAAGCGACAAGTGTATAGAAGATCCCAAGAGTGAAGACAAGAAGTCCAGAGCTCTCATAAGGCAAGTTTCCTCCTTCAGCGTGATCCACTCAGAGTGGAGGTCTAAAGGACATGAACTACACGAGGCCTCATGTTTCTAGAGCACTGGGAACGTACGTGTAATCAGATCGATTACGAAGCACCAGGGAGTCGTTTGAACAAGAAAGAGTTACAGTCATTACTGGAAACCAAACCCTAACACGTTTAAAGAGAACTCACTGCGCTCATAAAATAAAATAAAATCCCCCCTTTTGATTCCAGGCTTGTTTTTTTTTTCGCTTAAAAAATAAAAAACGACAAATCTTGGCGTTCTCGCCCTCTTCCCCCCCCCCCCCTCCTGTGCGTCCCACAGGCGGGCCGTCACGGGCAGCGGCTGCTGTGCCCGGCCTTCCCTCCCCAGCGCCCTCATCGTGCGTCTCAGTGACCACACGGCCGGCCAGCGCTGCCGCCTGACCAGAACCGCCGCGCCCCCCCCACGCCCACAGGCGCCAGCACTCGGACCACCATGGCCCAGCCCGCCGTCCCGGCGGCCCAGCCCGCCCAGCCCGCCCAGCCCCGGCCGGCCGGCCTGCCAGCCCCACTGCGTGGACGAGAACCTGGAGCGGAGGAAACCACTACCTGGACCTCGCCGGCATCGAGAACTACACCTCGCGCTTCGGGACTGGTGAGTGGACCCCCCGGGGCTGAGAGAGAGAGAGAGAGAGAGAGAGAGAGAGAGAGAGAGAGAGGGAGAGGGGAAGGGGAGGGAGGGAGGGAGGGAGGGAGAGAGAGCAAGAGAGAGAGAGAGAGAGGAGAGAGAGAGAGGGAGGGAGGGAGAGGGAGGAAGAGAGGAGAGAGAAACAAAGAGATGGAGAGAGAGAGGGAGAGAGACAAAGAGAGATCAGAGAGAGACAAAGAGAAAGAGCAGAGAGAGAGATGGAGAGAGAAAGAGAGCGAGAGAGAGAGAGACAAAGAGACAGAGCAGAGAGAGACGGGGAGAGAGAGAGAGAGAGAGAGAGAGAGAGTCCACGTGTGCTTTGATGATCCTCCAGGGTCCCTAATTACCGCAGCACCTGTTTAGAGCCGATGGTGGAACTGCGAGCCCATTGTGAGGCGAGCCAGAACTAACATCTGGGCCCGGGCAGCCACAATACGTCAAGTGTTCCAGGCCGCGCCGGTCCACAGTGCCGGCTCTCTGTAAGGAGCCGCCTTGATCCGACTGTCAGCGATGACAGGGTGATTATTTTAATGCGTGCCCCTGTTGGTCCAGTGCTAACAGAGATCTGCTCGTCTTGTCTGGTAGCGTTAGCGGCGTGCGCGCACACGCAGGACCGGGCCGCGGGCGCGGGGCTGCCAGCCGCACCGCGGGGCTTTCCAGCGGAGGGTTATTAGTGAGCAGCTGGCCGAGCGGTTCATACGTAATAGCGTTGTGTGGGGGATTTTTTTTATTGTGGTTAGAGTTACAGTAAAAAGATTTGAATAACTGTAGAGTCCACAGAAAGAGGGAACCGTGGATTTTATTCATCTAAAGTGGAGCCTGATCGTCCGTTTCTTACTGTACTCGATTGTGATCATACACCCAACTGCAATTTAATAATATAAATGATGCGTTTTAGTCTAACGCCTGTGTCTCCTCCTGCTCAGCCACCAACGCCGAGCCCCCCAAACCCGAGCCCAGCCAGACGCGGCCCACCAACCAGGCCCGCTCGCGCTCCCACGAGCCCCAGAACGGCCACTCCTACCACCCCCCACCACCGGCGCTCCCAGACCGCCGCCGAGCCCGCCATCCCGGAGATCCCCTGCCCCGCCCGGCTCCGGGTCCAGGACCCGGGGAAGCACGGCGGCCTCCGCTCCCCCAAGACCCAGGGCCGCACGCCCCCCGCCCAGCCCGGCGCCGGGGGCCGGGCCATGAGGAGCCGCGGCGCGGCCCCCGCCCCGGCGCTGACCGGCCCCGCCCCGCCCCACCAGTCCGCCGCCCCCTACCGCAAGCACAAGCAGCGGGCCAAGGAGAGCCAGGGCTACCGGGCGCTGGGCCCCGCGGCGGCGGCGGCGGTGGCCCCCCCGGGGCCCGCGGCGGACAAGGAGCCGGCGAGGGACGTGCCCGGCGTGCTGCTCTACGACGGGGGGCTGGGGCAGGTGGTGCAGCGGCACGAGCACCACCACCACCACGAACACCACCACCACTACCACCACTTCTACCAGTCCTGAGGCCTCGTCGCCGCCGCTCGCCCCCGGCTGAGCTCGCCGCCCTGTGGGGGGGTGGGGGAGGGGGGGGGGGGGGGGGGGGTCGGACTCGCGGACTGGGAGCCCAGGGGTCCGAGGTCAGACAGCCAGGACTGTAGCAGGTGGCACCGCAGAGGTGGAGCCTTGGAAGCCGGCCGTCGGGGGATGTGAGACCAGCAGGAACTCTGGGGAGGGCAGACGGGTCTCAGGGACAGGGGGGGGATGCTGGTATCCAGTGTTGGGGAGGGGCGTGGTCTGGACCTCACGCGGGCAAGGGGGCGTGGCACTTCAGGCAGCCTATCAGGGCGGAGGCTGAGAAGGGGAGACCACCGGAGTGCTGTCACGGTCCGTTCGGGTCTACTGGATCCCATCTGTTGTGTTGTTCTCGTTTCTAAATGATTTTGTAATATAGCCCAAACTGTGTCCAATGCTACAGGGTGGAAAGTGATATGTTTTTGTCAACATAATATATATTTTGAAACATTTATTTTCAAACAAACTCGGTGCAGACGTGCTTCCTGCATGGAGGCCGAGAGTCGACGTGAGGCGCTAAGCTAGGTGGTACGTTTCGGCCGTGCAACTCATAAACAACTCATAAACAACGCATAAAACAATTCATCTTCAGCGCATCGTGTGCATTTTTAAGTGTTAAGTCCACTGTGGATTTTGGGCATATTTATATATTTGTAGTTATTTCACACCATACTGCCAATGGAAGGGGACCCAGGATCGCACTTCGGTGGGCCATTGAGAGTCAAAACCCTGTCAGACCGTCGGACCTTACGGCTCCCGTTGCTCTGCCCAGAACCAGACCCCAGTCGGGTTCTGAACCGGATCGCTCCGAGCACAGACACAGGATCATTTCAGACCCAGGAGTCAAGTTGGGTGAAACGGATGGAATATTGGGAGGAGGAGGAGACGATGAAGAAGAGACTGATGTATATAGGAATAACTAATATGAAGGAATATACTAAGTGAACATGGGCACAGTGTGTCTTGAGTGTTGTGTGTGACATTATGACTGCTGCATGTTGGCGTGCACAATTATTTGTAAGTGTTTGTGTGTGTGACTGTGTGTGTGTGTGTGTGTGTGTGTGTGTGTGTCTGTGTGTCTGTGAGAGTGTGTGCATATATGAGGTGAAGGAATCTGTTTGCGTGTGTTCTGATACCTGTGCCACTGTTGAAAAACCACTTGAAGCCCGTTTAAAGGTGCAGTAGTATTGGAAGTATGTCAGAAAGGAGTTGAAGCTAAACTATATATTAAGAACATAAGACTCCAGATTCCCCAGAGAAAGCAAAAATGAAACAGAAAAGTTTTTTCTTTGTTTGAGAAATCCCAAATCTGCTGCTACCTCTAATTGTAATTTTATGGTGACATCGAGTCCATGTCGACATGTTCCTTTTGAAATGACTTTTTTTTGTAAAGATGAAATGCCAAGCTCAATCTGCAGTATATAAGTGCTAAAAAGTTCCTTTAATTTGGTAGCCGACCTATTTTGTACATATGTTATGTACAGTTGTTATAAAAATGGATAAGCTTTATTGACAATGTGACAATATTGACAATGTTTTGTATTCACAATTTTATGCTTTCATTTCTCACACAGGTCACATTTTGTAAGACCACTAGCGGTGTCGTTTTGAAAAGAACATTGTAAAAACACATATGACCGTCATTGTTGTAGATACAGTAAAATCTGACCACTACAGACTAGAAATGGTCCAAGCTGTGGCTATACTAGAACTAACATCGCAGCCTGCCTGTAATGATACCCAGTCGTTCAGCTCTCTATGTAATAGCAGGACTCTGTACCAATGGCACTTTTATTATAAGAACAGGGAAGCTCGGTGCAAGGAACGCACCTTGTAAAACACATGGGTGTCATTGGCAGTGCATATTGCAAAAGGCATATATCAAACATGTTTGTATTATAATCTGGTTATTTATATAAGATGTAATGTGCTAGGCTTTGTGTTCTGCATTAGGATTCATGATGAATAGCCTTATAATACTTAATAATATATGGTCTGACTCCCAACTCTGAAATCTGTGTTCATTGTGTGTGCGTATACATCTTTACTGAGGATGAATCTGTGTGACTAAAATGCCTAATCCTTTAAGGCAATGGCCCGTTTATTGCAATATTTAGAACAATGTATACAAAAACCGCTTTTAACAAAAAACGTATTTTGAAGATACTGTGTTGAAACTATTTATTTATTAAAAGCTCATGTTCCTATCTATGAGTTATCTATGAGATAAATGAGACAAGAAGGAACTAACATGTAGTTCCTCTAACCGCCTATAGGTGGTTCACTGTAGAGACTAACGTGTAGTTCCTCTAACGGCCTATAGGTGGTCCGCGGTGGTTGGATGAAGTAAAGTCAATTGGAAAAAAAAGTCAATTGAAAAAAAAAGGGATTTAATTCTCGTAAAATACAAACACAAGACTCATTACTTCGTTCGGTTAAGATCTCAGTGGTGAGTTCATCTCTTTATTATTTATTTTGAGACTTCCCCTTTGACAGTTTTATTTAAAATATTTTTTTTAAGGATTCAATATTATTGAATCCTTGTTGAAAATCTGAATATTTAAAAAATCCTAAAGGTAGCGCAGAACGCACATCAACACCTTCAAGACGGCCTTGTGGACAACCAATAAATCTTGGATCGTATTCTTTACCGTCTCTGCCCAATAACTAAGGAAACGCATATAAAACCCCACTAAAAACCTCTGAAAACACCAGCTTGACCGTCAGTCACCGTCCAAAACGATCCCTGGTCATTGAAGCGAAAGATTCAAGACGACACGATTGGTCGATGCGCCTCGGCCAACCGACCTATCAGAGCGAGCTGGGCCTCCTGCCCCTCTGTGGGCCCGCCCCTCTCCTCTCGTACCGCTGCTGTCATCCGGCTCCGGATGACCTGCGTCTCCCGGTGGGACCCGCCGTGTCTCCCAGCTGTCAGGGGCTCTATCAGCGCAGCATGTGTCCCCCCAGCGCTCGGCCAACCAGGCTCTGTGTCTGTGACGCGTACCGCCTGGAGGGGACCAGAGGCTTTCAGCTGTCATTCCTCCGCTGGTGCTGGGTGACCGGTGGTGGCCACAACCACCAGACCAATAACTCACTACCCTGTCCCTGTCCCTGTCTCTGGCCCTGTCTCTACCCCCTGTTTCTGGCACTGTATCTACCCTCTGTCTCTACTGTCTCTCCCGTCTCTCCCCTGTCGCTACCCCCCTCTCTCTCCTGTCTCTACCCCCCTCTCTCTCCTGTCTCTACCCCCCTCTCTCTCCTGTCTCTACCCCCCTCTCTCTCCCCTGTCGCTACCCCCCTTCTCTACCTCTGTCTCTCCCCCCCTCTCTGCCTCTGTCTCTCCCCCCTTCTCTACCTCTGTCTCTACCCCCCTCTCTCTCCTGTCTCTCCCCTGTCGCTACCCCCCTCTCTGTCCCTGTCTCTCCCCCCCCTCTCTGTCCCTGTCTCTCCCCCCCCTCTCTGCCTCTGTCTCTCTCCCCTGTCTCTACCCCAGCCTCTGCCACCATCTCTCCCCCCCTCCCTCCCCTGTCTCTCCCCGGGCTCTACCCCCCCCCCTCCTCCTCCGTCTCTGCTCGTGCTTCTCTCTTTCCGGAACAGTGTACACAGTTCTGTCCGCGTCTTTGATACATTGAATACGACCACCGCCAACATCCTCGTGTTCCCGATGAGAGATTTGAGGCTTCCTGCAACCTGATGTGAGGTCAAACTATATATATATATATATATATATATCGGCTGAGGTCTGTGGTGGGGTGGGTGTGGGGGTGAAAGGCCCAGGGGTGTAGATGGTGTACCGGCGACCGCAGGTGTGTCGACGCCACGATGGAACCCTGGGGTTTTCTTGTGTCTTTTGAAGTTATCGGAAAGATTTTGTTTTCTGGAGGTACACACACACACACACACACACACCGCTTTCTCCCTGCTTCACACGGCGGCTACCGCTGCACCCGTTACGCAACAACAACATGTATTTGTCTCTAGCGCTGCCAGCGTTTTCTCTCGGCTACCCGAGGGACGGAAAGACACGGTCTAAGAAGCCAGACAACAATCCATTACGAGTGAGTTACGGAGCAGTACAAAATATATTCGGTGGGAATTAATTCCTGAGCACGACTGAGGCCCGCAGTAAAACAACAACGAGGGGCTCATGGCGCTCCAAACTGAACACGTCGCATTAGAGGTTAGTGCGGCCTGGCAGTTTAGTGGGATCCTACCCACAGGGAATGCAGTGAATGCCAGGCCTGTCCTGGATCTCTCCCCCTGCGGTGCTAATCACAGCTGCAGGCTGCAGTCTTTTAACCAGAGGCACCAGGCAGACGGGACGTCCCACGGGACCCCGTCAGCCAGCTTCCCCCTTCCCCAGGGGGGTGGAAGAGGCTCCCCCCGCAACACAGCTGCACCTCACATACCGCAGCCTTCCCCACCGCACACCGCTTTTACGGCCGCTCTCTCCGTCTGCTTCGCAGCGCCATAACTCTTTTTTGTCAACGTTTTTTAACACCCACCCACGAAGCCGTCTGGGTGTCGACACCCGCGCCCTGACCCCGCTCACGAGCGGGATCACGGAAACGGTCGCGGTGATAACTGAGAGGACAGAGGACAGGACTTGGAGGGCTGCCCGGCTCGCAGGGTGGTCCCGGTCCAATGGTGTGCTCATCGCTGCAGCGTGGGTCGTTACAAACCGCCAGTAGAGCGTTGGCTTCCCGTTCCTTCTGGGTGTTGTTTTGATCTCGTTAGTGCTGCTGCGTCACTTTCCCTCGACGATCCTCGTCTTGTTGTTTTAAAAGCTTGATCACTCGGTTGTGTGTCGTGATGACCGTGACGTTTGGGTCATAATCGATAGCCGATGCTGCGGTGAACACGCCGTCCAGCCTCAAGTGATCACTTGAGCACATGGTGGCTAAATCGCTCTCAGGATTTGGCCATATATATTCAGCCATATAAATCAGATAGCCACCTTCATATAAATATATTAGCATATACATATCTAAGTCAAATGTAATGGATACTAATTGAATGTAAGTGTGTGTCTGCTGTGGGTGTGGGTGTGTGAGTGTGCCACCCTAACCAAAGTTACATGACAAAACGACAAAGCTCTGACTATCTCTGCTTTGTGCGTTTGAGCACCATAATGGAGCTGAAAACGAAATACTGCTCATTCAAATGATGGGGCTTTGTGAGAGTCCCTTCCATGAGGTAATCTGCAAATTAGGCAATGATGCAAAGAGACCTGGTGTGCGTGTCTGTGTCTCTGTGTGTGTCCGTGTGTGTGTGCGTGTGTGTGCGTCTGGGTGTGTGCATGTGTGCGTGTGCGTGTGTGTGCACGTGAGTGTGTGTGTGTGTGTGTGTGATTCTATCCCTCCTACCTACGGTACGGAGCCCCACAAGCTTCCCGAATCTCCCTGCCCACAGCTGTTCCTCGACGCCACACTCTACATGCACACCCTCTTTCATCCTGGGCTCAGAAGCTTATCTGGGTCCGGGCCAGAGCCCCGAGTGGTCTCCTCCCTGGCCGTCTCAGATGCAGCATTTTTAAATAGAAGTGGCCGGGAAGCCAGTGATACCGCGATCGCCGTGACAAGCCGCCTCATCTCCGTGCGCATGTGGCATCTGGCGGGTATTGTGTCCGCTTCTCTTGATTCGTTTGGAGCTCGCGGGAGCTTCCGTCACGCCGCGACACCCCGGTGGGCGCACATCAGGACCTAGAAAGTAGCGAGCTGCACTTCAAACGCTCGTCCGGGGGTTTGTGTGGTTTGCGACTAAACATCAGAATATTACGACTAACTTTAAATAATGGACAATACTCGTTTGATCGTTGCTTTCAACCGACTGTCTATAAACAACCACATTCTCTGGCCCCCCATGACAACTAAAAGTAGACATATTGTTGTCTGTCCGGCCGTCCGTTCTTCCATCTGTCCGTCCACACCATGTATGTTAAGTATTTGTTAGACCGTGATTCAATATGAGCTCAAATAAAGTCACCTGGGTTAAAAGACCAAAGAGAACAAAGTCCTTTCCTCCATTCATCCATCCCAGAACACCTCTCTCAGCAACACCACCTGCTCCACCTGCTGAGGTCTTGATTGATTTCGCCGCTGCTGTCCAGGAGTGGGGAATATGTGGAGGCCAGTGGGTTAGTAAGTTGCTGTGCCAGCAGAGAATGCATAATTTATGAGAGAACACTTCCCACTGTTTTACAGCAATTACAATGAGCAATTACTGTGCGATGGGCCTTCAGAGACCCTGCACGCACATTACACTAAAAAGAACTAGCGGGCAGCCAAGCCATGGGAGCCGCGCTCGCACACAGCACAGCGGTACTTAGGGATAAAATATGCCGTGCTTCTCCTTTACTTACAGTTAACATCCTTCACTGTTTGCTGAAGAGTAATTGATGCATTTTCTGTTTCCGCTGGGATGTTTATGAAATCTTGGAGTACACAGGGGTAAATGATTAGCCGGCTTTCAGAGGATAGACTGGAGGTGAGGTGAAGGTTGTGGTGGCGGGGCTGTAGTGAGGCATGGGGCAGAATGGTTGGTTTAAGGGGGAAGAATCAGCTGAAGGTTGCCAGTCACTTGGGGGGGATGTTGAGGGTCGCTTTCTATCAGCTTAAGGCTGTTTTAATTACTCACAATTATGCTCTTTAGTAAACACACGGCTGTTGTGGATGTTATGTCTGGCTAAGTAGAAGCATGTAAATGAGGTCAATTTGTTGCTGCAAACCTGCATCACTTAGGTTTGAGAGACTGGTGTTGACTTGAGGTAGTGATGAGATCTTGCACTTAAAAATAGTGCTTAGCATTGTGTAGCATCTTATCCTAGCTATCTTTGTTGTATACGGGGAAGTCTTTTCGCTCGGTTCTCTGTTTCAACAGTAGGGCTAGAACCGAGCAAAGACACTACAACCAAACATAAACAGCACAACTTTCCGTTTCCGGTCAAAGAGCAATGAGTCTTTCAACAGAAATCAATGGGATTTACAAAATGCGATAAATGTGCAATAAAACACGACAGAAACTGTATTTCGCTACAATACTTGATTTGGAACATCAACTAACACCAGTGACGGACTGGGAGCAAAAAACGGCCCGGGCATTTGCGCATTATGACCGGCCGCTGGTGTAATTGTTGACGGGGGGGGGGTGCTTTGGTCACAGTCGCAAAGTTGGTTGCGCGCGGACACAATTGAGATAGAGTGAGATAGATAATGCGGGGCCGCCGTGCGATCCCAATGCGGGGCCGCCGTGCGATCCCAACAAACATGCCGCTCCGTGATTGGCCGGCCCAAACGGCCCACGACAGGCCAAACGGCCCACGAGAAGCCGTGGCCCTTCTGGCATCTGCCCAAATGCCAGACCGTCCAGTCCGTCACTGACTAACACCACTAACCACTCGGTGAGTTGCACCGAGGGTTGTTTTAAGGACAGGTTTGTTCATGCCCCAGCCATGCCCCAGCCATTCTGAAGCAGGCAGGGTGATTCTTAATGAGCCAAATACCCGAGACAGGACCAATAGTCAAAATTTCGGTGTCAACCACTCTATTTCATCCTAGACAAACCAGAAAGGGGGCTCAACGTTCAAAACACCAGAATTGTCCTTTAATTGTCCTTGGAAGTGATTAATGCGTTAATTAGATCGATTAGAGATTCTTCAAAGGCTTTGGCGGGCCTCGTTACTGTATGTTGTGTTATTGGTATAACAGGGTGGGTTACAGACCATTCATCCTGTTGGTGATGAATAAAGCACGTTCTCCCCGGTATTGACATAAATACATGGAAATGAGAGGCTGCCGTGACGTGGTATTTCAGCTTTGTTTTGGGCAGAAAGGCAGAGTGCTTTGAAGTACAGGATTGGCCCAGCAGGGGGCAATCCTCTGTGGTGGCAAGATGCTAAATGCTGTTGATGAGAAGGACATGAGGTAGTCTATTACAAATACAGGAGCAGGAGGGGAGGAAGAAAAAGCAAATCCAATGATAATGTACATCTGTTCCAGGGAATTGATGGGCTTTGAAAATGTTTTCATGAAGGATAAGCAGGGCTCCTTTTTCTTACAGTCTCTCGGAACTTCAAAGCCGATTCACTTTGGATAATGCAAATGATCCGAATGTGCCGGCTTGTGCCTACAAGAGCATGAAAAGACAGAGGAAAAAAAACCATTAGAGCTAATTGGGCATGGCGGTCTTTTATGTGTGGGGAAAAGGATAAAAATAAAGCACTCCAATTATTGTCAAGTCCACTGAATTTGGAAACAAGCTGACAAAAGTGCTTGAGTTCAATATGGCTGACCTAGTAATCATTCGCAGTAAATGTCACTTTCCTCGGTCGACATTTGCTCTCCACTCACTTAGTATATCTGGTAAATTGACAATTGTTTAGGACTGACTTGTCATGGACAATCTCTCAATCACATTAAACTGCTGTGGTGAAGTTTATAGCGATTCAGCCCATTTGCCCTTCCCTATCATCTGGATCATAAAACATAGCCTGAAACAGGCCCTTCACATCAAAGGCTGGGTAATGTCTCTTTGAAGGGTTTGCTGTTTTGTATGTATTTATTTGACATTGTATTTTATTTATTTGTTGAGTTTACAAGTTGCTTTATTTAGGACTATGAGTCTCTTCTTTGATGGAACAAAAAAAAGGTCAACTAAAGTTGTACATCATAAACATAATGTGTTCAGTGCTCAGATTACTGTTAGAACTGAACTGAACTGATCCTCATTTGTTAGACTATTAGAACATATTTGCTCATATTTGTGCGAAAATTGCAAACATAATCTCATAAAGTTTAAATGTCTACATACTTTAAACGTCACACAATTAAAGCAGAACAACACAATCTGTGTTATTACTTTTCCAAATGAAACACATCTTAAAACTCTAAACAAAATCAAAGCCACAACAATTTATTGTGCAATAATATATAAATAGGCATAGGGCTAGACTAGGAAATGAATAATAAATGAACATTCGTTCAAACAACAAAATGTTAGGCTACTAAGTATACACTCAACAGACCCATTTTCACAATAAATGTTTGATATTTGATCATCTTTGAAGAGTATCTCTTTCTTAGTGTTTGTTCTATGGTTAAAGTTTAGGGTACGGTGAGGTGCCTCTGGCTCAGGATGAACTGGCTCAGGATAAACTGGCTCAAAGATACTTGAGCCAGTACCAGTGGTATCAGGATAAAGCACCAGGCCTCCAGGTCAGCTGTGGGGGAGCGCCAATAATTAGAGAGCCATCCTGCCTTCACTTCCTGCGCCGCCCCCCCCTCCCTCTCATGTACCCTCACACAGGACTCTCTCTTACAAGTCAGTTGGCATAAGAGTCAGGTGAGCCCTGCGATAATAGAGCTATCATTAGCTTGCTCACCCCTCCGGTGGCACCCGCAGGTGTTGTTATGTCAAATGTTAGCTATTCGACAGCTATGTTTGCTTGCAGATTGCCTATTGCTGCGTGGACATGATACTCTATGCAGTGTAGGCAAACGGGCTCCCTGTGGTGAACTGGTGTTTACTATGGGAAAGCATTCAGCAGCTCAAGGCCGGCAGTGTTTTTCACTTGGACAGCAGGTCCTATTGCTGAAAACATGCTGTCCCGACTGTAAGTACCCATATTCCAAACAAAATAATATTGGACAATTTTGATTGAGAAGTATTAAATAGATACCTCCATCTACTTTGTTGATTGTACAATTAATATGAACCATTGGTCTCCGTTGAAAAAACGGTTTCTGTTTGTGTCATCATCATCATTGCACACATGATCAGAGGGAGTGTGTCGACACTCCAGTGCGTCACCAGTCCTGTGATGTTTAGGCCTAAGCGCAGCATCAGCATTCCCCCCCGAAAACAATCCATTTTAATTCCTCGCCTAATGCGCAAGACTTGCTGTTAACATTTGCCGCAAGCAGAAATGCCAAAGACACATGAAACAGAAAGAGAGGAACAACGCAAATTGCTGCAACATTGGATAAAAGCAGAAACAACTGGTTTAGATTGATGCCAGATGGGCTCTTGCACCGACATGTGTGTGTGTTTGTATGTGCATTTGTGTGTGTTGTATGCCATATGTCGGTGTATATACCGGTGTTAAAGAGACAGCTTTTAAACCTTTTTTCCATGTGCTATACCCTCAATTATTTACAGTGTTTCCATAGCCAGTATTCCCATAGCCAGCATGCTACAGTAGTTTACTTCAATATGGCAAAGGCATCATTGGTATAGGCAACAACTAAAGACTGTCCCTGGCTACACTATGGTAACAGGAAACTCAGAATTGACAAGGTCATTGAACGAGCCATTGGACCGCTATAGCTACGCAAATTACTTTATGAAAGTACTGTGAACCATAGAGATATGCCATCTCTAAACTTAAAAAATGTGTGAACTATCCCTTGAAAGTTTGTGGTTGGGTCTAAGTTAATTGGTATGACTTTCAATCGATCAGTGCTGCAAGCATTTACAGTCTTAGCTAGGACTGAAAATGTCATTTCACATTTTATGTTTTTGTTCACTTTTGTTTGTGAATATACATTCCAGATTTACGGGTGGGTCCTTTAGACGCAGAGCCAGGGATCCAGAGTCGGACGGTTCTGGTCCTAAGAACGGACTGAACCAGTCAAACTTCTCCATGCTTACCTGTGGGCCGGACTTCTGGAAACTGTGTGTAGACTTCTGGAGACGGCGAAGGACTCGGAGCCAGCTCCTGAAAGTTGCATGGGTTTTTAGCAGATCATTGGCGCCCTTTTCTTTTTGTAACATCAAAGACAGCCCGGGCTCTTTGATGTGGCAGCATGCTGTTTAAGGTACAGAGTGAATGAAGAGATGTCAAGCTGCAAGGTGCCTCTGTAGTTTACGTCTAGTGCTGCAGCGAGCCGCAGATGAAAGGAGCAAACAGAGTTTGATAATGAATGTCCAACAAGTAGGACCCATCTCAGTCTGTGCCCAGCTCAGCAGGGGGTGGGTGGGTGGGGGGGGGGCTTCCAGCGCCAACCTAGAGCGCAGCACCTGGACCCCCCGGAGAGCCGCTGGAGAGCAGGCTCCTTCAGAGGACCTTGCCGCTCCCACGAACACAGGAGGGGACCCTCCGAGGTACGCTTTAATCTTCCTCTCCATGAAACGCGGGCCGACGACACACGCACGCATGCCAAAAAACGTTGTGCCGCAGTGCCGTGAGGACGCGCGCGGTCCACCAGGGGGTCTCCGTCTCAGGCGACCACGCCCTATTCTGCTGCATAGTGTCCCGGTCTGAGTCCTGTTCCTTTGAGAACTTCTGATTCTGGAGTTGACCCCGGAAGAGGTCTTAGGTCAGCTCCCTCTGATAGTACAATGCACTCTCTTTAGGTGTTAGCAAGGTTCAGCAGATCTGAGGCAGAGATGGTTGGATTGTAGGCAGTGTTAATAGTATCTTGGATCCCTCTGGGAAGAGGAATGCCTGTTATATCAGAAACATGGAACAAACCATAAACATTTTTTAATTAAAAATAATAATTGTAGTGACGACCACGATGTCCATTGTTTCTTTGTGTTTCTTAGATGCATAATTTGAGAAAACGAAATGTCCATATGAGATGAACAAATAAAAATATATTAATTGATTAACAACCCTGGTTCCATAACAGATTAAACCGAATATTTAAAAAATAAAGATTAAGGCAAAATAAGAATTTAACGTCAAGCAAGCCGAGGTCTTAAGACTGTGCTCTCTCAGCCAAACCACCGCAACAGGTCTTGAGGGGTCCTTTAATCACTTGTAAGTAGGATGTTTCAGCAAAGCTACAAATTTGAACTACTTAACAAAATTAATTGGTTTTAAATATGCCTAATGTTTTTTTTTAATAGATGTTTTATGTTCCTTTAATCTGACGCCAATATCTGACCCTGCATTAAAGCAATGGCACCATCTAGTGGTGCTGCCATGGAACCTCAACCTTTTGGCCATAGGCATTTTCTGCCATTAGATCGATATTAGAACTGTAACCTTTTGACCAACAATCCAGGGGTTGCTAGCAGTAGTGAAACTTAAGCTGAAGGTTGCACACATATCGAGATTATAGAACAAGCTAGTACGGTGAGACATTATTATACAATAATAATAAAAACAACTTCGTTGAGTCTTTCCCTTGCTGCTTTTACCAAGAAACCCCGGAGGAGAGGCAGCAGAGCACAGAGCTGGACCACCGCGTTGCTCCTGGCAACCGCATCACTGGTCCTCCCAATGTGGCCTTTACATTTCACATTCTTCTCGTGACAGCACGAGAAGACGGTGCAGGGCATCTAGTGATGAAACCCTGGGTTTTTCCATCACATACCCATCTCCGTTCAGTAGTATCCCACAGGCCATAGAGTATTACCAGGAGTTTCTACAACAAGGTTCAACTTCCTAAACCTCCATGACATTGTTGTTTGTTGACACAGTGGATAGTATCCATGACCCTAGTATGATCAATACTCCCAATCAATATCAACACATTGTTCCGCCCACAAATGACTCAAACACACACACTGAACAGTACACTTCTCACTTCACACACATAATGCGCCTGCAACTACAGTGGAACTGGTTCTGGAGTTCCCATATCACACCATTATGGCACATGCTAAAGATATGAGCAATGTCTAAAAAGCCCCGGCGTTTAGGTTTAACGCCTTAACCAGCTCGCCATCTCAGCGCAGCCTGGGAAACCCCCGTGCTGGTGCGTAGTCACAGACGCGCTCCGACCGACAGACGCTCCGACGGCCAGCCCGGGCAGCACAGCACAGAGGCGTGAGTGACGAGCCCCACAACGTCCCTCTGAGGTCCGGTCAGGTCGTCCTCTGCAACCCCGTCCCCTGTGGATCGATCCACATGTCGTGTGGTGCACGTTTTGCCTGACGTGGGGTCATATGTGTCTCTATCGGGAGGCGAGCCTGCTGCCCGCATACGGCGGATCCGCCAGTCCGGTGCTGCTAGCCAGGAGCTAGGCGGCTGGAGCTAACCTGCTGAAGCTAGTCCGCCGGAGCTAACCTGCCGAAGCTAGCCTACTGGAGCTAGCCTGCCGGAGCTAGCCTGCTACAATCTGTGTATGTGTGCATGTGTGCGTGTGTGTGTGTGCGTGTAGCCGCTCGCTAGCCTGTCGCTAGCCCACTAACGCCACTGTGTATGTATGTGTAGCCGCTAGCTAGCCTGTCAGCTAACCACCAGCACCATCTAACGTGAGACGGGGTGGTTCGGCGTGCCACCGGCGGGGATGATCCACGCATCATGCACACTGCGGCGGCTCCTGACGTCTGTCTGAATTGAACCCCGCGTAAGGTGAGTGAGATGTGTCTCTGACGTGAGTGTCATAACGTGTTAATGTTTAGCTAGCTGAACCTTATGCCCTGGAAGGCCACAGCTGGCGTCTCGCAGCAGATGACATTGTTGTGATGGCTGTCAGTGGGGACGTTGACACCTTTGCATGTTCGTTGTTGAGTTGAGGAGCTGCTCATTATAATGTCAATGGTGGACGGTCTCCCCTCAATGTGGGGGAGCCATTGACCCAGCTTTGATATGTACTGTATGGAAGTGTGTGTGTGTGTGTGTGTGTGTGTGTGAGAGATATGTACTGTATTTATGTACTGTATTTAAGTGTGTGTGAGAGAGAGAGAGAGAGAGAGAGAGAGAGAGAGAGAGAGAGAGAGAGAGAGAGAGAGTACTGTTTTTAAGGGTGTGTGTGTGTGTGTGTGTGTGTGTGTGTGTGTGTGTGTGTGTGTGTGAGATATGTACTGTATTTAAGTGTGTGTGTGAGAGAGAGAGAGAGATTGTACTGTTTTTAAGGGTGTGTGTGTGTGTGTGTGTGTGTGTCTTGGTACAAGGTAATTGTTTACCTCATTATCTGGTCCCTGCTTCTCCCTTATATTTTCATATCGGAGCCAAGCACGCTGTATGATGCCAGGTTTAGATTGTACCCATATAACCTATGTCATGTTAGGGGTGTTCCCGTCACCACAGCAACCTGTATCAGAGGTATCATTCACAATTCCTTATTGATCCCGGGGAAGATAGTTGCCGTTGCTATTGCTGTCGTACACCAAGGTAATATGAGAAAGAGATAACAGAATGCAACCAAAGAATTCAAGTCAAAATAGTGTTCATGAAAACATGCATACTCATCATATATGAGGGAGATGCCCCCCTGATGCCAGCACATGCTAAATATACGCCTACATAGTGGTCCTTTTTTAATGCAGTGATAGTACTTTCTGGAAGTGGAAACAAGCATCGAGACCTCTTTTGTTTCCATTGCTTTCATTCTTTTGTCCCTCATCCTGTCATTGGATATAGGCCTAGTGCTAAATAAATTATTTTATTTGTTAGTGTTGCTGCTGCAGTTCCTTAATGACCTTATGCTGGAGGTCATGGTTACAACAATGATACTTTTCCTGTGTTGGAATTAACGATAACAACGACCATACAATGTTTTTAATGTTTAACCTGGCAGTTAATGTAAAGCGCTGATAGAAACAGAGGTAATAGGTAATCGGTAGGTAATAGACAAATAGCTGATAGGATGTGGGAATCGGTTGGGCTCCAGGAAGAAGGAAGACAATGGTTTAGGACTGAAAGTCTCAGTACATTAACGCTAGTACGGGGAGTAGAGTAGGCACGGCTATACATCTGCTGCAGCTCGCTGTGCAGCTACTTAATCAAGTCGCCTACAGTTGCATTCTATTTTTAGCAGACAATTTTTTTATCAAAAGTGATTTACACATTAGTCCGACAACAATCACAGTGTTAATGCAGTATCTGGTATGCTTTGGCTTGAAGCCTTCACAAACAAAACAAAAGCCAAAAACCGCCAGTAAGGTTTATGACTGATGTCCTCTGCCAGAGCGTCCGGTCTAAAGGGTTTCCCTCCCTGCAGACCCCCGGCCCGGCTCGCCCACGGCGTTAGACCCGACGTGGAGCATGCAGCCATGAGCTCTGCCCTGTGGAGCCAGGAGAAGCCCAGTGCGGGCTTCAGGGAGGACTGGCGCTTCTACATGGTGGTGACGGAGTGCGTGGTGGAGAAGCCTCCCCAGAAGACCCTGCGGATCCCCCGCGGGAGCCTGGGCCAGGCCTGCCAGGAGCGGAACAGCCTGGGCCGCACGCTGCCGCCCAGCAAGGGCAAGAGGAGCCTGCGCATCCTGGACCAGACCAACGTGGTGCTCAGCCTGGACGAGCGGGACGTCCTGGAGCTGGACGAGAAGCTGGCCGAGATGCTGTTCCCCATCACCAACTGCGAGGAGCGCTACGCCCTGCTGTGCAACAACCCGCGGCTGGAGCGCGCCCGCGTCATCGACTGCGGCTCCAAGGTGCACGTCCAGCTGCGCACGGGCGACGAGCCGCTGCCCGGGGTGGTGCGCTTCAAGGGGTCGCTGCTCCCCGACCGGGCCATCTCGGGGGTCTGGTTCGGAGTGGAGCTGCTGGTGAGAAACGGGGCGGTTTCTGGGGGACTGTTTGTCTGAGGGTTAGGCCTGTTCAGTGTGGTGGTTCCAACCGAACAAACTCCACACCCACCAAAACATTTCAATTTGATTTTGAAGTCGGATAAGAGCAGTGTTGGCATTTTTCAAACGTCCTTTTACATTTACAATAGCCGACATATGTATAACCTTTTTTAAAAACAATTAGACTAGAACTAGCGATACAACATTTCTACCAGGCACTGCTCCTGTCACTCCTGACACGATGAGTAGAACAGCCGTCGGGTAATTACGTCGTAACTTATCAAATGCCAGCCCACCTACCCATCTTGCGGTTGTCCTCTGCCATGCAGCATCTTCTGTGATAACGTGGGGAACGTAGTCGCATACAAAGGGCTTCTCATTCACAACACAACGCTGCATTTATCCACAGTCCCCACCGTGGGCTGCCCACACTGACCGACGGAGGGCAGACATTCTGACCGTCACTCGGTGTACATTCCTTCAGTGGTTGGTGCATCCCGTCTCAGTAGCCCCCTCAGCGTAGAGCTAGCCAATACATTAAAAATTGAGTTATGTTATTCCCACATCAGTAAGCAAGCTTTTTATGAAGTTGTCCTATCCTTCCCAATGCATCTTTGTGTTCATCTCTGCATGAGACGATTGAATCATGTCGCATATATTACTCTCGCAAAAATTCTGCAACTCATTGGCAGAAGGTATATATATTTTTACAGGCCCACTGCGGCAATCAATCAGAAGCCCTTAGTAATCTGATGATGTCTTCTCCTGCAGAGTGCTGACCAAGCATCCTAACTTAGACCTCCTGCTCTTCTACAACGATAATATTTACATCTCCTGGCTGGCTGCGTCCCTTTCTCTCTCTCTCTCTCTCTCCCTCTCCCTCCCACTCCATCTCCCTCTCCTGGCATCCTGCGTCCTACTCTCCCTCTCACCCTCGCCTCCTCCCTGTCCTCGTTCCCCTGCTCCAGGAGGAAGGGCGTGGCCAGGGCTTCACGGAGGGCTCCTACCAGGGCCGCCAGCTGTTCCGCTGTGAGGATGAGTGCGGCGTGTTCGTGGCCCTGGACAAGCTGGAGCTGTGGGAGGACGAGGAGGAGGAGCATGGCGAGCTGGAGGTGGACCACGTTGCCCTGGTGGAGGAGGAACAGGACTACCCGCCCCTGGACATCAACTCCAGGGTCCTGGTGCAGACCCGGGAGGGGCCCGAGAGGGGCACCATCATCTTCTGTGACCTGTTGCCTGACAACGAGAGCCTGGGCTACTATGTGGGCGTCGACATGGTAAGAGCGGATCTGCAGTAAGCGCCGAGTTGTGGTTAATGCAGCTGGTGAAACTGAAAGTGATGAAGCCATAGATTAAATATGCAACTTAATGGCTCCCACAGCTGTACCTCGTGATATTCATGACCTTTGGGAAGATATTGATCTTTTTTATACTACCAAAGCCGGAATAGAGGTAGAATATGTTAATGTTAATATCCATAAATATTAGGGAAATCCCTGTCCTGTTTCCAGATCCCATATCTCTGAGCGGTAGCCTGCTCTTCTAGGCTCTTCTTCTGCTTCTGTTTGTGTTTTGCGAGCTGCTGATGTCCGCAGTCACCCGTTCCACTAGGGCTCGGGAACGTAGCCATCGGAGGAGGCAAACACACGCTGAGGCATTTGACGGAGACTGATGATAGTGAGCCATAGCAATAGCAACAATAACCACAGCAGCAGCAGCAGCAGCAGCAGCAGCCTTCTCATTACATCGCAGCCATCCAGAGAAAGGCGAGTCACGCGGAGTGTGAGGTATAGTCTCAGCGCTAGCTATGACCCAACAGTGTGGCAGAAGGCCAGCACCGAGGCGAGGAGTAGCCCACTGCTCTGCCTCACTCTCTGCTCCCAGCCTCTCCCTGCTGCCTCTGCTTGCTAGTGGCACCAACACCCGTACTCCGTTAGACCGCCCTGACCGTAGAGAGGGCTCACAGCACAGCAGTGTTGACAAGAGAACCTCAGTGGGATGTGTTTTAGAGCACGGAGCTCGCTTTGGTTGAATCGAGTGGCGGCTATTTATATTTACACTGCGTTTTCTAGCTGGATTTACTCCTTTTTTTTGTTGGTAGTTCTTTTTGTTCGTTATTCCGGTTGGGATCTAACCCAAACGGCATGGTGTTCCTGCGAGATGCTGACCGGCCGCCGTGGGTCTTAAAGGTGTCGCATGCCGTTTCAGGACAATCCCATCGGGGACTGGGACGGCGTGTTTAAGGGGAAGCTGCTGTGTAACTTCGCCAGCCTGGAGCACACGCTCCTGGTGCCCATCTGTGACGTGATGCCAGGTGAGCCAACCAGCGTTTCTATCAGCAGCCTATCGGCAGCGATGGCTGGTGATTTGACATGTTCCATGTCAAATCAGCAGCCATCGACGGCGATAGGGGCCTCTACGGCGGCGGCGGTGGCGCCGGGGCCGGAGCAAGCGCCGGCGTGGTGGGTTTTGCGTTTGCGCAGCCAGCGAGGGAACAGGGGGCCCTTTGTGGCCATGATGGCCCCTCGCTGGTGTGTGTGTTGTTTTTTTTTTTTAAGTCAAGAGAGCGGCTCTGAGGCTCTTTGTTCTGCTCGCATCGGCGTATTGATTTGTTTATGTTTGCCTCGGCCTCTCCTCTCTGACGGGCGCACAAGGAGGAAATCAAACCCAAAGAAAGCTTTTTGTTTTGGGCCGTTTTGGACTTCCTTTAAGTCCCCGTGTCGTTGTCTATCGAAGGCGTCAGGGACTTAGTGGATAGTCCTCCATTATTGTTTAATGAGTGTATCAGGGTTTATTTAATTTTTTAATTTAATTTCCTTGTAACCGTGCCAATTTTGCAGTAACTTCATTGTCATCATTACGGATATAACTTGTGTGTTCAGCTGACTGTACGGGTGTCTTCCTCAGGAGAGAACAGTGCTAACAGCAAAATTAGTTAGACTTCAGAAGCTTTACTGTATATTTTTGCAAGCTAATGAAATCATTCTGTGGGTTGATGCGATATTTAACAGAAAATCTGTTTTAAAAGTCAGTTCAAATATTTGCGCCCCTTTTCTTATGACTAGAAACAACAATGCATATACCTAAATATAAAAATGAACATTGATATATTACTTGTAAATCCATCAGTTCAGTTAATAAAATGGACGGTACTGTCAGGTCGTACAGAGTAAGACCTTAACGGTCGCTGGTTGTGTCCTGGCTCTAATGGGGCTCATTCACACTGAATCAGGCGTTGCGGCGATCACCGCAAACTGCTGCGGCGATGTTGGAGTGTGACTCCACGGCCCATTGGTGTGACGCCATGCTGTGAACTTAAAGCACTCCTTCATGGCAGGGTTGTACAGCTCTGGAAAGGGCAACACGGCAGCCATCACTCGCTCTCCCATCTTCACTGTTGCTCGCTAAACAGCGGAATGCTAGGATGCTAATGTATCGTTTACCTCGTTTACCATGCTAACATGGTAATGTATGTAATGTAATGTAATATCGTTTAACATGCTGATAGAAACGCCTCGCCCACCGCCGCGGTTGAAACGCACGCCCCCCGTTCAAATAAACGGTCAAACTGGCATTTTCGCAGCAGCGCGTGATTCAGTGTGGACAGGCCCTAATGGGGCTGTGTTTCTCGGCTGTGCAGAATATTCCATGCAGGACCAAAGGCTGCAAAAGCACAGTTTTGCCCCCAAAGGCAGCATCAGTGACAAGTCCTCCTCTGGCCAAAGCAGACCAAAGAGCAAAGGTACTGCACGGCTGATTTACCGGAAATGTCACAGAAATATTACAGAACTATAACGGAAATATGATTTTGGCTGCTGACTGACTGGTGTGAGCACACTTGAATAAAAATACAAGTCTGATTCAGGATCCTAATTTCTCAATAGTGCGCATTTATGTATGTAATATGGCTCATCCCGAAAGCCATATTACAATTTTGCATAGTTAATTAGTTAACTTGTTTTTTATTAGGTGTTGCATGATGTTTAATATCAAACGGTCTCTTTCCCACTTGTTTTACTTTTGTAATGTAATGTCAGCAAAATCTTTCTTTTCAACGGTTGTACATTTTTTATTTTTGTTGGTTTTGTTTTTCACACACTATTGATAATGATCTTCGATCCATTTCCTGTTTGATTTCGGTTATTGATGTAGATGGAAGGGAATAAGGTTGTGTTTTAAATATAAGTGCATTGCAATTATCCAAATTTGTCAATCCCTGATGCTTTCTTCATTTTTAATCCTCCCGCCATCCTTTTACTTTTCTTTTTACCTTTTTAGTTATCTGCTCTGATGTGACACCAGCATACACAACTTATTTATGAACTTCTGTATTTATTTATTTTTCTCTAAATTTGCGTGTGTTGTTTGCAGGCTTAGGTCACCAGTGTGGCAGTAGAAGCAAGTCTGAGTTTTACTATACTTTAAATGGCAGCTCTGTTGACCCCCCTTGCCAGCCCAAATCCAAAAGCACATGGTACATTGATGAAGGTAAACCCGGACCTGAGATGTTCACTTGTCCACGTGATGTAACCGTCTTGGTAGCAAGCTCCTGCTCATACAATGAAATTCCCATCTGGTTAACATTATAAACATCTAATGGTGTTGGTTCTCTTTACCTAGGGAGAATGGCTTGTCCATTTTGGAAGTATAGGAGCGTAATAATGTTTATGGTATTATTAGTGTTTTGGTCATTGTTTAGTAATCATCCTGCAATGACATTAGTAATCGTGAAATGATTTGTCATTATGGGCGACATAATGATCGCCAACAAAAAAAAGCCCATGATGCATTCAGGTGTACAAGCCCTCTACCAAACATAGCAAAAGCAAATCTGGGTGACGCAGAAAACACATGAGTTGGGCAATGTGAGGTTCTCAGTAGCTTGCTATCAGGACCTTCCCATCAGGGTCCAGTCATTCATGTCCATCCACAGTAAGCATCCACCCGCATGGGGCTTCTCCAGTGGCGCTGTCCCCATCTCCACCCAAAGGCTTTTAAGAATGTCTGCCTACTTTTCACACGACTTTATCTTTCGCATCTCAGGCAAAAGCGGTACGTGTCAAAAGACTATACATTTGTGAAATGCTGTACAGTGTACACTGATGAAAGTCTAAGAATGTGGAGCACAAAACCTTTTTGTTAATGTCATTAGTAAAAGCCTTTGTCTCGTGTTGACGTATCAAGTGGTGTGGTCAGTACGTTATCCTGGTATCGTATCATTGCCTGTATCACCATTGAAATCACAACGGACTGAGTTCTGCTTTGTTAGAGGCGAAAATGGACGTGCAGTTCTCTTCTGTAAAGGTCAAAACGCAGGAAAACACTGCAATGTAGATCGTGCTCTCAACCGTGAGACGGATGTGAACTACAAGCTAAATGCAGTGCATTACAAACCTGCATTACATTTCTTAACATGAGCTGTTTAAAGGCACATACAAAGAAAGCGGTCCATATACCCTGTAACAAATCAAAGAACTAAAATTGAGCAAGTGATCAAATGTATGTGTTTCTATTTCTCTTGAGGATTCATTTGTAGCGTGTGTATGTGGGTGTGTGTGTGTGGGTGTTAACAGGGGAGAAACCCGACACCATCGTTACTACGTGGTGTTGCTTCTTTGGTTCCACGTTAACGGTTCTTATTGTTTCCTCATTGCATCGTCATCACTTCCATGCGGCTCAGGAATCACCTTTTGTTCCCTTTTCGTTTGGTGCTCTTCTTTTCAATCCTTATCTTGGTGTCGTGAAGCTCCCTCGTGTTTTGTGTCGATGTCGAGGCTGATCCATGAAGCCTCTTCATTCTGCTGTAACATTAGATAATCCGCCTCAGATGACCGTCTGACTCTGTTCTTGGTTGTCTCTCCCTCCCCCCCCCCCCCCATCAGTCGGAGAGGACCCTGCTAAGTCTCTCACGGACACGCCCCCGGACTTCAGCCAGGCCTCGCCGCCCTCCAGGGTGCCGGCGCCCGGCTCGCTGTCCAGCGACAACAAGTTCCACTCGCTGCCCTTCAGCCTCAACCGCAAGCCGGGGCCCAATGGCAGCATAAGCCAGGGGCCCAACTCCCTGTCGGTGGGGTCGGTGATGGGCGAGCAGCCCGATCTGCCGCCGCAGTCCGTCGGGGCCCCGCCCTCCTCGCCGCGGCCCTCCACGCCGCCGCGCGGCCAGCCGGGCCTGGAGGTGGGCTCCCTGGTGGAGGTGAAGGAGAACCCCCCTCTCTGCGGCGTGATCCGCTGGGTGGGGCTCCCCCCCGGGCTGCTGGAGCCCCTGGCCGGCCTGGAGTTGGTGAGTCAGCGGCCCTCTGTTCAGTACTAACGGGGCCCCTCTGTTCAGTACTGATGGGGGCCCTCTGTTCAGTACTGACAGGCCCCTCTGTTCAGTACTGACGGGCCCCTTTTTCTTTTCTTTCGTTTTTTTTTTTTGTCCCATGTTTTCCTAAGGGTTTTGGAAAACTCTGTACTTAATAGAGGCAATGCTACAGTATTTAGTCACGCACACACATTAAATAAAAATAATTATATAGGTTCGGGAATCTGCAGGATCAGGTCGATGTTTGAGTTAAACTGACCTAATTCATATACATTTTTAATACTTGTTCCAAGTATTAGGATTCTGACATGAATTATGGCTGCCTGATTAAGACGAATTAACATGATGACTCGATGGATGTAGAACACAAGACATACCTAGAGCATCATTGTGGCATATTCATCTTTTTATCTACATTACCTTGTTTTCATAATCCTTAAAAGCCAAAATGGTAATGAATGAGTCTCTCTCTCCATCCTTAGTTTTAAATGCAGGGATGCTTCGTAATCTTGTGTCGGGGCTCACCAAGAGCTCAGCCTGTGCTACTGTTTATATAACTGTACATAATGTATAAGGAGTGCCGCGTCTTACGCCCATTAGACCCTCCCCATAGCGTGACGTTGGGTTCTGTCGCCCCCCACCCAGGAGGAGGAGTGTGTGGGCTGTACCGACGGGACCTTCAAGGGCACGCGATACTTCACCTGCCCCCCCAAGAAGGCCCTGTTCGTCAAGCTCAAGTGCTGCCGGCCGGACTCACGCTTCCCCTCGCTGCACCACTCCTCCAACCCCATCGAGCGCTGCAACTCCATCGGTGAGTGGTCCCCCTCCTCACCCTCTCATGGTCCTCCTCACCCTCTCATGGTCCCCCTCATCACTCTCTCATGGTCCCCCTCCTCACCCTCTCATGGTCCCCCTCCTCACCCTCTCATGGTCCTCCTCACCCTCTCATGGTCCCTCTCTCACCTGGTCTCATGGTCCCCCTCCTCAACCTCTCATGGTCCCCCTCCTCGCCCTCTCATGGTCCCCCTCTCACCCAGTCTCAGGGTCCCCCTCTCACCCGGTGTCATGGTCCCCTCTCACCCTCTCATGGTGGTTCGTCTCAGGGTGCCTCTTTTTAAACAGGGAGGCTTCACAAGGTCTTTGGATTAGATGGAAAAGACAGCATTCAGTCAGCAGCTAAAGTTATCTTTCATTTCGGTTCACTTCATTCGTAGTCTGAAATAGAATCAAAATACAAGTCCGGTTCAGGATCATAATTTCTCAAAAATTATGATATAGCCAGAAACCCATGGATGTTATTTCATAGTTTATTATTTTTTCTCTATTTTGTCTCTTCATCCACTTTTGTAATGTCAGTAAAGTCAATATGTAATGGTTGTACAGAGAAAAAGCCTTTTAAACTTTTGCAAAAGAAAACAACAACAACAACAAATCTTTCTTAATTTTTGACATTTGTGCAAATCTTAATTCAACTGTTTTGCCAAATAACAACAGCAAACAACTTTATGTATCTTGCAGTTTGTTCCAACTTACTTTACAAAGTAGTTAAAAAAAGAACAGCTCTAAAGTTAAGTTATCAAAAGGAAAGAAAAAAGAACAAAAAGGAGCCAACGTTCTTTAGCCTCGCAGATGAACCTGTAGTTCCTGAGCGCTGAGCCCCCCCCCCTTGTCTCCTGCTGCAGCGTTCGGGGGGTACCTGAGCGAGGTGGTCCACGAGAACACGCCCCCCCGCACCGAGCACGACGGCCTGGACGTCATGGTGGGCAAGAAGAAGGGCATCCAGGGCCACTACAACTCCTGCTACCTGGACTCCACCCTCTTCTGGTGGGCCCCCTCTCTCTCCCCTCTCTCTCTCCCACCTCTCTCTCCTCTCTCCCCTCTTTCTCCTCTCTCCCGCTCCCTCTCCCCTCTCTCTCTTCTTTCTCCTCTCTCCCCTCTCTCTCCTGCTACCTGGACTCCACCCTCTTCTGGTGGGCCCCCTCTCTCTCCCCCCTCTCTCCTCTCTCTCTCCCCTCTCTCTCCTGCTACCTGGACTCCACCCTCTTCTGGTGGATCCTCTCTCCCCTCCGTCTCCCATCTCCCTTACCTCTGTCCTCTCTCGCCCCTCTCTCTCCTCTTCTCCTGCTATCTGGACTCCACCCTATTCTGGTGGGTCCTCTCTCCCCTCTCTCCCCTCTCTGTCTTCACTCTCTCCTCTCTGCTGCTCCTCTATGTTTAAATCCAGCAGAGGAAACAGGAAGTGGAACAGGGTTCCATTGTTCATTGTATTACGGATGTACAGGAATGCAAAGAGATGTTCCCGGTGTAGGGGTTTTCCCAAGTCTACTTTGTTTTTGTTGACGTCCAATCAGTGTCCATTTGGACTGTGTTTAGGATGGGTTCTGTGAAATGCTTAAGGTACATTGTTATCGATGTCTCTTGCGCAATCAACACACAAAAATAGCAAAAAGCGCTTCCTATAATATCACATTTCATTTTGGTAATTGAAAGTTCCTCTGGGCTACAGCTGTGTGTCTTCTATGTAGTTTGAAAATGATCATCTTCCACCCAACCCAGCACCCTTCCCATTTCTGCCCCCGTATAGCATACTGATCTTTTATTTCTCAACAAAGGTTGGAATGAATTGAAATGGAAATGGAAACGTGACGTTAGAACATGCATGTTCAAATCGTCTGAAGATGTCTGTGTTTTCTTAGTGTAGCTCAAGCGAGTTCCAGTGAAGGCGTGGGTGCTGACGTACCTCTGTCCCCCCCCCCCCCCCCCCCCCCCACCCCCAGTCTGTTCTCCTTCAGCTCGGTGCTGGATACGGTGCTGCTGCGGCCGCGCTCCAAGACCGACGTGGAGTACTACCGCGAGACGCAGGAGCTGCTGCGCACCGAGATCGTCAACCCGCTGCGCATGTGAGTCCTCCGCACCCCGGCACCTAAATGCTGCAGTAGGGGAGAGAGGATAGTTTCCCTGAACCAATCGGTGCAGAGATGCCCTCGACCCAATCAGGGCAGAGAGGCCCTGATTGGTCAGAATTGAGCCGGGTAGCGGTCCTAAATCAAAATGGTCTTATGCAGAGACATGTGCAGAACGCCTGAATCGGATGTTCTCACAGTGCATTTCACTCACTAAACGCTGATGGATGGCTGTGGCATTTCCAACAAATGACCCTCGAATAACGATTCTTTAATCCCACCTATAGAGCCTTTTAACTACTACTCTATGATATATACATATATCTTATTGGAAGGGCATATATGACCTTGCATGACCCCCCCCATAATGATTTATTGTAATTCAGGCACACACGTGTGAACCAGTGGAGCACAGTGGATTACTGCCTAACAGCCTTCCATGCTGTCATGGGGAATTGCAGATGCTTAACTGAAGCATGAGTTAATTTAACCCACATAAAGTGCATTTGGCTCAACAGACATCTATTGTCTATTATTGAAAATAAATATCCCCTTATGTCTGAATACGAAATGTCTTGCAGACAGGTTGATTTTCTTACTTAAATACTAAATACTTTTAGTATTTTACTTTTTTTTGGTCTACAAATAGGTCTAATGTGTGGGGCTTAATGTCTCCGTATGACAGCTGTGTGGGCTATTCAGTGTCTGTCTTGGAGACACAAATATGTGTTACTTACAGTGTGTGTGTCTGTGTGTTACAGACACGGATATGTGTTACGTATAGTGTGTGTCTGTGTGTGTTGCAGTTACGCATATGTGTGTTACTTACAGTGTGTGTCTGTGTGTTTCAGTTATGGATATGTGTGTTATTTACAGTCTGGTTGCAGTTACGGTTACGTGTTTTACTTATAGTGTGTGTCTGTGTGTGTTACAGACACGGCTATGTGTGTTACTTACTGTGTGTGTGTGCCTTTCAGACACGGCTACGTGTGTGCCACTAAGGTGATGAAGTTGAGGAGGATCCTGGAGAAGATGGAGGCGGCGTCTGGGTTCACGTCGGAAGAGAAAGGTGACGATACAAACAACGAATACAAATATCCAACATCAGTCAACTTTCCATCTATATCTGTTTTACATTCGTCCATCGAAGGCCAACTGACTTGAATGTTAAGTGCTTATCGATCATATTAAAGATGCTTTAACCGATATATATTTCAGACCCGGAAGAGTTCCTCAACATCCTCTTCCATCACATACTGAGGGTGGACCCCCTTCTCAAGCTGAGGTCAGTGGGCAGACGGTCCGTCTCGTTGGGGT
>NC_140282.1:2218073-2265701 GCF_964030765.1 Micromesistius poutassou
AACAGGCCCTTCACATCAAAGGCTGGGTAATGTCTCTTTGAAGGGTTTGCTGTTTTGTATGTATTTATTTGACATTGTATTTTATTTATTTGTTGAGTTTACAAGTTGCTTTATTTAGGACTATGAGTCTCTTCTTTGATGGAACAAAAAAAAGGTCAACTAAAGTTGTACATCATAAACATAATGTGTTCAGTGCTCAGATTACTGTTAGAACTGAACTGAACTGATCCTCATTTGTTAGACTATTAGAACATATTTGCTCATATTTGTGCGAAAATTGCAAACATAATCTCATAAAGTTTAAATGTCTACATACTTTAAACGTCACACAATTAAAGCAGAACAACACAATCTGTATTACTTTTCCAAATGAAACACATCTTAAAACTCTAAACAAAATCAAAGCCACAACTATTTATTGTGCAATAATATATAAATAGGCATAGGGCTAGACTAGGAAATGAATAATAAATGAACATTCGTTCAAACAACAAAATGTTAGGCTACTGTGTATACACTCAACAGACCCATTTTCACAATAAATGTTTGATATTTGATCATCTTTGAAGAGTATCTCTTTCTTAGTGTTTGTTCTATGGTTAAAGTTTAGGGTACGGTGAGGTGCCTCTGGCTCAGGATGAACTGGCTCAGGAAAAAACTGGCTCAAAGATACTTGAGCCAGTACCAGTGGTATCAGGATAAAGCACCAGGCCTCCAGGTCAGCTGTGGGGGAGCGCCAATAATTAGAGAGCCATCCTGCCTTCACTTCCTGCGCCGCCCCCCCCTCCCTCTCATGTACCCTCACACAGGACTCTCTCTTACAAGTCAGTTGGCATAAGAGTCAGGTGAGCCCTGCGATAATAGAGCTATCATTAGCTTGCTCACCCCTCCGGTGGCACCCGCAGGTGTTGTTATGTCAAATGTTAGCTATTCGACAGCTATGTTTGCTTGCAGATTGCCTAGTGCTGCGTGGACATGATACTGTATGCAGTGTAGGCAAACGGGCTCCCTGTGGTGAACTGGTGTTTACTATGGGAAAGCATTCAGCAGCTCAAGGCCGGCAGTGTTTTTTACTTGGACAGCAGGTCCTATTGCTGAAAACATGCTGTCCCGACTGTAAGTACCCATATTCCAAACAAAATAATATTGGACAATTTTGATTGAGAAGTATTAAATAGATACCTCCATCTACTTTGTTGATTGTACAATTAATATGAACCATTGGTCTCCGTTGAAAAAACGGTTTCTGTTTGTGTCATCATCATCATTGCACACATGATCAGAGGGAGTGTGTCGACACTCCAGTGCGTCACCAGTCCTGTGATGTTTAGGCCTAAGCGCAGCATCAGCATTCCCCCCCGAAAACAATCCATTTTAATTCCTCGCCTAATGCGCAAGACTTGCTGTTAACATTTGCCGCAAGCAGAAATGCCAAAGACACATGAAACAGAAAGAGAGGAACAACGCAAATTGCTGCAACATTGGATAAAAGCAGAAACAACTGGTTTAGATTGATGCCAGATGGGCTCTTGCACCGACATGTGTGTGTGTTTGTATGTGCATTTGTGTGTGTTGTATGCCATATGTCGGTGTATATACCGGTGTTAAAGAGACAGCTTTTAAACCTTTTTTTCCATGTGCTATACCCTCAATTATTTACAGTGTTTCCATAGCCAGTATTCCCATAGCCAGCATGCTACAGTAGTTTACTTCAATATGGCAAAGGCATCATTGGTATAGGCAACAACTAAAGACTGTCCCTGGCTACACTATGGTAACAGGAAACTCAGAATTGAACGAGCCATTGGACCGCTATAGCTACGCAAATTACTTTATGAAAGTACTGTGAACCATAGAGATATGCCATCTCTAAACTTAAAAAATGTGTGAACTATCCCTTGAAAGTTTGTGGTTGGGTCTAAGTTAATTGGTATGACTTTCAATCGATCAGTGCTGCAAGCATTTACAGTCTTAGCTAGGACTGAAAATGTCATTTCACATTTTATGTTTTTGTTCACTTTTGTTTGTGAATATACATTCCAGATTTACGGGTGGGTCCTTTAGACGCAAAGCAAGGGATCCAGAGTCGGACGGTTCTGGTCCTAAGAACGGACTGAACCAGTCAAACTTCTCCATGCTTACCTGTGGGCTGGACTTCTGGAAACTGTGTGTAGACTTCTGGAGACGGCGAAGGACTCGGAGCCAGCTCCTGAAAGTTGCATGGGTTTTTAGCAGATCATTGGCGCCCTTTTCTTT
Source organism: Micromesistius poutassou (assembly GCF_964030765.1). NCBI lineage: Eukaryota > Metazoa > Chordata > Actinopteri > Gadiformes > Gadidae > Micromesistius > Micromesistius poutassou. The sequence goes on from NC_140282.1 coordinate 2,220,330, forward strand.
TTGTAACATCAAAGACAGCCCGGGCTCTTTGATGTGGCAGCATGCTGTTTAAGGTACAGAGTGAATGAAGAGATGTCAAGCTGCAAGGTGCCTCTGTAGTTTACGTCTAGTGCTGCAGCGAGCCGCAGATGAAAGGAGCAAACAGAGTTTGATAATGAATGTCCAACAAGTAGGACCCATCTCAGTCTGTGCCCAGCTCAGCAGGGGGTGGGTGGGCGGGGGGGGGCTTCCAGCGCCAACCTAGAGCGCAGCACCTGGACCCCCCGGAGAGCCGCTGGAGAGCAGGCTCCTTCAGAGGACCTTGCCGCTCCCACGAACACAGGAGGGGACCCTCCGAGGTACGCTTTAATCTTCCTCTCCATGAAACGCAGGCCGACGACACGCGCACGCATGCCAAAAAACGTTGTGCCGCAGTGCCGTGAGGACGCGCACGGTCCACCAGGGGGTCTCCGTCTCAGGCGACCACGCCCTATTCTGCTGCATAGTGTCCCGGTCTGAGTCCTGTTCCTTTGAGAACTTCGGATTCTGGAGTTGACCCCGGAAGAGGTCTTAGGTCAGCTCCCTCTGATAGTACAATGCACTCTCTTTAGGTGTTAGCAAGGTTCAGCAGATCTGAGGCAGAGATGGTTGGATTGTAGGCAGTGTTAATAGTATCTTGGATCCCTCTGGGAAGAGGAATGTCTGTTATATCAGAAACGTGGAACAAACCATAAACATTTTTTAATTAAAAATAATAATTGTAGTGACGACCACGATGTCCATTGTTTCTTTGTGTGAATCACCCATGGGCTGTTTATATTAGACGCATAATTTGAGAAAACGGAATGTCCAGATGAGATGAACTAATAAAAATATATTCATTGATTAACAACCCTGGTTCCATAACAGATTAAACCGAATATTTAAAAAATAAAGATTAAGGCAAAATAAGAATTTAACGTCAAGCAAGCCGAGGTCTTAAGACTGTGCTCTCTCAGCCAAACCACCGCAACAGGTCTTGAGGGGTCCTTTAATCACTTGTAAGTAGGATGTTTCAGCAAAGCTACAAATTTGAACTACTTAACAAAATTAATTGGTTTTAAATATGCCTAATGTTTTTTTTTAATAGATGTTTTATGTTCCTTTAATCTGACGCCAATATCTGACCCTGCATTAAAGCAATGGCACCATCTAGTGGTGCTGCCATGGAACCTCAACCTTTTGGCCATAGGCATTTTCTGCCATTAGATCGATATTAGAACTGTAACCTTTTCACCAACAATCCAGGGGTTGCTAGCAGTAGTGAAACTTAAGCTGAAGGTTGCACACATATCGAGATTATAGAACAAGCTAGTACGGTGAGACATTATTATACAATAATAATAAAAACAACTTCGTTGAGTCTTTCCCTTGCTGCTTTTACCAAGAAACCCCGGAGGAGAGGCAGCAGAGCACAGAGCTGGACCACCGCGTTGCTCCTGGCAACCGCATCACTGGTCCTCCCAGTGTGGCCTTTACATTTCACATTCTTCTCGTGACAGCACGAGAAGACGGTGCAGGGCATCTAGTGATGAAACCCTGGGTTTTTCCATCACATACCCATCTCCGTTCAGTAGTATCCCACAGGCCATATAGTATTACCAGGAGTTTCTACAACAAGGTTCAACTTCCTAAACCTCCATGACATTGTTGTTTGTTGACACAGTGGATAGTATCCATGACCCATACTATGATCAATACTCCCAATCAATATCAACACATTGTTCCGCCCACAAATGACTCAAACACACACACTGAACAGTACACTTCTCACTTCACACACATAATGCGCCTGCAACTACAGTGGAACTGGTTCTGGAGTTCCCATATCACACCATTATGGCACATGCTAAAGATATGAGCAATGTCTAAAAAGCCCCGGCGTTTAGGTTTAACGCCTTAACCAGCTCGCCATCTCAGCGCAGCCTGGGAAACCCCCGTGCTGGTGCGTAGTCACAGACGCGCTCCGACCGACAGACGCTCCGACGGCCAGCCCGGGCAGCACAGCACAGAGGCGTGAGTGACGAGCCCCACAACGTCCCTCTGAGGTCCGGTCAGGTCGTCCTCTGCAACCCCGTCCCCTGTGGATCGATCCACATGTCGTGTGGTGCACGTTTTGCCTGACGTGGGGTCATATGTGTCTCTATCGGGAGGCGAGCCTGCTGCCCGCATACGGCGGATCCGCCAGTCCGGTGCTGCTAGCCAGGAGCTAGGCGGCTGGAGCTAACCTGCTGAAGCTAGTCCGCCGGAGCTAACCTGCCGAAGCTAGCCTACTGGAGCTAGCCTGCCGGAGCTAGCCTGCTACAATCTGTGTATGTGTGCATGTGTGCGTGTGTGTGTGTGCGTGTAGCCGCTCGCTAGCCTGTCGCTAGCCCACTAACGCCACTGTGTATGTATGTGTAGCCGCTAGCTAGCCTGTCAGCTAACCACCAGCACCATCTAACGTGAGACGGGGTGGTTCGGCGTGCCACCGGCGGGGATGATCCACGCATCATGCACACTGCGGCGGCTCCTGACGTCTGTCTGAATTGAACCCCGCGTAAGGTGAGTGAGATGTGTCTCTGACGTGAGTGTCATAACGTGTTAATGTTTAGCTAGCTGAACCTTATGCCCTGGAAGGCCACAGCTGGCGTCTCGCAGCAGATGACATTGTTGTGATGGCTGTCAGTGGGGACGTTGACACCTTTGCATGTTCGTTGTTGAGTTGAGGAGCTGCTCATTATAATGTCAATGGTGGACGGTCTCCCCTCAATGTGGGGGAGCCATTGACCCAGCTTTGATATGTACTGTATGGAAGTGTGTGTGTGTGTGTGTGTGTGTGTGTGTGTGTGTGAGATATGTACTGTATTTATGTACTGTATTTAAGTGAGAGAGAGAGAGAGAGAGAGAGAGAGAGAGAGAGAGAGAGAGTACTGTTTTTAAGGGTGTGTGTGTGTGTGTGTGTGTGTGTGTGTGTGTGTGTGTGTGAGAGAGAGAGATATGTACTGTATTTATGTACTGTATTTAAGTGTGTGTGAGAGAGAGAGAGAGATTGTACTGTTTTTAAGGGTGTGTGTGTGTGTGTGTGTGTGTGTGTGTGTGTGTGTGTGTGTGTGAGATATGTACTGTATTTATGTACTGTATTTAAGTGTGTGTGAGAGAGAGAGAGAGAGAGAGAGATTGTACTGTTTTTAAGGGTGTGTGTGTGTGTGTGTGTGTGTGTGTGTGTGTGTGTGTGTCAGAGGTATCATTCACAATTCCTTATTGATCCCAGGGAAGATAGTTGCCGTTGCTATTGCTGTCGTACCCCAAGGTAATATGAGAAAGAGATAACAGAATGCAACCAAAGAATTCAAGTCAAAATAGTGTTCATGAAAACATGCATACTCATCATATATGAGGGAGATGCCCCCCTGATGCCAGCACATGCTAAATATACGCCTACATATTGGTCCTTTTTTAATGCAGTGATAGTACTTTCTGGAAGTGGAAACAAGCATCGAGACCTCTTTTGTTTCCATTGCTTTCATTCTTTTGTCCCTCATCCTGTCATTGGATATAGGCCTAGTGCTAAATAAATTATTTTATTTGTTAGTGTTGCTGCTGCAGTTCCTTAATGACCTTATGCTGGAGGTCATGGATACAACAATGATACTTTTCCTGTGTTGGAATTAACGATAACAACGACCATATAATGTTTTTAATGTTTAACCTGGCAGTTAATGTAAAGCGCTGATAAAAACATAGAGGTAATAGGTAATAGGTAGGTAATAGACAAATAACTGATAGGATGTGGGAATCGGTTGGGCTCCAGGAAGAAGGAAGACAATGGTTTAGGACTGAAAGTCTCAGTACATTAACGCTAGTACGGGGAGTAGAGTAGGCACGGCTATACATCTGCTGCAGCTCGCTGTGCAGCTACTTAATCAAGTCGCCTACAGTTGCATTCTATTTTTAGCAGACAATTTTTTTATCAAAAGTGATTTACACATTAGTCCGACAACAATCACAGTGTTAATGCAGTATCTGGTATGCTTTGGCTTGAAGCCTTCACAAACAAAACAAAAGCCAAAAACCGCCAGTAAGGTTTATGACTGATGTCCTCTGCCAGAGCGTCCGGTCTAAAGGGTTTCCCTCCCTGCAGACCCCCGGCCCGGCTCGCCCACGGCGTTAGACCCGACGTGGAGCATGCAGCCATGAGCTCTGCCCTGTGGAGCCAGGAGAAGCCCAGTGCGGGCTTCAGGGAGGACTGGCGCTTCTACATGGTGGTGACGGAGTGCGTGGTGGAGAAGCCTCCCCAGAAGACCCTGCGGATCCCCCGCGGCAGCCTGGGCCAGGCCTGCCAGGAGCGGAACAGCCTGGGCCGCACGCTGCCGCCCAGCAAGGGCAAGAGGAGCCTGCGCATCCTGGACCAGACCAACGTGGTGCTCAGCCTGGACGAGCGGGACGTCCTGGAGCTGGACGAGAAGCTGGCCGAGATGCTGTTCCCCATCACCAACTGCGAGGAGCGCTACGCCCTGCTGTGCAACAACCCGCGGCTGGAGCGCGCCCGCGTCATCGACTGCGGCTCCAAGGTGCACGTCCAGCTGCGCACGGGCGACGAGCCGCTGCCCGGGGTGGTGCGCTTCAAGGGGTCGCTGCTCCCCGACCGGGCCATCTCGGGGGTCTGGTTCGGAGTGGAGCTGCTGGTGAGAAACGGGGCGGTTTCTGGGGGACTGTTTGTCTGAGGGTTAGGCCTGTTCAGTGTGGTGGTTCCAACCGAACAAACTCCACACCCACCAAAACATTTCAATTTGATTTTGAAGTCGGATAAGAGCAGTGTCGGCATTTTTCAAACGTCCTTTTACATTAACAATAGCCGACATATGTATAACCTTTTTTAAAAACAATTAGACTAGAACTAGGGATACAACATTTCTACCAGGCACTGCTCCTGTCACTCCTGACACGATGAGTAGAACAGCCGTCGGGTAATTACGTCGTAACTTATCAAATGCCAGCCCACCTACCCATCTTGCGGTTGTCCTCTGCCATGCAGCATCTTCTGTGATAACGTGGGGAACGTAGTCGCATACAAAGGGCTTCTCATTCACAACACAACGCTGCATTTATCCACAGTCCCCACCGTGGGCTGCCCACACTGACCGACGGAGGGCAGACATTCTGACCGTCACTCGGTGTACATTCCTTCAGTGGTTGGTGCATCCCGTCTCAGTAGCCCCCTCAGCGTAGAGCTAGCCAATACATTAAAAATTGAGTTATGTTATTCCCACATCAGTAAGCAAGCTTTTTATGAAGTTGTCCTATCCTTCCCAATGCATCTTTGTGTTCATCTCTGCATGAGACGATTGAATCATGTCGCATATATTACTCTCGCAAAAATTCTGCAACTCATTGGCAGAAGGTATATATATTTTTACAGGCCCACTGCGGCAATCAATCAGAAGCCCTTAGTAATCTGATGATGTCTTCTCCTGCAGAGTGCTGACCAAGCATCCTAACTTAGACCTCCTGCTCTTCTACAACGATAATATTTACATCTCCTGGCTGGCTGCGTCCCTTTCTCTCTCTCTCTCTCTCTCTCTCGCCCCCTCTCCCTCCCACTCCATCTCCCTCTCCTGGCATCCTGCGTCCTACTCTCCCTCTCACCCTCGCCTCCTCCCTGTCCTCGTTCCCCTGCTCCAGGAGGAAGGGCGTGGCCAGGGCTTCACGGAGGGCTCCTACCAGGGCCGCCAGCTGTTCCGCTGTGAGGATGAGTGCGGCGTGTTCGTGGCCCTGGACAAGCTGGAGCTGTGGGAGGACGAGGAAGAGGAGCATGGCGAGCTGGAGGTGGACCACGTTGCCCTGGTGGAGGAGGAACAGGACTACCCGCCCCTGGACATCAACTCCAGGGTCCTGGTGCAGACCCGGGAGGGGCCCGAGAGGGGCACCATCATCTTCTGCGACCTGTTGCCTGACAACGAGAGCCTGGGCTACTATGTGGGCGTCGACATGGTAAGAGCGGATCTGCAGTAAGCGCCGAGTTGTGGTTAATGCAGCTGGTGAAACTGAAAGTGATGAAGCCATAGATTAAATATGCAACTTAATGGCTCCCACAGCTGTACCTCGTGATATTCATGACCTTTGGGAAGATATTGATCTTTTTTATACTACCAAAGCCGGAATAGAGGTAGAATATGTTAATGTTAATATCCATAAATATTAGGGAAATCCCTGTCCTGTTTCCAGATCCCATATCTCTGAGCGGTAGCCTGCTCTTCTAGGCTCTTCTTCTGCTTCTGTTTGTGTTTTGCGAGCTGCTGATGTCCGCAGTCACCCGTTCCACTAGGGCTCGGGAACGTAGCCATCGGAGGAGGCAAACACACGCTGAGGCATTTGACGGAGACTGATGATAGTGAGCCATAGCAATAGCAACAATAACCACAGCAGCAGCAGCAGCAGCAGCAGCAGCCTTCTCATTACATCGCAGCCATCCAGAGAAAGGCGAGTCACGCGGAGTGTGAGGTATAGTCTCAGCGCTAGCTATGACCCAACAGTGTGGCAGAAGGCCAGCACCGAGGCGAGGAGTAGCCCACTGCTCTGCCTCACTCTCTGCTCCCAGCCTCTCCCTGCTGCCTCTGCTTGCTAGTGGCACCAACACCCGTACTCCGTTAGACCGCCCTGACCGTAGAGAGGGCTCACAGCACAGCAGTGTTGACAAGAGAACCTCAGTGGGATGTGTTTTAGAGCACGGAGCTCGCTTTGGTTGAATCGAGTGGCGGCTATTTATATTTACACAGCGTTTTCTAGCTGGATTTACTCCTTTTTTTTGTTGGTAGTTCTTTTTGTTCGTTATTCCGGTTGGGATCTAACCCAAACGGCATGGTGTTCCTGCGAGATGCTGACCGGCCGCCGTGGGTCTTAAAGGTGTCGCATGCCGTTTCAGGACAATCCCATCGGGGACTGGGACGGCGTGTTTAAGGGGAAGCTGCTGTGTAACTTCGCCAGCCTGGAGCACACGCTCCTGGTGCCCATCTGTGACGTGATGCCAGGTGAGCCAACCAGCGTTTCTATCAGCAGCCTATCGGCAGCGATGGCTGGTGATTTGACATGTTCCATGTCAAATCAGCAGCCATCGACGGCGATAGGGGCCTCTACGGCGGCGGTGGTGGCGCCGGGGCCGGAGCAAGCGCCGGCGTGGTGGGTTTTGCGTTTGCGCAGCCAGCGAGGGAACAGGGGGCCCTTTGTGGCCATGATGGCCCCTCGCTGGTGTGTGTGTTTTTTTTTTTTTTTAAGTCAAGAGAGCGGCTCTGAGGCTCTTTGTTCTGCTCGCATCGGCGTATTGATTTGTTTATGTTTGCCTCGGCCTCTCCTCTCTGACGGGCGCACAAGGAGGAAATCAAACCCAAAGAAAGCTTTTTGTTTGGGCCGTTTTGGACTTCCTATAAGTCCCCGTGTCGTTGTCTATCGAAGGCGTCGGGGACTTAGTGGATAGTCCTCCATTATTGTTTAATGAGTGTATCAGGGTTTATTTAATTTTTTTATTTAATTTTCTTGTAACCGTGCCAATTTTGCAGTAACTTCATTGTCATCATTACGGATATAACTTGTGTGTTCAGCTGACTGTACGGGTGTCTTCCTCAGGAGAGAACAGTGCTAACAGCAAAATTAGACTTCAGAAGCTTTACTGTATATTTTTGCAAGCTAATGAAATCATTCTGTGGGTTGATGCGATATTTAACAGAAAATCTGTTTTAAAAGTCAGTTCAAATATTTGCGCCCCTTTTCTTATGACTAGAAACAACAATGCATATACCTAAATATAAAAATGAACATTGATATATTACTTGTAAATCCATCAGTTCAGTTAATAAAATGGACGGTACTGTCAGGTCGTACAGACTAAGAACGGTCGCTGGTTGTGTCCTGGCTCTAATGGGGCTCATTCACACTGAATCAGGCGTTGCGTCGATCACCACAAACTGCTGCGGAGATGTTGGAGTGTGACTCCACGGCCCATTGGTGTGACACCATGCTGTGAACTTAAAGCACTCCTTCATGGCAGGGTTGTACGGCTCTGGAAAGGGCAACACGGCAGCCATCACTCGCTCTCCCATCTTCACCGTTGCTCGCTAAACAGCAGAATGCTAGGATGCTAATGTATCGTTTACCTCGTTTACCATGCTAACATGGTAATGTATGTAATGTAATGTAATATCGTTTACCATGCTAACATGCTGATAGAAACGCCTCGCCCACCGCCGCGGTTGAAACGCACGCCCCCCCGTTCAAATAAACGGTCAAACTGGCATTTTCGCAGCAGCGCGTGATTCAGTGTGGACAGGCCCTAATGGGGCTGTGTTTCTCGGCTGTGCAGAATATTCCATGCAGGACCAAAGGCTGCAAAAGCACAGTTTTGCCCCCAAAGGCAGCATCAGTGACAAGTCCTCCTCTGGCCAAAGCAGACCAAAGAGCAAAGGTACTGCACGGCTGATTTACTGGAAATGTCACAGAAATATTACAGAACTATAACGGAAATATGATTTTGGCTGCTGACTGACTGGTGTGAGCACACTTGAATAAAAATACAAGTCTGATTCAGGATCCTAATTTCTCGATAGTGCGCATTTATGTATGTAATATGGCTTATCCCGAAAGCCATATTACAATTTTGCATAGTTAATTAGTTAACTTGTTTTTTATTAGGTGTTGCATGATGTTTAATATCAAACGGTCTCTTTCCAACTTGTTTTACTTTTGTAATGTAATGTCAGCAAAATCTTTTTTTCAACGGTTGTACATTTTTTATTTTTGTTGGTTTTGTTTTTCACACACTATTGATAATGATCTTCGATCCATTTCCTGTTTGATTTCTGTTATTGATGTAGATGGAAGGGAATAAGGTTGTGTTTTAAATATAAGTGCATTGCAATTATCCAAATTTGTCAATCCCTGATGCTTTCTTCATTTTTAATCCTCCGCCATCCTTTTACTTTTCTTTTTACCTTTTTAGTTATCTGCTCTGATGTGACACCAGCATACACAACTTATTTATGAACTTCTGTATTTATTTATTTTTCTCTAAATTTGCGTGTGTTGTTTGCAGGCTTAGGTCACCAGTGTGGCAGTAGAAGCAAGTCTGAGTTTTACTATACTTTAAATGGCAGCTCTGTTGACCCCCCTTGCCAGCCCAAATCCAAAAGCACATGGTACATTGATGAAGGTAAACCCGGACCTGAGATGTTCACTTGTCCACGTGATGTAACTGTCTTGGTAGCAAGCTCCTGCTCATACAATGAAATTCCCATCTGGTTAACATTATAAACATCTAATGGTGTTGGTTCTCTTTACCTAGGGAGAATGGCTTGTCCATTTTGGAAGTATAGGAGCGTAATAATAATGTTTATGGTATTATTAGTGTTTTGGTCATTGTTTAGTAATCATCCTGCAATGACATTAGTAATCGTGAAATGATTTGTCATTATGGGCGACATAATGATCGCCAACAAAAAAAAGCCCATGATGCATTCAGGTGTACAAGCCCTCTACCAAACATAGCAAAAGCAAATCTGGGTGACGCAGTAAAAGACCAGAAAACACATGAGTTGGGCAATGTGAGGTTCTCAGTAGCTTGCTATCAGGACCTTCCCATCAGGGTCCAGTCATTCATGTCCATCCACAGTAAGCATCCACCCGCATGGGGCTTCTCCAGTGGCGCTGTCCCCATCTCCACCCAAAGGCTTTTAAGAATGTCTGCCTACTTTTCACACGACTTTATCTTTCGCATCTCAGGCAAAAGCGGTATGTGTCAAAAGACTATACATTTGTGAAATGCTGTACAGTGTACACTGATGAAAGTCTAAGAATGTGGAGCACAAAACCTTTTTGTTAATGTCATTAGTAAAAGCCTTTGTCTCGTGTTGACGTATCAAGTGGTGTGGTCAGTACGTTATCCTGGTATCGTATCATTGCCTGTATCACCATTGAAATCACAACGGACTGAGTTCTGCTTTGTTAGAGGCGAAAATGGACGTGCAGTTCTCTTCTGTAAAGGTCAAAACGCAGGAAAACACTGCAATGTAGATCGTGCTCTCAACCGTGAGACGGATGTGAACTACAAGCTAAATGCAGTGCATTACAAACCTGCATTACATTTCTTAACATGAGCTGTTTAAAGGCACATACAAAGAAAGCGGTCCATATACCCTGTAACAAATCAAAGAACTAAAATTGAGCAAGTGATCAAATGTATGTGTTTCTATTTCTCTTGAGGATTCATTTGTAGCGTGTGTATGTGGGTGTGTGTGTGTGGGTGTTAACAGGGGAGAAACCCGACACCATCGTTACTACGTGGTGTTGCTTCTTTGGTTCCACGTTAACGGTTCTTATTGTTTCCTCATTGCATCGTCATCACTTCCATGCGGCTCAGGAATCACCTTTTGTTCCCTTTTCGTTTGGTGCTCTTCTTTTCAATCCTTATCTTGGTGTCGTGAAGCTCCCTCGTGTTTTGTGTCGATGTCGAGGCTGATCCATGAAGCCTCTTCATTCTGCTGTAACATACACCTTAGATAATCCGCCTCAGATGACCGTCTGACTCTGCTCTTGGTTGTCTCTCCCTCCCCCCCCCCCATCAGTCGGAGAGGACCCTGCTAAGTCTCTCACGGACACGCCCCCGGACTTCAGCCAGGCCTCGCCGCCCTCCAGGGTGCCGGCGCCCGGCTCGCTGTCCAGCGACAACAAGTTCCACTCGCTGCCCTTCAGCCTCAACCGCAAGCCGGGGCCCAATGGCAGCATAAGCCAGGGGCCCAACTCCCTGTCGGTGGGGTCGGTGATGGGCGAGCAGCCCGATCTGCCTCCGCAGTCCGTCGGGGCCCCGCCCTCCTCGCCGCGGCCCTCCACGCCGCCGCGCGGCCAGCCGGGCCTGGAGGTGGGCTCCCTGGTGGAGGTGAAGGAGAACCCCCCTCTCTGCGGCGTGATCCGCTGGGTGGGGCTCCCCCCCGGGCTGCTGGAGCCCCTGGCCGGCCTGGAGTTGGTGAGTCAGCGGCCCTCTGTTCAGTACTGACGGGGCCCCTCTGTTCAGTACTGACGGGCCCCTTTTTCTTTTCTTTCGTTTTTTTTTTTTTGTCCCATGTTTTCCTAAGGGTTTTGGAAAACTCTGTACTTAATAGAGGCAATGCTACAGTATTTAGTCACGCACACACATTAAATAATGTTTTGTATAGGTTCGGGAATCTGCAGGATCAGGTCGATGTTTGAGTTAAACTGACCTAATTCATATACATTTTTAATACTTGTTCCAAGTATTAGGATTCTGACATGAATTATGGCTGCCTGATTAAGACGAATTAACATGATGACTCGATGGATGTAGAACACAAGACAAACCTAGAGCATCATTGTGGCATATTCATCTTTTTATCTACATTACCTTGTTTTCATAATCCTTAAAAGCCAAAATGGTAATGAATGAGTCTCTCTCTCCATCCTTAGTTTTAAATGCAGGGATGCTTCGTAATCTTGTGTCGGGGCTCACCAAGGAGTGCTCAGCCTGTGCTACTGTTTATATAACTGTACATAATGTATAAGGAGTGCCGCGTCTTACGCCCATAAGACCCTCCCCATAGCGTGACGTTGGGTTCTGTTGCCCCCCACCCAGGAGGAGGAGTGTGTGGGCTGTACCGACGGGACCTTCAAGGGCACGCGATACTTCACCTGCCCCCCCAAGAAGGCCCTGTTCGTCAAGCTCAAGTGCTGCCGGCCGGACTCACGCTTCCCCTCGCTGCACCACTCCTCCAACCCCATCGAGCGCTGCAACTCCATCGGTGAGTGGTCCCCCTCCTCACCCTCTCATGGTCCTCCTCACCCTCTCATGGTCCCCCTCTCACCCTCTCATGGTCCCCTGTCACCCGGTCTCATGGTCCCCCTCTCACCTGGTCTCATGGTCCCCCTCTCACTCTCATGGTCCCCCTCCTCACCCTCTCATGGTCCCCCTCATCACTCTCTCATGGTCCCCCTCCTCACCCTCTCATGGTCCCCCTCCTCACCCTCTCATGGTCCTCCTCACCCTCTCATGGTCCCTCTCTCACCTGGTCTCATGGTCCCCCTCCTCACCCTCTCATGGTCCCCCTCCTCACCCTCTCATGGTCCCCCTCTCACCCGGTCTCATGGTCCCCCTCATCACCCTCTCATGGTCCCCCTCCTCACCCTCTCATGGTCCTCCTCACCCTCTCATGGTCCCCCTCCTCACCCTCTTATGGTCCTCCTCACCCTCTCATGGTCCCTCTCACCCGGTCTCATGGTCCCCCTCCTCACCCGGTCTCATGGTCCCCCTCTCACCCAGTCTCATGGTCCCCCTCCTCACCCTCTCATGGTCCCCCTCTCACCCTCTCATGGTCCCCTGTCACCCGGTCTCATGGTCCCCCTCTCACCTGGTCTCATGGTCCCCCTCTCACTCTCATGGTCCCCCTCCTCACCCTCTCATGGTCCCCCTCATCACTCTCTCATGGTCCCCCTCCTCACCCTCTCATGGTCCCCCTCCTCACCCTCTCATGGTCCTCCTCACCCTCTCATGGTCCCTCTCTCACCTGGTCTCATGGTCCCCCTCCTCACCCTCTCATGGTCCCCCTCCTCACCCTCTCATGGTCCCCCTCTCACCCGGTCTCATGGTCCCCCTCATCACCCTCTCATGGTCCCCCTCCTCACCCTCTCATGGTCCTCCTCACCCTCTCATGGTCCCCCTCCTCACCCTCTTATGGTCCTCCTCACCCTCTCATGGTCCCTCTCACCCGGTCTCATGGTCCCCCTCCTCACCCTCTCATGGTCCCCCTCTCACCCAGTCTCATGGTCCCCCTCCTCACCCGGTCTCATGGTCCCCTCTCACCCTCTCATGGTGGTTCGTCTCAGGGTGCCTCTTTTTAAACAGGGAGGCTTCACAAGGTCTTTGGATTAGATGGAAAAGACAGCAGTCAGTCAGCAGCTAAAGTTATCTTTCATTTCGTTTCACTTCATTCGTAGTCTGAAATAGAATCAAAATACAAGTCCGGTTCAGGATCATCATTTCTCAAAATGATGATATAGCCAGAAACCCATGGATGTTATTTCATAGTTTATTATTTTTTCTCTATTTTGTCTCTTCGTCCACTTTTGTAATGTCAGTAAAGTCAATATGTAATGGTTGTACAGAGAAAAAGCCTTTTAAACTTTTGCAAAAGAAAACAACAACAACAACAACAACAAATCTTTCTTAATTTTTGACATTTGTGCAAATCTTAATTCAGCTGTTTTGCCAAATAACAACAGCAAACAACTTTATGTATCTTGCAGTTTGTTCCAACGCACTTTACAAAGTAGTTCACAAAAAAAGAACAGCTCTAAAGTTAAGTTAGCAAAAGGAAAGAAAAAAGAACAAAAAGGAACCAACGTTCTTTAGCCTCCCAGATGAACCTGTAGTTCCTGAGCGCTGAGCCCCCCCCCCCTTGTCTCCTGCTGCAGCGTTCGGGGGGTACCTGAGCGAGGTGGTCCACGAGAACACGCCCCCCCGCACCGAGCACGACGGCCTGGACGTCATGGTGGGCAAGAAGAAGGGCATCCAGGGCCACTACAACTCCTGCTACCTGGACTCCACCCTCTTCTGGTGGGCCCTCTCTCTCTCTCCTCTCTCCCCTCTCTCTCCTTTCTCTCCTCTCTCCCCTCTCTCTCCTCTCTCCCGCTCCCTCTCCCCTCTCTCTCTTCTTTCTCCTCTCTCCCCTCTCTCTCCTGCTACCTGGACTCCACCCTCTTCTGGTGGGCCCCCTCTCTCTCCCCCCTCTCTCCTCTCTCTCTCCCCTCTCTCTCCTGCTACCTGGACTCCACCCTCTTCTGGTGGATCCTCTCTCCCCTCCGTCTCCCATCTCCCTTACCTCTGTCCTCTCTCGCCCCTCTCTCTCCTCTTCTCCTGCTATCTGGACTCCACCCTATTCTGGTGGGTCCTCTCTCCCCTCTCTCCCCTCTCTGTCTTCACTCTCTCCTCTCTGCTGCTCCTCTATGTTTAAATCCAGCAGAGGAAACAGGAAGTGGACCAGGGTTCCATTGTTCATTGTATTACGGATGTACAGGAATGCAAAGAGATGTTCCCGGTGTAGGGGTTTTCCCAAGTCTACTTTGTTTTTGTTGACGTCCAATCAGTGTCCATTTGGACTGTGTTTAGGATGGCTTCTGTGAAATGCTTAAGGTACATTGTTATCGATGTCTCTTGCGTAATCAACACACAAAAATAGCAAAAAGCGCTTCCTATAATATCACATTTCATTTTGGTAATTGAAAGTTCCTCTGGGCTATAGCTGTGTGTCTTCTATGTAGTTTGAAAATGATCATCTTCCACCCAACCCAGCACCCTTCCCATTTCTGCCCCCGTATAGCAAACTGATGTTTTATTTCTCCTCGTGCCTCCTGAGACAAAGGTTGGGATGAATTGAAATGGAAATGGAAACGTGACGTTAGAACATGCATGTTCAAATCGTCTGAAGATGTCTGTGTTTTCTTAGTGTAGCTCAAGCAAGTTCCAGTGAAGGTGTGGGTGCTGACGTACCTCTGTTCCCCCCCCCAGTCTGTTCTCCTTCAGCTCGGTGCTGGATACGGTGCTGCTGCGGCCGCGCTCCAAGACCGACGTGGAGTACTACCGCGAGACGCAGGAGCTGCTGCGCACCGAGATCGTCAACCCGCTGCGCATGTGAGTCCTCCGCACCCCGGCACCTAAATGCTGCAGTAGGGGAGAGAGGATAGTTTCCCTGAACCGATCAGTGCAGAGATGCCCTCGACCCAATCAGGGCAGAGAGGCCCTGATTGGTCAGAATTGAGCCGGGTAGCGGTCCTAAATCAAAATGGTCTTATGCAGAGACATGTGCAGAACGCCTGAATCGGATGTTCTCACAGTGCATTTCACTCACTAAACGCTGATGGATGGCTGTGGCATTTCCAACAAATGACCCTCGAATAACGATTCTTTAATCCCACCTATAGAGCCTTTTAACTACTACTCTATGATATATACATATATCTTATTGGAAGGGCATATATGACCTTGCATGACCCCCCCATAATGATTTATTGTAATTCAGGCACACACGTGTGAACCAGTGGAGCACAGTGGATTACTGGCTAACAGCCTTCCATGCTGTCATGGGGAATTGCAGATGCTTAACTGAAGCATGAGTTAATTTAACCCACATAAAGTGCATTTGGCTCAACAGACATCTATTGTCTATTATTGAAAATAAATATCCCCTTATGTCTGAATACGAAATGTCTTGCAGACAGGTTGATTTTCTTACTTAAATACTAAATACTTTTAGTATTTTACTTTTTTTTGGTCTACAAATAGGTCTAATGTGTGGGGCTTAATGTCTCCGTATGACAGCTGTGTGGGCTATTCAGTGTCTGTCTTGGAGACACAAATATGTGTTACTTACAGTGTGTGTGTCTGTGTGTTACAGACACGGATATGTGTTACGTATAGTGTGTGTCTGTGTGTGTTGCAGTTACGCATATGTGTGTTACTTACAGTGTGTGTCTGTGTGTTTCAGTTATGGATATGTGTGTTATTTACAGTCTGGTTGCAGTTACGGTTACGTGTTTTACTTATAGTGTGTGTCTGTGTGTGTTACAGACACGGCTATGTGTGTTACTTACTGTGTGTGTGTGCCTTTCAGACACGGCTACGTGTGTGCCACTAAGGTGATGAAGTTGAGGAGGATCCTGGAGAAGATGGAGGCGGCGTCTGGGTTCACGTCGGAAGAGAAAGGTGACGATACAAACAACGAATACAAATATCCAACATCAGTCAACTTTCCATCTATATCTGTTTTACATTCGTCCATCGAAGGCCAACTGACTTGAATGTTAAGTGCTTATCGATCATATTAAAGATGCTTTAACCGATATATGTTTCAGACCCGGAAGAGTTCCTCAACATCCTCTTCCATCACATACTGAGGGTGGACCCCCTTCTCAAGCTGAGGTCAGTGGGCAGACGGTCCGTCTCGTTGGGGTAGGGCTGTTTCTGACTGCGAGGCCCATACCTTCTCGTAAGCGTCACAGTGTGGGGCAAACTTTCCTATCCCATTGGACCCACATGGAATAACGAACATAATCTAGTTCATACTAACCCGATCCACATAAAATACTATAGTGCTCGTGACAAACGGCCACATTTGATTCAACATGAGTCGTAAGAAGAAGCAGAGCCTCCGTGTGTCTCGTGGGTAATCTGCTGTGGCTCAGGTATTGTAGTGGAGAGCCTTTGTAGAGAGGTTCTGGAGCCTCCATGAGATGTTCCTGGTGAAGCTCTCTAAAGGGTGACGTTGGGCCCTGCAGGTCGGCTGGGCAGAAGGTCCAGGACTGCTACTTCTACCAGATCTTCATGGACAAGAGGGACAAGGTGGGGGTCCCCACCAGCCAGCAGCTCCTGGAGTGGTCCTTCATCAACAGCGACCTCAAGTTTGCAGAGGTGAGGGTCGTCTTAGGAAAACGTGGTTTCCCCTTGACTGGATGATGTTAGATCAGTTAGAAAATAATAACCTTAATGTAACCTTAATATTAGCCTTGACTCGATGAAGCCGGATCTGTTACTAAATAATAACCCCAATGTAAACTTCATCTTAGGCTTGACTAGATGATTCCAGATCAGTTACTAAATAATAACCCTAATCTTAGGCTTGACTTGAGGAAGCCAGATCTATTACAAAATTGTAACCCTAATTTTCATCTAGGGGAACTTCCCTTTTTTCATATTCTAGTATAGGTATAGAGCTGTTGTTAATATAGTGTGTATTGTAACAAAAAAAAAACCAAACAGTTTTATCACCAGGGTTGGCCGATATACATTTCTTAGAAAAATTGAGGTTAACGGTTCTACCATCAAAAAAAAAAGCAACTGTTACAATGAAGCGAGAGCAAATCTTATAGCGTCTGTTTCCAGTGTGCCTTGAGCTGCAATACTCTCTCCTGCCACAGGGGGGAAGCAATCGTCTTGAAATCTCTCTTCTCCCATTCTTGTTTCATTCTTAAACCCATTAACAAATCCAGCATAAGACTACTAGGCATGTTGGAGTGATAGACTAGCAATTGATTATGACCTTAATGAGCTTGCTATTCAAGACCTTGTGTTAGTAGGCTTTTAACCCAAATTGAGTTATTAAATCAGCATTGTACATGGATTAGCATTATATCATTATATCGGTAGCCTCAGCCGGGGTGATTCTGACTAGCAGTTTCAACAAGAGATGGAGCCAAGAAGCCAGCTTCATAAAAGCCATAGCATCGTATTTTACGTTTCTTCTCCATATATCTCCATATCGTTTGCCTCCTAGCATAATTGCCTAAGTCATATTTTGGCCAAATTGTGATATGTAACCTAACGCTGCTGATTCACTGTGCCACATTGGCTATATCCTAAGCCAATCAGTGTTTTTTGCCTAAGTCATCTATTCGACTTTGGATTTCACGCTTAATACAAGATGAACCTTAAAATATGACTTTGGAAATTATGCTATGCTAGGCTATCGATATGCATGTATCCAAATATAGTTTCAGACATCATTTTACTTCTGCTGTCTTACTCTTTACCTGTTTGTCAAAGTCGTGGGAAATGTTTCCTCTTCTCTGAATGTCTGCCATGGGATTGTGTCCGTTCCCAGTGGGAACTCTCAGCGGTAACACTAGCTGCCATTGTTGGGCCTTCACTCTCTCGCCTCCTGCCTCGTGCTCAGGCGCGTCCCGCCGGCTGGCTGACCTCAGATCAAATGCTCTCGCATCAGATGACCACAGCTGACCGTCAGCATCAGATCAGTAGCAGGACGTGAAATAAGGGTTTAAAGAATGAAACGAGAGCATAAAACAATGGACTTAAATTTATTTATTTCTTGTTATTTTATATTTTACATTTTTATTTTTTATCATCATATTAGTTGATTTTATTTTACGACAGTGATATACCGTTCTATCGGAATATCTCCCAAACCTATTGATCCTCGAAATGAGTTTTATTTTCCCATGGATGCAGTAAGTGTGTTCATGGTGATGCCGGTTCTCTATTGCCGCTTTTCCACCGCCAGTACCAACTCGACTCGACTCGACTCGCCTCGACTCAACTCGGTTTGGTTGCGTTTCCATCTAAAAAAGTACCTCTTCAATGTGGGCGGGTCGTAGAAAAGAACCTCTCCACCATGGGCGGGTCGTCATTAGGTTTTAATCACGGGAGACGCGATTCCCGGGAAATCTGAATCTGATCAAGACTATTTCCTGATTCCCGGGAAAGGTTATGATGGGAAATAAAATAAAAAGCGCAATGACTGCGCGTCTATTGTTGTCATACGGTAACGTTGATGGAGGCGAAACTCGAGCCCTAGGAAAGGAACGACACTGAAACGAAACAGCGAAACGCCGGTCCGTGGACTCCAGCCACGCCGGACACACACAACCACGCCCGACACACACAACCACGCCCGACACACATAACGACGCGCAGCCTAACTCTAGCCCCGGGAAAGGAGCGAC
Organism: Micromesistius poutassou; assembly: GCF_964030765.1. Classification (NCBI taxonomy): domain Eukaryota; kingdom Metazoa; phylum Chordata; class Actinopteri; order Gadiformes; family Gadidae; genus Micromesistius; species Micromesistius poutassou. The sequence continues at coordinate 2,238,837 of NC_140282.1, forward strand.
ACACACGGCGAAACGCTGATCAGTGTCCCCCTCGGGAGCGGGTTCGTGGACTCCAACCACGCCGGACACAACTTAACTTGAGTGAATATTCCCATTTACAGCCGCTGGCCAATCAGTTACCAGCAGCCTGTTTACGTCACACAAAAGTACCTACTCCGCTGGCATGGAACCTCGACGGAGGTAGTACTAAAAAAAAGTACCCGGTACTAGGTACCAGGTACTTTTTTTGCCAATGGAAACGCAAATAAGGCGTGGCGAGTCGAGTCGAGTCGAGTAGGTACTGGCGGTGGAAAAGCGGCATATGTAAGGAGACCTCTTAACGAGACCTCCTCTCTCTCTGGTTCCCCTCAGGCCCCTTCCTGCCTTATCATCCAGATGCCCCGCTTTGGAAAGGAATTCAAAATGTTCAACAAGATCTTCCCTTCGCTGGAGCTGGACATCACAGACCTACTTGAAGACAGTAAGATCACTCGGTGTCTCTCCCAGGCTTTCGTCATTGATTCTTCATACTGACGATGAGGATGAAGTTCAGATGGAGAGAGAAGATTGTGCAGTTGTGTTTCACAGACAGACTGGTCTAACACTGTGTGTTCCACATTCAAACTGGTCTAACGCTGTGTATTCCACAGCCAGACTGGTCTATCGCTGTGTATTCCACATGCAGACTGGTCCTAACACTGTGTGTCACATTCAGACTGGTCTAACGCTGTGTGTTTCACAGCCAGACTGGTCCCAACACTGTTTCTTGCACTTTAGCCCCCAGGGAGTGCCGTATCTGCGGAGGTCTGGCCCTCCACGAGTGTCGCGAGTGTTACGAAGACGGAGACATCACCGCCGGGAAGATCAAACAGTTCTGTGACAAGTGCAATACCCAGGTATGCCAGACAGTGGGCGCCGCAGTGTCACGGATAATTACAGGCGGCCGCGGTATCGCACTCGGCCACTTGGTGGTGCCAAACTCCAGGGAATAACTCGTCTCACGGGCTGTTTGTTCGACGGAGATCGGTTTAGTTTCACACAATGGTCCGTGAACGGAGTCCTGTGTACGATTATCTTGCTGTGTGCTGTGCTGTTGTTGTTTCTGTGCCTCTTGATGTTTACGAGGTGAATACACAAACCTTTAAACAGCGATACGTTTCACCATTCTCTTTTTACCGAGTTAAAACAGAACATGCTCTCTGTTTGTTCGCAGATGTTAACAACTCAGTTTTACTCCACGGACTAGACTAAACAGACAGTCTGCACCCTGTGTTTATCTCTATTTATTGTCAGTCTATTTACTCATCCCTTTACCACAGGATGGTTAGTAGAACGATCTTGAGGGACGTATCTGTCTTTAACCCCTTAATAATCCCTTTGCCCTTTAAATGTTTCCACATTTATTTTCCAGCATTGTCTTCCTAATGCCCAACAGGCAAAAAAAACAAGAAATCTGCTGAATTTTTATTTTTTATTTTGGCACCGTAACATTTTGCTATCAATTTAATTCCATTAATAAACAAATTACACAAAGAAGGGGCTGCATTACATTTTGCGCCCCTCACACGATTTAATCCTGTGTGTGTGTGTGTGTGTGTCGGTCTGTGTGATTGCGTGTCTGTCTCCGTCCGTTGTTGTGTGTGTATATGTCGGTCTGAATGATTGTGTGCGTATGTCTCTGTCCCTTTGTTTGTGTGTGTGTGTGTCCGTGTATGTGCGTGCGCCTGCATGTGCCCGTGTGTGTGTGTGTGTGTGTATGTGTCTGTCCTAGGTCCACCTGCACCCCAAGAGGAAGAGCCACCGCCACGGCAAGCTGTCCCTCCCCAAGGAGCTGCAGGAGGGCCAGGGGCGGCAGGGCAGCTTCCCCCGCCAGCGGATGGAGCTGTTCGCCGTGCTGTGCATCGAGACCAGCCACTACGTGGCCTTTGTCAAGTACGGCGCCGCCGACTCGGCCTGGCTCTTCTTCGACAGCATGGCCGACCGCGACGGTACGTGGGGCCACTTCCTGTGACCGTGAGGCAGGCACTGGGGGACGCTGTGGGAGGGGGGGGGAGTGAAGGTGTATGGGGTTCTGTCACGTGAGGCAGCAGGGGCGGGGCGGCGGGGCGGTGGGGCGGTGGTGGTGGGGAGTTAGACGGCGTGTAAAGGGACGGACCGAACCACACTGATTGTATTCAGGACACGTTTTATTGTTTAGACGATGAAAGATTGTTTTATTGGGCTGTTGTGTGATTTGGTGTATATATGAAGTAACTTAAGTAATTTATACATTTAATAAAAATGTAACTTTACTTGGAAAAAAGGTACCGTCTTTCTTCGTACGACGATTTGAATTGAATGAAAATGTAGATGAATTTGAATGTATGAATTGGTTTTTTTGAAGCAAACCATCCAAACATTCCAGTCCTACTCTGTGCCGATACAAAAATATGAAATAAGAAATGTTCAAATTTCCATAAATTATCTTTGAAATAATGTGTACCGGAATACAACTAAGTAATATGTTGTTATTTTGCGTGTGTGTGTGTGTGTGTGTGTTTCTGTCTCTGTGTGTGCGTGTGCGGCCAGGCGGTCAGAACGGCTTCAACATTCCCCAGGTGTCGGCGTGTCCCGAGGTGGGGGCCTACCTGAAGATGAGCCCCGAGGAGCTGCACGCCCTGGACCCCAAGAGCATCCAGGGCCAGGCGCGCAGGCTGCTCTGCGACGCCTACATGTGCATGTACCAGAGCCCCACCATGAGCCTGTACAAGTAGACCTCCACCCCCCAACCCCGCCCCCGCCCCCGCAGCACCACCACCACCACCTCCCTGCTCCCCCCTACCACCTCCACCCTCCAGGACAGGAGCTCCGTCCAGAGACACTCGACAAAGACTGAGGGGAACCAGCCACACCGGGCCCCTGGGGCGTGGGGATGGTGGGGGGGGGGGGGGGGGTTTGGGTGTGGTTCAAAGAGTGGCCCTCTCTCTCTGTCTCTCTCCGTTTGCTCTCCTCTCCGACACTCCCATTCATCCTCCCTTACCTCCGGTGTGTCAGGCAGCAGAGAGGGCCGGGGGGGGGGGGGGGGCTGGGGGAAGCTGCAGAGAGGGCCGGGGGGGGGATGGGGGAAGCTGCAGAGAGGGCAGGGCTGAGGGCCAGGGAGAGCTGGGGGAAGCTTCAGACAGGGCCGGGGAGAGCTGGGGGAAGCAGCAGAGAGGGCCGGGTGTCAGGCAGAGAGGGCCGGGCAGAGCTGGGGGGTGGGGGGGAAGCAGCATCAGAGAGGGCCGAGCCGGGGGAGCCACTGCTTGCGCCGCTGCGGCTGGTGGTGGAAGTGTCGGCCCGCTCTGTGCTGAGTCCGTACCAGCCTCCCTGTGCCTCCCACTGGATCCAGGCTGCCGCTGGGGGACAATGAGCAAGGGCCCAGCAAGTGGCCCTCGAGGAAGGAAGTGTGTGTGTGTGTGTGTGTGTGTGTGTGTGTGTGTGTGTGTGTGTGTGTGTGTGTGTGTGTGTGTGTGTGTGTGTGTGTGTGTGTGTGTGTGTGTGTGTGTGTGTGTGTGTGTGTGTGTGTAAATATTAGTGTGTGTGTGTGTGGGAGGTGTTGTGGAGCTCATCTCTGCTGACCAGACACGTGGAATAAAAACAAGAGGCGATGACAGGGGGGGGGGCCACCTCATTTACCTCGAGGAGAAGGGAGGTCCCGCTGTCCCTCATCACTGTTCGGGAAGGGAGGGCTATCCATTAGGACTCCGTTCGGGCAGCACCGAACAAAAACAACTCTACCGACAACCACCGCCTTCACCCGGCCCCGCGGGCGAGTGCGTGGGAACTCTGCCCGGTAGCATCAAGTCTCTCACTGTGTAACATGTTTGCCGTCGACAGTATAAACGTGGACGCCCACGGTACGGCCGCGTTCGAACAACGACATTCTTCCATCGTGCCCAGTAATGTCCCTTACAACATGTTTCTTTTGCAGCTGAAATGATACAGATGTAGGTAGCCATTGTATAAGTCCCACTTCACTGCATGAGTACCAATCAAATGCTGCATTTCCGGAGGCGGCGGAACACCATTGGTTCGATTTTACGCCAGTCAGCGGTTGTGATTTGTCAAATATGATATTTCAGAGTTGTGTATTTTAATATATATGGGTTTGGTTTTAACGTATACCGTAAAAACAACGGTATTAACGCAGGAAAAGGGCGGTTATTCTACAATGGCTACCGCTATATATAATATAGCTGGAGGACTGGCCGCTCCCAGCCTACTGAGACGAGGCACCGGCGTAAAGAGAAACATCTTCTAGAACTCATAAATTAACAGTGTGATGTGAAGAGTTCTTGAGTTAACTGAATCTAAATTGCATTTCAAGTTTACAGATCTATATCGCTATATCTCTCCAGTCGATGTGATTACGCCTACACACACAGTGGGGAACCGTGGAAGTATTTTGCTATCGCTGCCTTTCAGACAAAAAAAACAAAACTCAACGACCCACCCCCATCCATCCCTCTATCCATCCCACGTGCAACAGATGACTTATACGCGATTGTGATCGTTTATTTATTATATTATAATCAACTTAATCTTAAACCTGTATTTCCCGTTTTTTGAAGAATCGTGGCGATACCGTGATGCTCCCTCGCTACACGTTTGAGTTGTGAGTTGTGGTGGACTCTGTACCATGGAACTACTGAATGTTAACCCAAGGACGCGTGGAGCCGTGCGCCCTTTACGCACCACGGGGAATCGAGCGGGCGCAGGGCTGGACACCTTGGAGCCTGCAGGGTTAAATATATGCAGTATATCTATATATTTAAAACACTTCTAAACTCTATTGTATGATGATTTTGACCAGGTTGAGGAACCTGCTTAATTATACGGTAGTTATGCCCAAAATGCATACGAACATAACACATGCATACCGAAGTATTTAGACATTGTTGGTTCATGTCAAAACATTTTGGGTGTGGGGGAGGAGGATATCGATACAATTGTCCAATGATCCAGCAGAAATACATTCTAAATCACATTCCCTGGTTTGGATTCCAATCAAGGCACAAATTTGTTGAGGATTATAAGGAATGCGGTCTCGGAAAACTACAACTCCCGGATGCTTGTCCCGGCCGCCCCCCCCCTCCTCCCCAGCCGGGCGCCGCCCCCACCTCTCCTCCCTGGCCGGGACCCCACGCAGGGCGAGGAGCGGGGGACGGTGTGTGTGTGAACTCGTTCTGCACTGCTGAACTTTAATGCTTGTCACTGACATGGGGAACGCACAAGTCTCCCGACAGAAGATGGGACTTTCCTTCTTTCATCTACAGTGTAGACCGATGTGTCGGGGTGGAAATTAATTTCAGTGATGTTCCTCTAAATGTTAACTAAAATAAAACCCGTTTTGAAAGGTACGCAATGCACGCCGAGTGGACCGATTTAATTCCGCATTACACTGATCATCCTCCAGTAAGTCCCGTGAAAACAGGGATCATCCACTTGACTGTAAATAGTTGAACAACACAATATGATATCAAGCTGCTGGGACCATGTTATCCTACAGTGGGATAACAAAGATTTAAAACGACGGCCTGTTTTTTACCACTTGGCCGGCTTAAGATGCTTATGTGTCCTATATATTGGGATTAAGTTCCATCGCCGGTGACCCAATTCCCCGGACCGTCTTTAAGAAAACATACCGCGGATGAATCTGCGTGTATTATGGATGCATCTCCGCCACAGGAACTGCGTTCCACACCTTCCCCTGGTGTAGTTTCTAGTCAAACTTGAAACCAGCTTAGCAAGCTGACTTAAGAATTGCCAGATAAGTATTTGTCAACACAACAGCTGGTACACAATGCCCTCTTGAAGCTTTATATCACAGCATATGCCAGCCGCTCGTAGCGTGCGATAATTTAGCCCGGGCCGGTTCTATGGGAGCAGATGGGCCCAAGTATTGTTATTCTCACTCCCGCTCGGGGCCCCTAGGGGTGGGAATAGCTAAATACAATCAAAGCAGATGGACCTCTCTGGGCTAGGCCTTGTTTATGACAAACATCCAGTGTCCATATACACCTTGACCCCACGCAGGCGCACACACACACGAAAACAAACACACAAAAAGAAAAGAATGATCAGGAAACGGGCAGAAACATCATAACCTCGTCTTCAGATTGCCATTCACCACAACAGTAGCAAAAACCCAAACAAAAGGGTAGAGTGGATGTGACACAATAAGTTGCCCAGGGTTTCATTCATTTAGATTTGCCCCAAAACAAGCGTTTTACCCGGCATTGACCTTAGACCATAAAATTCTCTCACAACAAACACTCAGGTGTTCACACTTTTTATTTTGGTACTGATTTGAAAATATGTCAAATGACTTCCCTGTTCTTTCTCACTAATGTAATATGGGTCTGTTTTGTTCTTTTATAACCTTGCCTAGATTGCCCGGCAATGGTTCTCACATCCATTCCATGCACGCTGGTCCTTGGAAAAGCAATGCCCCGCTAGTAAACACCGGTCATATAAAACAAACTAGAAATGTTTGCTGCCGATGTGACACACACACACACACACACACAGCAGTGCGGAGCAATTGTCAACTAACGTTTAGCTTAAGCAGCGGTCATTCCCATGGGAAAAGGACTGCCGTATATAAGGACAGCCTATCAGTGGTCTGGGAGAAGGTAAATGACCTAGATCGTTCAGACAACAGGAAAACAGTGATTTCCAACAATAAAGATGAAAAGAAGTCGAACAAGAACAATTCCAAGCCAATCACGCCTAACCCAATGTACTACTTTGGGGCTGTTTTAAGTCCATTGTGATGACCACTTTTATTTAGTGGCATCAAAGGTCGGATACTGATGAAGTCAAAGTACCGTAATCAAACTCAAATGTGAATCGCTGAAGGTATGAGCTTAGCGCTTATTCAATCACCATAAGAGACTTCCATAGTAAAGTTGACTTTCATCCGGGCTATTTGTATTTGTTTTTATCTAATTGCATGTTTCGTTTTGGTCACAGGCATCAATGCCGCCTTGTCTTTTTAATCAGAAAACGTACGAGAAGCTGTTGTTATTTCTTTGTTAGCGTTCAGGGTTGAAGCCTCAGTACACTACTAGCGTGGGATTTAAAGTGTTTAATACAATAGTATATAATGAAAGCATAGTTCCTTCAGCAGTAAAATACATAACACAAGAGAGAGTGACAACCATTAACATCGAGTTCCTCACATTTGACTTGATAATTAAGCTCAGGCGATGGCAGTTCATAGCAGCAGTGAAAGTTTGCAGCAAACTACTTCGCTCCCTAGTTCCGAACCGCATTGTCCTAACTTCTTCACAACTTTCCCCTTTACGTTAGGGCCCCACACACACACACACACACACACGCACACACACACACACACACGCACACACACATAGGAAGCAAGTCACGTTCTCCCCGACGCAGACAGACACTGGCAGAGAAGGACCGCGGCCGGTCGGACGAAGAATTAATTGCCTCTAAAGCAACTGCTACCAGCTGTTGTTGCTCCTGAGAGCCAGGTGTGGGGTAAATTGCATATGCAGAATGTCTGTAAAATATTTAAAGTCGTATCTTTCACTTAAGGTGTGAAGTGCTTTTATTGCCTGGCACCGGCGGGCCGACGGCGGGACGGGGGTCCGCTCGGCCCCCCCTGGTCGTGCCGGGCAGGGGGGGCGCGCACCTGTGGTGCCCACGCAGCCTCACGGTGGGACCGAGGGAGGCACTGTGGCATGATGGATGCCCTGTGTGTGTGTGTGTGTGTGTGTGTGTGTGTGTGTGTGTGTGTGTGTGGGGGGGGGGGTGTATGCGTTGGTGAGCTGGTTTCTGTGCGCTTGCCAGTGTGTGTGTCTGTGCACGTGCTACTGTGTGTGTGTGTGTGTGTGTGTGTGTGTGGGGGGGATGTGGGGGTTTCTGTGTGTTTGCCGGTGTGTGTGTGTGTGTGCGTGTGCACGTGCTACTGTGTGTGTGTGTATATGTTTCTGTGTGTGTTTGCAGGTGCGTGTGTTTCTGTGTGTGCGTGTGTTTGTGCATGTATGAATTGATGTGTGTTTGTGTGTGTGCGTGTGTGTGTGTGTGTGTGTGTGTGTGTGAGTTGCTGTGTGTTTGTGTGTGTGCGTGCGTGTGTGCATCTATGGGTTTCTGTGTGTGTGTGTGTGTGTGTGTGTGTGTGTGTTGGCTGAAGGGGATGGGTGGGGGTGGGTGGATGGTGGTGTGTGTGTGTGTGTGTGTGTGGGGGGGGGGGGGCTTGACACACCTGTTTGCCTCCTAGTCCCCTCCAGGCTGCCACCTTTAACACTGCATTATTTACAGGTGCTCAATAGAAGGATGGAGACGCCAGCAGCTGCCTGCTTTAAATATGGAAGGTGTGTGTGTGTACGTCTGTGTGTGTGTGTGTGTGTGTGTGTGTGTGTGCGGGGGTGTGGGAGGGAGGGTGGGAGCAATCTGCTTTGTTTTCAAAAATATTTAGTTTGAATGGTTATGAAAGAATTTGAATAATAACACGACTGCACATTGGCTGTCTAGGCAGATGATAAGGTCAGAGTACACTTAATCTTCCAACATGAGGAGTATTTACCTTTACGTAACCATAACACCAGCCTGAGGACTCTCACTCTGCAGACAGGGCCTGGCAGGGCAGAGTGAGAACAGACCGCAGCCAGCCAGCGTGGCTATAATCACCAGGGAGCCATGTACATTTCCCAACTAAGATAAGTAATAGCAAACAGCTTATATTTTTGGTATATATTATATGGTATATATTATTCATAATTAAATGGCCTGTTAAGCCTTTTGAGACTCTACCTGTGAGTAAGGGCTAGAATATATAGAATATATTTGAACATTGTTTGAACATTGAGTAACAGTGACACACAGACACTGACAAACATTTAAAAAGCAATCGCACATTCTGTGCTTTCAAATATACTATGTGTAATCCCTTTGCTTATAATATCAATTATTATTATTATAGATAATAATTACATCATACATGAAACAAAGTGAGACGTTAATGTTGCAGGAAAATCACCTCAGAATCTTAACGAAAAACGCATTTCCAGTGACTTGCTTATTAGTTCCTGTCACATGCCGCCCCCGCCCCCACCCCCCCCCAAAACCCAAAGATGGCGCGGTCCGTACCTCCTAATTGCCAGATCCCAACTGCCTGTGACGGTTAACCTGGCCCATAAACCGTACCTTTACAATAGTGCTGTGAAGGCCGTGCGACGCTGGCTGATGGGAACCAGTCCATGGCTGCCATTGGTTTAACGTGCAGTCAAGTAAGGCATGAAAGAGTGCTGGGGCCCTGGAGGAATACATGTGGCAGATGATTGGCCTTTTGCTTTTTAATGACGCATGAAGCCAATGAACACGGAGGGCACGGCACCGCGTCGCCATGCTGCTTCTTCGGAGACCTGGGTTCAATTCCCACCGTGAGGTGTGCATGTTCTCCCTGTTTGGGAGAGGCTAAAATGGCAGTTTGTGGGAACGGTGTGTGTGTGTCTGTGTGTGTGGGTGTGTGTGTGTGTGCGTGTGTGGGTGCGTGTGTGTGTGTGTGGCCCTTATTGGACTGGAATCTCATTGAGAGTTTGAGATTTCTGTCTGTCATTTTGTCTTTCTATATGTCTGTCTGTCTCTCTTTATCTCCTTCCTCCCTCCTTCCCTCCATCCCTTCCTCCCTTCCTTGCGGCCTAGTCCAGCCTGTGCTCCGGAGCTGGGCAGGGCTGCACGCGCCCCACGCTGAGAACAGCAGGAAGTCATGGGTGACAGCCGTAAGTGGATGATTGAACTCAACACAACTCTGGTTAACTTTCTGTCTGTCTATATAGTATCGTCCATTGTGTAACGGTGACTCTTGACCGTGGAGCAGGCTGCTCCCTCCCTAACAGCATTTATCTTCTGCCTGTACCTTGCTTGCCTCGGTCTGAGCGATAATTGAGCGACGGTAAAGGGCTGCGAGGGGACGTATACTCTGCTGGAGGATCCCTCGCATATCCGGACGCTAATGAAGAAACTGGGTTAGCAATGGCTTTGTGGACGAGACACGCAAGGTCACTGCTAAAGACATTAGAGAGACGCCTTGGGTTCAGGGAGACGTCAAGATCCCATCGCTCACTCTTATTTTAGCCAGACAAAGACTTTTTCTGTTCAGAAGTTGGTATTATTGCTCACAACAAGGACCCAAGGACAATTGTTTTTTTTTCTTTGCGGATTCACCAGAATAATGTTTCCCCTCCCTAGAAAATGGATCCTAAACGTCACTTTTCTCAGTCTTTCTATCCTTCTTTCTGTATGTCTGTCTTTCTGTCTGTCTTTTTATCTGTCTTTCTGTCCTTCTGTCTGTCTGTCCTTCTGTCTGTCTGCCTGTCCTTCTGTCTGTCTGCCTGTCCTTCTTTCTCTCTGTCTGTCTTTCTTTCTTTCTTCTTTCTTTCTCTCTCTTTCGCTCTCTCTCTCTCCCTCTCTCTCCCTTCCTCCCATCCTTCCTTCCTTTCTTCCTCCCTCCCTCCTTCCTCCCCTCCCTCCCCTCCCTCCCCTCCCTCCTCCCCCTCCCTCCCAGTGGCGTAGCCCCCTGTCCTCTCCGTCTCTCTCTCTCCCCGTGTCTCTGTGTGCCGCTGGGCCCCTGTGCGGGATGGCTTCCTGCAGCTACGCCCTCCTCACGCACAGATAAACACATAAACACTCCTTGTACCCGGACAAAGGCATCAAGCAGACATTTCATTAGACCATTGTGTGATATGGCAGGCCGCTACTGTGAATGAATTTATTAGTTTGCGATACATGGCTTTTCCTGTTGTTCCCGGGGTCCGCGGATAATGCCGGTTTTGTTCGCGGCCCAGTGTGAGCGGCGCCTGGCTGCCAGCTGTCAGGGCCGATACCGTCTCCTTTGGATTCCCAGCCTGCCCTGCTGAATGGCTAATTAGATTTGCCGTTTTCAATCCGCTGATTGCTACACATAACGGGACAAAAGGAGCTGACAGCGTGTTGCACCGCGCTCCGACTGTAACAATTAATAACGAGGCTAATTAACATGTGTGTGGGGCGCCATTGATTATGACATTACCTGCGTAACCGAGTGTAGGGCGCGGCCATCTCATTAGGGAGCCCGCGTATGGATTGTTATTAATAAACTGCTCTCTGCAGCCAACCGGGAGGTTATTAATTACACAAATTAGCGGGTGCAAGGGTAATCAAGTTAAGGCGGCTGCGTTTGCAATAATTGATCTAATTTTTACTGACCATCCCTACCGCGGGCCGAGTCGCACGCCCACGCCAGAAAGAGAAATCACCTCATTAGCAGAAGTTTAATCCTCATCATAGTTCCCTGACTGGCCGGCTTTAAGGTCATATCTGAATGTCAGAATCATTTCAAATTGATTGGTGGTAAATTGAATCAATGTCATGTTTAGGAAAAACAATAGGAACTAATGGATGAGACAGGGTGGCCCAAAACAAACAGGTTTAGTGGGAGGTGTGGGCGGATGTGTGTGTTTGTGTGTGTGTGTGTGTGTGCGTGCGTGTGTGTGTGTGTGTGGTTGTGTGTGTGTGTGTGCGTGTGTGTGTGTGTGTGTGTGTGCGTGTGTGTGTGTGTGTGTGTGGTTGTGTGTGTGTGCGTGGTGTGTGTGTGTGTGATGTCAGGCTCTGGTCAATTAGCTGCAGCTGCAGGGAGATTATGCTAGCGATACTAGTCAAGCTTTGTTTTCTATTACGAACTAACAATAATACTAATGCTACTACCATTACTAATAATATTACTATAATACTAATAATAGTACAAATATAATTAGTATTAGTTCATATTAGAAAAGCAAAGCTTTTTTTTTTACTAATATTTATTATTAGTAGTATTATTAGTAGTACTAGTCATAGTATTATTAGTCTAATGATACTACTACTACTACTATTACTACTGCTACTACTACTATATTACTTATATGACTGCTACTACTACTATCTTACTACTACTACTACTACTACTACTACTCCTACTACTGTTACTACTACTACTGTTACTACTACTACGGTTACTAATACTACTACTGTTGCTACTACTGCTACTACTACTACTGTTACTACTACTAGTACTCCTACTCCTACTACTACTACTACTACTGCCACTAATAATACTACTACTACAAAAACTAACCAAATCAACTGAACTAAAGCCATAACCTCTTAAACCTCTTAAAAACCCAAAGTTTTCAAACTGTTCATGTCAGCTTATCCCTCTTGTGTCTGGGGGCTGAGGGAGACAGAGCTGCAATGATGCGGTGCATCTCTGGGTGGACTCGCTATTCACCTGATGACAGGCTGTGGTGTGAAGCGGACCTCCAGCCCTCCAGATCTTCCCCCAGACCGTGGGACACACAGAAAGACGAGCAGGCTTAAACACATATAGGACCTAAAGTGGATCCATACACCCCAACCCTGCCTCCACCCGGCTACAAAAAAGGTCAGGATGCCTCTTATTGACACCCACCACCCACCCACCTGAAACAAAAACAACAACCCAAAACCACCATTTTCATCATCCGGAGTGTGTGAAGATTCACACACATTTCACCGGGCATCGTTTAATATGCACCGTAGCTCTCTTCTTCCTCCTTCCTCCTTCCTCCCCAAAAACCCTGCCGCTCGCAGGCAGACACGCTGCCAATCATACGCGGCCCGCATGGCAGTTACAATTTTCTGTGAACAATTTTCTGTGAACAATTTGCGCCCTTAAGAAGAAAATTGCTTTCGATATGAGCTCCCCCCCCCCCCCCCCCCCTCCCTTCTGGAAGACGACAACAACAATAAAAAGATACAAACTGTAATGCGCCCGGTGCTCCGTCAGAACCAGCGGCCCGGACGCCGCCGCCGCCGTCGCCGCCAGTTGTGACTCGCAAGATGAGCTCGGCGCCGCGACTCGGCCCGGTAATGTCGGCGCCCGTGTGAGACGGTGCCGCGTGGCGGCGGCAAATGAATCCCACTTTGAGCATAGCAGCTCAGCAACGGCGGGAAAATGACTGTCATGAGCAGTGGTTGTCAGATATGCTCTTTTTTTTTTTTTTACCGCGGTGCTGGCGAATTGTCATTTATTATATGTTGTGGCTGCCCCCCCCCTGGTCTGTGGTTGTTGACTGCGTGTATTGATTTGCAAGAGGGGGTGGAGGGTGGTGGTGGTGTGTGTGTGTGTGTGTGTGTCGGGGCGGGGGTGGTGGTGGGTGGTGGGGTGGTGGGTTGGTGGGGTGGGGTTAAAGGTCACTTTGATCAACACTCGGAGACACGTAAGGAATTGCATCGAGCTGACGTTCCATTACCTGAGAGAAAAGGACTCAAAACAAAAGAGGAATATGTTAAAGAACGGCAGGGCCCCGCGCCGGGTTATGACTATAATTAACACAAGAGATGGCTGGCTGGCGTTGAAAGGGGCCAGGTGCATTGTGGGCCACGGGGCTTTTGTTCGTAGGCGGGGAGAGCCATGTCGCGGTGATATTACATGCTTGACCTTTCAGCCTCCTCTCGTGGCGCGGGGCCCTGTCTCTTTTTAAGAGCTTCTTCAAATCAAATATTGTTCTGTCCTGGGCTTAAGAAAAATATCCCCCCCCCCCCCCCAAAACCACGGTCGGAGAGACACTGTTATTGGACGTAAACGGCGGAAAAAAAACAGCAGCATTGTTTTGATTTAGGTAAAGCAAGTTTCATAGCAATCTCGGGACTACAGCAGAAATTGGGTGCTTCAGATAGTGAGTGGAGATTTGGTTCGATGTTGGTTGGGTTCACGGCTGAGTTGTGTGATCAAGACGAACACCGCACGAGAGACGGAGAGAGGCCTTCGAATGCCTCAAAAACACTGTGCTTGTATTAAAGTGGATCAATATAAATCTGGAATTATGAAACTCAAACGGATTCAGGGTGGTATGAATCACTGAACTGTTTTCCATGTTTGCTCAATCAGCAGAACACTCTAGAAAACGTATCTTATAGCAAATTGAAAGAAGTGCGGTTCAAATACTTTACAAGTCGTATGGCCTGGCCGATAACCCAGACAAAGTCAGAAGCCATCTATGGTCTATACAATTACAGGATTTAATCTCTGGGTGTCATTGGGCCAGTCAATACGAAAGCAGGAGATACACCGTGCTTTGACCAACATTGAATTAATCACAGATGATTGTGTGTGGAGGCCATCTATGGCTGGAGCCTTTGTTCTAGAGACAAAGGTGTCCTGTGTTGAGTCATTGGATTCCTTGTGTAGAACAACTATAGGGAGCAATCTGAATGTCAAAGTTGATTATATATATATATATATATACGCAAACAAATAGAGGCCTGTCAGTCAATATGAGAAGATTTTCGAGACGACCATTGTGGATTTCCATCTTTGATTTCTAACTGAACCCTTGTATGACAGCAAAACAACTCTTGTCACTCGTACAACCTCCGAATTATATAAAAAAAGAAGCAAAATGCAAATGAAAACCAATGCTAAACCCAGCGACATGTCCCTCACTACCCTCCGACAACACACACCCTGTGTGAACACTCCCCAACGACTGACAGCAGCAATATGCTCCTATTTATGAACAAGATGTTTGTAATTAGGGAAATGTTCCCTGGCAGAGGTGTTTCCTTTGATCGCATTGTCACGGTGTAATCCCCGTGTCCCGGCGCTCCTCCGGGCTCCGTGGAGAGTCGCGCTGCCTGACGGATCTGCGTGGGCAGAGAGCGCTCCTCTGTCTGCGCTGCCTGTCAAGCACATGAGCGCATCACTTTATCATCGTTTGTCTGCCGTGTCTGACGCTATAGAGTAGGCGGGGAGCCCTTAGGGAAATGTTGGAAGGTTCCTGTATGTGCTGTTTGGTCCGTTTTTATTTTAAAACAGGGATTCGTGTCCCACCCTGTCAATCGTCGGGTAAAGGCGATTTTGTTTCACCGTGGGGACGGATGGCTCAGGCTGTAAATGTTTCTTGCACAGTAGCCGTGGCTTTTGAGTGCTGCTGAGCAGAAGTGGAATGCGGCCCCTTAGAGGCTGGCTGGTTCATACTGAATTGTTCTGTCCGGTTAGATCACACAGCAGGTATGCTTCCCCAGCCATCTGATTGGTCCTTATTGTGAGGATGCGTCGTTACACCTGACCTCACTGCCGGATGGACAAACGGCTTAATTTCCGCTTGGTAGAAAAATAGCAAACACACTGCATCATGGCCAATCAAACCTTTCTGTATCCTTATACTTTAGTACACCTCTGTATATGATTTAAGCCTATTCAGCCACTATTTCTAACATCACTATTTACAGGTAGAAACATCATCCAACAAACGACTCTGTTATTTTGATAGGAAAACATACAGAAGTTGATATAAACCATTTATTATTGGTTCTTATAATTATCTTCTCTTTCTTGCCTCTTTCTCTTCTTTCGTTCTTTCCAATCCAGTGTTTGGATTGTGGTTTGTATGGAAGCAGGGCTTGGAGATTGATAATGCAATATTATGATGCTTAAAGTTGATTGTACGCAACAGAGTTTGAACAAATTAGACAATGTGTATATTCCCCTAGAGCAACTCAATCGCAGTTCTCCATATAACTCTATACTTTGTCATTACAATGTGGTTAATGAGGGATTTTGTTTTACTTTGTTAGCGTTTACAGACCATGTCAGCTCAACATTGGCCAATCAGACAATGAGTCAGACATATTGCAGCTGTTTCTACTGAATGGGTATTCATAAGAATAACTGAAACTAGTGTTAGATGATCACATGCACGCACACATGCACGCACACACACACACACACACACACACACACACACACACACACACACACACACACACACACACACACACACACACACACACACACACACACACACACACATTGTTCACACATATATGTCTAGAAATTCCAAGACTGGACGTGACTAATGCTGTTACACACTACAGAGTAAGTGTATGACTGCATCATACACTGTATAAAATATGCATGAGGGAATTATAATTAATAATCTCTCCCTCTTAGCCAGTAACTGACTGGCTTTAGCTAGCACAATGACACACATTTCACTCAATCTATTATGTTGTGTACGAGCCACACACACACACACACACACACATACACACACACACACACACACACACACACACACACACACACACACACACACACACACACACACACACACACACACACACACACACACACACTGTGTGGACTTTACAACTCTTGAGAAAAGCAGGGCATAATGTTTAGATCATGCTCTGTAACAATCAGTACTTTAAATTCCAGCCAACTTGATCAAAAGCCAGAGCGAAGGCGCAGACATCCATTAGAAACCCAGAGAGGCAGCGTAGCATCATGTTTTACCCACCGCTCAAGGGGAAGTCCACCGCGCAAAATTGATTAATATTTGCTTTCAAAATGACACTGTTTGATGCATGGGGGCCCTCCAAATGCAAATGAACACTTTAAAAGAGACGAATCGCCTGAATGGGGGGATTGTAAAGTTCAAGCAGGCGATTTGCATATTTATATTACAAGTTACTGATAATAAGCGAGGCAGGAGTAAGTAAATGCAATCCGTTTGTCAATGTACGCCTCCTACGTGGCAGAACTAGACCTTATTAACTTCTCTAAACTGATATGTTCAATTACTCGCTACAATAGCCGGGCTGAAGATGCATTGTGTGGAATTTTGACGGTATAATACAATTTAGATGAAGGCAGAGACATGATACAATTGATGATACATTCGGAATGACATGCAAAAGGTGGGAAAGAATTATTCTCATTATGCATCTGTGAGAAAAGACAGATAATATGCATTCGATTATTTTATTGGACATTAGAGTAGCCTACTATTTGCGTATAAAACATGGGCAGAAATGCAGACATTGCTCACCCACTATTTGTTGGTTGTGATGGTGGGTAACAAAAGCAATTGTAAGGGGTGTGCTAAAATTGTGGGGCATTTTCTTTCATAAGAACAAAATAAATATTGCAATCTAATCTTTTTTTGCTTTTGTGTAGTCTGCATATACTGACACAACCTTAACAATGCACAATGTTTGCACAAAGCAATTTATTTAGGGCGGGGAAAGGGCTTCTTTATTTTGATTTCACGTTTATTTTGAATCACATATCTCTGTGTGAACATTGTTTTTATCTCCCTGTTCCACCCCTCCTCATCTCCTCTCGGCGGTCTCCATTGGCGGCTCTCTGCTAGGGGCAGAGAGGCTGAGAAGAGCAGCTCACTGGTGAACCAATAGAAATACTGCTTACATGCTTCACAAAATACTGAGAACAAACTACAGTGGTTGGAGTGACCGAAGTCGAGGTCATTGTTTGACTATTAATTACCTGGTTGACTTGCTTGTTGGCTAGCTGGTTGTCTATAGCTGGTTGACAAGCTGGTTGGTTATGTATTGAAGTCTGGTTGTCTAGCTGGTTGACCTGCTGGTTGGCTATCTGGCTGGCTATATGTTTGTGTGGCAAGCTGTTTAGCTAATTGTTAACCGTCAGTCTTGCAGTCTTTCTTCATTCTCACAGTTTCTTAGCAGTTAAGTATGTAAGCGGTTATAATGTAATTCACAAACTTCTTATTATTAAGGCTAGGGGTATTAAGGCTAGGGGTAATTTGGTTAGAGTTAGCGAGAGTTTGAAAGTATCCAACTGAAAGAATTCCAGCCCGCCCTTCAGGCATCCAGTCAAAGGCTCTCCAACAAAACTCACGACTAGCTCGCTAGCTTTAGCAAAAGCCTAGCCTTGTGGAAAACTCAGTCTGCCTGCAATGTAATAGTTCAAATAGCGCAGCTATAATGATATATGTATTGCTTCGATTTTCTTTGGACACCAAACATCCTCCTCCAGGACACAATTTTCAAATAAAAAATGTCCCTGAAAGATTGTGTTACAGACGGTGGCCACTTGGTAAAACGTGCTATTCTAATGTCACTGATCTCAGCACAGTAGCGGAATAGTTTTATCGGGTGACTTTGATGGCATATGTGAGGTGAGAAAAGGGGGGGAGGAACATATGTTGCATGTGGGCTGGTTCATAAGACACACGATACATCCAGAACAATACACGGCATATGAGTAATTTAATATAGGCCATATGTCAACCATACATATAAGTCTTCTTCTCGTCGCTAGAGTGAAAAATGAAATCAAATATCACGGCTGAGGCGAAGCCATTAAATTATTATGATACAGACTCAAACGCGCGGTAACCCAACTCCCCTTCCATACTTCAGACAGGCCCTTTCCGTCTCCAGCTGACACTCAATATGTCATGTTGTTCCTCATTCTTCTCCTCTTTCCCTTTCATCTGAAGAGCCCAGAATCCTGTTGAGCTTTCTAACTCGTTCTTTATGCTGCAGTGCACAGGGAGTTCCTTGCCAAAGGTCCAGGTGTTAAAACACACTTGGACACAAAGCAGACCAGAGCCATCCAACACAGACACACACACAGACACACACAGACCCACAGATGTGCACAAGTGCGCGCACACACACACACACACACACACACACACACACACACACATACACACACACACACACAGCCGCATGGACAGACGCACACACACACACACACACACACACACACACACACACACACACACACACACACGCACACACACACACACACACACACACACACACACACACACGTAGACACCATAATCCACATATACACAAACATGTGGGCACCCACACACACACACACACACACACACGCACACACAGATACACACACACAGACCAACACACACAGACCAACACACACACACACACAGGCTGCCAGTGCTGGCCGTACGTGGAGGCCAGGCCTTGTTGAGAGGGCTTATTACGTTGTTAAACATGTTCCCTCCCAGAGCCAGGGCGGCAGCCATTCAGTGTTTCATAAACATCAACAAACATAATCTAATAAGAATCATAATTTCGATAATGAATAGCACATAAAACGTCAGACAGTGGACCGAGTCAGATTAGATTAAGGCATAACGGTGAGAGACACATATGGGGAAATGAACACTTGTGTCGGTTTATCGAGTGGGCTGAAGGGGCCTTGTGGTTTGGCACGGGCATAAATCTCCTGACTTTAACAAGAAGAGACAGCGGCCAATTTGTGAGATTTGCGTTGTTTTTTTCCTTTTTTTTCCCCCCCTGAAATATGAATGAAGAACAGGGATATCGTTCAGTCCGCTGAGCCGAATCAGAGGGGAAAATGGATTTAAGAAGCTTGTCGTAGCAATTTAGTGCTCATAAGTAGGCCGCCTTGTTGTCACGTTAATTCTATTCCCCTGAAACATGATGATTCCCATAGAGTAATAGAGTGGAGAAACTTCTAAACAGGAGCTACGGGAGGAGGTACAGTATATGTCCCAAAGGCCCATAAGAAGTAATGCCTTGATTGCATTATAGTTACCCAAAATAATTCAATTAGAGGTGGAAACCTAAGTAAATCATATAATAACGGAATGGATTGAGATGTTTATGCCGGTCATTGACAGGGCAGAAGCTGTGGTGTGTAACCGACTTGATACAATAGAGGGTTTGATACGAGAATTAGCAAGAAAAAAAAGAAAAAACGCATGAGAAGCGCTGTGTTGGACAAGTAGACACACATACAATTTACACTCTGACACACACACACACACACACACACAGATTCAGACACACACACACACACACACGCACACACACACACACACACACACATAAAGACACCGGATGCACATCCAGACACATATACATACACACACACACACACACACATCCAGACACACACACACACACACACACACACACACACACACGCACACACACACACACATCCAGACAGTCAGACAGACAGACACGCACACACACACACACACACACACACCATCTTCTGGATGAATGGTGCAGGCATCTGAGCCTGCCATGTCATGCGTGGCGTAACCTGATAATATCAATCATAATTGTGTTTCGTACGTGGGTCGGGGTCAGGGCAGGAAGCAGGGCCCGGTTTGCCATCAATTATCAGACATGAGAGAGCGCTTGATGGAGCCCGCCTCCACCAGGGGAGATAATACCGCGGGACCCCCCCCCCCCCCCCCCCCCCGCGCCCCCCTGCGCCCGGCCGATCGATGGCTGTACAGTCCCACTGTCACCGCTGCAGCCGCCACCCGCGTCCTCTCTGCCCCCGGGTCGATAGCTCAGCGTGGACGCACGTTGCCCCGGTGACAGGGGAGTAAATGACACCTCTGTTGTGATTAGGAAATCGCAGGCACACGCACACACACACACACACACACACATGAACACACACAGACGCCCAGGCCCATTCAGGACACCTGTTGTGTTGCGGGGGCGGACAGGATATAAATCTTGTTCTGTTTGGTAGACTGATAAAGGTTATTCAACGGTTCCTTCCCTGTTCCGGTACTGCCAGAAAAAGCCCGGTTTTAAACCAAACCGTAAAATACGATGAGTGATTCAGAATGTAAATAAAGATTTAAGTTCTCTTATCAATTCAAAATGAACACATAATAACTGCTACATATATCTATCTATATACACACACACACGCACACACACACACATATCTAGACACACACACACACATATATATATATATATATATATATATATATATATATATATATATAGCAGTTATTATTTCTTCATTTTTAATAAATATATTTAATATATGTAACCCTATTATATATATAAAGTATATATAAAATAACTGCTATATATAGCAGTTTATATACGTATATATATATATATATATATATACATATATATATATATATATATATATAGAGAGAGAGAGAGAGAGACAGAGAGAGATTTATAGCAGTTATTATAGTTTTAGAAGTTTAGCAGTTTGTTTTCATACAACTCGTTGTTATAACACGAATGATTTGTATAGAACCAGTTCTAATATGATATTGAGTTCTCTCCTCCCCTTATTGGTATTCTGCGTTCTAAAGTGTGTGTACACAGTGCAGCTGAGCTCTTTAAATTCCACCTGGTGGGACTGAAAGGACTCTGATTGAAAAACAGGAGGAACCACCGGCCGCCGCATCAGAATCTCAATGGAGGCGTGAGTGACAGCGGGCCCGGCCAGTAACCATGCCGACCGCCCCAGAGCCACGAGCTGAAGCTAGCACACAAAACAACCCAACGCTCGCATGAGTTCAGGTCAAGGCAGAATTTGTGGGATGAGAGACGATTACCGAAACGTGTGAAAAAGTCTAGTTTAGTCTCCTGAATTTTAAACATTATTATTTTAGATTTGCAATCTAGAAGTGAACAAATCCACAACGTTTATTGTATATTATCAAAGCTAATGGCATGTAAAATACACATCATTATCGATGGTTAATGAGTGCGGGAAGTTCAACTTTCCTTACAACTTTAATAAAATAATTTTTAACGTGACGCCGAATGAGCTCCAGAAGCCTCAAAACATCAAAAACAATTCCTCAAACGTCAAACGTTTTGGCAAACAATAAAAGACATCCAAAAGTTGTCCTACACAGAAGAACGGAGAGGGGGGGGGGGGGGGTCACCACACAGGTCGAAGATGAGGCGCCATCTGAGTTATAATTTACAGGAAATGGACGACTCTCACATCCTGGGGGTGTGAAGGAGATAAACCACTTTGTAATTAATGGAGCCAGGGGTCAGTGGACAACAGGGGCCACGCTCGCCCAGCGGAACACATTTGTTGTCTTTGTCCCCTCCCTGGTTATTGTAGACGCGCAGGGAGAGACTGGCGAGGACGGGGCGGTCTCCTCCACACAACAGGGAACAGAGGTGTCTGCTTAATTTGGTCTGGAGAAACGCCGCGGTGTGAATTAATCAAGCTCTGTGGGGGCCCCCTTGGGGAGGCGGGGCCCCCTCCGCCCTACAGGGCCCGTCTTTGATGTGAACACAATCTTCTTCTCAAACGCTCTGCTGGACAACTCTGGGTCGCCCGCAGTTCAGCTGCTCAGACGGGCCCAGTGCGGGCGAGTTCCTGAATGCATTATGCGTGGTGTGGATCTGGGAGGAGGGGTGGGAGGGGGGGGGAGGGGGGGGCCCTCGCTGGGTAATTATAAGCCAGCGGTTTCTCTTTTGTGTCCTCCAGGACACGCTCTGCTCCGCCGTGCACAAAAGAACAATCAGCGTTTGGTTATTTCATTGTTGTAATTATTACGTCTGCGTCATATAACGCATACCCGAATCACAGAGCACTACCGTGTATATTCACAGTTCACAGATGTTTAGTGACTCGATGATTGCCGCAGCGGGTCAAACTAATTCCGGTATTTCCGACCTGACTTCACAAAGAGATGAAAAAAGCAAAGCAACAGGAACTTTCAGCATTCATCTGCAAATAAAACAACATTACTTCACAGCTTCACAACACAAGGAGCAGGAAGTTCTGCCCGCCGGCCAAACACTTTCCAACGGTCTGATTGTGTTCAGAGGACTCAGTGAAAGGGGAGAGGGAGGGAGGGAGGGAGGGAGAGGGCGAGAGAGGGATGGAGAGGTAAGGAGATGGAGAGAGGGAGAGGAAGAGGGGGAGAGGGAGAGGAAGAGAGGTTGGAAGAGAGGGAGAGAGAGAGAGAGAGAGAGGGAGAGGGAGAGGTAAGGAGATGGCGAGGGAGAGGGAGAGAGGTTGGGAGAGGGAGAGGGAGAGGGAGAGAGAGAGAGAGAGAGAGGGAGAGGGAGAGGGAGCCAGGGGAGAGGGAGGAACTGTTCACGTGCGTGAGCGTGCATGTCCCTGGTGTTTCGCTCTGCTGCTGCAGGGGGGCCACACAGGGCCAGCTCTGTCCCCGGAACTAATGGAGCTTCCTCTGGGTCGCTTTTCCCCTCAGATGGGCACAGTCGGGGGAGATCCGCCACCCAGAGCTAGAGGAGAACCCCTCCTCCCCTCACACACACACACACACACACACACACACACACACACACAGAGGCGTGCAAGCATGGACACACACACACACACGCACACATGCATGCACGCATACATACACACACACACACACACACACACACACACACACACACACACACACACACACACACACACACATATGTGCACATGCGTGCAGACATGCAAACGCGCATACACACACACAAACACATATACACCCTCGTAAAAAAAAAATCAGTTCCAAAAACATGTGTGTGATGTATTCCGCTGACTGTTGTTTAACAACAATAAAAACATGCCCGGCTTGACGCTGGTGTACTAGCGCCCATGTAGACCTGCTCCCTCTTTATGTCAGGCCTACTGACGGTGTCCCAACTGTGGGTCTACGTCCGGTACGTTTGGACAGAGTCGACACTGAGCTGTATTTGTTTTAGTGAAACAACGCACCTGCTATGCAGATGAGCGGTGGCGTCATGCACCGAGCAACATCAACGCACGCACACAATTGTAAGACACGCATTGTCTCCACGGTAGTGTGTGTGTCTATGGCAACATGATGGTACACAATACAACACGGACACACTTTCACAGAAGGAAACTGCGTGTGTGTGTGTGAGTGAGTGTGTGCGAGTTTGCGTGTGCCTGTGTGTGTGTGTGTGTGTGTGTGTGTGTGTGTGTGTGTGTGTGTGTGTGTGTGTGTGTGTGTGTGTGTATGTGTGTGTGTGTGTGTGTGTGTGTGTGTGTGTGTGTGTGTGACCTGCTTGTGTGTAAACACGTGTGGGCCCTCCACGACTATAGGGCCTTCTTACAGTCAGTCGCTGCATGGAAGTTGTAAAACAGAGTCCCGGCCCCGCCCTGCCACACAGCAGGTTGCCATTAGCACTCTTATCTACTAATTATGTCCTTTACACATCTACATTCCAGAAATCGGTGCGGAAAAAAAAACGGAAAGAAAGAGAACCGCTGCTGTCCTCTATTCCGTAACAAGCCCCCTCGAATGAATGAGATTGCTCTGTAATCGTACCCCTTCACGGGTCCCTGGGCAGGGTATATACGCTACGTTAGATTTGTATTAACACAGCATCCATCATAGCTGATCAAACGATAAACAGTGTTGATGAACGCCGCAATTGTTTGCACCTTTCTGGTTGTGTGCGGTGCTGCACCTAGCGGGAGGCGCGGGCGGAGAGGTGGGGAGGACGGCCGTGCTGTCAGCGCGGTGGTGGTTGTTTGTGGGAAGCGGAGATGTTGTTTCCTGCAGTACCACCACAGGCCACTGTGAGGTGCTGTGGTCCAGATTGCGGACGACGGGTCTGGCAACTTTTCTGAAGTTCAGAGGAACTACACGGTGGGATTTTAAAACATGTGGGACCACACACACACACACACACACACACACACACACACACACACACACACACACACACACACACACACACACACACACACACACTCACTCACAGACTCCTCTCTACCTCTTTCTTTCTCTCTCTCTCTCTCTCTCTCTCTCTCTCTCTCTCTCTCTCTCTCTCTCTCTCTCTCTGTCCGTGTATCTCCCTGTCTGTATCTTATTTCATCGTCTTCGCTCCTCAACTCTCTGTCCAGATCATGTGAAAGGCCTGATCCTATAGCGCAGCATGTATACTCTTCACCGGTCAGTATGACGGTGGAATGGAGCTTTCTCTGCTTCCTGCTAATGCCATCAGCAGAACACAAGGCACTGCCCAGCCAGCCATAGGATCCTATCAGCTTTAATGGGAGCCACACAGAAACGTCTCCTCCTGGCTCGGCCTCACATATTAGTTTACAACATAATGGGCCCGCTATGGGTATAAGGGAAGATGTAACACACACACACCGGAACGCACACAGACGCACAGACACGGACAGACACACACACACACAAACAGACACACAGGCACGCACAGGCAGACACACACACACACACACACACACACACACACACACACACACACACACACACACACACACACACGTATATTTGTGAATACATATTGTTTAATGTCATTTTTTGCTGATCGATTACATTTAGACATTCACTAGAGTGTTATATCTAACTGTTGTTAGACATTAGTTACTATATTGTAGAATAGAAATGTAACTAAGTTCTGTGCAATTCTATGAAAAAATAATAACAGTCATAAAGCATTAAATTAATTAATAGACATTTATTTTTTATAAAATGCTCAACTACATCCCAAAATAACAACAACTTCCCCTGCTGGTTCGGCCTGAAAACCCCTAACATGATTTGAGTGTTCAGTTAAACAAAGTCACAAGTTTGAGTATTCCGACTGAAGCTTTCTTCCCGGAACTCCGATTAGATCTTAAAGGGCCGGTGTAACCGAGCCTGTGATGTTGTCATTGTTGTCATTGGGTCTAGTGTACCCTGCCTGCAAAGTAGACACAAACCATCCTGTTGTCACATGAGACACAACATACGCAAAACGCCGACGAATCGTGACTCACTTTGTCTGTTAAATCAGCAAACTAGCAAGCCAAGAAAATTAAAACTTTTTTTTTTTTTACTTATGATTTAAAAATTGTACAAATTGAATGCTTGATAATAATAATTTGTTTTCTTTTTTTGCAGCATCACAAATTGAGTTTAGTTTTATTTTTGTTAGCAACAAGTTTTCGTGACTCAATTGTTTGTTCCTGTGATGTAAAGAAATTCAGCATTGAGTGATAATACACATCACACATACAAACCCTCCCACGAAATGTACAACATTATTTTTTTGTGTAAATGTAGTTTATTACTGGGTGTTTTATGACAATATCCAGGGTTCATCACACGCACACTTTCTGTTTATTTTTAAAATATATTTCTATACCACATGTTCGTGGTTCCTTGACATAATTATAATATACTTTACACCGAAAGCCTTACGAAATGGTTTCAGTTTTTTTGAATTACCCTAGTAATATTGTTCAATTGTTATAATTCATGCAGAATTTCACAGAATACCCTACTTCACTTACAATTTCTACCAAAAAAATCCCAAAACAAAGCATTTAATTCATAAGCTGAAGCAACCTTGCAGAATGTTCTCTGTGACAGAAATACTATTTGAGGAGGAGTTTTGAGTGGCACGGTCATGCTTGGAAGCGCGTTTGGACTTCAACAGCACTGGACACTTAAGTGAGAAGCTAGGCATGACGAGTCGAGTGTCTATGCCCTGCTCTGGCAAAACCCCCAGACAAGACAGGTTATGTACGAGATGCTAGCATGCCAACAGCTAGCACTGTGTGCTGCTCTGACGTTGCCAGGGCACACTACTTTATTTGTTGGAATAGTTCATGGCCAAGGGAATATTATACAATAATATCCAGTATTAAAACCAAAATGCAGGTGTTTAAATAAATTAAAACTCTGTTGTTTATAAGGGATAACTGTTATAGATGTTATTAGTGAATGTTATTAAACCAGGTTTAAGTACCCTTTGTAATAAATTCTAACAGGAAAAAAAATCGTAACAACTGAACAAAAAAACATATTTCCAAGTTTTCGACCAAAAGTAAAAATAAAAGCGCCAAGTGTACGACAAAACGCAATAAAAACATACAACGACACATGTCCGGATCCAATCATACAATTATCACGCCGCCCCCCCCCCCCCTAAGCACACTCCCCCCCTCAGCGATGCAGGGTGAAGATCCATCCTAAACAGATAGCCTCCCCTCTCCAGAGCCTAGCGTTAGCACCGCGGGCGGCGTCCTGTGAGGACGGGCCTGGCAGGGTGTTAATAGGTATCCAGCTCATTGACCTGCCCCCTCTCACGGCAGACGTCCCCGCGTCCGCTGATGGGGCCGGGGAACAATGGGGCCCACAGACACTGCAGCGGCACGGCTCCTCTTGTGAGGCTGATCTCACTTTATTAGCATCGATCCCCTTTTTATGTATTTTGTCACGGCTAACACCATCGATCAGGGCGGCAACAATTGATGCACCCTGTAAAACTTTAACA
>NC_140282.1:2265901-2310901 GCF_964030765.1 Micromesistius poutassou
TGCACGCAGGTATGTTAATAGCTAGCTGCGACTATTTACACATATGAAAAAGCACATCCATCTGCCATCTTCTGCCAATCGCACATGAATCAGTCCTGCTTCCCCAGCGAACAACTGGTGTTTATTCACAAGATGACAGCCAGCACCACGAGCCTGGTGACACCTGCACCGCGCTTCCTGCCTTCTGACATGCTTATACCGCACACACACGCACACGCACATACACACACATGCACGCAGGCACAAGCACGCACAGCCACTGTCACCAGCCATGTCGCCTCCTCATATCGTCACCTCACCTCTTGCCTTTCATAGCCTTGCCTATCACACATGAACACACACACACGCACGCACACACACACACACACACACACACGGCTATATTTGTTTCAAGGTTGCAATATACAATGTGTTTGTGAGTTCATATGACTTAGTGCATAGTTTTAAGTAGATTCATGTCTAATTGGCTTGGATATATCCGTTTTAATCAGCCAAAAAGGGATTATGAGGACTCATGAATTATAGTCATTAAGGTTAATACCCAATGTCAGGAAGTGGTTTAACATTCTGCCAGATGACAAAGACTGCATTCCCAGAGCCGGTGCAACAATTTCCATCGCGGTGAAATACTGTATGCACAACGCTTGTATGGTAAAACATCAATAGCCTCGCAAGAGGAAAAAAAATAAGATGCTTTTAACGGTGGCAATAATCAAATAATATATGGTTATGCAAAATGTGTTATGCCCTACATGAAATGATGGCTTCCCTGCTTGCGCACACTCAAGTAGGGAAGGGATAATATTGGGTGAATAATATCGCGCTATATAAACAAGATATCAGAGTTGAAACCCCCAAAAAATAAATCTTGATTATGCACCTGGAGACGCGGTCTGTGCAGAGGCGTAATATCGGGACCTAAGTGTGGGGTAAATCACCTGGCGGGCGGGAACCCACGGCACAATGGGCCAACAATAGCAACAATCCCGCTAATCTGCGGTTTATTTATGCGAACAAAACAACAGATAGTGGTGCGTAAAACGGACAGGCGCTAAATGCTGAACAAACGGCACGAGGCGGAGAGAAATAAGAAACTTGTACCAGAGTTTGCATAAAAGCCTGGGCTGTAACATAGGTAATGGTTCCCAAACGGGGGGAGGGGGCGGGGGGTGGGGGCGAAGGAGATACAAGTGATGTCACTAGTTTCTGACTTCTTTCCCATTGGTGCAGCCCATGGTCTCATGGGCTGCCCTTGGTCTCATCCCGTCCTCAGGAACAATCGGATAAACATGTGAAACGTGCATGGCTGACATACAGTCCGTATTGGCACAGCCGCACTCATCACACTGTTCAGAACCGGGGCGGGCTTTGGTTGTCGTGTGTGAACCACACCCACCCTGCGTGGAGTCGACGACGGCGTCGGGAACAGGTGTCGGAGACAGGCTAAGTACGGGCTCCGCGGAACGCCGAGGTGAGAGACCGTTACGTATTAATCCCCACCTGACACTAATACGTGATGTATGATTGAACCCTTGGCATACGGGACACTGTACATTACAATCTGGAGCCATATGGCGAGACATTAGCCGGGCGCCCTGTGGCGGGATAATCTCTGCATCCTGCCCGTGTGCAGACCTTCTCCCTCCCAGATTTCTCTGCTCTATAATTGCATGACGGCATTAACGCATCGGGGGCGATTTAGAGCGACCGCTGACGTGGAGCGCACAGAGCCACGCAAAACAGGCTGCCATCCAGCAGGCCGCCTGCACACCATGCTGCACAGACAGACAGGCAGACAGGCAGACAGGCAGACAGACAGACAGACAGGCAGACAGACAGACAGATAGACAGGCAGGCAGACAGATAGACTGACAGGCGGTTAAAAAGGCAGGTAGACAGGCAGGCAGGCAGGCAGACAGACAGATTGATAAGCAGACAGGCAGGCAGATAGACAGACAGACAGGTAGGCAGGCAGACAGGGAGGCAGGAAGGCAAGCAGACAGACAGACAGGCAGGCGGATAAACAGGCAGAGGCAGACAGGCAAGCATACACAGACAGACAGACAGACAGACAAGCAGGAAGTCAGACTGGCAGGCAGACAGATATACAGGCAGACATTCAGACAGACAGGGATAGATAGGCAGGCAGGCAGGCAGACAGATGAAAAGAGAGCCAGACAGACAGACAGACTTAACAACTTTTAAGTTGTTCCACGATACCCCAATACTGTCCCTGGAAAAACACATCACTACCTGACACACACACAAATGAACATACAAACACACACACACACAGACTTCTAAATGAACACACACACTATAAATGAACACACAGACACACACACCAATTCCTTACAAACACTACAAACACATGAATACACTCACCCCAACCTCTATCACATTGCTCACACACACACACACACACACACAACCTTCATCCGCACCCACCCCTCCCCCTGGCCCCCCCCATCCAGGGGCACCAGTCACCTCGCAATGGGAGGAGAGTGGGTGTAACTGGGCCCTCTCTTTCCCAGCCTCGCCCAGTAATGAACAAATTCACTGCGCATTACACTGGACTTGATCTCTAGCAAAATAGTGCTGGAACAAACAATTTGGTTTGTCAACACCTTTCTCTGGACTCCTCCATCAATGTCAGGGGTCCAAATTTAAACGGCAAAGTGCATTTGACTGCAAGACCCTGGTCTGATTAGACTTCCCAGCTCAGTGAATTGCTCCAGACAGGCGGGCAGCTCTGATTGCTAACCCGGCTTGAAAATAGTCTCCACCACGTCGGGATTAGCATGAATATTTTTATATAGATCGATAAGCAATCTCCACTCCATAAGAAATGCCAGCAGCCTTCATTTGGCTGATCAAAGGTCCATCAGCCGCGGGGCGACAGCCTGCTATTGTTTTCCAGCCCGGGGCCCGTAGGCGAGACCCAGGCTCGGCCGGCCTTCTCCTTCCAGCCTTCCAACCTAATCGTGGAAACAATCACTGCATCACAGGATCCCATCTCAGGGGACGGGGCGACTCAGGTAAGGACAACAGAGGGCTTGACCGCGAGGGGACACAGTTCATTACAGCTGAGGTCTCCCTCCGCCACCCCCGGCCCCCCCCACCCCCTCCCCCCCCCAGCTGCTGCTGACCTGGAAGTAAAAGGCCGGGTCAGCCCTCTATCTGTTTATCTTTTTATTCCCCCCTCCGCCTAAACGCGATTCACGGGATTACATCTGATATGGAGGCGGGGGGGGGGGGGGGGACGGACGGACGTGGGTGAGGGGGGGGGGGAGACACGCCTTCCCTGTTTGAGGGGTGGAACATTAAACAATAGAGCGATATATACATATATACAGTATACGGGAGAAATATTGGTATGAGGTTGTGCTCGATTTTTCAGGAAAAAACGTCAACAATAAAATTTGAAAAGTTTTCCTGATTCTCAAACTCTCAAATTCTTTGAAACTGCAGGGGTGGACTGACCCCCACCCTCCCCGACAACACCTTCACTAATTTGCCAGAGCCTATAAAAGGGTGCAGGTGTGACCCTAGCATTGAGTAGTAAAGCAGCGCCGAGTGAAACCACACGCCACTCAGCGGCTGCAGCAGGCTCCCACAGAGAGCCGGTATGGGCGGCGGGCGGCGAATAGAGCCCCGATTGTTAATTGCAGGTTTAATTCATTAGGAAGTGTCACTTTATTCCAGGGCGGCCTTAGCATGCTGATTTAAAAGTGGTAATCAGGATTAATTAGGAGAATATATGTGAGGATTAGCAGACCGAAACACTTGAAAGAGGAGAGTCTCTCTCTCTCTCTCTTTGATTCCATTCCACCCTCTTGTGCTTCCTTTCCTCTTCTGCATCTTTACTTGTGTGATGTATTTACATACATATTTATATTGAAGGTGTATCTTTTATCTACTCCTGAGTTATGGCTCAGAAGCCTGTAAGTGAAGGCTACACAGTTTCGACTTTTGGCAGGGGGAAAGATCTCGACGTGAAGTTCACGTCGTGAACTAATAATTAGTACTTCATAACGAGGTGAATGGTTATTTCAGGTCATCCCTAACAGAGCTCCTGCCGTTTTATAAGGACTGATTAATTTAAAGACTCACACATGAATCTCCCCTTAAAGGAAGGGTATAGTTTGGTAGGATACCAGCCAAAGGCAGGGTACCAGCCAGAACAAACTGGATTTCGAAATTAAGAACAAAATAAATCCCTCCCCCTTCCTTCAGGCCTCCCTCCATAGCCACTCCCCTTAAACAGGGGACTACCGCGCTAGCTTTAGCAATAGGTCTGCTAGCCTTGTGGAAGACTCCGGTCATACGCGATGTGTCACAGGGGTAGGTAGAGACGAGACACTAGATTGTTTGATAGGCAGAGAGGCCATCCAATGGTTTAATTTGGGTCGAATGAAATGATTGGCAGGCTTATTAACAGGCCTGTGACAGACACATATACCAGATTTTTCCTTTTTTTATGTCATCGCATTAGATTTATTGTTTGCTGTCGGGACGTAAAGAGAATTTTAACAACTATGACCAAAATGCTTCTAAAATAAATTGCCTACTTAAGCTTTGATCGTTTATTCGTCCGCAATCTTGCTGCACTTACTGTCTGAGCAAAGAAACAAACATATAAAGGAGGAGATGAATGATTGTGAAACCATCAAGGGATGGAAAACATTGTGGTTTCAAAGAAAAGAGGAAGGAAAATAACTTAAATCTATAAAAAAAACACAATTTTTTTTTTTCAAGAAACCAAATCTAATAAAAAGGATATGTAAATACTAAATATAAACAAATAAAAAAAAAAATTATAATAAATAAATAAATATATATATATTTTATAAAATACATAAAAAAAATACAATTATACATTTAAATCACAATTAAAACTATTTTTTTTATAAAATACATAAAAAAACACAATTATACATTTAAATCACAATTAAAACTGTATTAAATATGACACTATAGCGACGCAGCAGAACTAGACCCTCCACTACCAGTGACTGGATGTCATCACATATTCTTGGACGGGCCCTCTGTAGACGTGCTCATTAATTAAAGCTTTAAAGCTGTGCGGTTATCTCACGTATTTCAACAACACTCTGTAGTTGACACAACCTTGAGGCGCTGCAGTTCAAGTGCACGTCGTACAGACTGTTTTCCTTCGCGAGGCAGCAGCCTCAGTGCCGAGGCAGAGCGATGACGCAGGGACCCCATTCTGGCAAGGACTGAGAGCGAGCCTTCCAACCTGCTTGTTTATAAAGCGCCGCTCTCGTGCAGGCCTTAGGCTCCGTGCTTCAATTATTTGATCAGGTTTAATTGCGGGCTACTTAATGCACCTTGAGGTGATGGTTTTTTTGTGCGTGTATCTGCGAGGGCCTGCAGTATATACAGAGAAGCCGTGTGGCTCCACGTTTTGGGAGGTCTTTCCAAGCCCCATGAGAGCCGATGTGTGTTGTGAAAATGCTATTGCAACACATCAAGAATGATCTGCGAATACGATGCGCACGCATCTGCATAGAGGTCTGGCACGGGACATAATATAAACGTAAAACACAGAATCGTAAACGAATTTGAACGTCGCGCTGAGGTTAATAATGAACACCAACACCGTCAAAAGGGAAACGAGCAGCCAGACGTTAAATCAGGGAGTGTCTGGAGTATACGCCTTCATCAGGGATACATTATTAAGCAGTTTGGATAGTTCCTCCTCGCCCCGATACTTACAAACACAGTTTACTCCACTGTGCAATTTAACGATTTTTGTTGCCTCCTCTGGATCTGAAAACAGGTTTGAGCGAAGCCGCGGACTTAAACAATAGCAGGAGTGGTATCGAGCCTCCTCGGAGAAGATCAAATGCGGCTTTCATTAGTTTAGTACAGCGTCAGGCCTCATCGATGACTTGTCAGACAGTCCTCCCTTCAATACTCTGGCCCAGGCTCTAAAAATCATCCTTTTACAGAGCTCTCTCGGCTGTAAATTCAATCCAGCTCAATACAGCTCTCCCCCCCCCCACTCCCCTCCGCCTCCCCTCTGCCTCCCCCTCCCCTCTAGACCTCCATTATTTCTTACCATGGATTAACCCCATGCGGTTGATCAAAAGGAAGCTTTTCCGCATATCAGTGCGGGCCGGGCCCTGTCTGTCCATTACCCGCTCATAATGAAAACTTTTTTATGGAAAAATCCATTGCGGGTTCACAGGTACCATATTTAGCGGGAGAGCATGATCTTCCGGAGGATTAAGGAAATGCTCGGGGGGGGGGGGGGGGGGGGGTTTCGCTGCTCTTCACAGAAAAAGGGAGGAGGGGGGGGGAGGCAGGAAAGGAGTGAGGATAGGAGGGGGGGGAGGAAGGGGTAAGATTGCCTCGCAAAATCAAGGACCTTATGCATCTTTTTTTAGCAAGACTGTTTCCAATTAAGACACCGTGAGCAGCACAATATCACATTGTCACGCAGTGAGCAGAGAGCTGCACTTCCCAGACAAACAGAGTCAAAGCACCTTTTTCCTTTTGTTTAATGCTAACATAATGCTATCAGTTAGCATAGCTTCTTTGGATCCTAGCTGAGGAATGTGCAATGCGTGTCCAGCAGCCTTTATAAGGCACCCGTCATATTTAGGTACTGTTTCCAAGGGCTGACCTGTGCCTGACTACAATCCCTACTAATTCACGTTGCATTAGCCTGTCCCTTTGTTTGAAGCGTGCTTACAGTAAATATGATACATACACCAGGGCTAAAAGCTTTACATAAAACTGTCTTCAAAGGACATATTAACCCATCTTTGTTTACAAGAGACGAGTCAGAGAAAAAGACAATATGGCACAAACGGTTGTAAAACACAGCACTTCCCCCACCTCAGTGTGCGCGCACGCGCACACACACACACACACACACACACACACACACACACACACACACACACACACACACACACACACACACACTCAGACATAATGCAGAGACAGGACTAAATCACCGGAGACGGGGGCATTTAAAAAGGAGCATCACATTTCCAAGTAATAAATAGCAGAGATTGATTTGACCTCCCAGCCACGTCCGTATACACAACTTAAGAAAAATGGAAGCTTCTTCCCCTCTGGGGATTCCTCAGGGGACGACACCAGATAGGCCGTTGTGGCTTTAAGGTTCCACGGCAGTTCAATGTTGTCAATACGCTGCTAAACCCACACCCTCCCACCACCCCCTCTTCTTTCTCCTGCTAGCTATAACGCCAAGACCAGAGCATCGGGGGCAGAGAGAGGCAGGTCACAAACATCTACAGCTTTTATCACTGTTCTGGCATCTGGCACTGGCGATGGAGAATTAGACGAAGGTCAAAGGGTTTCTGTTACTTGGGGGCAAACACATATGTCTGCATTATTAACTAACAGTTACCCGCTCGGCTCCTATTCCGAATGAGGCCTTTTCTTTACCACTGTTTGTTTGTCAGAGGACAACAGGAGGGCGAATGAGAAGGACAAGGAGAACAACATTTGGTTATTGTATCGCATGCGTTGCTTTGCACGCACGCAACAGTCTGTCATGATTTTGGGCGCACAACCGGATTATAACCAGGGTGATGAAAACGGACGTACAGGTGTGGTGTAAGGTCTCTGCTACCACGACCATAGACCACATGTTATCTCCTCTAGGCCCAGGGATGCAGCGTCTCTGTAAGCGTTTACACTAACTGATTCGGAGGAAGTTGCCAAAAAAGAAAAGAAAAAAAGGCACGCAAAGAGTCTGGCGAACAGCTGCAGAACCGAGCCCTGCAGAAACACCCAGAGCCGCTCTATCAGACACACCGAGCGTTGGGACACACTGTAGGAGACGACACAACGGCAGCTTCTGCCCCGGTCACCATAAAATACCAATAGTGCTGGTGAGGAGAGAGCCCATTAGAGACAGTCTGAGACACCTCTGCGCGTGGGAAAGGTTCTCTGCAGTAGCCAAGAAAGCCCAGAGAAACATGTGGTGCACATACAACCCACATCCTATCCAGAGTCTCTGGCTGCAGCCGCACAGACTATCGTTGACGCAACATGTAGTGACAACACCTTCAAAATATGTCAACCGCACCGAACAGCAACGACCGACTTAGAGGACTCTGTTTTCTGTTGCAGTTTCTCTCTATCCTTGTGGATAAGCAAATGCAACCTACAATTTGGCGTACAGTTGAGGGACCTATGTATATTATACATCGTACTATGTTTTTCTATCTATCTGATCTTAAAAAACAACAACGGTAGTCAAAAATAGAAGAGAGATGGTATGTTTAAGATCTGAATAATGGGTGGAACAGACTCCCCCCCAGTTCACTAAGTAAGGACAGCCAGGGATTTTCTGCCTCTGGTCTCGAGATAATTTTTTTCCCACTTTAAACAGAACCGTTAAACACCTTTTGTCGTATAGCATATCTCAAGGTAATTTTAAAAGGGCAAAACGTCCCCTTCCTCCTTCTGCCGCTTGTTTTAGTTAAGGCCTTCTTTTTGTTATAGCAAGATTTACAAATACATACGGTAAAAGCCATACTTAAATTAAAACTACCAAAAACTACATTTCCATTGCGATTCGCCGATAGAAGATAGTGCTTTCCTTACCCAAGAAATTATTAACTTTCTTTGGTAAAAAAAAAAAGAAATAGAGAAAACAGTTTACGCACATTAGTGCAGAAGGAAGTGCAGGAATGCTGTGAAAACATTGGTTCAGCCCACTATCGACTAGTGGGCTCTGCTCCTCTCCCTTCCTACAGGGCGGCCAATGATGAACGATGGCAGCGCAGTCAATGAAAAATCAACTGGGAAGCACAAAGCTCTTAATGCTAAGCTATATTGGTTGCTGACGGGAGCAAATAACATCAGCATAGCACTTATAGAGGCCAATCATACATTTCTAGCCGCAACCGGCACAGGTTCCCCAACTGCAATAAATTCTTTCCCCTGATTAAACAGTAAATTCAGCATGCCTATCAGGCGCCCATTAAGTGAGGGGCCGCTTTCAAAAACACCATTAATCAACCGAGAGATATGGCTTGAAATATCAGTCATCGATAGTAACTGCTTATGACAGTTTACACAGCTTTATATCTGCCGAGCGCGCACGCTGATCTATCAATTACTACCAGCCCTTGCCGCATGCTAATTGTGCATTTTCCCCTCTAATGCATTTCCACTGTTATCTTATGGCCTAATGAAACTAAACAAATCAATAAATATAAATTATACATGCAAAGATGTACTGCCGCGAACATAAAGCCTCTAATTAATTGCACTTGATTAATTTATATACTTTAATTATCTCTTCGAGCTGCAGATGGCATAAATATCTGGACAATCTGCTTCTTGCCGTGTCAGTCATAAAAAGGGCAGACACAGTGCATCTATTCTGCCCGCTTCGTCACTGGGAAAGACACTGTTGATGACATAGAAAAAAGAATAATTTAGGGGGAGCAAATTGCTAGATGATGCAGGACGTTGGTCCTCCTTTCTAACGTTGTGTCTGTTTTTCAGCATTTCAAGTATGGGAACACACCAATCAAAACTCCCCACTAGATGTCCCTTCCTTATAAAGTGTGGGTATCAACAAAACTCATCGGTGTGTTGCACAAACGGAACTGAGTACAAGGACTGAATATTGTGTACAAGTGCACAAGGACCTTGTACACCAAATGAAAGTGACTGGAATATACTTGTTATGCACGTATGCATTTTAATCATACACTCTTTTGGATCAGGCAAATGTTTCAAATATGTTTTTTTATAACTGTAAAACAAATTAAAATAAATTCCATATACATCATGTGATGAATGAATTTCCATTAATACATATAATAACAAACTTCCATCTAATGTGCCTCTGCTATGCAATTAAAGTACTATCGACAGCACAGGAATCATGTGATCAAAAGAGATCAGGTAAATTTAAAAACACATGCTACATTCTGTCAATAGTGCTTTAACTGCATAATGAAAGGATGTTATGGGGAACTTAACAGACAAACTAGAAGATCTTTGCACAATGTAAAGACAGCGTAATGATACGTGAGATAAAGGATGCTTTAGCGAAACGATGAAACCGGACGATTTCCTGGGCTTCATAGCAAAAGGTAAGGGAGGAGGAATTATAGAGGCTTCCTGGTTTTACATCTTGATGCTCCTAATGAGGGTCTTTTGACTGTAATTACCCCAACAGGGTGCTTGGCAGAATAATTACAAGAAAGACATTACAGAGGAACATTAGTGTGTCCAGGTACAGTAAATATGTCAACAGGAGAGGTGGCAACTTCTCCCCTTTGTCTGAAGTTGGATATCTCTCCACTAAACAAGCTGTGTTTCCACTACCTCCCCCCCCCCCCAACCAATGTGCCAAACGCAAGGCTGGAAAATTACAGTATCAATTCACCCCGACCAACAATTGCCAGTTTTCTAATAGCGGTGTTACACCTTGAGGGAGTAAGAAAGCGCTGCCGTGTATTCTGACAGGAGGTGTTTCGACCAGATGCTCAAAGTGTTCTCAGGTCCTGCTCATTCCCTCAGAGCCTCCGAACCCAGGCTTCACGGGGGTGACTTTGGTTTGAGGTTCAACTGCTCAGATACAGAGACTCTTATGAACCAGTCAGACGCTAGCTGGCAGGAGGGCTGTGCAGCACTCTGGCTGTAGTTGTTGGCGACTCCAGACGTACTGTTACAGACCACAAGAATGCACCACTTGTCCGTAAAAGCACCTGGACTTTTTGGCGCCGGCTTCAAAGATCCTCCCTTTGTTTGGCCCTTGCAGATCTTTTCATGTGATCTTTATGTTTTTCTTCTTCTGGTCAAGCTAAATAATCCCTCCCTTCGTGGCTGAATATGTGGCACGCCGTTCTTTCAGTTCATCCTGACATTTGTTGAGATGTTGCTCGACATATTACTTGCATTTCGAATTTTGGATTTCATTATTTAGTCAATTGAAAGAGAGACTAGCTCAATGTAGCTGTAGTGGCGATGCATCGGGATATAAAAATACATAGTCTGCGGAGAATTGATATAATATATTATAATAATATTATATTATTATCATATGACTAGATAAGTGCGACCCAGAAGGTAGACATTATCATTCATACAGTTAGTTACTAATTAAAGTCAAATTGGCATCAATAAAATAAAAGATACATATTTTATGCCGTGTTGCTGCATTGGAACTACAATTATCTAGTCAATCCCACATCCAGTCTATATTCTACTACAAATCACAGAATTAAAGACACCCTCAAAATTTGTGTGTTTTACGTGTAGTTTCAGAGATCTACAACCATAATCATAGAATCATCTGTCAATCACCCAATCACCCATTGAAGTCCATATTCTATCATAAACCAAAGACACGGTCCACATCCGTGTATTTTATACATGAGGTTTCGGAGAAAGGGAACCACCGTTTCTCTGACACCTTTAGCCTTCCTCCACGCAGCAGGGAGGTCCTAAATCACCTTGATATGATTCAGTCACTTTTAAATAATAATGACGGGGGAAGGCGCCGTCATTTGGAGAACGCCATCATCAATCAGGGCCTCATTCAGCTTTAATTCATGTAGATTCACACCTAATACTCATTACAAAGATGCAATTTCCAGCCAGTCAGGGCAGATTAATGGGGCCAGCGCCTCACCTAGTGTTTCCCCGCGCGGTGTCAAGCCTCCAGCAGGATAGATGGCCCTCACGCAGACGCACAACTATTCCTATCGGCTCATTTGTTTTAAAGACACGCTTATGAGAAAGTACACGCCGCGCCGCTCAGGAGCCATCAGAATGACAAAATGACAAGGGATGTCGGGAGGATGTGTTTAATTTGAGGGTTTTTCTGGTGGCCATTTTTTTTTTACGCTTAAAAGCCATTGGAAATTTCACGAAGGACTACGACAGAAATGACTAAATATATATAGGACGAGAGAAGGAAATACAGTCTTTTTACGAGCCATGTTCACTTTTTGGACTTGGCAACTCTCAACTGGCAACTTTAAATGACCTGCAGCCCTTGATCGCGGACATCCGGATAGTTCTTTCTTTATCAGAGCAAAGGAAATGTCAGCAGAAAAGCAACACACACCAATGTGTGTTAGATTAGCACTGCTTTCACACGCCCCCCCCCCCCCCCCACTACCACCACTAGTGTAGCATGTCCTAACACTAACACTAGCTTATTGTTACTTATAAATTCATTCGATTACAAATTCCTATAATATGTAAATGTTCCAGTTACAACAAATAAACCATTTACATACATTTATGTGTAATTAAAACGACAAAGTGGAATTGTAACTACTTGTGATATGAATATTGTCAAACAGGGCAACAATATCCATTAGTTGATAAATATTCAGAACTGCTCAAACTTTAATGCGCTACATACAATAGACGAATTTCTGCACAAGATATTCACTCTAAATGTATCAAGGTGGCTTGAAAATCTACAATAAAACGAATGAAAACTTTGTGGAACATCCACAACAAAAGAGGTGTGCGTTCTCTGCGTCTGCTTCACAGCCCTTGTCATCATTCTGCAGGCCTCAGCAGTCTGCTGCCGTCACACATTTAGTGTGTGAGTGTGTGTGTGTGTGTCTGTTCAATTGTGTGTGTGTCTCAGAGAGAGAAGCTCTATATACAGTATCCAGTGTGTGTGTGTGTGTGTCCCTTTATGTGTGTGTGTGTGTGTGTGTGTGTGTGTGTGTGTGTGTGACCACTTATCTATACATGTGTTCCTGTGTGTGTGCCCTTATCTATCTGCGTGTGTGTGTGTGTTATCCGTGTTTGTTTGTGTGTGTTATCCGTATGTGTTTGTTACCCGTGTGTGTGTGCATGTGTGTGTGTGCCTTATCCTTGTGTGTGTGTGTGTGTGTTATAAAGAGGAGAAATCCAGGACGTGATAAAGAGATCCAATTGTGTGTGTGCATTCTTACACACACACACACACACACACACTCCAGAGCACACAGTCTACATCCCCATACGTGTATCTGTGTGTGTGTGTGTGTGTGTCGGGGTGCACCAGGGGGAGGGTCTGACTGTGGGTGATGAGGAGGAGCAGAGGGGCTCACCGCTGCGTCCCAGTGTGAGCGTCACATACCAACGGTCTGAAATCACTGCTGCCCCGCTCCGCCCCACACAGACAGGCTGGCAGGCTGGCCCGCTCTGCCTGAGCGGATCGCAGCAGGCGGCGAGATAGTCTAGATAGGACATCATGTCGCTGGATCTAAATGCAGCTTTTTTCTTTTAATACCGACGTTATTTGTGTTCTTCTGAAGACGCACAACTAAGCACTGATATGAACGCTCATCTGGCGCGTCGGAGGATTTTTAAAAATGCCGTTTCCGGTCTTGGTGTTTTGTTTTGTTTTATTGCCGCTCCTACATCTTGATGAGTTAGTTGATAGCGTTCACGTTACACATCCGTGTTACGGCACCGATAGGTGCACACAGCTTCAGGGAAGCTATGTGTGTGTGTGTGTGTGTGTGTGTGTGTGTGTGTGTGTGTGTGTGTGTGTGTGTGTGTGTGTGTGTTCCGCAGCCGCTGCTGCAACATATTTATGGGGACACTTGTTGTGGAGAAATGCCCTGCGAGGTGACACTGCATTGATGTCCTCTGACATCAGCTGGCTCATGGCCTGGCTGAGCAGGGGATTATGACATGGTGTGTGTGTGTGTGTGTGTGTGTGTGTGTGAGATAGATCTGTGCCCGGGAGCTCCAGGTGTACAAGTCTGCTGCCCATAGCCGTGCCTCACTCGCAGAGAGACTGGGCTATAACAGCACTCCTCTCCTCCTCCTCCTCCCCTCTTCCTCCTCCTCCTGCCCCTCCTCCACCACCTCCTCCCCTTCCTCCTCTTCCTGTTCCACCACCACCACCACCACCTCCCAGCATCTCTTAGGATGCCCCCAATCGCCCTCCCTGCATTCATTGGGTTTGATGCTGGACTCCCCGCCCATGTCACGCCACATGCTTTATGCCCAGCGACAGGCACGCACGCGGGCATGTTTAGTGCAACAATTATGATAATGGCTGGAGAGCACTCAGCGGAGGGAAGAAGAAAATGTGATTAAGGGCCATTCTGATCATGATCAAATATTAATCTGATGCCTCTTCGCCCTGACCTGGCTTGGTGCATAAGACGCTCTTATGGACTTATGCATTAGCAGATTTACACAGAGCTGAACCCAAGCACCTAATAATATTAGACGGGCAAAGTCACAACACCGTGGGCAGATATTTCAGGAGCGCAATCCACTTACAATACGAGCGAATGAAAATAGCTCTGGGTAATCACGGGGGTGGGGGGGGAGCTTTATGAGGACTCGATGTCTGCAATGACAGTAAATACTTAAAACATTCCATGAACCACCTGTTGCATTGGACTGTGTACGACGAGGTGGAGGAAAGCCTTTAATACGATTAAAATCGATGCAGACAGCTCAGTGCACTTGCATGTTCAGACTAAAAGGTATGTTAGTTATGAATTAATTAGCTGGATGTTTATTGTGTGCCGTGTTCCTTAATTGTGTTCATTATAAAAACATTTGCATT
Organism: Micromesistius poutassou; assembly: GCF_964030765.1. Lineage (NCBI taxonomy): Eukaryota > Metazoa > Chordata > Actinopteri > Gadiformes > Gadidae > Micromesistius > Micromesistius poutassou. The sequence continues at coordinate 2,280,471 of NC_140282.1, forward strand.
TGAAAATTATTGTTGCAAATTTAGTAAAGACTTCATACGGTTTTGACACAACTGTATGTAAAAGATTAAATGTATTTTTGTATTTTATGAATTATATAAATTGATTTCACATTGTATTAAAATGAAAACCATACAAGGTGCAGGTACATTTTTATTTTGTTAATTAAATACATTTTATTATAAGATCAGACTAAATCTAATGTATTGATCCCTGTTGATAAACTCAAATCTCACTCACTTAATTGTGTTTGTGTATTTGAAACATGTAGGCCAATTGCATTGCAATTTATTAATTACAGTTCAAATTCATTTATTGATATGATTTTTAGATTTTGTTTCAAGATTGCAAGTTTTGAACTTTTTTTTGACTTTTTGACTTTTGCAGTAAAGGATAAATAAGATCTGAACGTTGGACCCCAATTGATATCTATACCAGAGGTTTGGAGTTAATAGATATTTTTATAATTGTTTTATTAATCTGTATTTCAATTGAGTGTAAATTAATCCAGAATATATCATTTTATATATAGATTATACATTATGAAATATAATATAATATCTGCTATAATTCCTGCTCCTAAAACTTTACATTAAAATCTTCTGTTGTAACGACCCACATTTCAATGAGTAAACGTGATTGGGGGGGCAGTACTAAATCCAAGACGAATTAATTAATAAGAACAAGCATTATTTGATTGAACGATTTATCCTGCAGGGCGTACAGTATAGAGTATCAGCAGCCCACCACGAGACAGAAACTGGCGGTTTGAAAGAGATTAGGACGACATTAAATCAACATAACCTAGCCCGGTTAAACAACACAGAAACAGCTTGTCAGAATCATTGGATTATGAATCTGGATTATAATACGAATCCTCCACCAATTCCAAACCGATGGAATCGAGACTCCAGATGACCTTATCTACTTACATCACATATTTAACTCACTATAATTTATACATAAGATAAGGATTATTCCTGGCTCCCTTCTTAATTCAAAACATATTGTTTGCTCTGTTGGGCATTAGTGCAACAGATGGTCTTGACCCCTTCCACCGAATAAATATATTACAGTTTGGGGCTTAGCAGCACGTACTGTCTGGGCAGTGGTTGGTGCCCTGGGGTATTAGAGGCCGATCCCGGAGCTCATGTAAAGCCAGGCACGTGGTCCAACAGTAGAAGGCTCCTGCACTCTGTGACTCTGGTACAGAGATGGAGATGAATTCACAGGAAGCCGTGTTCTTATGTACTAAGGGGATGTTGTTGGTGTCAAAACTATAACAAGAAAATATCAAAGGATTTCAGGCTCTAATATGATATAATATTTACATTCAGGGCATTAAGCAGATGCTTTTGTCCAAAGCGATTTACAATAGTTTGCCAGAAGAAAGAGAAACAACAATATATCTCTGTCGGCACAGTAAGGATGTTCATAAATCCAAGTACCAAGCACTAACAATTGTATACAACAAAGCTAGCTATAATATGATGTAATAATAATACTTTTTATTGTTATTTTAACATTTAAATACAAATGGTCTGAGTAATAACTTTAAAATGCAATAAATAAATAAATAAATTAATTAATTAATTAATGCAACAAATCTAAGGTTGCTTGTGAGAAAGATGCTGACTAATGAGATTAACCCAGAAACTTTTCTTGGAAATAAAAATACTCTCCCTGCTACTTAAATACATACATTTTGACAAGTCGCAGAACTGCCAAACTTCACACCACAAACACGTTAAAAGAATGTATGTAAGCAGAACGTATGTCCTCAACAACCTCACATTTAACTCCACAGATGGCACTGATGTTTACATGAGCAGCAATTAAAATGAGATAGAGCTTAAACTAAGTTTCTAAGTGAAGCATACATCAAATGTGTAGTTGTTTATAGCCCTCTTATAATACAATTATGTTTATTTATTTGTTTAGTTTTTGGATACATAATTCAAATCAATAAATAAAACATTGTGCTCATGGTTTAACATGTAACTAACAATCCTTTTTGTTAGAATGTGTGAATTCCTGTCTCTTGCAAACAGAGCAGGTATAGTGGGAGCGAGTGTTAATGTCATCAGACGAGTGCTCTAATGAATCTCTCTCATTCACGACCACGGGCCAAGACACGGGTGACTGCCTAAGGTACCTGCTCACACAACAAAGCATGTAGTACAACCACCACAACACAGCAGTAAACCCATCATGGAGCGAACCCGAGCCCCATCTCTGCACTGGCCCACTGTTGTTTTCCATCTACTTCCCCCCTGATATCTTAAGTTATTCTGTCTGAATTACTTCATCCTCTCTACAAAATCATTGATTCGACAAAACTGCTAAGTTTGACAGGAGCATGACAAACTCAAACCTAATCAGTGAATAATGTCACACTCAGTAATGTGCTGGCACAATAAAATCTTCGTCCCATCATAGCAAAAAAAACAATAACCACGTTTTTTTTTTTTGCCATCCGGTCAACTTCCTGTGCGTTTTCCTGCTCGAATCGAGACAAGGATCCCTGGACAACCGAGTCAGTGACATGGAATCTGCTGAGTGACATCATATCATTTGGCCCGAGGAAGAACAGAATGTTGTTCCTCTCGCTGTGCGCGCGAGAGCCGACCCTGTCGGACCGCCGTTGACCGCGGCCCAATCCAAACACTGCGGCCACACAGGAGATTGAGTATTTTCACGGCACACTGCGTCGCTGCCCCACGCCTCACACTGACCAGTGTGTGTCTGTGTGTGTGTGTGAGATAGAGCGAGAGACTGGGGGTGTGGGGGGGATAGAGAGAGAGAGAGAGAGAGAGAGAGAGAGAGAGAGAGAAGCTCATCTGCTGTGGAGAAGGCCAGCGAGCATTAGGATAGCAGGAGAGACAGGAGAGGAGAGAGAGAAACACTGACTCTAAAGAACTAGGTGGACAGAAAAATCTCTCTCTCTCTCTCTATCTCTCTCTGGCCATCTCTCTCTCTCTCTCTCTCTCTCTCTTTCCCCCGCTATCCATACATCTTGTTCTGTCCCATTACACAATTGGATTATTTCACTCTCTCCCCCGGACGTTAAATGGTTCCCACAGATTGAATATGCGGCTGGAATCCGATATATGACTTGATTTAGATGGGAGCCTCATGACACACAACTTGTGACCTGTTGATACAGAGGAATCCTCTCTTTGTGTCATGGCCTCTTGGACTCCACGCTCCAGGAAAGGAAATATGTCAAATTATCATATTTGTTTTTGCATTTAAAATGATATGGTACATTTAAAAAAGTTATCGATCAGAGAATGACAAGATGTTTTGAATAGGCATTATCAAATGATAGGGAAAGTAAATATATATCAATCAAATATATAACGGTTAAGCTCTGGCAGGAATTTGTATTTGTTTGACTTGATTAGGGTTTTTCCTACAATGTTACGGTTTAATATAATTAATCAATACAAAATAATCTAGATATTTTGTATATTTACAGAACCACATGATGTCATATCTTTGCAAAATAACACGTGACTGAGAATCGTGTTATCGCAGATGACATCATGGCCAGAGAGATGACGCAACAACTGTCCTAGCCACCTTCAGCTAACTAACAAGAAAGACTCATAATCTTTATTTGGAGTCATTTCCAACTCCATTTTCCCTTTTTGTCTGCACAAAAAACCTTTATGTCCCTCAAAAAATGGGAAAACACTTGTGACTTAAACTTCAACATTGCCTGCTTTAGAGGGTTGATAGTATGTCCACCTGGTGTGAAACATTGCTGATCTATCCATCATTCATCTAGCTGGATACTCTCCCCTTGTAATGCCACTAAAACACAGGAAAAGGCACATTATCAAACGGCTTGTAATGCCTAATCACCCTCACACCTGGTGGCATAACATCACCCCTTTAACATCCTACATTACACCGATATTCAACCTGTACACCGCCAGCTACGTGTTCACCAACACCTCGCAGGTGAGCTGTTCTTAGTGGCTGCGTGTTGTTTCTACTTTGGGGAGCGGGGAGCCACAGCAGCAGGTGTGGGGCGCCCACCATGGGGTATCAGGTATCCCCGGCCCAGGCTCATTTGTCTTGGTGAATGAGTGGTCTGCCTGACTGCACTTTCTCATTCCATTTCCTCCTACCACCCACTGTATGCTGTCATTTCTCTAACCCGCTCTCCATTCACATGAAGTGTGGGCAATAATGCTCTCTCACATTCCTGCTTTCAATGGCTTACAGGCTGCAGAACACACAAACCACCACCCACCTCCACCAACACCACCCCCCCCCCCCCCCCCCCACCAGCCAGCCCCCCCCTCACCCACGCCCGACCCCCCCTCTCCCTCCACCTATCTAGCGCTGACACACACACACTGTGTGTGTGTGTACGTGTGTGTGTGTGTGTGTGTGTGTGTGTGTGTGTGTGTGTGTGTGTGTGTGTGTGTGTGTGTGTGTGTGTGTGTGTGTGTACGCACACACACACTGGTACACATAGCGTATCCTCACACAGAGGATGACTTTAAACAATTGTTTAAAGTTTAGCAATATTAAAAAAAAAACATTTCAATTGATAGACAATACATTATATAAAAGTATTAATAATTATATGAATAATAATTATTAATAATAAATAATATAACATTATTATTGTGTTTGATATTATTACGACAAATATTATAATTAATATCACTTTATTATTCTATTATTATTTAATTATGACAATATCTTTCTCAAAACACTAAAACATATTTTTTTAACATTAAGCCTGGACTAAATACAAAATCCAGTAAACATTATTAAAACCTCTCAACATGAAAACCACGATGGCCTCCGAGCTTAATAACACAGAAAACGACGCTGGCGCTGCTCTTACTTACATCCAGAACGCCCCTCATCAACCGACCTAGTGCTCACATTCAGCCCGACATACCCGTGCGCCCTCCGCCTCAGAGCTCCGCGCCACACCGGCAATCTCCCTGCAACTGTTAACGCTAGGAAGAACAGAAAACACTGTCTCTCTCTACCCAAACAGAGGAAAAGTGCTTAAGCAAAAGTAGAGGCAATCTAAGAACACCCCAGAGCTCAACCAACAGTGTGTGTGTTTTTTCTTTCTCTTCCTTTTCCTGCAATAAGAAAACCAGGAAATCTCCACTTATTACAACAAACATTTGCTTCAACTCAGGAACTAAGCCGGACTTCTTTTTTTTTTCCCCATATCTGTGGGAGACCGTGCACACACATGTTGTCCGTGTTGGGGCTTTGTTAAGATGCTGTAGCGCCATCTGCTGGCCGACAGAATAACGAGGGAGGAGAGAGGAAAGGGGAGGGAGATGAGGTTCCAGTAGGCTACGAGCCTTAGGTCTCTCGGACCACCATGAATTTATTAAGCAAATCTTAAGGTAATATCAGATACTTTTTTTCATCTGCTAAATTCCCAGTGTATGGGATGTAAGCAGTGCTGCATATAGGGGAAGCAAGTAAGTCAGGAAAGGGGTATATTCCTTCCACCATTAATTAACATCCCCCACACAGTTAGTGTTCAAATGTCCGAGTTTGGGCAACACTTTCTTCGTTGTACTGACGATTCTGACCGGAGAGTTAAATGTTTCAACCCCAGCTGGCAACAAGTAGTGGGCCTACATGCACATAAACAACCTTTTCTGGCCCTCATTTCCTTCTGTGAATGCAGTGGACAACTAATAATGACTTAATCAGCCTGATTGCACATTCATCACTGGGATTTTTCGTATTTTGTTTAACTCAAGAGGGGAAGCATGTTTTACTTGGGAAATGAAATATGTGATGACCGGGTTCCCTGCCGTCACCCTCCCGGACATACGGGTCCCAGCAGCTGAGTCAACAGGCCGCTCAGGTATCATCCATATGTAGCCTCTTCCTACACCGGGCTGCTGACAAACCCCTCAAACAAATGTGTAACCTTAAACACACAGAGTGAACCAGAGCCTTCTCCGTCTCCAGTGGACCGCACCAGCGTTTATTCTGACTTCATTCGGCCCGTCCATTCTTACAGCGTGTGTAATATTTTTATTTACATTTAGGACATTCAGCAGACGCTTTTATCCAAAGCGACTTACAATAGGTACATTTGTCTGAAGAAAGAGAAACAATATATCGCTGTCGGTACAGTAAGGATGTTCATGGATAAAGTGGCAAGCACTAACAATTGTTGGGTTAACCCATTCCTCGTATACAACAAAAGATAGCTAGGGTAAGATGCTACACGATACTAAGTACTATTTTTAAGTGCAAGGATGTACAACATACAATAATGTGTATTGTTGTGTATTGTATGTTGTAAGAGGGGTGTGGGGGGGGTAAGGGGGGAGGATATGCAGAGTCTAGGTGACCTGTGAACATTTGAGCCTATTTAGAAACATGTTTGGCTTCAGTTGTGGGGGTTCAGTTATGTGGGGGGAACGGGGGGGGGGGTGTTACACACAGCGGACACAAAGTAGCAAGCCTTAACTTAAGAATTTTATCATCTCGGGGAAGTTCTCACTGATTTTGTATGCATTTGTATTTACAAAAATTACAAAAATGACAGAGGTCCGGACCTGGGTGACCTCATAGCTGGCTACGGGCAGGGTAAAAAGAGAGCTTCCTCAGCTGGTTCTGACGCTGTCATTACAGTGGAGTCATTCAGGGTTCTGGTGTTCCCTGAGCCCGGTCTGCGTTGAGGGAAGCTCTCCGGGATTCCTCCACCGCCCTCCTTCTCCCCCCCAGTCAACCTGAGACACTGCAGCCCCGCCAACGACCAGGAGAATTCACCTCCGTGCGGGCAGGTCTGCGCCGATAACTTCAAAGACTGATATGAAGACCGCTAACGAGACCTGAGGGCAAGCGAAAGGCTGGGGAAAATGAAGGAAATCAATATCCCCGAGAGGAAAATGGGTGAATTATGGAAATGTGAGGTTCCACCATTTGGGGGGGGGGGGGGGGGGGGGAAATCCGAGACAATCCGATTTAGTTTTCCTTGAGTGATAACTCAGAAAAAGACGATTTCGTCCAACGTGGGCATCAATTAAATCCGATACTTGAGATGTAAGGCACAGATGTTATGTAGACAGGTGACTGAAAATGTATGTGGACCTAAACATGTGCTGCTTCAATACTGTATTTGTATGTGTATAATTCTGAAGTCCTATGTATAATTCTGAAGTCCTACACAGTAAAACGTATCAGAATTACGCCCCAGAGCCTCAATGATATTTTGGGTGTTTAAGGCGTTTTATTACAAACTTTAAATGTAATGCCCAAAATGTTTCAGGACTGACAGGGAAGTGAATAATTTGAACAATTTGTTTGGCATATGTTAAGTCCCAACCTTGTTCAACACATTTATATTTATACTTATATTTATACTTTATACTTATATTCACCTGAGGGACCACTACCACGGAGGAGATGAAACGTTGCATACTAGATATCTCATTTTCTTCACCTGTTCCAGAGTGTTTACCCTTAACTATTTTAAACTCCTTTTCTTACGAAACCCTGCCGACGAATAAGACACCTTCAGAGCGACGCTGAAATTCTATATCCCCAACACTATCTTTGATTGGAAACTCTACCCTCTGCGTTCCATTAGGACTTAAGGATTGAGCAACATGGATTGGTTGTGTCTAATCAAGGTCTATTGAAGTCTCCCTTCAAGCCTAGTTCAAATGACCAGTCAGCACTAATGCACCCATATTGTGTTTATAAGTGTGAATTGATTTATATTGCTGGAAAGCTTCCAGAAGACACCAAGAAAGCCGCATTGGAACCCAATACCAATTAAATATGTTTGTTTCTTGGGAAATGGCCACTCTGGACATTGGATCAATACGGACATCAAAAGGTCAGAGCAATATATTTCTGTTGGAAAGCTAACCCGCCATCAAGTAGATCACCTGCCTGATGTCAGCCATCTGCTAACTCAAAGTATGGACCTGGATATTCTGCTGTATAGAACGGATCTCCGTTCAGTTCCAAGCATGTAGGTTTTTTTCTGAGAGAATGCAGGGCATATCCTATATATATACACAAGACCTGCACCCACAGATCATGTACTGTAAGTGGAAAATTTGTTAAGAAAAAAATGTGTAAGAAATTAGTAAGAAAGTTAGAAAAATGAAAGAAAGAAAAACAAGAAACGAAAGAAAAATAAAACATTCCACCTCCAACACGCAGCCTCTCTCTGGGGTAGGCTTCGTTAGCGAGGTGGCGGACCGCTGGAGAGAAGCCGGTCCTGTCATCCCCCACTAAGTTTACCCGGAGATAGTGCACCAACCCTCCCCCTAGAACGGCTGCTCCGAGCCGTCGATATCCATATGCAAATCTAATTAGAGACCATATTAATTACCAGGGCCTAAATACCTCTGCTGAATCCAGAGCCGTGAGGTCTGTACCAGGATATCCCCACTGCAAGCCGTATGGATCGCCTTCTATACCCCCTCTTTCTCTTTTACTGCCAGCGTCTCCCAGGACCTTTTGAATCCATATTAATTTCCTCCCTGGCAGTTATGCGAGCTGGGTATGAACTCGGCTATTTCACTTTTAATCTGTCAGTAATTTAGTAATGTGTAAACTAATTATGTGCCAATATTAATGTAATTGGTTCTGGGAGCTGTAAAAAAAAAATCAATGTGTTTGTGCAGAGAATGCTTTAAATTGCATCGAGTTATTATAATCATGTGCCAAGTGCTGATTATGTTATGAAACTAAAAAGAAGATGTCAGCCACAGGTCAATACACGAGTCCCACGGCTCCATGAAAATCCATGGCTCCGTTCTGCCTTCGAGAGGACTGGACGAGACTGCTTCCTCTGAATGCTGCTGCCCGGCCAGCCTTCTCTATACAGTACATATCTCTTTACTTCTCCAGAGCTGCTGATGGGAGCTGGCAGTACGCGTGTGAATTATTCCCCTGAAATCTGTATCACAGTACTTTATTACATGACACAAGTTCTCAATGTATTGGGGAAGCTCATATACGATACCATTCAACATAAGGGCGAATATAGAGGCTATATTTTTACAGTGAGATAACTCACTCCGCACGGATACTATCTTGAAATGGATATAAACACATTTACCATAATTAGGTTTTATACTCATTTATTTCTGTTTTAAACAAGAGCAGATGCGTAAGGTCCATCTAAAAATAAAATTCATCATCAGTGGCAGATGACAACACAACATGCCGTAGACGTTGTCTTAACTTTGTGAAACTAGCTTTACGTCTTCCTATAAGCCCACTATACAGCATATTATGTCAAACCCGATGGCATTTACAACTGGAGAAATGTCTACAAAAATAAACTAACAAAAGACACACCAGGATTTTACTAGTGTTCTTGATCAAGTGCCTGTGGACTGACTACTCATGTTAGAGTAATCACGCTGTACCCAAGTATCTTATTTATACAAACCTGGTTAAAACTTCCCGAAAATGTTTGACGTTACATTTGAAAAACATAATATCAATCAATGATACAATGATGGGGAAAGCTTTCGCTGAGGGTTGCTGAAATCTCGGCTTGTTTTTTTTAAATACTACCAACATCCAAACTTTCCCAAAGTTACTTCTTTACAAACAGCTACATTCAAATGTTCTGCGTGAATTAAAGAGTGGGAAAAATAGTTTGGAATAATGAACAGTGTTGGAGTTTAACAGTTAAACTCTCTGCTGCTTAAAGTAGATATTAGGAGGATGTTGTAGCAGTAATATGGGTTAAGGATTAAGGCTTTGAGTTCACTCGCTAACTCTGGCAGTCATTACAGCTGTCATTGTTTATGATTGATGGCCTTTGTTTACATTGTTTAAAAAGGGAGACCGATTTCAAAACAGCACTTGGTTTCGTGTGTAAATATTCGGTCGGAGACTGAGCTAATCCAGAGTAAAGTATTTTGCAGTTGCCCTCAAATGTTTGATAATCAAACAACAATAACAGTTCCCATCTTTACCATGAAATTATGTCCGTTTTAGATACCCACTCATACATCTTAACTTGACAGCTCTCGGCCAGCTGTGACGATTACAGAGGTAAATACAGTACTTATGCCAAACAGTACGTACTCATCAAGGGAGTGGTTTACAGTTTCCCCTTCCGACAATGATTACAATGAAACCAAATGAGTGTATGCCCGTTTAATTACAACCAATGCAAAAATCTCTGGGATTTCTAAATCTGTGCGCAATTTTGAATTAAGAGTAAAACTAATTTAGCATGAAAAACAAAGAATGTTTAATTTTTTTTTCTGTAATTCGCCTGCATGGAGGATACAATAACCAAGCCACAGGGCTGGGAGATTGTCTGCCTGTCTGTCTGGTGGCTCTGAGGCCTGTCTGCCTCCACAGAGGGTCAATGTGTCGATAGGAGCTTGTATTCCACAGAGGAGGCATTAAGACGGGACTCAGTTCCATACAGTGAACCAAGAAAGAGGCTGACTTCTGGCTCCTGCAATGGATTTTTGTTATGTTATAGCACACACACACACACACACACACACACACACATTTCTACTCCACTATCTCTCCCAACATTTTTTCTTCTGTGTGTGTGTGTGTGTGTGTGTGTGTGTGTGTGTGTGTGTGTGTGTGTGTGTGTGTGTGTGTGTGTGTGTGTATAGTTATGTGTGTGTATGCATTTGCGTACGCGTCTCCTTTCCCACAGTGGGTGACAGCGTTTCCTTTGTTCTTTTGTTGATGCGTCTGGCTGCACACACTATGTCTACCAACCGTATCAATTATGGATGTGTTTTTATCTTTCGGTCCAGTGTTTATTTTAGCGCCGACACACACTCCTGCAAAGTGGTTCTTCGTCTTCACATCCATCCACCCAGAGCGGCTCGCCCGGAAGATGACAATGGAAATGTTCCTAATTGCCCGCTTAGCATTAGTAACCAGATATATTTAGGTATGCTTTAAACAGAGACCTGGGTTTACCAGGGCACCTGGGGAGCATGCTGATCTCACTTTCAGCCTCACTTAACGGTCCCAGTCCGCCCTGCCCGGACCGCCGAGTCCCTGTGTGGAAACAGCCTGGTCCTGAGCTGAAGTCAGCCCCAGGTCAGCACGGGGCCACTGTTAGCACGAGGCACAGGGCCAGTGTCAGACAAGGCCAGCACAGGGCCAACATGGGGCCAGCGTCAGCACAGGGCCAGCCCGGGGCTAACGTCAGCACAGGGCCAACACGGGCTAAACACGGGGCCAGCGTCAGCACAGGGCCAGCATTAGCACAGGGCCAGCATCAGCACAGGGCCAGCATTAGCACAGGGCCAGCATCAGCACAGGGCCAGCATCAGCACAGGGCCAGCATTAGCACAGGGCCAGCATGGGTCCAGTGTCAGCACGAGGCCAGCACGGGGCCCGGGGCCAGCACGGGGGCAGCACAGCGCCAACATGGGACCAGCGTCAGCACAGCGGCAACATGGGACCAGCGTCAGCACAGGACCAGCACGGGGCCAGGGCCAGCACGGGGCCAGCGTCAGCCCAGGGCAGCTTCAGCATAGGTCGAGTGTAAGCACAGGGCCTGGGGCCAGCATATGCACAGGGCCAGGGTCAGGGCCAGTGTTCTGGCTCTGAGGTGCAGGATAGTTGGTCCTCTGCAGTGAAAACCACACGTGTCTCCAAAGAGCCAACACGTCATCCTGTGTTTTAGTGACATTTTAAACTATTGAGTTAGAAGTTTGATTTTAAGATGAGAAGGAAGCACCTCGGTCACACACAAAGAAGTTCTGTACATTTCCATTTATTTTCCTTCGCTTTCTGTCATTTTCAGTTTGAACATACCATACCATTGATACAACTTAAACATAAATCCATCATTTTACGTTCTAAATAGCTATATTATAAACACACTAATTATCGATGTGTCACCTCGAGCCGCTGTTCTTTGTTCAAAAACATGTTCTACCCGGTGACCCGTGGGGTCGGGAGAGCAATTTTTAACTAGCCAATCACTGCCTTGTAAACCGGAGTATCTCCGGCTATTGTAAGCAGTCTTTATGGCTCTGCGGGTCAGTTGCCCCCCTTCCTTCTAACTAAGAGAGTGTTTTCATAACTTACAATGACACATCTGCTGGGGCCACCCAGGTGACAAGGCGGCTGCTGCCGCCCTGGCAGCAGCCTGCTCTCCTCTGATTGGCCGGGGGCGCGCAGTGCTCCGAGCGCGGGTGACTGATTGGCCGGTGGCAACGCTGGTCAAAGGGGGTGGGGCTTTGCCGGAGCTAAGGTCACATGCGGATGATGAAGCTAATTAATCTTGCTTTGCACTCTGCTTGTAAATGATTTGCTTCCGTAATTATCCCAGCGGCACCACCGCCCCCCCATCCCGATCACCACCCACCACCCCCACCACCACCACCCACCACCACCACACACCACCACCCACCACCCCATCTCCTCGTGAACTCACACACTCCCTCCTCAACGGTCTCACCCCACTCAACACTCTCACCCCGGCAGCAAACACCCATCAATTTGATGTGAGAGGGGAAGCTGGCGTGGGGGGTGAGGGTGGGGGGTGAGGGTGGGGGTGAGGGTGAGGGGTGAGGGGCTGGGTGACGGAGAGCGGGAAAGAAATAAAAATGTTTGGAAACATATTGAGTTATGTGTGACAGCTGTTTATGACAGGATGAATCAGAGGCCCCGCCGTGCGGAACCGGCCGTGCCTCGCGCACCCGCTTGACCCCCCGGAACCTTCCCGGAGCCTGCCCTGTGCTCCCCGGCTCTGGGAAGTGCAGGATCCCACGCCGCATCCATTACAGCAGGAAGTCAGGGGGAGGGCTGAGAGGAGGAGGAGGAGGAGGAGGAGGAGGTGGGGGGGGGGGTCATTAAGTGACTCATTAATTCTACATAATCACTCTTTCTGACAGCTTTCTGACACTTCCTCTCAGAGTGTGTGTGTGTGTGTGTGTGTGTGTGTGTGTGTGTGTGTGTGTGTGTGTGTGTGTGTGTGTGTGTTTGTGTTGTGCGCTGCGTACTGGTATCCACCGGCCCACCTGGAGCCAACGCGGTGCGGACGCTGGTGCGGGTCGGTGCTGGTTGGGAGGGTGCTGGGCGGGTGGGGGGGGGGTGGGTGCTGGGCGGGTGGGGTGGGTGGGAGAGGGGAGGGGTTTCGTACTTGGCGTCAGGGACAGAGAACGGAGAGACAGACAGCGACGCAGACAGAAGGGGGGTAAAAACAAAAGGACGATGGGGGAGCCGGTGGGGGGGTATCCTGAAGACCCCGGGGCTTTGGGGGGGAGAGCTAGATTTACCCCCATGCGCGAGCCGGGAGGAGCCAGCCCCATTGATCCGGGCTGGGGGAGCCAGCGAGGCCGCCATTAGCACTGCAGCAATAGAAGTGTACAGGTATTGATTGATGGAGCTGGTCCTGTTAATATTATTTATGGTGAGAAGGGGGGGGGGGGCTGTACTGCTCCTCTGTGAAGTAACCCCCCCCCCCCCGCCATAATAAGTGGTAATTGATGGCTAGGGAGACTGAGAGCCCCCCTCCCAGCTCTGCCTGCCCCCCCCCCCCCGCCCCCCGCTGCTGACCCCAGCCCTGTGAAAGTCAGATGGATGGGCCGTAACACAGTTATGATTGATATTATCAGATTACGTCACCTGCCGGAGGAAGCCATGCGGGGCGGCTCAAGTGGGCACATTGATTTTTGATTAGGATGCCACTCAACACTCGAAGGGTCGGGGAAATACATCGCTGGAGCCAGTTCCGCCTCAGGGCCCCGCAATGATTATCTTTTCCATTTTTTCATTACACCGGGGCCCCTGTAGCTGCTGAACGGGCCCCCGGAACAGACTGTGTATTTACTCTGAAGAGCGATGCTTTTTTGTTGTGTGTTTTTTATCCAACACACACACACACACACACACACACACACACACGGTGATGTAATGTATGGAAGCAGGGTCTTAGTGGATGTTATTTACTGCCATGGCGACCCTGTCCAGTTATGTTGGTCCCAGGTTCATAGCTGATCTGATGAGAGTTTATTAACAACAGCAGTTGTCGCAACACTGACATTTATTGAAATACTATTTTGTGGCATGTCTCGTCATCTGATCTACTAGCTATTACATCTTTTTACCAGATAATTAAATAACAGACCACTGATGTCGTCCAGACCCGTCTCCCCTGCTATGTTAGTGTCTTACTTTTACGTCACTTCTGACAAGGGTCTTCTGTGTTCCTTCCACTAATCCGATAATTTCAAACCACCCCTTTGTTTGAGCCCTAATAAATATTTAAGGTCAGACGTTTTACTCCATTACACGGATAGCATCACTCATTTCACACAAACAAACACACAACATTAAGCCTGTCTTACATTCGCCCCAACAGATCTGTACAGAGAGCTCGGCGGTTGGACATCATGTCCCAAATCACAGAACCGGAGAGGGCTCCCTTTATAACAACCTGCAAAGAAAACAAAATCTCAACTGTTGCGTGACTAAGTTCAGCAGAGTGGCCCCTCCTAAAGACCACCTCAATTACTGCCAACAGATGGACCACATCCAACAGATCTCAATGGCTTTCTGTGAGTCACAGTCTCGCAGCGATTCACAGTCGGGGTGAGCAGCAGGTAGAAATCAAAATGTGTATGAAAAACATATTAGTGTTTCCCCGGGGACGGTGCGACAGTTTGTTAATGCTCAAGGTGTTCAGGCAAATGGGGGGGCCGGTAGTTACAAGTGCAGGGAGAGTGAATGATTAATGTCGCTTCATGCCTTTTTTGACACCTCTGGTGTAATGGCGTCTTATTTTAGAACTAACTAATCATCATTTCATTTTATTTGGGAAATGTGTGGCTGCCATGGTTAATTTTTAGCTAACTGGCGTAAACATTAGTCGGTAAGACAGCTGCCTAGTGTCGGGGACAAAAACAGAGCTTTTTTTTATTTGATATTTTCTTCATGGGGGTAATTGAATGAAAATCATCTGTGTGGCTTGGCTGTACAGTGAACCCTGGGTGACCAGGGGCCGAGGGAACAAGGCGAGGGTTATGCAGCTAGGGAATACTTTTCAACGGAGGCCCGAGGTATAGACAGCCTTCTTATTCATAACCACAATATTTTCAAATTCTGCCGAGGGAAGGTCAAATCAAAACATAACAAAGCTAATGAAAACTCATGAAGTTATTTTACTGAAAAGGTTGGAAATCTGGTATGGGAGCTAAGTACATCCACAATATTTGAATGGAGGCTCAATGTGAGCTCAAATAAATTCAAACTTTGCTTGCATAACTAACAAGTTTATATTGGAAAACAGCCCCAGTTGATCATTTCACCTTTATAAATTCCTGTATGGTCCAATGTTTTATTTTGAGATATGTAGGTTTGGTAGGGGTTGAGGCTAGGATTTGTCTCTTAATATAGAGTCTGTTATGCACTCTAGTGGCCAATATTCATGTGGCTGTTAGATATCAATTAAATATATTTTACCGGTACATTAAATAATTGAAATATTACATTTTCATACAATTGAACTAAATACAGTGTAGCACACACAATACTTTGGTTGGAATAATAACAACCACATCTCCAGTGTGTCTATTCTAAACTAGAAGATCTAGTAGAATGTATCTGACATCCTAATAACAAATGATTTGTCATGCACGCATCACACTTTCATTGCTTGTCTGGGCAATCTTCCAAATAGAGGCTGGAATTGATTCATGCATTAACAGTGCTTTCTGCACATCTTATGTATGCTGCCCCTATGTAACCCCCCCAGCCCTTCAAGTCCCTCACCGCCTGCCTTTTTACCCCATCTCCTGCCTCATCAGTGCAGAGTAGAGCTGTGAATATGAGCATTTGGAACGTGCAGTTCAGAACCTAATGGTTCACAAATCAGCCTCTATGGATTTTCCTCTGCTCGGATCAATATCTGCCGGCAGGTCGGAGCACGCGGGTGACATGATATTCTGCTTTCAGATATACTCCGGCTCTTAATTCATATCACTGAGTAAAAACATCCCTCTGTTCCTGCGATGCGATGGTGCTGATGAAATAGAGACAAGAGCTAACAGGTCAATGTGTAATTATCGCCTGAATCCCTGAGTAAGGGGTTGTGTGTGTAGGCGTTGGTAGTGTGTGTGTGTGTGTGTGTGTGTGTGTGTGTGTGTGTGTGTGTGTGTGTGTGTGTGTGTGTGTGTGTGTGTGTGTGTGTGTGTGTGTGTGTGTGTGTCTTTTAAATGATATAGACAACGCTTGGGCCATGAAATGGAATTATATGGCAGGAAAAAGTTAGCCACTAGCCACAGCTAGTATGTCACATGTGCTACTAAATGATTATAATAAGCTTGTTTCTAGATCCATCACCAATACACCAAATGAAATGACTTCAGTTCAAGGGTCAACACCCAGTGTAGCGACACTGACTCTCCATCTACAGTACACACACACACACACACACACACACACACACACACACACACACACACACACACACACACACACACACACACACACACACACACACACACACACACACACACACACACACCCTCGCTGTGACTCTACGAGGGAGTCGGGGCAGCAGCTGAAGCATGACTCTCACTACTCATCTGCAGTTCATCCACACTTTGGCCGAGCGACGTAGGAAACACAGGGCCGTTCACTGCCGGACGCCGGCCTCACATGATTAATGACCTCCAATTAAAGCCTGGATGGAAGCCTTCATGGGTTTATACAGCCCAAGTACCCCCCCCTCACCCCCTCCTCCAAAAAAGATAATTTCTCTCGGGCATGTCTGAGCAACTCAACCCCCCCTCGTCGATACATCAACACCGCAAGGGCTCTCCTCATCCTCAGTGGGACAAGACATGGTGCTGTCAATCCAGACGAGGGGGAGAGAGAGAGAGAGAGAGAGAGAGAGAGAGAGAGAGAGAGAGAGAGAGAGAGAGAGAGAGAGAGAGAGAGAGAGAGAGAGAGAGAGAGAGGGGTGTCAGTGTTTCTTCAGTTTGAGGCCTTAATGGTCCTTTGAGCATAAGGGCTCTTTTGAAGAGTCCACCGTTGGTGCCATCTATGTATTCAAAATATGTGTTCATAAATATTCATTAATTCATAAAGAAAATATGTACAGACAAGCCTGCACTTTATTTTCTGAGGATACACTAGTTGGTGTATTGAACTACGCAGTAGTATATTGGTGGTGTAAAATATTCTTGCAGAAAATTATGTTCCTTTGTTCCTCCGTCCAATGTAACCATTCAGATATGGTTGAGATAATGTAACCATTAGAGACCATATCAACTGTATTATTCATTTGCAATTTGAATATACCCCAGAGCTTTTCCATTTTGGTAAAGTATGATCCAATTTGGCATCTTCATGTTTTGGATGCTAAACTAAAAATGGGATGTGGCAAGCTATAACCAAGGGCCACAGTTTCACCAGAACCTTGATGATGGATGAGTAGAATAGTCTACATTCTATACTCCATAAGCGAGTTAATATCAACTCCTCCTTTCTGCGTAAAGACCTCAACCCTTTGTCTGCGGGAACCATTGAACAAAGACGGTTGGTTATGTTTCAAAAGCCCCAAACCAAGTTTGAGTGTTGTTAAACCAGAGAGAGAACAGCGCTCTGCAAACATTGAACGACGATGAGGTTAAGGAAAGAACCAGGGCAGTGCACGGTACACACACACTGAGAACCCCCACCGCCTCCTCCCTGGACTCTGTGGTGGTCCGGGGGAACCACTTGACTCACCCTTACTCACCCAAACCGCTCGTCATTAAAGCCCGGAGAGAACTGGAGGAAGAGGGGGAGGGATGGGGGAGAGAAGAGGGAGGGAAGGGAGGCGAAGGGGGAGTGGGGGAGGCGCCATAGGGGAAGAGGGGGAGAGAAGGGGCTGGAGGAGGGGAAGAGGAGGAGAGAAGGGGCTGGAGGAGGGGAAGAGGGGGAGAGAGGAGGGGGGCAGATGGGGAGAGAAGGGGGAGGCGGAAGGCGAGAGAAGGGGGAGGCAGAGGGGGAGAGGGGGAGAGAAGGGGGAGGCGGAAGGCGAGAGAAGGGGGAGGCAGAGGGGGA
Source organism: Micromesistius poutassou (assembly GCF_964030765.1). Lineage (NCBI taxonomy): Eukaryota > Metazoa > Chordata > Actinopteri > Gadiformes > Gadidae > Micromesistius > Micromesistius poutassou. Next base: position 2,298,505 of record NC_140282.1, read on the forward strand.
GAGGGGGAGAGAAGGGGGAGGCGGAGGGGCAAAGGGGGAGTCAGAGGATGAGAGAAGGGGGAAGCAGAGGGGGAGAGGGGGGAGAGAAGGGGGAGGCGGAGGGGGGAGAGAGGAGGGAGGCGGAGGTGGGAGGAAAAAAAGGAAAATCTGACAACAATTAAACACAAACCGCGTTTGTACTCGGGCAAAGGAGAAGCTGTTGTACTCCAGTCCAGACGGCCTTCGGGATGCCGCGGAAGTGCCATTAAAAGGAGAAAGGATGCGTGAACAGATGTTTTCTGTGACGGCCTACACTGCCAGCCATGATTTCCCCCTATGCAAGCCCGCTTACCGCAAACCCCCGGCACGCCCGTGCACTCGCTCGCGTCACATGGCCGGCACATGGCGGCGGCGGCGGCCTGCGTTATTATATGCACGTTATATTGGAGAGCATGTGGGCGGTGGAGGCAGGAACAGCTCTGAAAATATGTAAATCCGCTTGGCGCTTACGTATGTCGGAGGACAACATGTGTTGTCGGGAACACAAATCCCTCACCGCACACGCCTAGATACACAAACACACACAGACACACACAGACACGCATAAACGGACGCACATGCATTGCAGAAGCGCACGCACACACACATGCATACATTGAACAAAAGACTGAGTGCGCTCTTGATTTTCCGAGAGGACGGAACAGGGAAGCCAAGGGGGGCTCAGGGTTAAAGCCCAGGGAAGTGGACTCCTGCTTAATCTGGCCCACATGCAGGCAGATGGTACCTGTCTCTGAAGGGGTACATGAGAGAGAGACCTTGTAGGAGAATGTAATCAAGAGAGAGAGAGAATGAGAGTGAGAGTGAGAATGAGAGAAGAGAGAGAGAGAGAGAGAGAGAGAGAGAGAGAGAGAGAGAGAGAGAGAGAGCTTAACTGAATGCCAAGGGAAAGGAGAGAAAGCAACACCTCAGTGAGAAAAAGAAGCCCAGAGAGAGAGCATGAGAGAGTGAGAGAGAGAGCGGGAGAGAGAGGTAGAGAGAGTGGGAGAGAGGGTGTGAGGGAGAGAGAGAGCATTAGAGAAAGAGAGAGGGCGAGAGAGAGGGGGGAGAGAGAGAGGGAGAGAGAAAGAGAAAGAGAGAGGGTGAGAGAGCAAGATGGCGAGCAAGGGAGAAAGAGGGAGAAGACGGAAATCACAGGGTGAGAGACAGACTATACCAGTGAGAGAAAGCCAGAGAGAGACTGAGATACCTGGAGTGCAGTGGGGAGGTGATTAGGTCTGTTTATGGGCCCCATCACTGCCATACCAGAGTCAGACCACCTGCGGTCTGGAAGCCATTACACCAGGGTCACGGGATATCCTACATGTAAACTCCTCAGTCACTTCACGTCAAATTGGGTGTAAAGATCCCATTTCCTCCCATCGACAAGCTGTACCACCTGCAGGGTGAGGGGATGTGATGGTGTTTTGGGGCCATCCATTACCTTTCTATTAAAGATGCTCACCAGCACTCACTGACATGTAGAATACATTGAAAAACATATTCGCAAGATTCTCACTAACTAGATTTTGTTCTGCTGTAGAACATCTATACAGCAGTGATACGTTAGTGTTTGGAATAGGCAGAACTACAACTTTGCAGGGACGTGGTGGGTCAAATATATTAGATTTATTGGTCCAAAGTTTGTTCAAAGTTTTGAATGAACAACTCCTGACCAGCCCGTGCATCTCTTTGTTTACAATAATCTTACTTTGGACACTCTCAGAACCCCTCCCACTCACCTTACACCCCTCTCACTCACCATAAACCCCTTCCAGTCACCATTAACCCCTCCCACTCACCATTAACCCCTCCCACTCACCATAAACCCCTTCCACTCACCATTAACCCCTCCCACTCACCATTAACCCCTCCCACTCACCATTAACCCCTCCCACTCACCATTAACCCCTCCCACTCACACGCCCAGCCAGCAGAGCTGCTGGTTCACGTCACACAGTTGCATGGCCAGTTAGAGTGGACTGGTTTTAGCTTATTCCCAGTGTCTACCATACACTGGGAGGGGCCAATCTTTCCACTTTCAATTCACCATCACACTGGGCCTGATTTAATGTCATGTCACCAGCCGCACATAAAATATTTAGGCTACTCAAATTCCACTCAATATAAACTAACATAATATGAATACATATGCTTCACAACAACAACACATTTTGTATTTTATAACATGGACATGAACCTATTCAGATGAAAAACTCACAGAAAGTCATCCTCCAGATGGACGTTGTGTAGGAGACTTGTGTTTCTCATTAGAGCAGATTCTTGTTGTGTTGTCAGATGTTTTCGGTGGAGTTTTCGTGCGTTATACGTTATCCCGCCGGTTCTTCACTTTCTTCCAATCCTGCTGGAACTCACAACTTTATTTTCCTTTTACGTTGATGCACGTTGTCAAGCGCTGTTCTTGCCCTCTCTTTTTTATAATTCTTAATTCATTTTGAAAATACAATGTTCTGAAGCTTCCTAAACGAAATGACAATTCTCCTTCATTTGCTGCGGCGCACGTCCAAACAAACCAAAGAAACGTCCACGAAACACGCGAGAGGTGCGTGCTCATAGTGACGCGTTCCACTCAAACACTGCGATATCCAGGAACGGAACAAGAGCTGCAATCCCGTTAGCTTTGTACATATAATAATTTTTGGAATTTTGAGCTTTAAACACACAAAGATTGTTTACAGGGTTGCCAAATTTTGGTTTTTGGCTGGGGGGTTGGGATTGCGGGCAGACAGAATTGTTGACAGCGGGGGGGATGACGCCGCTGCAATTTAGCACTCGTCAGAAGCAACATTTTCAGCGGATCAACTGGAATGTTGTAGGGAGATGTCTTACTCTTCAACTCCTCCCCTTTCATTAAAAACAATATAATGTGGTCTGGTCTAGTCTAGTCAAGTCATCAACAGAAAATTTTCGGAGTGACATTTGTTGCGTGTGCGTGAGAGCGTGAGATTTAAAGCATCAGTGTCACGCCAGATGCGTGAGAGTTGGCAACCCTGTGTTTAACAAATACAAATTATTTCTATGATTTCTGTAACTTCCTAGCTTTATTTCCAAGGGGAATCAATTGCAGGACCGCACGTCACTGATTAATGGATGAAACGGATTGCACGCATGCGTGCACAAACGTGAAAACAGAGAAGGTGCCGGAGAGTGCCTGCCGGTTTAATGAGATCAACCATATGTTGTCAGAGTTCAGTCTCTCAATGAAAAACACATTTTTTATTAGGATTATGAAGAGTTTATTAAAAAAGTTAATTACCTTGTTTGTCAGTCTGCTGTCCTGGCTCCACCATGTTGTAACAAGCACGCACAACACTGACTTCAGGACAGCTGAAACCCTCCCCATCTTCCGCCGTAGGCTAAAAACTCATCTGTTCAGACTGCATCTTGGCCCATGAAAGAAAAATAACGAAAAACAAAACCAATCTCTATCTCTTGTTTCTATAGTGCAGCCCTTAAGAGCAGTTAATTTGATTTTTATATTTATTTTATGTACTCAAATGATTCTTGGCCTTGTTGGGTTATATCTTGAGTGTACTTATTGTGAATTGCTTTGGACAAGAGTGTCAGCTAAATAATAATGGTAAGGTAATGTTATGTAATCAAAATCATCTGTAATGTTCTCTCCCATAGCTCAAAGTATAGAAGTGTTGCCGTTTTAATGACTATTTCAGTGAGTGTTTTTAGACAAAGTTGTAAATAGAATATCTTCGGATTTAGATGAAAGCACAGTTCATTTCAGGGCTGCTGTCCTGCTGTGTGGACCATCACACTGGCCATGTAAGTCTGCATGCACTTTGTGACTGGAAACTTGTCTCTGTGTTATAAGGTAACACAACTATTCATTCAACCTCATCTTATATAACTATAATTTACTTTACGTCATTTTGCAATTGTGACCATGTACCATAGTGCACGTATATATCGAGTGAACGTTTGCATTTGCCTCTCAAAATGGCCGGGGATTGCGGTTATGTCATGACGTAATGGAAGAATAAACTCAGGGATGGATGTAGTGTAGAAATATGCTGCATTGAAGTCCGAAACCCCACGTGCTCCTTCATGACAAAGAACAAAAACATATCCAACTGTGAGTCGCTTTGGATGAAAGCATCTGCTCATTGACTAAAAAGGTAAACAATCCCTTACTTTACCAAGTGTACACTTCCTGGCCCTCTTACGAGGGAAAGTAGAGGAGCTGACTGCACACTGAACTAGATTGATGCTGCGTCCAGCTCTGACAGCTCTGAATCATGAGCGCAGACGCACGCACCTCCAGCAGCTCTGGAATGCCTGATAAAATGATATTAATTCCACACATTAATGAGATAAATGAATCTCGGCGTGTCTCAAAGCAGAGAGAGAGGAGGAAAAAAAGGGCTTTTTACGTTGTTGTTTTTTTTCTTTTTTGCCTGGCCCTGAAATAATAACAGAGGTAATTATAGAGCATCCATCAATCTGCTGCCGGACAGTCTAATTATCTGGGCATTTCTGAAGTGCTCTCACTTTCTTCGCCACTCATTTGTATTGTGTGATATGTTATTTTTTCATTAATGGAGAAGTCTTCCTCTGCTCTTCCCCCATGCGTTGTTACAGTGACTTCTTGTCAGTGGCTGAGGGAGCCGATGATGGAGAGCCAGAGACCTGGAGATTGAGAGATCCAAAATTTTCCCATGATGGATGAAGACGTCAGGCCGCTAAGAGGTAGGCATCATCGTCTCTTGGTGGGACTTGACGGAGTGCTTTTATCCTCCGAGGGGAGTAATGAAGGCATCGTGGATGTGCCCGGGGTAATGAATGGTCCTCCCCCTATACAATTGGAGCCACTAATTGTACAAATCCATTTTTGTTTCATCCTTGCGTGTAGTAGGAGTGCACTTATAACATTTAAGATCCAACAGAATGAATATTGTGTTTTTAATTTCCCACTGTCATGATCCTGTATAGAAATAAACAATATTGCTTCTACACATGTATCTATAAAAGGATTGGGAAGCATGTTGATACCATTTGGTTTTAAGATGTTATAATTTACATTTTTCCCCATAATGAAACAGTGTCCTATCACTCAATTTGAAGTGCACACATAAATAGACTTGAATTGCTCATCAAACACAGGAAACAGGGTTCATTTCTGTACATATACCAATAATTGCCAGTCATCCACTACATCCTCCCCTGTGCTGACAGGCAGAGAACAGCTGCACAAACCCTCTACTACAACTCTGTCCACCGCAAACAAACCCTGAAACTTCATCTTCCGGAGCTCAAATCGATTTCCAAAACAATAATAATTAAGTGAGGTGACTGATGCGGAACAAGCATTTGCACTGACTGTGCATCCAGCCTTACTGTGGAGCGCAGCAGAGAGAGAGAGAGAGGCTCTTGAAAAAAAAAAAAAAAACTAAAAAATAATGTATCCCAGCTGTTGAAATACGTGCCTTCCTTCTACGGCCGCTCCCCTGCTTTAATTGACTACATCCAGAGTATTGGAGCGAGGTGCTCCACACTGGTCAACACACTGCACTGGTCTTGAGCCCTGCACTACAGTTTACATCCGTTTCCCTTGGCAACCCGATTCCGCCACACCTGAACAAACCACCGCTCCGACGATGGACCTTAACATCACCCCCATCTATTGTACGAGCAGAGTGATGTTCGTTTCCATTACCTTTAGAGAGAAAGATTTAGATGCCTTGAGTAAGAAACGGTGAGACTGGAGACTGCAGTGCTTGAGTGGGCTGTAGGGGGGTCGCCGTGTTGATGAATCCTCCCAGGGCTGGGTGGTGCACCTGGGGGGGAAGGAGAGAGGGAACAGGGAGTGCGGAGGATGGGGAAAGCGATCAGCGCTTGGCTTGGCTCAGTTGCAGAGCACTGGCACTGACAGCTATACGGTAATTACATGAATTAGTTTGAATTCGAATTTCAATAAACCCATTATGTTTAGCTCCAAGTTTTTCCACCTTGAAATGCCTCATACAAGTAATTGTTTTATGAAAACATGGACTAAAGTACATTTTTCCAAGGTCAAACTATTGTTCGCAATTTCCTCCTGTTCCTCTTCCTCTGTTTCGGGTAGAGCCATGTAGAGTAGACCATAAACTCTGAATAACTCTAGTTCTGTCTCCCCAACCACCAACCATTGCCTACCTACCTACCTACCTGCCCATCTATCCATCCATCCATCTATATATATATATATATATATATATATATATATATATATATATATATATATATCCCTCTATCCATCTCTCTATCTATCCATCTATCCATCTATCCATCTCTCTACCTCTCTATCTATCTATCTATATATATATATATATATCCCTCTATCTATCTATCTCTCTAGCTATCTCTTTATATCTATCATCACTGTACAGAACACAGGACAGAAGACCTTCACCAAGCATCACTGAGGCCGTGCTCTGCTCCTCCGTATAACAGCAGCGACGCTGTAGTATTTATAAGTTGAGTTATACGCCCGGGCTGTGATGTATCACATGCCCGCTCCCCTCGCCTGGTTTGAGGCGTTTTCATCAGCGGCCCCTCACAGCAGTTATCCGTACGGATCGTACAATCACCCGGCCGTGCCCTGCAACCACAGTGGCAAATAATTATTCTATGTTCAAATCTTTGACAGAAAAAATTAGTAACAATCACGACGAGACCAGGTTCTTTCTCTTTGTCTCCCGGTCCCCTCCCCAGCGCTCACAGGCGCCCGCAGCAGGAGCGCTTGTGTACAAGGCTAGTATTGATTTTGAAACCATTTGACAAAGGATAAATAACACAGGAGAGCGGGGAGGCCTGGTCCGTGAGCTTTTTGATCAATCAACATGTCACAGCTGGAACTAAATTCAATTCTTATTTATCAAAATCCCCTGCCTGCTTAGAATCCCGAGCAACAAGGCTGTGTAGAGTCTATTTAAAACGGCCTGGCCGGAGACCAGCACCCTGCCACATTTTAAATAGATTTAACGTCTGGAACAATTAGTACCGACATTCTTATCAGCTGACAAGAAGCCACTGCGAATATTTATTTTCAGATCAGAGACGGAAACCATGGATTATTGTAATTATGTGTCATAAAGAAAATAAACCTTTAAAAAATCAGTCCACTACCAATTTCATTCATATAGATCCGCAGGGAAACGCCAGAGTCCAATGGATTTATCCTGAACCCTATAATTTCTAACAGCACTGATGTACATCGCTGTATCAAGCTGTATCGCCAATATAGAGCTCAGGTCAGGGGTCAGGACCTAACTAGTTATTTCACAACAATGCAGTCTGATGATAACTGAAAACCTGAAACAGGGTTGATTAAGTTAAATTCATTTTTGGTCACCCTGTTCATGAAGTCAGGTGACAGCCTTTCGCAATGGATGTGTGTTATTATCCAAGAGAAACAGAAACAGGTGGTATTTTACAACCGTTTATTGGAGCAATTTAAAATAAATCGCCCAATAACCTACCTTCACCCTGGTGACTCACAGACTCCAGTTCACCTCAACCACACCATTGTGTGTGGAAGACCAGCTAAGGGAAGAGACGCCATGATGAATTAATGTGACAACCAGCTCAGAAAAAGCACGATGGGATCAAATATAATGCTGATTTCCATTGTTCAATGGCCTTCACAGATCTCATAATTTATGGTCTGATTACAATTTCTAACATGTCTGAGTATACATTTACTATTTATCCACTGTTTTCCACTCATACAACCGTTGCTAATGGTTACCCTTGGGTAGGACTCAACGAAAGAAAATGAATCGGAGTAAAACAGAGAGCATTACAAAGTTCCCAATGCTAGCATTATTCTTTTGCTTCATACGGAGAGACAGATGCAGACCTACAGCGGTGAAAAGACATTAGGCTGATATTCCTGATGAATTCCATAGAATGGGAATGTTTGTCTGGGAAAGTAATTCCCCTAATTCGCCTTCAGCTACGTGGTATCCAGAGTTATTCCAAAGAAGACATTCCGATACATTATAATAAAAAATGCGATCCCATCCACTCAGGGCGCACTCAAAATTATAAATGAGAGCTTAATTCCGAACGTATAAATAATCAATCGGAAAGGCTTATGACAATTAACTGGGCCGGCTGAGAGTGTATTCTGACACCTAGAATTTGACTACAACTCGATTTGAAAGGATAATCTTTCTAACCAAAAGGTAGTCCTTTAAGCCAGGAAATCAATTATTATGAATTATGCATGCATTGAATTAAGGCTCTCCCGTCATTAATATGTCTCATTAGTTGACATTGAGAAAGGCAGGATAAGCCCCCCCATCCTCTGCTCTCCTTTTTCTATTTGGCTCTTCCATCAAAGGAGATGGGGAGCGGGGGGGGGGGGGGGGGGGCAGGGGGGGGCAGAGAATAACAGTATTTGCATTTGTCGAAGGAGGAACCATTGTGTCTCTGTCAGGCGGGAGTGTTTGCCTGTGTGCCGTGTGTGAGAGGGTGAGCGAAGCTTCGTTCATCTCAAATATTTTTGCAGTGATGCATTAGAGTCTGAGCTCTTGACTCAACCCCCCACCACCCACACATACACACACACACACACACACACACACACACATACACGCATACACACACACACACACAATACACACCGGCAGCCCGTGCGGATGTGTAAATACAACAGAAAACACTTAACGATGACATCATGGCTGCTCGGTTATTAATCTCTGGGGTTTCTGAAGGCCTGTGTGGCCCGACTCCTGCAGTGGCCCTCTACAACCCCCCCCCCCGGCCCAGGGACGGTTTATTTTGAAGCACGTTAACCCCACCCCTCGAAAAAAAGAAGAAAAAAATAAAACAAATCCCAGTGTCCATTAAGGAGATGGATGTATCTTAGGGATGCTTTGGAAAATATAAGGAACACACAGGCTGTTGATTGGCCGGGTTATGGGTTAAGAGTCCATTTACAATGGGTTCTTTTGTTTGAACAGCCTGGTACCAAACAGAACATAATGGCAGCACTCTCTGTTTGATGAGTCTTCTGCCAGGCAGCAGTGCAAATAGGTCAGGACCTCTCGCCTGCACGGGAACCGCTTACTTAAGCAGATATAAGTGTTATTTCAATATTTATTTGTAGAAAAATAAGGTCGTTACGAAACACATGTTCCTTGTTCCAGCGCCGCTGAGGCTGCGCTGTTGACCACCGGGAATCTCAGGCTCAGGCGTTTCCTTCAAAATAAAAACACATGCATATTTTTATGTGTGCACGCTTATACTTTTTTTATTCTGCCTTTTCCATCCAAAATTTTCCATTCACAATAACTCAGTTGGAGGTGATGTCACACTTGGCAAGCCCGGAACTCTCTGCAAAGGAGTGGATTAGGGAGGAGTAGACCAAACAATATGGAGGTAGACCAACCCGCAGGAAGTCCTTTCTCACACAGTGAATCCGAATCAGAGAGCACGGAAGCTGGGAGCCAAGTGGTGTCATAATAATATTAATGGCATTTCTGAAAGTCATATAGCTGGGTTTTTAACTCTAACTGGGACAACAAGGAATGAGAAAAAAAAGAAAAAAGAATGGGATACAATGGCAGTCCATTTCTCCATCGACCTTCTGTGGAAGCATGGCGGGCTAACCTTGGAGACAGGTCTATTTGTTAGCTAACATTACCACTGAGAAGGGGCTGCGTGCACGTGTCTGCGTGCGTGTGTGTGTGTGTGTGTGTGTGTGTTGGTGGGGGGGGGGGGGGGGGTAATGCTACTTTCATGGGGCCGGCGTTATGTATGGAGGATGGGAGGGGGGACTGGTATTGGTATTCCCAGTCATGCCCCTCCGCTGGAGTGATCCCCGGTCCTACTTATTCCAGGCACACCTAACAAACTCCAAAACACCCAGAGAGCATGATTGTGACACATAAAAAACACATATGTGAAAAATGGTCCATAGCTGAGCACCAAAGATACACGCGCTGTCCGCACTTAATTCCCATCGTCGGCTTCTTAAAGCACCACCATCAGATGCATCATCTCTGGGCCGGGCTGAACCGAGGGGGTGACGACATGGCCCTATGGCACACACTAAACCACAGGGCCAATTACGTTCTGTCAGTGTACAATTACACCAATCCATTATTTTGTCTGCAACATCTTTATGTAAAAAGCTGTGAATGGCCTGATTATTCAACCCAGGAGGGAACCAAGTCTAATGACAGATGCAGACATACACCACACCAGGCAGAACTATGAATGTAAAAAAGGGAGAGGTTCTTGTGTTTAGGGTTAGCTAACTCTTTTCATTCCGCGGCTGTAGAGGTGATTCAGCCAATACAATGTCAAAGATAGTCTTATTTTAAAGGGTACATAGAACCCTTATCAATGATGTATTCAAGCCAGGTGGACTTCAATTAATTAGAGGTAAATAAATAATGTGTAAAGGAGGTGGTTCGGCTTTTTTCTTTTATTAGTGAGACATGAAAGTCATTAATTATCATGGTCAGCTGGAGAGGAACAGATATGCTGCGTTGGAATTAGCAAATAGAGAGGTATTGTGGACTAAATGTTAATTACATCCACAAACTTCTAGACTGGCACAAAGAAACAAAACCTCAAAGACGTTTCTCATAATTTCCTGACCTGAAGACTGGTGCTCAGGTGGACGGTGTGAAAGGCAATACGATTCCTCTGAATTACTCTTACTTGTTTTTGAACGTCCGGGCGGGCAGGTGAAGTCTGCCCTTATTACCAATGTCAGAGATTCGATTAAACACACGGAGAGCAAATGATCCCAATGAAATAATGATTAATTCGGGAGCTCTATTTACTAATGTACCACAATGCATTAGAGGCATAAGTTAATGGGGACAGGACATCAATTCAAATACAAATGAACCACATTTGCATTGGACGCTTATTGACTGGTGTAACAAAACGAATTACAAAAGGTAATCTACTTATAAACCTTAGAGATTAATTATACATGATTCCCAACATATCTAGCATTTAATTCGGACCCAAGCATGCCTCTGGAAATGATAGCGTCCATGCCCAACCGACTGACTGGGCTGTGATCAAAATAAAACCACAAATCTATTCGGATTTATTGGGAAAAGACTAACCATGATGCATAGGGTTTCTTATAGATGCAGCCAGGGGCGTAGGTAGGAATTACGGGTTAGGAGGCTTAGCCCCGAATGGTACAGCATGTGTTCTTGTGTGCTTAGCGCTCAAACATTTTTTTCACTGCTATTCACATAGATATTAATAAATGTATTAATTATAGGAAATGTGTCATCTTATATTAACTATTAGCATAATTTGCTTGAGTATAATTTTACCCATTCTTAAATAATTTCCTGTTAGACAATGATTAGGATACAGCTGAAAGACCGGTTGGTTAAAAAAGCTGATTTATTATCCTAAATTAGTGTTTGTGTGAGTGAGTGTGTGTGTCTGTTCTTTGTGTATCTGGAAACATACTTTCATTTAGAAAGCTAAACAATCATCTAACCTTCATGAAAAGTGTCTCGAAGTTTCAACCAATTAAAGTGTTTCAATCTCTTTCAAACACACACATACGGGTATGCCATTTTTTTGGATAGCTAAAGAATAGCCAGGAAGTTATTTTAGCTAGCTAGAAAACAAAGTAAGGAGAACTGAGTAAACAATGTCCGCTAATAATTAATCAAGCTTATTTCTTCTCCCTTTCCCCCTTACTTTCTCTGAACCTCAAGCCGTGGGTCCCCCTGTGTGGCCTGCTGCGTTCACGGCTCAGTTGCCTTCTTTCTGCCTAGCAAATCGCACGGGTAGTTAAGAATGACTGGAAGTGGCACACCACACGCAAGGAGTTGAGCTGGGGGGGGGTGCGTTTCGGTAGGACGCTGCAGGGTCAAGCGGCAGCCATGATGGTCTGAGAAGTGACTCTTGCGGGAGTGAATAAACCCATTTTCAATGTTGCAGCTTATTCTTAAGGTCAATAGAGCAACTGCAAAAAAACTTCAGCTTGTATGTTAATAAGGAAAACAAATCAGTTTCAATCAATCCAATCAGGCTTTTCCTTGTCCTCAAACCTGCCTTACAAAATGGTATTGTTGCATTAAAAAGTGATCAGGTCTTGAAGAAATGGCCATTTGAGGATGTAGCCATCTTTAATCAAAGGTCTCAGGCATTTGGGCTTGGATTTGTACACCCAAACCTCTCCATTATTCTGTTCCTTTGTCCTCCTTGTCTTTATGCCAAACACTAACTCTTTACTTGCACATCCTCACGACTCAGACACACTTTCTCACAGTCTTCCATGGAAGATGTCAACCCCTGGATGGTAGCGGTGTAGCACTACGGTCAGTGCTTGCCAACTCAAGCAGAAGGCATTCGCCAGACGTCCTTAGCAAAT
>NC_140282.1:2313401-2487866 GCF_964030765.1 Micromesistius poutassou
GCCGCGCTCCCCTGCTCTCTCTCATAAAGACACTTCAATACAAACCCACTTTCTGCGGCCTGTGTGCTGTGGCTCTAAGCTACAGACTCTATCATTTGTCCTCAGGTATCAATATGGAGGCTGAACAATTACAAAGGAAAATCACTCTCCAAAATGACCAGCGCCGGGGACAATATTGTTCAACCGAGATATTAACCCAATAATTGTTAATTGTGTTAAAGAAAAAAACACGACAAATTAAAAACTTATTTGAGGAATTAATACACAGAGCTTGTCCAGTGTTGACCCGGTTAACTCTTATTACTGGTGACCATTATACAGAGAGATGTACTCATACAGATGCTGTGTACTTATACAGACACTGTGTACTCATACAGACACTGTACTTATACAGACACTGTGTACTCATACACTATGTGCTCATACAGACAGTGTGTACTCATACAAACACTGTGTACTCATTCATACACTATGTACTCATACAGACACTGTATCCTCATACAGACTCTGTGTACTCAGACCTTATGTACTCATACACTGTGTATTCATACAGACACTGTGTACTCATGTACTCATACAGACACCACGTACTCATTCTGTGTGTTATTCCTTTGATTATGTTTGAATATGGAAAAGTGTCACGGGTCAAAGCCATAAAATCTAAACAGGCCACAAAAAGCTATAAAATCAGTGAGTAAATCCTTAGCACGCCTTATCACGCACACATGAATCACACGTCGATACCCTTACTGAGTTTCTCAAAAGCAAACAATCAACTCAGTATTTAGTTCCGTCTCCGTTTAAAAAAGCCTGAGAGCCTTCGCAGCGGAACACATCACTTAGACAGCGCAGACAGCATCATTTACTCAACTACAGCACCCTGAGGACCGGAAAAACTGAATGTGTCATTAAATGTGGAATGCATGGACAGCCCCTCCCACGCCTCCCCTAGTTAACATTCCACCACAGCTGCAGTGAATATTAATATTTGCTTTTCATTTCAAGCAGTGGTGGCATACATTGAGGGAGGAGGAGGGGGAGGAGGAGGAGGAGGAGGAGGGGGAGGAGGAGGAGAGGAGGAGGAGGAGGAGGAGGGGGGGAGGAGGAGGGGAGGGGGAGGAGGAGGGGGAGGAGGGAGAGGAACGTTGCTGTGCTGGCGAGTGGGACTTAAGCGCAGGAAATTGGAGGTGCTTGACCTCACGTTGACACGGAAGCACACACTTGCCGTGTTTTTTTTCTGCTACGGAATATTGTTTCACGAATATGCAACGCTTTGATATATTCTTAAGGATTCATTCATGTGTTCATGTCTTAAAGATGTATAATGTGTGGCGAGGAATGTGAGGCAGGTACTGATGTATTTCGCTGTCGGGCCAACTTAATCTGTTTATTACACTCGTTCCAGCAAAGAGAAGACACTCACGTTTGGAGCTTGTTGGTTTCTACGGCAGTATCTCAAAGTACCAGTATCAGTTTAGCATCAGAATCTGCTTAGAAAACGGTATCTGATTAAAACTATACTATTCACAGAGGGATTATTTCCTCCATCATTTTCACTTGATTGTCATGAGCAGTCTCTCACAGTTGGTAATGCTTCCTCAATAAAGATAACATGGCTCCCCATTCAGTCAGTAATATTTTTACTGATGTACTAAATATGAAGACCGCTTGGCGATAGACCAAAACACAAAGAGTGAAATGCTTGATTGAGCCAAAGCCCTGAACAATAACGGAGAGAAAGAGGGAGGGGGAAAGGAAGAGAGAGAGAGAGAGAGGAGGGGGGTGGGGGGGGGGAGAAAGAGAGAGCCAAGTCTGGAAGCAATTTGATATAGCAAGTTTTCTTTTTCCTGCGAAGAGAGTTATTGTAACTATTGACCTTTCCACTGCCTGAACGGCATTCTGGGATGCCTCTGCCATTCTCAAACGGAACTTTTTAATCCAGTACGTCAGTGTTGTTTTAGACCCCATCTCCTGGGTGCACTACTTAAACTATTACTGCAGGCCTACGCTCCCGGCCTCCTTGCTACAGCCAGGGGGACAAGGTGTGAGGTGTGTGTGTGCGTGTGTGTGTGTGTGTGTGTGTGTGTGTGTGTGTGTGTGTGTGTGTGTGTGTGTGTGTTCTGCTATTCCTGGAAGTTGGTTGAGCACTATTAGAATTATTTCTAGTCACGTTCTGACAGAAGAGTATTTTTATGCTCAACCTTATTTCATAGTTTAGCCTTATTGGTGCACAACAGACCTGCTTGGCGGTCTTTTAGTGTTTCTGTTCTCTCGCTAAATTGAGTTGTTTATGTGTGTTGGCAAGGTGGACCGCGTGTATTTTGACTGAATGTGAAGCGAGTTTAAGGTCTTGCTCAGAGAGCGTATCCCTCCGGTCGGTCAGTGTGAATGGGTTCCAACGCTAGGGCATCGCTACCTTTCACACTGCTGCCCTCTTGTGGTGGACTCAGATATGATGAGTGTCGTTACGTTATTGCTTTCTGTTCGTGAGGAACTGAAGAAAACTTTGGGGAAACAATATTGTTGCTACGAATCTGATTTTTCCATATTTTTACGGATACATATATAATGCACTTGTACTATAGGACTATTTCTGACATTGCAGACCTCGAGAAGTGACCATTTATTTGACAATAACTGAGATTCCTCCGATACATTTTGTGCAGCACACCAAATGTTACATTGTTTCCATGATTATCTTTTTTTAATTAAATGTTGTCTTCTATTAAATCCATCCAGCTGTTCCTACATCTATAATATTTTATGGACCACAATATGGTGATATGGTAATATGCTGAGCAAAATATTGCCATCATAGGAAAAAATAAAACGTTAACAAATCCCACTACTGTCACTCCAAACCACATCACACAATCACATGACAGCCATAGCTCAACCCCCCCCTCCCCCCCCCCCACCCCCAGTACAAACGCCATCTCTCACCAAAGCAATCAGGTAAATTCCACATTAACTCCCGGGTAACAGCCCATTAATATTTTACTCCTTCCCAGGGCCCTGTTTGTGCCATATATCAATGCCCGGCCCAGCCTCTCAAAGCCATACATTAGAACTATTTTGAAAATACTTCATTGTCAGCTCATGGCAGCCTCATTACTTATTAAGATAAGAGGAAAGATGTGCTGGAGCAGTTGGTGGCTCAGCTTGCCTTAAGAGCTCCATTGTACACCACTGTGTCCTCCTCCTCCACCTCCTCCTCCTCCTCCTCCTCCACCTCATCCACCTCCTCCTCCACCTCCTCCTCCCTGCCTCCCCCATTCCCCTGGGTGTGTCTGCAGGAACAAAAGGCTGTCAGGAGAGCAGTACGAAGTTCCTGGAGGAATATAAGCAGGGTGTAAGTATGGTGAAACAGCAGGGATGGGCGTTTTGCAGTAACTGCTAAGCTAGCATTGTTAGCTACCACAGAAGGGTTGGAGTATATCAGAGCGGTTGTTTGTTTTGTAAGGCTATTATCTGGACACAAAGACAGGTGTTTTTACTATATAGGTGCCACCATTTATTAGTTCTAATACAAAATGCACCCTGTAAGATCACACATACTGTACAAGTTTCTACATATGTTCGGAGTAACACAATGCGCTTTTAGCTGGATCGCTCAGATGTGTGTGTGTGCGTGTGTGTGTGTGTGTGTGTCTGTGTGTGTATGTATGCATGCGTGTATGTGTGCATGTGTGTGTGTGCGTGCGTGCGTATGTGTGTGTGTGTGTGTGTGTGTGTGTGTGTGTCGCTGAAGGAGACGTCAGTGTCTCTGTCGCCGCACACACCTCACGTCCGTCTCAGGACGGTTTGTGAAGCACGCCGACCCGCGGCGCAGCGGTCAGCGACGGGCCAACAGGAAACGGGTCTGGCAGCCATTTTCTCCGACGTGGTAAAAAGCGAGCTCCTGTCCCCCCGTGACATTAAGCCGTGCTGGGGGAGTGTGCGGTGGCCACCGCGGTCGCAGAGATGTTATCTGCTTAACAGATTCAGCCTTGACCCCCACCTCGCTTCTCCCAGCCAGGACTCAAGCTGTCACTTATTACCCCCAGAAATACCCTCTCTGCGGGTAAATACCGTCACGTTGTATTCACTGTGGGCACCTCGGTTAAGAAAATGATAAAGATAGGAAATACCGCAAGATATAGTGTGTGAAGATGAGAGGTGGTAGTACAGAGATAAACATGTTGTTATCACTGTGTTATATAGTATTCTATAAACCCAAGGGTACCGTATAAGAAGAGCTGAGAGCCCCTAATCTAATTCTCTATGAATTCCCAATGTCAATAAACTTCTATTGAGATAATATAATGAAAATCGCGTCTAAAACACAGACAAACAAACAGATGAACAGACAGACAGACAGACAGACAGACAGACAGGCAGGCAGGCTGACAGACAGACACTTGAAAGCATCGTCAACATGTGATTATTTTTTTTGTATTCCAGCCCTGGGCTACATTTAATCACCCACTCGTATTACCACGTCATATACTCTTAATGTCTTCAGGATGTCCAAGACTTGTTTCTTAGGCCTGGTATCAATTAAAAGCAAACCGTACCAACCTCGACTCAACATCAAAGACAACATTTAAAAAAACTGAAACGAGATGTGCGATATCTTTACCTCATGGCTCAACTATTGTTTAATAAGACATCGCGGAGTCATTCAGGTTGGTTGTGCATTTCAATGACAGTACAGTGACAATGACATTATACCCTTACCTCTATAGTGTCCCCCAGTGCAAAGGTATAGTATGACCAGTGCATTGTAACTAAGAGTCGTTTTAGTGTATTTCTCAGGTACCCCTTACCAGTAATTCCATACATTCAAGAACATTTTATAAAAAAAATAGCCAAAATTTGTAAAGCGACCCCATGGCTTAACTCTGGTGTGTACTTGACCCTGCGACTGCAGTGTGGACGTTGCAGAGCTCCCAGTATGCTCCCAGTCTGAATGGCTGCTTTTGTGCTCAGATGCATTTCGTCATGATTCGACCGCGTGACACCGCCGACTCAGCCTCGGAGTTCATCATTTTGACAACGCAAAACAATGGAGGGGAGAAATTATAAGGAGTTTATGAACCCGATGACGGAACTGAGTTGAATGATGACTTTATTCTTCAACAACAGCAGCGACAACTCTGTGAACCCACCGCCGCGCAACTTGCCTAATGGTTCCGCCGAGGAGCTCGGAGGAGTTCTGCGGTCGGTGGCAGGTACAGTACCTGTCATCTGTTCCCCAGCAGATTATTTACACACAGCACTCTTATCAGCCATCCCCACCCAGGCTATTAGTCACCAGAGAGTGGAAACACGCACGCACAGAAGCCTGCCTTTACTAATACATGATGATGAATGGGGAGGGGTTTCACTGGCCATATATCAAAGCGACATCTCCACCACGAGGCATCGCCACCCTTCACACGGGGAGGAAACGGAGCTGATATTCTCTGAGTATCAACGCCATGCCGGGCCTTCTGCGTTCAGCCTCAGTATGGAGTGATTGGGAGTGTCAAGACCGGGTTTCTTATGTATTTTTTTTTTCTTTTTACAGCAAACACTGTAGGAAATTATAAATTGAGCATCAATAATTGTGCTTAATGAATGGTTTTGTGTATTTATCCCCTTCTCTAGAGGTAGCTCTTCATGGAGGTCCAACACTTACAAGGTTAAGCGAGTAGTGTAGTGAGATAGATAGATAGATAGATAGATAGATAGATAGATAGATAGATAGATAGATAGATAGATATAAACTTTATTTATCCCTAGGGGAATTCAGGGACATGGGTGGGACTGTCTTGAGTGTGTGAACCGAGGGTACAAGGGAATAATGAGGAGTGGGAGGGAAAAGAGCAACATCGGAACTCCCAGGGAAAGGCTAGTGTTATATATTAACCATCGCCTTGATTATAGGAGAGAGAGAGAGAGAGAGAGAGAGAGAGAGAGAGAGAGAGAGAGAGAGACACAGAGAGAGAGAGAGACAGAGAGAAAGAGAGCATGAGAGAGAGAGAAAGAGTGTGAAAGAGAGAGAGAGAGAGCTAGTCATCCTTGTGTTAATTATAACCTAATCCCATAAGAGGCTAGTTCAGAACCCCTGTCCTGCCATGGAGCCTGTGAGCAGAGAGAGTGTAAATGCCACCTCTCTTTGTATGTAGTGACTCTGCATGTGTTTAATAATCCCACCGCTTACAAGCAGATACTGAAGTACTGCGTATGGAGCTATGTCTACAGGAGCAAGTGCCTGGACACACACACACATACACATACACACACACACACACACACACATCTGGGATGAAATTAACACTTTGTTATCATTCTAATGTCAATGATCCTGCTCTATTCTGCTCTACTTTTCACACATGAATGTATGCAGGATCATAAAAAATAGTGTGTGTTATTCACACCTCGTCTATACAGTTCAATGAAATGAAAAACATGAAAACAAGACATCTGGATCCAAGAAGATGACTTTGTGGCTGTGATAAAAAACTGAAGCTGAAAAGTAACACACCATATGGTTGTCATTCGAGGATGATACTCATTAGCAAGTTATGAGTCAATATTCTTGCAGTAATAATCCAAATACTGTGTTATTAAACTGAGTTAAGAAATGTAAACAAATGTAAACGTGTGTGTGTGTGTGTGTGTGTGTGTGTGTGTGTGTGTGTGTGTGTGCGTGCCTGCGTGCGTGCATGAGTACATGTGTGTGCCAGTCTTTGGTGTGTGTGTGTGTGTGTGTGTGTGTGTGTGTGTGTGTGTGTGTGTGTGTGTGTGTGTGTGTGTGTGTTTGGGTGTGTACCAGGGACAGGAGGGACTCTCTGTGCTGCAGTATGTGACTCTCACGGCCGCCTGCGGTTTCACATCCATCTCTGTCTTTTTGCCAAATTTGATTTTAAATATTTATCGCACCATACATCTTGGTGGAAACAAATTACTGGTAAAGTGCTATTGTCTGTGAAGGCTCTAATAAGAAGGATGGCAGCGGTGGAGGTAGCATCAATGTTTCATTTGGTAAAATATATGAGTAGCACATTGCGCAACCACAGCATGTTTTAAAATAGGTCAGTGACACCAAAGTCAAACTTCTCAAAGAGACCTTGTTTCACCGCTCGCACGGCATAGCGAAGCACTTTTCCACTTCGTATTGCAGTACTGCCGCCCGCGATGATTCTGTAGCTTAGTGGTTTAGTAATCACCTCAAGTAATATTGTGGTCAACAGATGACCAGTGTGTGTGTGTGTGTGTGTGTGTGTCTGTGTCTGTGTGTACATGCCACTATGCATGCGGGTGCGTGCATGTGTGTGCGTGCATGTGTGTGTTTGTGTGTTTTTGCGTGTGTATGTGTGTGTGTGCCTGTGTGTGTGTACATGCCTGCATGCATGTGTGTATGTGTGTGTGTGTGTGTGTGTTCATGCATTTGCGTGTACATGCACATGTGTGTGTGTGTGTGGCCATGTGTGTGTCGGTGCATGTGTGTGTGCATGTGGGTGCACGGATGTCCATAGATTTGCATGGCCATTATACGACAACATTGGACACATATTGTTCTCCTCCAGAGGGACTTTAAGATAAGATAATCCTTTATTAGTCCCACAGTGGGGACATTTGCAGTGTTACAGCAGCAAAGAGCAAAGACGATACAATGCAATAAAGAAATAAAGATTACCACTCCAATGATCCAGTGGTGTGAGCACCTTACTCCAGTACACAGATCGGTTTGGAGATGGTGAACACCAGCTCCCATCCAGGGAGAAACTAATATCCTGGACCTAAGTTACAGAGTTAACTGTACACATTACACTAGCTGTCAGAAGATGATCCACAGCCTACCTGGGGACACACTTAGCTGTAGTGAAGCATCTCCACCAGAACAAGTCCTCAGCAGAACAAATTCATCCTTTAGGGCATCGGCCTTATTTGCTTAGTGTTTATATGTATGGTGGTTTTGTATGTATGGTTTTCAGCCTAGCAGACTCAAGCTGAGGATTCGACTTTAATATGACCTCTACATTCGATTTTTTTTTCTATCAAGGTCCTGTGCAGACAGACAGACAGACAGACAGACAGGTAAACTATAGACCTGATGGTTCCTATAGACACGGACAGCCTCTGCTTACACATTAGTCTTTAGTTAGTGTTGCCAGTTTCGGTTAGTTTCAAAATAACATCCCAAACTCAAGATTTTAATTAGTCAATTTAAATATTTGTGTGCTCAAAATACATGTCATGCATAACTTGACAGCCACTATAAATTCCGTATTTTCAAACAACAAACGAGGTTTATCCACAGGTTTATTGAAATTGGAAGGCTTTCAATATAAAGGTGTTTTAGAGTTTTCACTCCATATGGTGCTGCATAAGGAGTATCTGTTTTGCAATCATCTGCCGGATTCACGTTACTGGTTTTACATAGGCCTCGTGTAACCTTGGATACTCCCTTTTGTCTGTCTGTGAAACGCGACAGATAACCAGAGTCAGTGATTCATATATGTATTAAATGTATTAAAAGTAGTTAAAGTGTTAAACTATTCTGTACATCATTCTCACCCAAAATGTGGCCAAGCATTCTAATGCAGGGCTTAGCATGTTAATGAAATAAGTCTGAAAGTGTCTATATATAGTCTATAGTCTATACACTTTCAGATAGTGTTGTGTGTGTTTATATACACACACAACAGCCATCAATTATGACTTCTATTATTTATTATTTATTCATTAAAATCCCATCTGCATTCATAATATAGTGTATTATATGTATCCATTCATTATCATTAATCAATTCATTTTACGCAACCAATTATGAACCTATTATGCTGGGTAAAATATAGGGACATATTTAGGGACATGGCAGATTAAAACTGGATTAAATGATCAGGCAGACAACATTAGACTGTGCTGGTGTAATCACTGAATAAACCTTGATGTGTGTGTGTGTGTGTGTGTGTGTGTGTGTGTGTGTGTGTGTGTGTGTGTGTGTGTGTGTGTGTGTGTGTGTGTGTGCGTGCGTGTGTGCGCGTGTCCCATCATTTCTCCCCATTTCTGCATTCTCAGAAACGACCACAAGATGGCAGAGTTGTCTTTGATAAGATCCCGTTTATTTTTTATCTAGCAGAAATGCGATCCGAGAGAGAGAGAGAGAGAGAGAGAGAGAGAGAGAGAGAGAGAGAGAGAGAGAGAGAGAGAGAGAGAGAGAGAGAGAGAGCTGAGCAACGTGATGAAGCGGCTGCCATCGCATCATATGGTTTATGATGTTATACGACGCCGCAGAGCCAAGGAAAAACCCTCCATCTGTCGGCCGAATCATTCAATTATATTTGCCAGTATATTCGCATGAACAGCTCCTCTGACATGTTGTGGGTGTTAGTGGACTTCTTTATAACTACAACAAAAACACTTGAGAGGGTTTTGTTTGTTTCGCTGACGTTATTCAATAATTAATCCAATGCCCCACCACAGTCCTAGTCCTTGGCAGTGCTAGTCGTGCGTCAACCTCAACAGAATGCTGGCCAGGTTTGGGGGCTTATCATGGTTTAGAACAGAGGTCTCCATTGCACCCCTTCCCCACTGGGCCAGATGTTTCAAGGGCCTACCGCGGCTCCTCCGTGTGCTTGCCGATGTGTGATATCTAATAAGATAAGTGCAGTGTTTCCTTTGAATGGTGAACCTGTGGTGGTGAAGCCCTGAACTCTCACTCTCATCTACAAGTAAGGGCTTGTCCCTGTCCATTGTTTTACTTATGGTTTTCCGTCCCTGGAATCCGAGCCGGTGTGGTGAGCTCAGATTCCAGCTCAGACACCACCCCTAGCACCATTCATGAAATATTAAATCGGCTGAACCATGGCCCAGTTGTTAATTTGTTGCCAGGGTTACCTGAACAAAGGATTATTTTGGTGATGTTTGAGAGTTACATATCCTGTCCATACTTCATATTCACAATTCTAATCAATGAATTATTTTAACTTTTATGTAATGTACACATTTATTCAAGCGATTAAACTCTGTGTGATTGGTCCAGGGGGCTTTAATGAGAGGGACTCTTGTTTCTGATTGGTGCGGTAATACCTGTTAGTTCCACTAGGTGGCACTGGCGTAGCAGCTCAACTGGGTCGGCTGCTGGGCATGGAGCAAACACATTTAAGATTCCAGTTCTTCACTTACTGGATATAAAATGTAAAACTCCATTTGCTTTTTGCTACACATTTCATTAAAAACATTAACGAAATAAGCACAAGTAGTGTCATGTAAACTGCAAAAAGTGCATTACCAACTGAATTCGCAAATAGCTTCAAGGCCTAAGCCTTTTGGCAAGCCGATTCCCTGAAGCATTATGAGACATGAATATACATAACATTACATCTGCAACTCAATTATGCATGGTGGATTTTAGTGAACCTTGATTTTTTACCACCCTTCATATAGCTCACAGCCTTTGCCCCCAGCAAACCCGTTGACACTTTTTATTAACCTAAACAGAACACACCTCATCTCACATTTGATCTGGATCTTAACCGCAGTACCAGAGGAAGTCGAGACCTGTAGAACGTCTTAATCACAGTGAGCGACGGGGGGACGAAGAAGAGAGAGAGAGCCTAATTAAATATGAACAATAATCTATTTGGGATCCCTCTTCGGTTCCGCGTGGAGCCGGTGAGCAGGTACGACTGTGTCCAATCAGTGCGCGTTATGTTCAATCCAAACGGGAGCGTCACAGACGAGCATGCACACACCGGACCCAGGAGCTGGCTTGAGCAAGTCATCACCAAAACATGAGCGCCCAGGCTTGAAGCACTTGGCTTGCAGCGGGCTCCATGTCACCTCACAGCCACACACCCCTCCGCCCTTTCCCGCGGACATGATGCCCGGAATGCTCTTACGGAATGTCCCGCAGCCAGCCGCCGTCCCCCGCCAGGGATTCGTGCGCCTCAGCCACAAAGTGAACATGCCAGGGTGGATTTCATACATATATTACGGTACTGCATCTTAATTAGCTCAGTTCCATTCCTTATAACCATTTACAGCTGGTGTTTTTTTTCTCCAGCGCCTGATGAGATAAGATTGGCTGGCTGACAAAGTAGGCTATGTACACTGAAATGTAGGACTACAAATGAACAACAGACAGGATGTCAACCGAAAAATAAATAAAGGATGAAAGGCGATATAAGTGGGAACGCAAACACTGTTTTCAGACAGAGACGGCACGGTCATTAAAGCTGAAGGGCAGAAGCGAATCCTGGTTCTGTCCAGGAGCAGGCAGAGTGAGGAGAGAATGAGCTCTACTCTGACATGCAAATGAGCCATCAATTAGAAAGAGCAAAAGTGATTCTAGAGTGCACGATGTAAACTCAGACGTTGATATATAATTCAACAAACAGCTGAGGAATACAGGTAAAAAAAATACATTGATTTGTCTTGGTCCAGAGCAGTATTATAGTATTATTCATATCTATCTATCTATCTATCTATCTATCTATCTATCTATCTGAGTCTGTCTCTGTCTGTCTTTCATTGCCGATTATTGTTGCAATCCACAATGGAGAATAAATAAACAAGAATCCTGAGAAAAAAATGATAAATTATGTACATTATGTAAATCAAAATCGGTATGACTGAGTTTGTTATTCAGACAATTTGTTATATCTATACAGACATAATGGAGAATTAAAACAGAATATCATATACATACAACAATCTCACAAGAATCTATTCAACACAAATTAGCTGATCAATTATGGGCCCCAGGTAATGTAAAGACACTTGCCTCAGACAGGCCCCCACAGCGCCTGGCTAAGATAAATTGGCTGTGACCCCAGCACGACCCGAGCTGATGTTCATGAGACCATTACATTTCCTGCAAAGGAGATGCTGTAGGGCTGTGTGTGTGTGTGTGTGTGTGTGTGTGTGTGTGTGTGTGTGTGTGTGTGTGTGTGTGTGTGTGTGTGTGTGTGTGTGTGTGTGTGTGTGTGTGTGGGGAGGGGGGTGCTTGATGTGTGTGAGTGTGTGTGTGTGTGTGTGTGTGTGTGTATTGTAGGTGCTTGATGTGTGTGAGTGTGGGTGCATGTGTGTGCTTGATGCGTGTATGTGGGTGTGTATATGTGTGCTTGATGTGTGTATGCGTGTGCTTGTAAGTGTGTATGTCTGTGTGTTTGTGTGTGTGCTTGCATGTGTGCGGGCATGCATTTGTGAAAGAGACAATAGGGGTAATAAGTCAAAGGTATTGGGAAAAGGGGCTGAGGAGATAGATAGTGTAGGAATAGGTAGTAGAGGCTAGTATTGTTTTGAACATGAAGATCGATTTGTACTACAACAGCAAAGAGCTGTGGTTTGGTCATTATTAATCACTCACTCATTAATCTCTGTTCATTGTGCAAAAAAACAGTGACTAGATAATCACGATTAAAGGAAAGTTATGTGGTTTGGCGTTGGCAATCACATTGTGATTGTATTCTTCTACTTCTGTTCCTGTCATTTAACATTAAAGTAATGTGTGTTGCAGCAACAGCACGATCAATGTATATTTTGTACCTGACTAGTTATGTCTATATTGTTGCAATGCCGTACCTCAATGGAACAGAACCACCATGAATACAAGGAGCTACACCTGTGTTCTTCTTCTGACTGAACCAGGGTCTAGAACAGTTTTCATCTGCTTCTTTGTAACATATAGTGTGTCTATATATAACAAGACACATGCGCTGCTTTATTGACATTCCACATCAGTTCTGAAGGTTCAAAGATCCGAGAAGACCCAGAGAATGCTCTCCTCTTTTAAAAAGCCTTGTGTTTCAGGGAAGGAGTGAAGCATGATGTATGGAGGATGGAGACGAGGGGGCGAGTGCTGAGGAGTTTGTAGCAACATTTAAGGTGATAATAAATTAGGTAGAAAGGCACAGATGGTGTGTCCCTGTTGCAGTATCTCTTAAGGATTGTTCCACCTATCCTTTGATAAAGTGGGGCTTCAAAATAAATAATAAATAAGTAGGCACATTTAGTGAAGTCTATTTTAGGCCACGTTGCAACACCTTTCTCCGTGTGAGAACTGTATCTTCTATGGTGGCTGCACCTTCAAAACTTAGCACAGACTTGGGTAGTGCAGTTGTGTGAGCAGACACACAGAGATTTAAGACATCAGAAATATGAATGAAACGATTAATAAGGATACATTATGTTTCCGTGTAGACTCTGACAAGCAAGATAAATGTATAGTAATACTCAAAACATGAAATATTCCAGTATTCCAGTAATATTTATCTGTTGCCAAGGTCAATGAGCAACCCATGTCACGTGAGAGGTAGTCAAAATAACCATCCACTACATTAGATAAGATGAAACTATGAAAGCGAGCACGACATTACAATCTGTCCAATCTCATCAAGTAGACATTCGAAGCCTGCACTGTAGCTTGCCCTAATGTTTCCTCGCTGTCGCTTCTTTATAAAAAGGATTCCAGAGGTCCCATCCTGCAGCACTTTGGGTCAAACTCTGGGCTGTGAGACCGGTGAAGGACAGCAGTCCTCTGCCAGTGCTAAGCACTTCAGTACTCGCCTGCTGATGGAGACCACCACCCCTGCTTTAGTCTACAGAACAAGCCCGCGCAGACTGGATGTGTGTCCGGCTAACATCATCCAGAGTGATGCCTGGTTCATCGCTTCCTCTCTGTTCTAATGAGCCCGAGTATAAATAGGAGACTATTTATAAGCGTGTTAAGTACAAGTCTTCCCTGAAGTGTTTTGTGTTTTGTGGTCTTGGGACGCGATGTGAATCACGATCACATCTATAATCTGTTACATTTCATCACGTTTAGAGATTGAAGAGGAAGGGAATATTTCAGCAGTATACTGAGTGGACGCAACAACCTGACGAATAAATATTCTTTGGGGTCGGATCGAGCAAGACTGCGCATATTGTTGTACAGGTGTCATTATCTGGGTGGGTAAGATTTCATGATACAATCTAAGTGCAAATTGAGTCCAAACGCACTGCATTTCTAAAACATTGCGTCCGTGACACTGAATTTACCGTCAGCATCCCCCTCCTTCACCACAATAACCCCAGGGCTTCGAGGTCATTGGCATTGACGTCGAGAATAGCAACTCTTCATTGTCATTTTTTGTAAATGATTACAAAACCTTTGGCACATTAAGCAATCCCCCCGGGTCCTAACACACTATTGTGTTGTTTCTTTGTTTAACTACTATACCGTGAGTGTAAGTAACACCAGCCTGCGCTGGTGTCGGTTCCACACCAGACACCTTTCAGAGGCCAACGCCTTCCAACCGTCAAATGAGCGCCTAATAACTTGGTTATTAAGGCGTATTGGTGACAAAAAAACAGTGTTCATTGCATTTTTAATCTTCAAAAACATTATGGCAGGTTAAATGGCCTTTTAAACGTCTCATATTAATATCACAACAACAACCAAATAGTTGGCAGCGACCAAAACATTTAAAATGCATTTAATATTTAATGTTTTTCTATGTTTTCATTCATCCACTCATTGAGGTTTTTAAAAAACACCCTGGTTCAATGGCCTTTCTAAGCCTTAATCATACCTAAAATATGTGCGCAGCCATTAAAGACACTGCATAATTTCCAAAAACATGATCTAGCTAATCGACGACTCTCATTTTCAGCCCATCTCGTACACAAATTGTGGCTAATGAACCTAACAGAATCAATTACCTAGGTGATATTTTACATGCAAAGGGAAACCAAAACACTAAACACGTGATGCATACACAAACACACATTACTCACTGCAAATGATTTTTGCTCCATTTCCATGGCATTTGCAACAGAAACCACCAACTGCCTGGCGTCCTTTCCTCAATCACGGCCATAACATTAACATGTAAGTAGGCCAGCCGCAGCGATTGAACGCCCTGCTTTAAGGAAACAAATGAAGACTTTCCGTGGAAGTCACTGAAATGCTACTCATCTTTCAATGAATGAATAGCTGAATTCATTGGTGAACCATTCATTTTAACCATGCACTATGATCTTGCAGCATGAAAGGACCCAGTAGCAGCAAATGGGCTGTATCAATAATTTGATATTTAGTTTTTTTTTATTATTTATTTATTTCTATTTCGTTTTTGTTAATGGCAACACTGGGAAGGGATTATTCTGCTAAATATACAACACAAAGCTACTTGCGAAAGGAAGTCATTTATAAAGTGTCCTCATACCATAGACTGAATCATTTAAAAGTGTCATTGAATTATTCTTCCAGGCAATTTACAATAAAGAGGAATGGGACAGAATATAAAATAAAAGTTGTTAAACTCCACAGCAAACTCAGAGAAAGCAGCTCCACGGACACTCGAGTAATAGGGTGGAGAATTCCCAGTTTCTGTGCAGTAGAGCACAAATCTAAATCTGGCACCATGAATTATTAAAGCCTGCTTTATAGAGGGCTTTCTTCAGAAGCAAATATTCACCACGGTACTGTACAAGCTTAAGATCAAACTGAGCACAGAATAAGAGTCCAATTTAATGCCCAAAGTACTTGGCCCAAAGAGTTATCTATCCACACTGAAATGGAGCAAGACAGACAACTCTAACAAAACATGACCAACTAAGGCCACGTTTACATGATGACAGGTCTGAACAGAAGACGCAAAAGTGGCGTCGCGTCTTCACTTTTTATTCTGTGTTTAGACAAGGAAATCTGCGTGCATAAGGTGACGCAAAAGTGTGTGGAATTCGATTGGGTATGCATGCCAGGCGGCTAGGTGGTGCTGTGATACACTATCACACAACACCGCCATGTCTGAGGGCATGCGTAGAATCTTCCTTCTTCTCTTATCTGCGCCACGAAAAACAAAACATGGCTACCGCCAGAGCAGCTTGAAGCATGGAAATAATCAGACATGTTTGTTTATTTCCCTGTACTGGCACATGTATGTGACGTAAACGCATACGCGACGTGAGCAGATCTGAGCAGAGTTTTGCGTCTTTGCAGTGTAGACGGAAATGCTACGGCGGAGCGTATTCAAGTTTTCCACTCTGGAGGGTGGTTTCAGATTTTTTGCGTTTTTAAGCCGCAAAAACGCTGTCACCGTCTAAACGAAAGGCACTTCCGATAAAATATTTTGTAGTTTTTACCCGCAAGCGTCCTTGTGTAAACGGGGCCTAAGAGATTAATCTACCGATATAAAGGGTCTTCAATGGTTGTTGAGTACACTTACATTTTATCTGTCAATTTTGATGTACCCACCACTGTTTTACAACAGTATTTTGCTATTAATCAAAGAAACTAAAATAAGGGGAATAAAGAAAAGTATTTCAGACCAGAAGGAAGAAGAAGCAGACAGTGTCTAGACTTGGATTAGAAGCCATGAGTGGACGGTTTGGAAAACCTCTTTACATCAAAGGTACAAAAGGTCTGTTGTACTTGAACTCTCCCTGTCCCTCTCCTCAGTGTATGACTCATTCTGGTATTTTCAACAGACACTGTGACATATTATACACAATATGATGCATCGTTTGGGAGGTATGAGTTATTTAAATATCAATAAGAACTTGAATCCTAATTTGTATTTAATAACTCATCTTTCGCCGTAAGTGCAATTACTCTGTAAGTGTGTGTAAGTAAAGAGGTGCAGTGATTCAAGTGATCACAGGAACGCTCCTGGCTGTGGTCTGCAGTGACAGCGAGCATCCATCGTGTTTCAGTCTCCCTGAAGAAAGGGGGGCACACGCCACCGCCGAGAGAAACGAAGGGTACCCTTTAGTGTGACCTCCCATTGGAGCAGAGGTCAAACACACACTTTTGGAGAGCTAAATATATCTCACTAAAAAAAGGCGGAAGAACATTGACACAGAGGTACTGCCACAGACACATCCAAACGGCTGGAGCACAATTCTTCACAGTGGATCTTTAGATACAACAGTGGAGGATTTTTATTTTGTACAAGCAACACACAATAAAGATCCTCTTCCTCTCCTTGTCAATTTTTATACAGTCTCATTGACTAAATATACATTTAATTGAATTTAATTAATTGTACTGTAAATAGTAGTATTGATAAGTGAATAAGATACTGATAGTATTGACTAGTTTATGTTATTAAGTTATTATGCTATCAATTTGAGTTGAACTGAACCTCAGGGCTTTCAATATTTGAAAAATATTCAGTAAATAATCTGGCATCATTTCTGTGGAAAGAACAGGATTCATGTTTGAAGGATCTGTGTAATTTCTGCAAAAAACTGAGTAGGAAAAAGAAGGGTTACCGAATATTACCGTTCCGTTAATTAGGCACCTGATGAAAAGAATGCAAAATGCATTGAAATGTACAGCAGCAATGTAGGCTACAGCAGCATACCGCTGATAATTTTTTAAGTTAGAAAGCTATTGGATGTTCAACAGATGTTCACACTCAGAATATGGGATATTCGTGGGGAACTAAAGACAGCACCACTGCTAGCACCACCAAGTCCCGTGACAAAGGGTGACATTGACAGAATATAATATAGATTAAAACAGACTTTCTATTTGTGTAAATGAGTAGAAGCAACTCAGTCGTGGATTTTATTAAATTAGAGTATTCCATTAATCGCTGAGATTTGTGTATTCTTACCACAATATTTGGGTGTTTTGTGCATCCCTAACTTTTATATTGTTCTGATTGGATAATTATTGAGATCAAGAGAACGGGTTCAGCTTGGTGTCACATTTCAGATTTCTGTGGAGCCATTGGCTTTTTATTACTTTCTCTTCATTAGGAAGGGCCTTTTGTTGCTCAAGGGCTCCTTGGCACACGCCCAGATGGTCCATATGCTAGATCTGGGTGTGGTGACATTCTATCACTTTAAAAAAAAGAGATGGTTAAAATATGAAATACTGCCTCT
Source organism: Micromesistius poutassou (assembly GCF_964030765.1). Taxonomy (NCBI): domain Eukaryota; kingdom Metazoa; phylum Chordata; class Actinopteri; order Gadiformes; family Gadidae; genus Micromesistius; species Micromesistius poutassou. The sequence goes on from NC_140282.1 coordinate 2,331,255, forward strand.
TGTGAAAGATAAACTCATCATCTCTCTATCCAAAGGCTTCATATGAAAATACTTTATACCCTAGGAATTAGAAAGAGACAAAACGCTAAACACATAATTCCCTTTTGCCAGAATCCATCCACTAGACTGAATGTGTCTATAAAATGCAGAGGGAAAAGTAGGTTGCTAAAATGCACTTAATTTGGCATGATAGATTGAGTCCATGCCTCACTGACTGTAATTGAATCTGTGACCTATTTCTTCAGAAGAAAATTGTCTCCTGGGTTATTTGTCACCGTACATTTTAATGACATCCAATAGACTGCTGCTGAATTGATACATTTTTATCTAATTATTAGAATTGCCTCCTGCATCCAAAGATTGTATTCTGTTTAGTTCTTTATGCAGTCGTACATCAGCCTTTAACTCAATACTTGTAGATTTGTAATGATGTAGATTTGCCTTTTATTACACATTTCTGGCTGGAGTGGTTGTGCATGGATGCATGGGCAACGGGCAGCCAGCCCTAACAGCACTGTTACATAGCGCTAAACGTTCCTGGACAGCTTTGTCTCCCTCGCTGTGTTTCTTTATCCCACTGGACAGCCCAGATTAAACTGAAGAGGCTCAGAAGACATAAACTCAAGGCTCCCATTCTGCTTGATCAAAACACAAGATGTCTCAATTAATGCCGCCGGGCAGCCCTTGTGTACCTCAAGTCATTTCCACATGATGACCATGAGTCCAAAGAATCCTAGTAGACATATTTTTGCGATGACAGATGGTTTACTGAAAGTCCTTAAAAACATCTTGAAGAAGTCTGCATTCACCACTCGGGTTGGGTTGGGTCGTTGTGGTGGAAGGGACACATTTTCCTGAGTTAAACAGGTCTCTAGTAACAGCAGGGAAATACAGATAACATATCCTATTCTACCCTACAGTATACTTTGTTATGCTATGCTATGCTATAGATTACTATACCAAACTATACCATACCATACAATAGCATACTAAGCTAATCTATTGTGAGCCATACTGTATTCAAGTTCAACACTTGAATAACCTCAAGTGCCTTTTAAAAAGGTCAAATATTGATGTCCTTTTGGCTATAAATCCCCATCCCACTGTTCAGAGTTGAAATCCCTCACCTTTAACAAGTGGGATAGGTCACGGAGGTACATGCTCAAATGTAAGGGATTGTCTTGCAGCCGACCTGGGGGCTAGACCCGGTATGAAATGGCTTGCTACCCTCTCAGGAAGACAGTAACAAGAGGAGACGGCACTTGTCAAACGCTTAAAAGTAAAACGAAAAGAAAAGTCTCGCTCTCTGGGTACGCCTCAGGCAGTCAGAGGGTATTTTTCAAATCACGCTCCCCACTTGCATGACTAAGGCTCGATCTAATCACCCTGCAAGCTCAGTTATTCCTGACCACTTGTCTTTGATCTGTGTTATTATTGGCTGTATTGATGTAAGCTAAATCAGCGCCACGTTTTTAAATGTGATTGCGACGGCGTCTTGATCACGTTTGCTATACGCATGTAAAACAAGGTCTTCTTCGTGGGAATTTTCATCCATGGTCACACACTGTTGTTACTGTTCAATCGATACTGTAAATATCGATTGAACCGGACGGCCTGCTTTCTGCAGTACAAGCAGCGTCGATAACCTTCCCCTGTAACATAAACCACAGCCCTGTTGCCTCATCAATCCGGTGATGGGCACGCTATGATCAAGTGTGCCATGGTGGGACTCACGTAGAAAAGCAGTAACAGAGAAGGAACATGAGCGAGATAAAATGATCTGGAACACACAGGACTGACTGATTGAAGCATCCTGATGTATCTGCGCGGTTATAGTTTTTTAGTAAGTTGGCCCACCGTGTCTCCAATGTTTAAAAAATGAATTATGTAAAACATTGTTTGGCAATGTATTCGTTGAAAGTCTTCACAACAGAACGTTGTGTTTTGTGCCTTGCGACGGCGAAATGAATGGGAAGTGAAACGTGAAATGCTCTAAAACTGATAAAAGACACTCGAGTAATTAAAGTGGTTTATTTTATTTATATATCTTCAGAGGAGGAGGCAGGTCTTCAGCACACTTAATGAAGTCAACAGCAGAGCGTTTCCTCTTGCAGAAAACCACTGTTCATCATTAAAACTTTAATTGCTTTGCTCTCCGCGGGAATGTTATCCATATCACACCAATGGGTTCAGAGATGTTTTTGTTATATTGCGTGTTATTAATGCCAGTTAATTAATTGTCACTGAGGCTCACTGCTCTCCACACACACACACACACACACACACACACACACACATATGCACACACACACACACACACAGACACACATTGTTTTCCTGTGTAGATGAGAATAAAACATACATAACATGTTATATTAAACCATAAAACCCATTAGCCAGCAACGTTTTACAGATATTCTCTATTCTGTTTACAGATATAACACCTACATCATCTGAATAATCCACTTCCAGTGCAATCACAAAGTGAACAAAAACATATAACCATTCATTAGTTAATAGCACACACATTCATTGCATTTACATATTACCTTAACAACAATTTAATGCTCTGAATATAAATGTCAAACCATAAAAAAAAGTATAGCCCAACAGAATACATAATTCTGAAGAAAAGAAACATGCAAATCCTTTGTGTTTAACTCTAAAGTTTTTTTATGACGTATGTACCAACCGAGAAGCTGTATCAATACCATTTAGCTCAACTTGCAAATTACAGCAGATGGGAAGAGAAATAGAGAGGCCTAAGGCAAAGAACTCATACATTATTGCTATTGTGAGGAAGTACTCAGCTCAGCTCTTGCTGTTATTATTCAGCATTTGATTGGTCCTGAGAGCAAGCCAGCAAGTGCCGCCTAAGTAAAAATATAAGGCCTAAAAAAATGTGTTAATTTAAACAGCATTTTTTTTTTTTAGCTCCCGCATAATTCTCTCCTTCAAAGTCTTCTTAAAAAGTGGTTTCCACTGCTAGATTTAAGTGTGTCCGTTTGATGGGGAGCAGAGCCGAGCCAGAAAATGAAGCTGCGCTAATGGTTGCCGTAGGAACCAAACAGAGCAGTTAGCCGCACTGCGTCCGTCTGCATGCGTCTGCCCAGGGAACTCAAATGCAATATGGATCTAATCTTCCACTTGCCTGATACTTTGCAAGGGGAATTATTGTCCTGCTCTTAATACAAGGCCCACAGTCATGTTTCTAAAACATGCTGCCCTACCATGTTCCCTTTTGAACCAGAGCGTGTTCTTCAAGAGAGAGAGCCATGTGCCACACTGAAGCCCTCGTGATCTGGGCTCCCTTATGGAAGGTACCGGATTGTTTTGTAATTATAAGACGTTTTTTTTGTAATTATAAGCCTAGCAGAGTAATAACAGCAATGTAGTCTGAAGGGATTTTACAATCTCGCCCCACGAGACAACCATTGTTTTATTATAATGGGCTACTTGGGATTATAGATTACACACATACACACACACACACACACACACACACACAGGGTGCCTTCCGAATGTCAAATAGTACTTTAGGTAAGTCAAAGTACGTGAGTTCCCCACAATTGTGCGGTCTTCGTATTGAGGTCCAGGTAGGGGGTCTGTATCCCCCCCACGACCGTCCTCAGTGAACACTGAGGACGGTCGTGTTCAGTACCGCTTCAGTTGAGCTTCCAGAAATATGGGACAAATAGATATGATGCATATTGCCCATGATTACATGTTTGGTATTCAGAACAATAAGGAGATCTGCCTATAGTTACATATGGAGCATCAGGGAGTGATTCAAGGTTATGTGAACGTAACATAGGGTATCATACGAGTATCCAGCGGGGACATGGACTAAGCCTGTATCTTTCTGGAGTTGGGATGTAAAGAGGAAACACAGGTTTATCATTAGCATTAGAAAATTGTTGTCTTAAAGGGACTATATGTAGGATTTAACAATGCAATACTATTTATTGGCAATATATGAACCGGTTGTAATTTAACCAATGTTCCGTAGAACTGCCTGTGGGCTAATTTCAATTTAATTTAAACTGGGCAGGTTTAGCAGTGAAAAACGAGGGATGGATGTCTAAACCCAGATAATGTTAAAAATGTCTGTTCAATCATCACTTTTTACCAAATACAATGTATGTTCAAAGTTATGACTAATATTCATTTGTGATTGTTATTGTCTGAACCCACAGAGCTCGCATGCATAATGCTCCAGTGGACTGCAGTTCACTTAGCGGCCACAGGGGCCAGTATTGAGAAAGAACTTCCGGTTCTTACACATAGAACCTTTAGGCTACATATGCTGATTTCTATAAGGTAATGTTAGGTTCACACTCTTGTAATTGATTTATCTATACTAAACACACATGAATCCACTAACATTTTGGAGAAGCTCACATCGAGTGTTGATGTTCTGGTACATAGGTTGACGACGATATTAGTCTGAGACTGAGGCACAAACTAGAAGGTCATTGGCAGGTCATTTGAAATCCCAAGTCCCAAGGGAAAAGCAGGGTATAGAACAGACGTTTATTGGCACTACATTTATGTATATATATTTGTTCAGTATGTGTGTTTATTGGTGTTTTTTATAGTTTGTGTAATTTTTTGACACACACTGGTATATTTTGGCATTGTGAAGGTTAAACATGAGGCATTTCATCTTGTCATCTGTGAGCCATGGCTGTGCCTAGTGTGTTATCCTGTTTACATAACACATAACACACAACTGCAAGCATATGTACACAATCAAATATCTGTTTGAATATAATAATACACCTTTAAGTGTATGCAATGCCCATGAACATTGGTACCTATTGTTGGGTTTATTCACACATCTCATTTACATACAGCCCTATTTATATGCAAAACAGACTTTGCATTGATCGGACTCCATGCTTTTTTGTCTTTATTTAAATTGATATGAAGATGCTTACAATGTGCTTAAGTATTGAATGCTGAAAATAGTACTTTTTATTGAATAATATGTTTGTTTTGTGCAGCGACTCACTTTACCTTTGAACTCATTGGAGGAGACAAAGGCAGGGTCACCACGGAAACACCCCCAGGCCCGCCTCCACCACTCCCCTCTTGAACTATAGCTGCCAGATCATTTGCATACATTTGTGAATTGGACTGTGATAGGCTTAATCTACTTATGATGCCTCTCAATCTCTGTCTCTCTCTTTCTTTCCCCCCCTCTCTCCCTCTCTCTTTATCTCACTCCCCCCTCGCTCTCTCTCTCCCTCTCTCTCCCCCCCCCCCCCTCACTCTCTCTCTATCTCTCCCCCTTTCCCCTCTCTCTCTCTCTGTCTCACCTTTGTATCTGAATCGTCAGAGTGATGTCTCTAAGAGAAGGTTACCATATGAAAAGGTTATTTTCTGAGTGCAGGAGACGATCAAATCAGCCATGCTGCCAGAAGAGTTCTCATTATTCTCCTGCATATGTTTCGGTCCTTAGAATAGCACAAACTGGATATACAACTTAATTTGCATCAGTGAAATATATTCCTCTGTTATCCAGAAAAGTATTATTAGGTGACAGCAGGGAATTAGGAATGCTTGCAACTGTAACATATGCATTGCTCAATTCAATGATAATTTAAGGCATGGTGACTGTATGTGTGTGTGAGAGTTTGCGTGTGTGTGTGTACATGTATGTCTGTGTCTGCAAGTGTGAGTTTGTGTTTGTATTAGTTTGAGTTTGTGTATGTGTGTGTGTGTGTGTGTATGTGTGTGAGTTTGAGCGTGTGTGTGTGTATGTGTGAGTTTGAGCGTGTGTGTGTGTGTGTGTGTTTAAGTGTGTGTTTGTGTGAGTTTGTGTATGTGTGTCAGTTTTAGTGTGTGTGTGTTTGTGTGTGTGTGTTAGAGAGAGAGCAGGTTAGGCAGGCTATTGTCAGTGAAAGGTATTCAGGTAAACAACATTAACTTTATTGATGATGACAATGACGACGTCAACATAAGGAAGTTGACCCTAACGGTGTTTCGAACCTTTCAAATCTTTTCTCCTTTGTATTATTGTTGCATTGCACGGTCATCCATCAAAACAAAACACATTCCTCAAGATCCAAACACGGTGCGTTGGGAGTGAGCTGCACCACCCCAGCCCATGAGCCCATGAGTGCCCGGCAGAATGTATCTGTGTAATATTCAACAAGCCCCAGTTGCTGTTTATTAAGTGGAATAGCAATTAGAGGGGTGCAGCTGTTCAGCCAGGTGTCGGCGGCCCCTGATCCGAGGGCACGTCTGCAAATTAAACCTGACCATCATTAACGATGCCATCAATAAAGTGTCCGCTACCAAGAAGTGGCTCCTGTTTAATTAGGGAGCGGTGAACTCGTCTGCAAGACACTGCTTCTGTCTAAAGGGTGACAGGCCCTACACAAGGCCAGCAGACCCACACATCCTGTAGCTAATGCATCTCACTGAGCGCACAGGCGTGGAGAGGGACGTGTGTGAGACGTTGTTTGTGGTGTGTCATCGTTGGATGCTGATGCTCGAGCGATGTCCTTGACACGGTGAATGCTAGGGTTTACTGTATGTCGAATGGAAGTACCATTTATGAATCATCGCAAATATTGGATTTGAGCGTTTCTTAGGTGTTGTTTGTGTATCACAGGGGTGAGGCTAATATCCACACGTAAAGAAGCCGGTTCTGAAGTCTCTTCTGCAGTTGGGAAGGGAGGAAGAGATGGGGAGAGAAAGAGAGATGGGGAGAGGGAGAGAGGCAGGGAGAGAGAGGCGGGGAGAGAGACAGAGTGGGAGAGAGGGAGGGAGGGAGAGAGCAGAGAGGGGGAGAAAGAAAGGGAAAAAGAGAGTAAGTGTAGATAAGATCTATATCGAACAGAAACTGGTATTTTTTGTGTGTTTTTCTTCCAGGGACAATGGGCAATAGGAAGGCAGCAGCTTTTCATGATAGAAACAATACTGCGTTATGATAGAAACAATACTGTCCGTCTTGTGTATGCCATAACCCCTCACCCCCCCTTTAACAACACAGCTTCAACTCTCAGGCAAAAGGAGATGTGCTGCAATGCAGATGGTGTTTCCATCTCTGCTCTCTCTCTCTCTCCCCCCTCATCTCCCCATCTCTTTTTCCCTCTTTCTCCCCCTCTCTGCCCTCTCCCTCTCCCCAGCTCTCTTTCTCTCCCCATCTCTTCCTCCCTCTCTCCCCCTCCCGCTCCCCCACTCCCTCTCTCTCCCCGCCTCGCTCTCATCCTGCCTCTCCCCCCATCTATCTCTCCCCCCTCCCCGCTCTCTCTCCCTCTCATTCTACCCTTCTCTGCTCTCTCTCCCTCTCTATCTTTCTCCCTCCCTCTCTCCCACTCTCTCTCTCTCTCCTTGCCTCTCTCCCTCTCCCCCATCTCTCTCCCTCTCCCCCATCTCTCTCTTTCTCTCTCCATCTTTCTCCCTCTCTTCCTGCCTCTCTCCCTCTCCCCCCATCTCTCTCCCCCCCCCTACCCATCTTCCCATCTCTTTCTGCCTTTCTCTCTCTCTCTCTTCCCCTTAAAGTAGTAACATTTCCCTTCATTCCCACTGGCAGCCCCCCGTCAAATCGCGCCATCATCAATCCTTTATCAGAGCAGCGAACACGGCCCCTCATCGCCTGACGATTCCATACTCTCAGAAAAATCATGACCTCATCACAATGTAGAAATTGATTTGGCACGCTGCGATTTCCTTTTTTTTTTTGCCTCAGAAGCATATACTCAGACTATTATGGTTTGATGGTGGGAGTGGATATAATGTGTTATGTTTTTCTCCCCGCTGTTAACTTACATTTGAAATCAGTGCGATGGATTTGATGGTGTTGCCGTGACACTGCCAGCTGTTTTCAACGGGACACGATGCAAGGAAAACGCATTAGGACGGCTTATGCAGTCAGATCCCTCTATTCAACTGTGCGAGGAAACAAAAACACACAGAGAAAACCAAATGACTCTGCCTCAAAGTGGTAACTACCTGTGATAGCACGCTGCCACTTGTAAACCATCCGGAATGAGTTGAATTAGCAGAGCTGATGCGTGCAGGAGGCTGTGGCGTCTGTGTAGGTGTGTGTGATGGTGAATGAACAGGATGCCATGCTCAATCAATGTGGTGCTTTGTGACACATAGAACGTTTGACAAGGTATCATTCCAGATCCGGTTGAAGAACGCATCTTTAATCTCCTGATCTGATGCAGAGTCGTCTTTGATTCAATGAAAAAGAGGAAAGTTTACATGTTCTCCTCGCGGCACTAGTTGAAACCATTTACATGGGAGTGTGATGGTTGAGTTTTTGTACTTGTGCTGATTAGTTCACTGGGGGCATGTGTCTCTTTATCCACACCCCGTGTTAACAAGCCTCGTGTTTGTTATGACCTACTTTTCCCTTACACACTCAACCGGCGGAGGAGGAAAAAAATCCCTCTGAGCTGTGAGAGAACCCTCAGAACTGCCTTTGCTAAAGAAATACACTTAATATGCTGTAAGTATGCAGCTCAAAAGATCCATCTCCACCAATAGACCAAGAATCCTTCCTTTGGAGCACATCATTGCGTTTGCTTACATTCCTTGTTAAGTGTGTGTGTGTGTGTGTGTGTGTGTGCGCGCTAACTAACTCTAAGAGCATGTTAACACCATTTATTCAGGTTGTGTTTTTACTATAATTGTCACGTATATGTGGTATGGTATGCATATTATTATAATAATGCACCAAAAAAAAAAACTGACACTTAACTTGTAAAGCAGCAAATGAAAACATGACACAACTCTCGTTACTTTTTTGCTCCAAAAATGAAAAGCATACATAGCACCATAGTCGTTACAAAAACAACCAATTAGTTAAGGAAAAGCAAATAGCACATATTTCCCACAGCTATAATTGCTTTCTCACTTTGAGAAGTTGTGGAATAATTCAACCCAGTGAGCAGCTGTTTGCATTCTCAGGGCAGCTGGGATGGTGGTGGAGGGCCAGTCCCAGCCTCTCCCTGCCCCGCTGAGGAGGTGGGTCTGGTGGATGGTGGTGGAGGGCCAGTCCCAGCCTCTCCCTGCCCCGCTGAGGAGGTGGGTCTGGTGGATGGTGGTGGAGGGCCAGTCCCAGCCTCTCCCTGCCCCGCTGAGGAGGTGGGTCTGGTGGATGGTGGTGGAGGGCCAGTCCCAGCCTCTCCCTGCCCCGCTGAGGAGGTGGGTCTGGTGGATGGTGGTGGAGGGCCAGTCCCAGCCTCTCCCTGCCCCGCTGAGGAGGTGGGTCTGGTGGATGGTTGTGGAGAGCCTCATGTTGAACCTGATAACTCAAGTCTTCTGGGAGTGGGAAGATGAAACCGAGTGGTTAACATGGACTAGCGACAAAGACCCAGGAGAGCTATCGTCGCCCACAGACGCCGGCCCCCTGCTGAGGGAACACAGCATGCAGCATGAAAAGACGCCTCTCAACCCAGCACCACACTCTACCAATGAAACCTCTCCTTTTTACTTTCAATTAATAGATAGATGATTACCATGTTCAGTTTGTTTCGGGATAGTTTCTCTTTCTTCTGACAAATGTACTAATTGTAAGTCCCTTTCAATGAAAGCGTCTGCTAAATGAACTTAACGTAAATGTTAATGGACAGAGGTTTGTTTTGAAGTTATCAGCTGTGCTACAAGAAATTAATGAGTTCCATTCATTCGTGCTTTCTTTGTTGTTGTTTTTTATCAGGTTACTGATAAAAAACAGTAACCTGATATTAATAAGGTTACTGTAGAGACACTGGCAACACATGAACACTATTTTGATGATGTATTATTCACCTCTGCGCGTGTCACATATCGTTTTCAACGTGTAATTGTGACAAACGTGTGTTTTTTTCCAAACAACGCACACAGCCATCCGGAGCGGACGGTAATGTACGCTGATGTTCTCTCATCCTTGTCCTAACAAAGCTCCACATGCTCGCTCAGGCTGTGCTTCCAGGTCATGTGATCCAGCGGAGCGACGCCCAGATCCACGTTCGATGTTCGACGTGCGTAGAGACCCACGCGAGCAAAGACTTCAAACGGAGCGTCGAAGCAGAACACACAATGTATAGTTGTGGTGATCAAAAAGTGACAAAAATGAAACGTGGGAAAACATAAAAGAAGAATAATGTTTACTGAATGACCGAGCAAAGGTTGAAGGAAAGTAAACGTGACAGTTATTACATGTAGTGGAGACCTTTGGTCAATGTTGATGTAGTATTTCATGACAATACTGTCATCCGTCTTTTCCTGTCCTCTGAGAATGCATAACATGTGCTATTCCTGGCTGCCATAATTGAATTAAACTGTGGCCTAGATGTGTTATCTGCCATGGTTGGCTGTTTCAAAAACCAACATCCATCATATGCTAACTATAAGCAGCAGTGTTTCTGATATTCGCTGTCTTGACTCATACTGAAGAGATAATTCATAAATAATCTACTCAATGTTATTTCAAACATAATCCTGACCACACTCAACCCCCCGTTGGACAAAACGATGTCTAGTCTTTCACCACCACCTTGCGTGTCCGTTCTTCTCCCAGCCAAGAAAACGAATGGTTCACACACATTAGCATACATAGTATCAGGACAAAACCAAAAAGACAACACTTAAGAAAGGACAGACACGCAAAAAACAGAGGTCTGCCACACAATGTAGCGCCCTCGTGTTTCAAAGCTCATGTATCAGCTCATGAACAGATAACACCTGCCCCTTTGTCTGAAAGCCTGAGGGCTAAAAGTGGAACTTTTCAGTCTGAGGGCCACACGACCAGTAAAACTGATTAACGAGATCTCATTGGTCCTCCGCTATTTACACATTAAATAAATTACACAAACAAATATATGCATCGTATGTTAATTTAATTTACGAGGAAGTGATGTGACCAGTGAGACCGGGGGGGCCCAGCCCTGCTTCTCTTCAATGCAAACATCCACCATTGCAATGAAATATAGTACATGTAGACACAGGCCCGGAATGGCGCACACACACACACACACACACACACTCTCAGTGAAAAGCATATACTCACACACACACACACACACACACACACAGTGAAAAGCACACTCTCACACACACACACACACACTACAAAACACACAAAGAATCATCAAGTAGATTTCATCACTTTTGATCCACAAAATTCCCTCCATTAACGGTGGACCCTGGCAAAAACACAGGAAATGATGAAGAAAGCGTGCAGAGCGTATGTGGCCTTAACGGACGTGTTTAAAATGCAGGCAGCGTCCCCATCACACATTCAGCGATGCCTTGAACGCGCTGCGGAGTGCCCAGCTGCCCAGTCTGCCCTCAGAGATGTAGAGGCAGAATAAAGCACTATCTGTATCACTCCCGCCAAGGACTAAGGAGGAAATCGAGACGCAAGGATAAACATCGGCTCCCTGGAAAGGACTGTTAAATGTGTTGGAATACCGCACGGGGAATATGAAACGCTCCCCGAGCAAAAGTAACCAAGACAGGCGTTTGTTGGTCTGTTTTGGCGGGCTGGTTTGCGTTTGTCCCGCGGCCGCAGAATTACGGGACTCGAGTAGTTGTGGCATCATCCCAACCATTTATATCAATATCATAAATATATACATATGCCTGTGTTCTGATATATATTCATTATACACAGAGAATAGTGTGCGTGCGTGTGCGTGTGCGTGAGTGAGCATAGCTGTTGATTGAAACGCAGTGGCTTCTCTTCCACTACTTTGTCATCAAATCATCTACGAAATACACTAATCTTTAACCAACCCTCCATCGATTCATTCATTTGACTTTCTGCCTCTTTGTTTTTGTAGCCGACGTGCTCCCGGTGCGGCTGACAAAGCCTCCATGGGGCCGGTGTGAACAGCTGGGCCTTTGTGCCAGCACTGCTCACAGGTAATAAACAGTGCATCCAATTGCCCAAGACTCTTCACAGAGGGGATCATTTGCAGCTGCCCTGAATGATTGAAAGCATTAGCTATGAATGGCAAACCACTTAGGCAGTGCACCAACACGTAGCCTCGCGTTCACGACTCAGGCCATTCTGTGAACCCATTGTCGTTGTATATATATGTCTTTGCAAGAAACGCCTTTTAAGTAGGTGCATCTCTTTCACTCCCAAGCCAGGGTGATTGTGAGACGGCACACGCGCGAGAGTGCGTTGTTCGCTCGCCCATTTGCCCATGTGACACTATCTCTGTGGTTAACGCAGCCGAAGGCTGTGCAAACAGAAAGAGGAATCAGCGGCGGTGGGATCCAGGTGGGGTGCCTGTGAGAAGTGCCCCCGTCTGTCCTGAGAAATGAAACGGTTTTGGGGCTCATGATGAGAGACAAGGAGCACCCTGGCTGCCTGTTTAGACCGTCTCGATTTAAAGACAATCAACATGGAAATCAGGAGACAGGAGAGTGTTTGGAGCAGAAAAGATTACACTTCAAACCCCCCCCCGGCTTACTTTACCATACCTGTCTGTCTCTCTGCTTTCAGTCACCTCGGTTTTTACCCATCTCTCAGCGGTCTGTCTGTCGGTCTGTCAGCCCTGTCTGTCCATACCGCGTCTCGCTCTGTTCCTCATTCTCCTCCTTTCCACTATCTAAATTTCAATCTTTGTCATCGTGTCACTCTGCCGCTCTCTTCATCTCCCCCTCTGTCTTTGTCAGCCTGTCCTTTCCTGTCTCGGTTATATCCCTCCCTCTCCCTCTCTTTCTGTCTCTCTCCTCTGCTGTTTCTTATGCTCTCCTCCTCGTCCTTCTTTCCTACATACCAAACACACAAAAAAATATGTCACCCTTGTTTTCTTATCAAATCATATCAGGCTCTGTGCAACCCGAAGGGAGGCTGAGGAAACAGGGCTTTCTGACACATTCTTCCCTCCACAATAACAGCCCACCACTCAAGTAAACAACACAAAGCAAAGATGACATTTTACATACTGCTCCGCGGCTGGTCCAATATAATGAGCGTCAACCTAGCTCCATTTAAATACCTCTTCCAGGGCGGCACAAAGACTGTATGAAGCAGGGTTCGGATGACAAAGAAAGTGGCGACCAAAGTCACAGTGGTGGCATTCTGCGAATCCCCAGCTAGCATTTCAGCACCTGGTGTATTTGGTGTTAGTTGGTTTCTTGGAAAGGACTTGGATGTAACAAATGACTTTGGCACCCGACAGGCCGATCCGTCATCGGAAACGTGTCTTTGTTGCTTTTAGTGGCTCAGGGAAATCGGGTGATGGTAAACATGCAGAAAATAAACTAAACACGGCAATCTGGGCTACACCTCCAACACTGGTTCGGGGCGCTCACAACCACTGTCTGCGGGTAATTAGACAATTAATTACAAGTAAATAAAAAGGGAAAGAGACACAAAGTCATTCCACGAAGCAATTACCAAGGATGTTGTCCCAGTTACCATTCAGTCCAATAAGACAACATAACCAGTTTATAAAATAAGTGTGAATGTTCAAATTATTAATAATCCCTTGTTACTCCTCATGAAAAACATGTTTACGCCACAAATATTAACTTCACGGTAATTAAATTGTCTTTTTAGCCTTTGTGTTTTGAAACCTTTTCACAAAGTGCCATGTTGTGAGATGGTGTGGTACACAAACTGAACATAAGAAACAGTTGTCACAAGTCACACATTATAACGATGGTGGACGTCTCCGGAAGGTTTGGCTCCGTCCATAACTCAGCCAGTCTTGTAAATGTGGTGAAAAAAGCCAACATTTTCACTGACTACCACCAACGCTTCATTTAGTTAACGGTTAAGATCCCAAGGGTCTTCCATTGAAACCTCGAAAGCCACTTTCACAGCTGAGGTGTCCAACCACAGATCCAGTGAGTCCATATTTGAAACAACAATGAAATCAACGTTGACCTATAGTCGACCCGCCAATAGTCAACCACAACCATGTTAGCCATGTTATGAGGTAGCTAACCTCACAAGTTGTGTGGGTAACAGCCTCTGCTCAATAACTAAACAGTACACAGTATTCCTCTCTACTAAAACCTCTGTGCTCAGCGACAGCGAGGCAGATTTGTGTTTAAGAGGAAAAGTGTTCATGCACGAGGAGATTATTACTTCCTCTTCTCTCTTCTGCTCTGGGAACGTTTTATTGGGCTTTCGACAAACAAAAAGTGCTGGCCTCAGCCTTGTTCCTTCACAGATGAAATAGAGTCCACTTCATTGCTTTGGAGAACCAAAGACTCACAATTGTTTATTTTGGGTTGTATGGAAAGTTGTATCTATTTGTGCAGTTCATTTGAGTAGGGTTCCATTGGCTGATTAGGGTGTTAAGAATGGCACAGTCGACGACATGATAAAGTAGTTTGTATTTAATCAAATGTTGTGTACCTACCTTTGAAAAAAGAGTGACAATATGCTTAAAAATATTCAAACTCGACATGACTTTACCATTTTTGTTAAATGCGACTGATAACCATCCATGTCAGAGTTGGCATAGGCAACAAATCAAATGAGAAGCTTTAATCCTCCACAAAATGACATGGCAAAAAAGCTTTTCATTTATTTTGCTCCTGAAGGATTTGTTTGATCCTATATTTGTTTGATTTAGACATTGTTCATCGAATGTTATATGAACTGGGACATTCTAACAGATCATAATAACCATGCTAAAGCATGACCGATGCATACAAAGAGGCTGAAATAATTTCTGCCTTGTCTTGGTGCAGTAGAGAGGCCAACTGTTTGCAGATGCATGGAAATACAATTGGGTTAAATACAGTTAAGTGAAATATGTTTTAAGGCCGAAAAAAAAAAAAATACTGTAACTGATCGAAGGCTGTACTGTACAAATGTAATTGACTCAACTTCAAAATGCTTACTTCAGTGTAACTGTGGTTTCGGTGAAGCCCAAATCACTCTTCATTCTCCGTCGCGCACCAGTCGATGGCAGACGTGCACATGTACATGCAGACGCACACACACGCAGTCCTCCGGAAGCGCAACGGGTCGCACTTATCTACGGAGGTCCGCGATAAGTAATCACTGATTGGTTGCGCAGGGAACATGCGTGGTGCCTTGATTGGCTTTCGACAGCCAGACACGAGAATAAAATCAACGCACCAGGCAGAATCAGAACATTTCATTGGTTCTGTTGCGATTCACAAACCACTTTTCACCAGAACGTTTGAATTATTGCACATGGATATACTGCATTGTCAACATTTTTTAATCTGAGCAGACTTGTGCTGTGTTCCGATATCCATGCTTCCACGAGTCTAGTTAAACGTAGTACACCATCCACACTCAGTAAGTGCGCAGATTTTCAGATGTCAGTGTTGTTCCAAATTTAATACTCTGTGATGCACTTCACCACGACTCCATTAGTGCAGGCTATGTGGAAAATGCGCGGCCGTTGGCTCAGCCTGGCTCCGCCTGGCTCCGCCTCTTCCGCTACATGGCTAAAATGGCTGCCATTGGAAATATACGAAAAGTGAGTGAGCTGAGTGTACATCGATCCACACTCAGCATTTTGACCGTTTTGAGTACACCATCCGGGTCCCCCGGTCATAATTGGCACGCCCTACATACTCAAAACTAAGTATATTAAGTACGGGAAGTATGGATATCGGAACACAGCATTGGTCTCTTGTTCCGTTTCCGGATTTGCTTGTTGGTTGATGTACATTTGTGTTCGAAGATGCTATACTGCCTCCCTGCGTACACACTAACATCACGAGAAGGTATGAGTGTATGAGTCTGGAGTACAGAACACAAATTTTGCGGACGTTTGCTCCGCAGAAACGTTAATCTAGCTTGAACCCCACATCCAACCATCACCAAAACCAAACATGGACAAGCCTATTCTCGTCTGTCTACTGCTGGTATGAAAATCTTTCTAATCTTTATTATCAATTACTCATAATGATCTTTTAACTTTTAGTTAGCTATGATCTTATTATATGGTATACTTGCAACGATTATTATGCATTGTGTTAATCATAATTATTAAATGCATGACACAAATGAGAAATATAATTGCTTATGATACGTACCTGCAGTTATGAAGCGATATTATGATTCATTATGTTATGATATGGTCACGGAAAAGACATTAGGCGGTTTTATGAATATTGTTGTGCACAAGTAAATACACAATTAGACACCAATCCCCCTTAAAACAAAGAAAATTTGTTATTTTTCTTCCTAGATTAAGTTGAAACTCTCTCATTTACATATCTTAATTAAAGCCACATCGAATGTGCAAGGAGTGAGCCATTGCTAAATCACTAGAAATTTTTTGTGTAATAAAGCTAATTATAAACTAATTACCAAGCTTACCTTGCCTGCATTAAAATACTTGTTTCCTGTGGATAAACCACCCATGCTTGGCCGGGTTTTAGTCAAAGCTTGTGTTTTATTAACACTTGATGAATAAGTGGATCAAACAGATTTTTTTTGTGTGTAAAACAATTGAGTTTTAAATACAAAAAAATATATGCTTAACATATTTTGTTTTATGTTAAGTGTATTATATTTTAAATGATTGAAAACATTTATTAAAGAACAAACATATACAGAGCACTGCCATAAATTAATGTTTCAGCAGGACTCTGAAAATATCCCTAATTGAAACAGTATTTAATATTGCCACTGGTCTTGCAAAACCTAAAAGAAAGCAATAACATAGATAGTGGGAAGTGTGGGGTTTTCCCATTCAGAGTGCTGGATCCCTGGCCCCCAGTACCGTCATATGCAAATATGGATGTGGTTTGCATGTTGCTAATATCAGGAAGAATGTTGCTGTGGCAGACACTGCGAGACCTCTCTATGTGGCTCTGAACAACTACACTGTGTAACAGGGCTGTGAAAGGCCAGAGCCAAATGGGAATTTGGAAAACACAGATATCTATCAGTGACACATTGAACCAATGCATGCTTGAACCAACAACCTGTGCTATACAAATAATTGAATGAAGAGTTATTTCTCATGTTATTTTCTCTGATTCATTTGAGTGACAGAATCACAGTTTTCTTTCTTACTTGAAAGATGCTATAATCCATTACTAAAATGAGAGGTATACTGCACCGATAATACTCTCATTCATTTACTTTGTTGCATTTGTTGTCCACACATAACTGTAGCAGCCTTCCAGTGATTCAACATACTCATTAGGGGGATGAATCAGTGGAGGACAAACAATGTCAAA
This sequence comes from Micromesistius poutassou, assembly GCF_964030765.1. NCBI lineage: Eukaryota > Metazoa > Chordata > Actinopteri > Gadiformes > Gadidae > Micromesistius > Micromesistius poutassou. Next base: position 2,348,403 of record NC_140282.1, read on the forward strand.
GGAAATCGCAATAATGGTTACATATTTGTAAAATAGAAAATATGTGGGCCTCATTCATGGATTCAGGTCTAATGTATCTAAAAGGACTTCAAATAAGCACGGGTTAATAAAGATGGTGCTCCGATCGGATGGAGGAGAGGGATAGTGTTCAGGTGGTGTTGTCAGGTGACAGCTGGAGGCCTGGGGCTCTGTTCCGTGTGTGAGTGATGAATATCACCGCTCATACAGGGGGGAAATGACATGGGAACGTCAGTGGCATTAATACACGAGTTTGCTTCTGAACAGAATATGACAGCAGACTTATTATTGTCTTCCCTATGGAGTGGTCAACAGTGTCGCCATGACAGTACCCTTCCATAGCTCAGGATAAAAACAAACAGGAAGAGGTCTAGAGCAATTTCTGCCATGAAAAAAATGTTTTTTCCAAGAGCATCCTAATGTGCTGATGAATGTGATTGGATGTTGACAGCAGTTGGGGATATGTTGATTGATGGACAGATTGATGCCAATCATCAGAAAATCCGCTCGTTAGAGCTGATGCCAATCAGCCCAGCGCATGAGAATTCATCCACGGGTGCGAAGGGTAACGTGACCGCACTGTGTAGTGTTTTGTCTAAACTAAAGTCGTAGCCTACTCCATGTTGTAACTCAGTAACACCAACGCCACCGAACAGCCCGTAGCAGTGTGCAGCGTTCCGGCCCCGGCTCTGCCTATGTTGTGTTATGCTGCATTAGAATCAGAGATGACAGGCTGTACAAGTTTGAGGCAGATGGTTCTTAGCATGGCATCAGTTCAGGGTCTTACAGAGGAAAGCCTTTCATCCCATCTCATTGTTCGCTCCCTCTCTCTACTGCTTGTCGGTGGCACGGATCGCATCATTAGAAGGCCGTCTTCACAGCCGCCGCCAACTGAACTGTGGGCCAGATGTCAGAGAGTAGGCATCGGGTGTGAGCTCCTTTTGATTGGGTTGTTGTGTGATGTAGCGGATAACTAGCCTCACCGTGCATCAGCAACTGCTCAAGGTCAAGCGTTTGTATAATAATATATCGGATTCTGTTGACACAAAATAAACTGTTGTTAGGGGTTGGTGTTTATGCCGCACTGGGGAATTTGCACTACGGAAAAATACTGACTGAATTAAGCTGTTCGAGATCCGGAGATATGGCCTCTTTAGTGTACACTCGGCTAGTTTTTTTTGGACAAAACTCATTTTGTACCACAACAACATGTACGTTTTTCCAACCAAATCCAACCCTGTTTTGTGTGAAAGGCTATTGTTAAAATGGATTTTTGAAAGTGCTGAAACCCCACGACCGAAACCCCAGGGGTCCCTGTGTGGACTGTGGTTGAATCATGTGCATCATATGAAGAGCCGAAAGAGAGTCTTTATCTGTAGCCTTACACAGAGGTGACTGAGATGCACTGGAACCTAGTGGGAACCGCTCAAACTACTACTGAAGAAGAGGCTACTGTAATGTATACTTAGGAATAGAAAATAAATGCTGTAATGCATTTACCTTAAAAAAGAAGCACTTCTGTGCATTCTAAATACTCACTTAATAAATACTTAATACTTAATACATCGTCTTATAGTACTAAAATAACTAACTACAAAACTGATATCATTACATTATGTTCCACATGAGTGATTTAATATTTGTTTACGGATTTCAAATGTATTGCAATCTAAGTGACAATAACTTATTTGTCATGAATGAAATATCCCCAGTACATGATACGAATAAATTAGGACAACCTATTACATATTCTCAGCATCATGTAACAAGCAGGGTAGAAAAGTAAACCCAGTAAACTAATAGAAACTCAGAGAAGATTGCTATGAGAATAACAAGACACCTTGCACACATTTGAGCCAGAAGGCGCGGACAAAACATAGTTATTGCATGTTGTGAGCCGAATGCTAAAAACCTCAGAAGTGCAGGCAACCTAAAACGTCCCCAGAATGGAAACAGGGGGTCTATTGTAACACACAATATACCCAGAGCAGCTGATAGTTTGCCACCTCTCCCAGACCACGGACCCAGGCTGGAAAAAGATGGCAAATAGTGTCTCTGTTACATCAGTATTTCAGATCAAGAAGAATATGTGCCTGTGCAATTATACCCGCGCTCATCGAGAATGAAAAGAGAGAATCCAGCTGCTGCCTTCATGAATTAGCTAGTGTACCGAGCGCTAGCGAAACTCAAACAGTTAGCAGATCAGGAACTCACACGCAGCACGGCATGTGTACCGTGGAAAATATTACAAAGATAAACCTAGTAACTAGTACATCTAGTAAAACCTGTTCAATCAGGCCTTGTTTAAATATGTATGAACGGTGTAATGTTATGTTGTATTTTTACATTTCTAAAAATAAATGTAATCATGTAACCAATAATTGGTAGTTCTGCTGCCCATAAAAGGCCCTTTCTCCTTTGCCGTTTCAGAGAACATCTTCACTTCGCCCACTGCAGTACGATTGAAATGAAAGAGATGGGTTCAAGCAATCTACTCTCCTTCCCTTTCAGGCCACTGGTGTTAAACATTGACAGACAGATACCCAAAGCTTGCTCTCCCCTTCAATCTCATATGGATTGCTTTGGTCTGGAACAGATATATGGTCCAACCAGTACCTTCAACCAGCCGACCAGCATCACCACCAAAGGTAACAGAGCAGACATCTCTATAATTGGCACATAGTTGTCACAGAAATAATTGGCTCATTTTAGTCACTTGAGTGATAACTGGAAAATACTGGTGGAGGGAAAGCTGTTGCAGCTCTCGAGGGAATGATCTGGAAAGCCTCAACGTTTATACTCCCGCCTCGGATAAACACAGATTTCATTGTCTCACGTGTCACGGTATGAAGGGAAGTTTAATAATAGAAAATACTCTTTTAAGTTCCATTAGGGCTTGTCGCTCACCATACCTTTTATAAACCCTCTACTCCAGCACTCTATTTCAGTCTGTCGTTCTTTTAAAAACGACAAACAAACCCTCTCTCTCCTCTCATTCGACTGGCGATGAATTGGCGTCTCCAAACACAATGAATGTTGTTGTTTTTTCAAAAGCAGGTTAAATGATGCAGTTTAGATGAAAGTGGGTTTCTGTCTGGGATCAAAGTCACTAAAGGCTCGGCATTTCAAGTCCTTCCAAGCAGTGTTTATGTTTCTGTATAAAGGCTGTGCTCATCAGACTGAAGTTTCATTTCTATTATGACAGTTCAGGAAGAAACAACATTTTCTGTTGAGTTTTTCTCTTTCTTTATTTTCTGGTGAATGCAATAACAAAAACACTGATGTTTCTGCCGAGCAATATTTAATGGCACTTTGGTTTATGATTCGATTAAGCTTAGAATATTTTTCTCTATCTTTCTCTCTCACAGTCCAGGCTTCACAAATGATTAATGATCAGCTCCTGGGGAGACGTTTGTTTATACTTAAGCAAATATTAAACAGCCAACTAAATGATAATGTTCAAGTCATTATGTAGATCATGATATTTAACAAGGCACTATCAGACAGTAATCTCTTTGTCTATATTAATATTAATATATTATTATTTGATGTAATTTCTAATATTACAACAAGTCACTCATGATGAGAATAGTCCACTACAACAATCCTCCATGGCAAACCAAAGTCTTGCTCCTGAAATACATCCAGGTCAATGTCCGGACCCAGACAAAACCATGAGCTGTTACCTTGGCAACGGATCAGGCATCAATGGCATATTCAGTCAAAATACCATGAGGGGGGTTTGCTAGTATATTCACACTGACAGGGAGGTTTTAATGTATCTGAGCTAAACTAATCTCATGAAGCTGAATTAGCAAGGGAGACCCTCTGTGAATGCCATACACTGTACTCTGCATTTTGCAGACACAGGTCAATGATATGGTTTATATTGTAATAAGCAGAATGAGAAACATGTGCTTCCGTGCTCCTCTGGCCCACAGGGGTTTCAACATCATGGTTCAAATCTATCTGTTCATTCCAGCCTTCGCATCTGGAATATGTATTTTTCGGCTAAACAAGTAAAATCCAGCCTGAAATATAAAGTGGAGTTGTTGCAAACACTTTTAACATGATGTCCCTGTGAAAGATGAATTCCTACAGCGATATTCCAGTTCCGATAAAAACAGCTAACATTGCAGCCTTGGTACCGGCACACAAAAATACACTCACACAAATAAGTAAACATTCAAGAGACCTGACAGCCATGTTCAGCCGATGAAGTAAGCGCTCAGAAATATATTCTGCTCTTGTCAAAGGTAGGCAAGAGAATAATCACACAAGCAAACACACAGAGTGTTGATATTGACATGCTTTACCACAACATTATATATATATATATATATATATATATATATATATATATATATATATATATATGCCTTGAAACGCATATGGAGATAAAAGCAAAACATACCATAGGAGATTGGAATCTAACATTACAATGTTTAATGTTCCGTTTAAGTGATCCTGAGAGACGGTAAAAAAAACAGGCACCCAGTTGTTCACCCTGCTGACTGTATTTTTCTCTCTCAATACCTTTCATGTTACAACGTATCTAAGACATATTATGCCAACATTTCAAATAGTCGCATAGCAACCACGCGGTAAGGTAGCTCCGACCGTGTGGAAAATGTTTCACAGTACAATTTGTTCTCGGAGATAAAATTGCCCCTGATATCCACACACAAAGAAAGGACAGCAAAGTAGTGGCTTATGAACAATATAAGCAGGATATATTCAGAGGTAGATCTCCACTAAAGCAGGCTAGTGGCTGCACAACACATTATGAATAATAGTGGTACTGGACGTGGTGTTTAAATAAAGGCGGATAAGCAGGGTTAATGTCTGCAGGCCAGAGGTACAGCAGTGTGGGGAATATATTGATTATCATTGCAGACAAATGGAGCGTTGCAAAGAACTACTGCCCTTGTCATGGAGTTTGGAAATAAATACATACTATTATCTCGATTTTAGAATACACTTTGTTAAATAGTTGGGATTAGATATATTCAATAGAACATGTTGTTTATATTTTGTGTGTTGGAGCATAATGATTGAATTGTACATTTAGTCAAGTTACAGACTGCTCCAATCTGGAAATGGTCTGCCTTTGCCCTTTTATGAACACAGTTTAATAGCACATCATTATAAATACATGTCCTCGACACTGGGAAAGGAAAATAACTGATTTACATTGAATTGATTGGTTTTCCTGGTCAGCAGTAAACTGGCTTTTCCTTTCTAAATGAATGATTAAATAAACAAGTTTATTTTTAAGTGTAAAAAGAAGTTTGGACCGATACGTTCTACAAACATGGTGAAAATAAAGCGATATGTTTTATTCTCTATTCTTTACTACACTATACTATCCAATTTCATCCGGAATAATGATTGTAATTGGCTAACTGACAATGAGAACCAGCAATGTGTTAGTGGAATAATATATCAGTAATGTAATATATGAATAAACATCTAATAGATATAATCAGCTATGGAGCTTGGGTGAGCTAGGGGAGAGGGATTACCAAGATGTGTCAGGCTGGAGAGAGCTACAAGACCTATTGACCATACTAGGTTGCTAAACCCCACAAGTTACATCTCAGTGCAGCGATAACACGCAGCCAAAAAAGCACAAATACAAGCATGAATAATACATTTGCATGTGTGGACACACACACAAGCACACACACATGCACACTAAACTAATTCACTGCAAATAAATGCTTGATTATAATGTATGAAATGTTTCTGATCAGTCAGCTGAAAAGCTAATTTCATGTTCTCATTAGAAGTCCCAGCCTGAGGCCTATCTTCATGTCAGTGTTTATTACTCTGAGAACGCAATATTAAAGTCATCAGCCGGCCGGCCACATCAGAGCTACTGCTCTCATTCAACAGTGGAGAGAAAGGGATGAGATAGATGGATGGATGGATGGATAGAAACATAGATAGATAGATAGATAGATAGATATAAAGATACATACATACATACATACATACATACATACATACATACATACATACATATATACATACATACAAGCATACATACATAAATACATTCACAGCTATAGACACACATAAATACATACATTAATTCATATAAACATACATACATACACAGATCAATCCATACATACATACATACATACATATATACATACATACGTACGTATGTGCATACATGAATTCATATAAACATACATACATACATTCATATAAACACATACATACATGTATAGATACATAGATCTAGAGAGTGAGAGACAGATCTGGAGAGAGAAAGAGAGAGAGATGGATAATGTAACAGAATGGATTACAATAGAGGGTATCCATCTCATTTTTACTGGTACAATGGATTTACAGCCCACATGACCTTTCCTTCCACCCTGATTTGTTGCCATGCAGCGGTCCATTATACTCTGGACTCTATGACGTGGCTTACTGCATGGATTTCACTAAGACCGTTGGCTGTGTGCCATTTGCCGTCTAAGAAAAGCCAGTTGTAAAATAATCCCCTGGCAATTAAAATAGCACTGCAAACGCAGGAGCAAAACATTTACCTAACAATGTCCTAACCAACATAATGGAAAAACATATTCTGTTTCTTGAGCGAAAGGCTGGCCTGTGGATAGCAACTGTGGTTTCATAATAATAATGTAGAAATAAAACCGCTATTCTCTGTCTCGTGCAGACAATCTAAATATAAACGTAAATACAAATGACCTGTTATCTTATCCGTAACATATTTGTTATACTATGGCTATATTTAGAGCTGTGTTTACATAACAGTGGGTAAGTTATCTTTGTTGAAAAGGAATGATATGGTTACGTAACTGTGAGCTTATCTCTCCCAAGACACAGGACTTTGATCAATACGAGGAGCAGATGGATGTTTTTTCCTGTGTTTCGCCACATGAAAAAGACAATAAATAATGGCACACTATTCAAACTACTGCAACATGGAAGCTGGTTGAGGGAAGCCAGCAGGTCAAGAATAGATCACACACTATCTAGTTCCACAATTATTTTCTTTGCAGATTTACAGTTTGAGTTGAGTTGAGATGGATTTTTGTTTGGACGATGATTCAATAGAATTAATTAAAAGGCTCAAAGAAGCTTGGCAGACTCACTCAAACTTATGAACCCCCACAACCACCACCACTTGGTTAATCGTGTTCGGCAGCAAGGTCCACCCAAAACTTCTTAAAAAACGATGGATTAACAGAGAATGCAAGATATGAATAATTGTAGAAAACCCAACAAACCACAAGGCCAATAATAAATAGGCCTACGTGTGTAACAACCCCATGGCACATCGATATTTGGCACAGAAATAAATCAGAAGACAAAATAGGGTCACTTTGTTAACTGTTCTCATTGTCCAATTTGTTTATTGTTTAGCCATTCAGCACTATAATGTTCAGTACTGTAGCTTATCTGTGTAAACTAAACACTTTTTCCCTGCATCACAGCCTCCCTTGAGAAATGCACAAGTCCTGCAGACATTAGGCTCATCTGAGAGATTACCCTGGATCACTCTGCTGGTCACCACGGAAATATTTAAAAAATACTCATTCGAGTCATCACCAAATGTAAACGGAAAAGCTGTTCAACTGTACAAATACCATTATCTAAAAGGACTCTCTTTACCCGGGTCGTCACCATGATACCAATGGTTTATTTTGGATCTGTCGGTTGTGGGACAGTGAGCAGAGCAGATCTAATAAACCGTGGCCGGAATCTATCAGTTACAAGATTTTCAATTTCAAACCTCTCAAACACTTGGATTATGTAGCAGGTCTTAATGGCATGTCTTACACTGTACATATTTTCACTTCATTAGTTCAAACCTTAATTAGTTTATAATACTCACTTAAGGATAAAAGACCGGCTGGCTGAATTCTTCCAGAGACATGAGCCCTTACTCTGTATCACAGAAACATGTGTCCTGACCTTTTCCCCAAGGCCTCCCATTTATTTTTTAATACAGATTTCCTTGTGAGTTAGCCCGCTCTCATAGCCATAGAAAAGGTCAAAGCAAGCACTCCAGTTTGATGTCTGCGAGCTGAGCTAGCTGTCACCTTTAATGTTTACACAACCAGGCGGCAACATTACGCTTTCTCCCATTTCATTTTACACAATTTCACCCAAATCCATTCAGGTTTAGCACTGTAAAAATCATCACTTGGTGGTGTATGTAAATAACAAAACAAAAACAAGAGAATGTTAGCATTGAAGATTGTTTTTGAAAAGTCAAATCTGGTAATGTATTATATATATTATCTATATATTATTATGTATATTTTTTCATTTTTTGCATTTGCATTTAGACGCCGTTAGGCACAATAAACAAGGCAATACCTGCGCCTTTTATTTCATGATAAATGATACTCACAAAATCATGAATGTTAACCAAGGTGTACATTCAAACCGACTATTAGCTCTGTGCTAGCCAGATAATCACTCCTTGATACACTCCACATATTGTGATACAAAGGAAAGAGGGAAAGCAACTTAATCATATTGCCGGATGGTACATCTCTTGTACATCCCATTCATCCCAAACAGAGACATTTAATAACCCTAAAAAAACCCGAACAAGGGGCCTGCGGTTTGCCATTAATCAGCAATGGCAGAGCCAGCTCATTTGTTTTGCTGCACATTGAAATTCTGAATTTAGGACATTGTGAAGAAATGACCTCCTTATGCGTGGAGACAGGCCGTGAGAGAAGAGAAGGGGGTAGGGCCTGTCAAATCAACATTGATGGATGATGCTGCCTCGGATTATGAACACAGAATTAGCACATTAGGACTCGTATGATAAATAGACCCCGAGCCACCCAGTCCCCAAATCACCTCCAAGAGCAGCTTGGAAGAATTGACTGCTCCTGCAGATTAGGCTGATTTCTGTTTAGTTTTGCTAGTTTATGTGAAGTATACTCTTAGCCCCAAATTAGCCATTTGCGTTAGCCACTGTCTGGTAGAAGGCATTTAGGCATCCCTTAGGATTAATTTAGCATTCAGGGTGATAGTCTTTGGGTTAGTCTTTACTATGGACCAACTTGATAGTAATTGGCTACAGACCACTAATATATAGATTTATGGGCGATTAACAGCTTAACCACATATGGTAGAATCGACTAGCTAACTAGAATCCAAAAGCAATCTAGTGTAAAAATGGAAGCCATTTTATAAGATAACCCCAAATTAATGACTTTGTAAAAACAATAGTTTCCCTTTAAAAAAGTAAATTTCCCCATAGCTACTCTACTTCTCCGTAAACATATTATTTTTGTAGAGTCTGGGATAGTGTCCACAATGGTCAAATTATTCACACTAATAAGTTATTCTATTGTCAGTAAAAAGAAAGACCAAAGAGAGATCCATATAAATACATACATATATATATATATTGGCTGGCTATTGACTGGCTAAAGATAAGGAGCTGTTGCACAAGGGCCCAATGACATTTCAAAGGCACTTTAAGTGTGTTGACAGTGTTGTAAACGAGAATGTGTTGTTTGTCAAAGTAACTGGGTTCAAAGGACCACCTCTGTGTTTGCAGAGGGCAGACTGATTTTCATCCAATGCTTTTTATGACGGTGCAACCAGTAAACCCTCCCAAACCTGTTCAAACTCTGCTGTGTCTTTCTACATGAATCAGGCGAGGCAACATTTTGTTTTTAGGTATTTCCAAGGTTTGATTCATAATGCTTATATTTATCTGTGGATGCATATATGCACAAGTTTGTGTGTGTGTGTGTGTGTTTGTGTGGGTGGGTGGTTTTCTGTGTGTGTGTGTGTGTGTGTGTGTGTGTGTGTGTGTGTGTGTGTGTGTGTGTGTGTGTGTGTGTGTGTGTGTGTGTGTGAGTGCATATATGCTAATGTGTGTTTGTGTGGGTGGGTGTGTGTGGACGTGAATGTGTGTGTGTGTGTGTGTGTGTGTGTGTGTGTGTGTGTGTGTGTGTGTGTGTGTGTGCGTGTGCATGCATGTGTGTGTGTGTGTGTGTGTGTGTGTTTGTTTGAGTGTGAGTGTAAAATAATATGCATTAAGCCGGGGTGTACGTTGTTGAAGTCATGAATGCACTGTTAGCTTTAGGAATAGGAAATACCTCTGGCAAAGAGCAAGACCCCAGGCTCTCCTCTGCTTTCCCTCCCCCCTATACTGGCCTCTCTCTCTCTCTCTCTCTCTCTCTCTCTCTCTCTCTCTCTCTCTCTCTCTCTTCTCTCTCTCTCTCTCTCTCTCTCTCTCTCTCTCTCTCTCTCTCTCCCACTCAGTGAAGACCTAACAAAGAGAGAGTGCAAACAAAGGGCCACTCTCAGAGCTGAATGGCATGGTGGGTGAAGCAGTAACCACCTCCCCCTCTGACAGAAACACAACCCACACTTGTTCCGCGGAGGGGAAACCGACCCTCCCGGCAAACAAGAAATGAACGCTTGCCGGGCATTCAACTGATAAAACTAGTGGAGCTGGAATCAGTACAGCAGACAAATCTCCTCTAATGGCATCAGACTGGAGCCGGCCTTATGTCCTGTCTTGTCTTGTCTCCCCTCCCTTCTGCAAGGCTACTGTACACTGCCCAGAACACATCCATCAATACATCAGCCCTCCTCCAACAGGGAGCCTAGCTCCGGACTGGGGTATACAGGAGCAGGCTGGGGATGGTGTGTGTGTGTGTGTGTGTGTGTGTGTGTGTGTGTGTGTTTGTGTGAGTTTGTGTGTGTGTGTGTGTGTGTGTGTGTGTGTGTGTGTGTGACTGTGTGTGTGTGTTTGTGTTTGTGTGTGTGTGTTGGAGGTTCCTTTGTGTGTTACAGTGTAGTCACTAGCATGCAGCCAGCTGTTGGGAAAGTGCTTCAGGGTATTTGTTAGGCAAAGTGGCTGATCAACGGGCAGGAACCTTGTTTATAAAAGGCCACACCTCTGTCACAATATCGGAATATCCAATCCAGACATTTGCATTTCATAGTCAAATATTGAGCTAAAAAAGGGGGTTTGCAAATAACTATCTTCTTCTTCTCTTCTTCCCTTTGTTTTTTATCGACGTCCGAGTGTTAAACCATACAGTTCAAGTGTTTTTTTTAAGGCAGTGTTTTATTGCTCTATGCATATTGTGTTATGCACACACACACACACACACACACACACACACACACACACACACACACACACACACACACACACACACCTTAAGGTTACCTTCGGTTTTATATGTTGGCAGCATCCCTTTCTGAGCCATTGCCCTTCCCTCTCTCTCTTTCTGCCTCTCTCCCCATCTCTGTCTCTCTCCCTCCTCTCTCTCTCTCTCTCTCTCAGGACAATACACCCACAGTGTTTACACACTATGTTTGGTGTTCAGGTGCATTAGGCATCCTGGCTGACTGCTGTCAGCTCTTGTGTAGGGCTGTCATGACACTGACAGTTGTGTTTGCCTTATAAATGCGTTTGCCTCCCTCCCTGCCTCGCCTCGCCTCGCCTCTCCCCCTGTCCAACAGCCCGGGCAGCAGAGGTCTGGAGGCATGCAGGCTGTTTGGTCTTCCACCTCTTGCTCGGCCTCCTCCCCCAGGTCACTCGCTATACGTTGGATCAGGGAGAGGCCTCACAGGGCCGAGGGACGGCTGCCAATCAACCCACCATGCAAGGTGTAGTGGAGGGGGAGGTGAGTAGCGATGGGGCTGGAGCGTTCTCTCTCACCGCCACCGCACCATCACCTCCATCACCATCCCCTGCCCCAACCAACGATTCCTTATTATTTTATACTTTTGCACGGCTTTGTGTTATTTTTTATTTTGGGGTAGACATTTCAGATTGGACGGATCATTTGCAAACACTGCCTGCCTATTTTTTGATTTAATTGCAGTATACACTCTCGCCCTATTACTGTATTTATATAGAGAGGGAGTGAGACAGAGAGAGAGAGAGAGAGAGGTGAGAGAGATACAGAGAGATAGAAGGAGAGGGGGAGGGAGAGAGAGAGAGAGAGAGGTGAGGAGAGGAGAGGAGAGGAGACAGAGAGGGAGGGAGGGAGAAGTGAATTTTTTTGTTAGGCTATGTCTTAAACATGTGGAAACATGTAACTAGTCACCGGTAGCTGGTCACTTGTAAATGTTTAAAATAGCCCTTTCCCTGTCACTCATCAGGATGGTAGCCATTTTAACTGATATAAACTGTCATTTCCATTGCCGTTTCAAATGTGTAATTTTTAGTGTCTAACCTTTTCCTACCCCCTTTGTTTGCCTTTTGTTTGGCAACAGCTGTTATCATTTTTTTTTTCCTTTTCTTTTTTTTTTCTTTCTTTTTTTTTTTTTCCTGGTCAGCTGTGATTGCTCCGGGCAAAACAGGAGCAGATGGTGTTTTGCTATGCATGAATGGAGCGTTAGAGGAGTTTGGACTGAATAGGCCAAGTTTTGAATGGTGTCTACACAGCACCTGCCTCTTGTGGCGGCAGGGACATCGCAGTGGCATGATCTGTCCTGGCCCCCACTGCCACACCGAGGGGAGGCAAGAGAGGAACGGGGGGGCGGGCGTGGGGGGCAGGGGGGAGAGGACCAGGGGTTGGGGCACCGCAATGGGCACCGTCCTCCATATTTATTGATCTTCCTGCGGGCCGTGGTGTAACGTGGAGTACAGTCACTTTGAGTTAATTGGATGTGACCAGATGAGCATGTGTGATCCATCACCGCACACCCCTTTGGTATACTTTATCAGTTGTGTTGCCATGGAAACATGGCCCGGTAACACGGTGCAGGGCGTATAATAGGCTGTATTAAGTAAGACATAATGAAAAACACTCTTTGATGCTCTTGATGGTCTGCAGAGTCTGTGAGTAAACGGATGAATCGGGGAGGAGGGAGTCGGCATGATGATACTGTCCAAGTACCAACAAGTCCAAGTAAGAGGACGCCTTGAATGTTTCAGAGCATTGCTGTCAACCTCGGCGGCGGCCGTAAGATCTGTCAAGGTAAAGCAGGCTTCCTGACAATATGTGACGGGTTGGCTGGCGATGTTCTGACAGGGACGTACTCCACACAAAGTAGCGTGCTGCCGACACGTCCGGCCGGCTTGGTGCTGACACGGGGCCGTTGATGTCGTTCCCCAAACGCAGTCGTCTGGAGCACAACGGGTTATTTACGGGCATAACCTCGCTGTTTCATTGGCTGCTCTGGTTTTGTTCTGATCCGTTTCCTTTGTAAAGTTAAAGAATGGCGACGAGTCGTCAACCCGTTTAACCGAACGAAAAACATGTTGTGGATGTGTCATGCTGGGCTATCTGTCAATCTGAGGCTTGGATGATCCATCTGAAAAAAAGGAGGCGTCCTGAAAATGACTGACAGCTGGCCAGGCAATTGTTTTATTATTAGTCGACGGCGACTGTTTTGCTTGAATTCATTCAGCCGTGTCCTTAGTGAAGTTATCAAGCAGTGACCGACCAACCAGTTCAAATTAACCCAAAGGGCAGGTACCGTGTATGTGTGGTAATGATGTCATCATCCAAATGAAGCCAAGTGAGGAAGTCTTCAAACTGCTCTCAAGACCAAATTTCTCTTTGCATTCTGCTAAACACTATAGTTTCCATTCAGTAATTCTTAATAATAATTTAAAAAATATATATATCTTGATATCAAATGTATCTACTACTATAAAACTACTAGTAAACTATATTTAATAAGCATGCATCTGAAATGCATGTTTATTTCGATAATAGTATGTGTTATCACAAACAACTATTTATTTTCAAATATAATATCCTAAACTTTGGGTCTATTTTTTATTCTTTCTCAGTTTTTCAGGATGATCACTCAAACGTCGACGTAAGGGAGAGAAGCATTCCTTGTTTGACAAAGTTAAACATGAAACCAAGGATAGGAATGGTAAGTTATTGAAGTCAGAGATAAGTGACACATTATGTTAGCAGAAGCACTGCAAAGCTGTCTAAACAAGACAAAATCCTGTGAGTAAAACACACATGATTGTCATTGTCATGTAACACGTACCTACCAGTCAATCTGATCACGTTTTTGAAAGTTTTCCTTTTAATCCGTGTTTTGTCTTGTGTGTGACTTTAAAACGGTGTCAAACGGTTCAGCTGTATTTTATGACCAGACACTCAAATAACAACAAACAAACAGTAATTAGCAATTAGACGTCGTTATCAAGTTCCACTAAATCATCTCTTTCACCACAACCACGGCCCTCGTTTAGTCTGGCCTTCCAATAACAAAGATAACCATTGGTCAGTGTGGCTGACAGTCCATTCTCCACGGTCCCCCATGGCCGAGGGGCCAGCTAAAAGCCCCCTAAACAAAGTTAACCATTGAACCCAGAGGTCAATAGTGCTCTCAACAAAGCTCGCCATTGGACTGCAAGGTGAAGAATTCCCTAAACAGGGCCGGCTGCGAGTCCAGCGGATTAATGATCTGCAGTAAACAAAGGCTGCCATTGGCCTTGTGGGCTGAACCCTCCCTTCCTCCCCTGTATAGGCTGCGCTCAATCAATACTGCTGAGAATGTATTCAGTATCCTATGTATGCTGATTTGTTTTATCCTCCTCTTGGGGTTGGGTGAGGTCTATCATATGGTCAGACTAACTGGAGTCAAGCATAACAGTGTGTTTATAGTCTGGGGTTATGGGGATGCAGGACCTGCAGGTCAGACTAACTAGACTCCAGAAAACCTGTATGTCCCTAGTCTGGGTAGTGGTCTTGAACTGGGTGGTCAGACTAACTAGAGTCCAGCCATATATCTCTAGTCTGGGTCTTGGTCCTGGACCGGGTGTGCAGCCTAACTAGAGTCGTCCAGCCGTATGTCTATAGTCTGGGTCGTGGTCCTGGTGGTCCGACTAACTAGAGTCCAGTCCGACCGTATGCCTATCGTCTGGGTGCTGGAACGGGTGGTCAGACTAACTCGAGTCCAGCCGTATGTCTATAGTCTGGGTCGCGGTCCTGAACCGGGTGTGCAGACCCCCGGGGGGGGCCAGCAGGTCTTTTGTTCCCCCCACATTGTATCTGTGCATCGGACAGGAAAATAACAAAAGGGAGCAAATAAATCATTAAAATCCAGAATCCCTCCAGCCCTCCACACATGTGACTCCTGGGCCGTGCGTGACGTGGACCGCTCAGCGCCTGACCTCGGCTGGGAGCCCCAGACAATTAGGTCACCCGCTGATGGGTGTTAGTCCGATGACATGCCGTCCCTCGCTGTGTTTCTCCGGGTGTTCTCGTTGGCGTGACTTAATGGAGCGGGGGGGGTACCTGATGCTGTTTACCTGCAACGTGCAGCGCTAGCGATGGCCTGAGTCGTCAGGCTTTGTCGTGACACCGCATCCCTCAGTCTGAGAAGCAATCATTACAAAAGGGTAAAGCGAAGTGAGATATTTATTCAACTATTCAAATTAAGCCAATCCCTATGACAGGGCGAGCAGTCTATTATGCTAGGAAATTATGGTACGTGTTGTGCGTGCGTATGTGTTCGAGTACATGTGTGTGTGTGCGTATGTGTGTGGTGTGTATGCATGCGTGCGTGAGTGTGAAGGGTATGCATGTGTGTATACATGTGTGTGAGTGTGGTGTGTATGCACATGTGTGTGTGTGTGTGTGTGTGTGTTTGTGTGTGAGTGTGGTGGCTGTGCATGTGTGTATACATGTGTGTGAGTGGTGTGTGTATGCATGTGTGTGTGTGTGTTTGTGCGTGAGTGTGGTGGGTGTGCATTCACATGTTCTGCTGCCGCATTTGTTTTGAAAATATGTGTAACCTTTTTATTGCGGTGTCCCATAACTCCAGCCCTGGCTGTGAGATATTTGTACACACAGTGACCACAGTGCTAAGAGGTTACAGAATAACAAGGAGCCCCATGCATTATTAATGGGCTCTGCTGTGAATCTGTTCAGAATAATAACAGCTATTTCTCAGAGGCTCATTACTGTGTTTTTAAAGCATGGCTTTGGTAGCCATGGACACCCCACTCTAACGCTCTCTGCTCAATCCACCTCCCCCCTCCATCCCTCCCTCCCTCCCCCTTCTCCCTCCCCCCCCCCCCTCTCTCTCTCTCTGCATTGAGATTCAGGTCATGCGCGCCACTCGCTGGTTTTTAATTTTCATTTCATCATAAGGGCTTTAAGACCGTTGTCAGTGTGCTGCTGCTCTGCAGTCTTTCCTGCAGACCTCTTCACTCCCTCATCTTCTGACAGGACAGATGCTGCAATTAATCACGGCAGCCATCATGTAAATACCGATCGGGAGAGCTACCTACAACGGCACCGCACCGGTGACAATTAGACATGCTGCTCTTTTATGTTCTGTTTAAGAACAACAGGCAAACAATTGGGGCGGTGTACGGACCTGTTGGTGTATCGACATTGGACAACGTAACCAGAGGAAACACACTCTCCTGAAAAATGCGTGGCTCCGAGTAAACAGTGTTAAGAAGTCTTTGAACCGCCTTGCCCAAAAAATAAGGACCTTCCCAGGGCCATGGCTTTGCAGCCCATTGTGGAGATATGATAATTGTTGTTTGCCTTCTCCCTTCTCCCCCTATACCGCTCCCCCCCCCTCTCCCCCATCCCCCAAACTCCCCGTATTATTCAAGGGGAGCTCAGCGGCCCTCTGGGGAGGACTTGGAAATGACCCAGTGTTGAAGGGAGTGAGAAAGAGGCTGAATCCGAAGCACTCGTGTTTGAGGAAGAGACGGTATTGAGACAAGCACCAGTTACATGCTGACCCGCCCCGCTCTCACCTCTGTCTCCACACAGCGTTACAATCGGCTTCTGTGGAAGACCCTGTCTTAATGACACATACCTGTCATTTACCGTGAGCAAGTTTGGTCTTTTTCATACTATTTCTCTACTACATGCATTTTTTTTTTATGATATATTTTTTTAATATATTTTGAAGAATGGAATCCTATACATATGTATCAATTTAGTTATCTTTATTTCCAATAGATAACATGTTGACAAAAACAAATACTTCATAAAAAGTATGGCTAATATAGTCTTGGAAATGAGCCAATTCCTTCAAATAAATATTTGTGATTGTTATTTTAATTCTGATCATCAAGAGACACAAAGAAATATATAATACTTCATACAAAATTATGGCTACGGTCATATTAGTGATGGAATGTCTCCGTGTTTGTCTTCATGGTCAAGCAGAATCCAAGGGTTAAATTATCTCCACTAATCAAATTGCTCAAAGAACGTCATATCAATAATCTATCGACAGGTTTTCAAAAGCAGTTGGTTTATAAGCGAAAAACAAAAGGAAAGAAATGCCACTATGGAACTCATAAAAAAAGTACAAAAGAGCATAAATGCACTATGTGATATAGCAATCCACAGGTCGTTTACCAACGTTTTAATTAAAGCCTTACATATTAAAACTTTACAACAAGTGATATGAAAAATGTACAACATTTTCTTTTTCAGGAATTTTATGTACAGCTGGCTAAAATACCCCCCAATGTTTTTCAATTGGCTTTGACAGTGCAACAAACTGGCTTAGAGAGTCTTCTTTTGAATGCTTTTTTTGTTGTTGAGACAAATCAGGACCCGAGGAATAGTGTAAAAATACATCATTCGTGAAACCATCTGCCTGGGTCCCGACATTTGTATGAACAATAAAATATCCCTTTAATACACAAAATAAAAACATAATTTAATTATTAAACGTCTGAAGTAAAAACCAAACACATCAGAGGGGGAAATCTTTTGTTGTCTTCTTGTTTTTGGAGTGCCAGGAACACACAATGGAGGGTGACGGGAACTCAGCAGAGAACAGTGACGGCTCCTCTCTCCCAAACATGTACAGCAGATTACAGCTACAGTCGATGACAGGGTGATGCAGGTGATTCATGGCAGTGTTTGTCAGTCTATTCTGTCCTTCATTCAGTGAGACGCAGCCAAATACCTCCTCTTCCACTCTACTACGTGTCCTGGAGCCTTTGTCTTGTCTCTGTGACGCGAGTCCAATGTGTTGAGAAATCACTTCAGCCCGTACATTGTGTGATGGTTTGATCATTTCCTCCTGGCCAGTTTTTAATCAATTACATCGAAGGAATGAGGGGTGAAAGAGAAGTACAGCGAGAGGGTCTCAGAGTATACTGGCCAGTGTGGTAACAGGTATTGATTTGTGGGTACCATTCCAGTACACGCTACCTAGGAATCATTCCGTTTGAAATTGGTTTTGTTAAAATAACTTCAAAATATCCATTTCGCACGACGGAACTGACAACTCTGATCTCATAAATAAAGCTTTATTGTTAAATAAAAACGGAAAAAGACATTCTCGTTTTCCCCATACGAGACAGCGAAAAGAAACACAACAAAACCTAAAGAAACACACAATTTAAAGACCCAGCAGAGAAACCAGCCAATGGGATCTCCCCTCATAGCTCAGCCTATTTCATAGACAAAACCCGCCGTACGTATTTGCGCTCTGTACACATATGTGCATATCCGTCTATAACAATGGACAAATCCTCCTGTATAACATTCCCATATTTCTTTTGACACACTTTTTAAGTGCAACTTAGAAAAAGCAACCTAGAATGATGCTTTTTATTATTCTTTGAGAAAAGGACTCTTGCGCTTTGGCTCAATAGATGCTGACCTGGGACATGGCCTGGGCGTGGGCCTGGATCTGGGAGGGGTGTGGCTGCTGAGGCTGACTGGAGGGCTGGGGGCTGCCCAGGGATGTGGAGCCGCTTACTGAGTGGGGCGTGCCTGGGGAGTGCTGGGGAGGGGAACACTGGGACTGGTGCTGCTGCTGCTGCTGCTGCTGCTGCTGCTGCTGGATGTGCTGGATCTGCTGCTGATGCAGTTGATGCATCTGCATGTGCTGCATCTGCAAGTGCTGCTGCTGCTGCTGTTGTTGCTGCTGCTGCTGTTGCTGTTGGTGCTGCTGTTGCTGCTGCTGCTGTTGCCGCTGCTGCTGCACCTGCTGCTGCTGTTCCTGCATGTGGTGCTGCTGCAGCTGCTGCTGCAGGTGGTGCTGGAAATGCTGATGCTGCATCTGCTGCTGGATGTGCTGGTGGTGCATCTGCTGCTGCTGCATCTGGTGGTGCTGCAGGTGCTTCTGCATCTGGTGCTGCTGCTGCTGCTGCTGCTGGATGTGCTGGATGGAGTGCTGCTGCGGCGGCCCCCCAGGCATGGGCGGGCTCATCTGGGACATGGAGCCGGACTGGCCACCCCCGCCGCCGCCGCCCATCTGGCCCAGCATCTGCGGCGGCATCCCGGAGGGAGCGTTGTTCTGGTGGCCGCCCGGCGCCGAGGACACCATTTGATTCCCGCCTCCCCCTAGTCTCATCTGGAGGGGCTTTGGGGCGATGGCCCGTGGCATGGCCTGCTGCAGGGCGGAGAGGCCGGGCGATGGCATGGGCGAGAGCTGGCTGAGGGGGGACGGCAGCACCATGCCCGGGGACAGGTTGGTGGAGGCCAGTGTCTGCTGCACCGAGCGCATGGTCTGGGCCTCGGCGGACTCTGCAGCGGCCTGCGGGTACACAAGGGACAACAGGGGGTCGGTGAGGCGAGGGCTTCCACACATCTCATTTACATTGACTTTTAGGGTATTAAGCAAACGCTTTTTTCTTTTATTATTTATAAGGGACTTACAATAAGTACATTTGTCAGAAGAAGAAGAAACAATATATCGCTGTCGGTACAGTAAGGATGTTCATGGAATCATTCCCCGTATACAACAAAGATAGCTAGGATAAGACGTAAGAGGGGTGGGACGGTGCCTTCCAGGTGGATGGAGGTTTTTTTAATGCCTTCCAGAAGGCTGGTAATATCGACAATGAATATTTTAAATTTTAAACAGTTTCAAATTAACACATTTGACAGGTGAAGAAGTAGAAGGGAAATGTTTTCTCACCTTGGAAACCAGGCTGGCGCGATATGCCGCGAGTGCTTTTAAATACTCCTTTTTGGCAGCTTCTGTTTTACTCTTGTACACCTGGGATGAACAGAAAAGGCCAAGTCATTAAATTTACAAATTGTTTACGCACAGATTAATTCATGAATTCACACATACGTATATTATAAATGTAAATCAAAAAATGTATCCCACATTTTAGAAATAATTCCCTACTTCAGCCTGGGTGATAAACATCTTAACATTCAATTCAATTCTAATTGTATTTGTATAGCCCTTGATCACAGGTACAGTCTCAAAGGGCTAAACAGGCCTTATATCTATGAACCCCCACCTACCCTAGCCCCCCAGAGGCCAAGAAAAAACTCAAGAAATTCACTCAAGCTCGACCATCCGAACGCAGAGAAGCCCCATTCAGATCGAACGGCGGCCACCTTGAACAAGCCAAGCCCTGTCAATGGATCCAGAGTTCAGAGACTCGCCGGTGGAGGCCTTACCTGTTTCTGCTCCTCGCCGAGGCCGTCCCACATGGAGGCCACGATCTTGGACACCTCGCCGAAGGTGGCGTTGGGGTTCTGGCCCTTGATGGCGGCCTGGGTGTCTCTGAAGAACAGGGCGTACGCCGACACCGGCTTCTGGGGCTCGTTGGGGTCCTTCTTCTTCTTCTTCTTTGGAGTCTTGGGCTTCTTGGAGGGGTCCACGGGCGCGGGCCGCTTCTCCCCGATGACCTGTCGACGGAAAACGATCTCATTTAGATAAGGACTCAGACACGACTGGGGCCCATTGTTATTTTCCCGCCCGTGAATCCATAGGGTAATGAATAGTTTAAGAAAAGGCTCCGCCGCGAAAAAACCTCATCCTTTGTTGTCCATTTTTTTGCGTTATTTATTAAAATCTATAATGCTGCCAAACAATGGAACACAAATATATTACTGACCACATGGGCCGAAAAAGGACAGACACGAGCAACTGCTCTTCCATTTAAAAAAATCACACATTTCCATACACAATTGATGTCATGCAGATGGTCAACCAGATTGGTGAATATTTACAGTCGCATTCTCTGAAGCATTCAAATACAGCTCTAGTTCTGCATCCTGAGAGGCCTTTTCCAAACCGCCAGTCCCAGGGTTCATTAACAGATCCCAGTTCTGCTGTCACTGATTCACTATCAGATTCCAGGTCTGCTGTCATGGGTTCATTAACTGATCCCAGGTCTGCTTTCACAGGTTCATTAACTGATCCCAGGTCTGCTTTCACAGGTTCATTAACTGATCCCAGGTCTGCTGTCATGGGTTCATTAGCGGGTCCCAGGTCTGCTCACCCGGTTGCTGTCGTCCTGGTCGTCCTCGTTGATGGAGCTGGAAGGGGAGGGCGTGGCCGACTTGCTGGTGGGCGGGGACGGCGAGGTGTGGGTGATGTTGTTGGGTCCGGACATGTTGACGCCCAGCTGCGCATTGAGATGGGATTGGTTGATGGTGGTCAGGTGACCTCGGGGCATCATGCCGTTGGGGTTGTTCATGTTGATGAGAGACCTCATCATCATGGCCTGGTTGGAGGGGTACTGGCGGAGGTGGCCGGGTCCCAGGTTCTGTAGAGGAGCAGGAAGGACAAGGAGCGGTGCGATGAGATTTCATATTAACGATTTTTGAGCATTTCATATCAACAAAATTGCCCAGGAACGTAGTTAGTGTTGGTCATTTCTGTATCAATGAACAGCATATCACTTAAACATGTGACACAGTGTATACTATACATACAACACGAAAGAAGGGATACAGGATTTCATATCCAAAAGTAGGGCTTGGGAATGACAGAAAACATATCAACCCAGGATTCCCCCAGAACAGGCCCGGTGGGGATTCATTATCTGGGGTGCACAATGCTCAGCCACCCTTATTGATGCTCGCCGCCTCCCTATTCACCGCGCAATTGAATGTGGCGTTCCTCCGGCCTGCAGAAGGCTTGAGAAGCCGTAGCCTTGAATAACAGAAATATCTCATTGGGCGCCGGCCGGATAGATCACATGTCACTCTGCCCCATTTCCGTCCACGATCCACGGCCTTGATAGGGGAGCCGCCCTCCTCTCAAGACAGGAACAGCGAAGGCAACAGAAATTGATTTACTACATAAAAGAGCTGTTGTATGGAAATCAGTGACAAGGTTTTGTGACTTTAGTGCTTGGAGGGTCTCATAAGACCTGGGTACATGAGTGGACCCTCAGATCCACTCAGACTGAAACCTAACCCCGGCTGTCATATAAAAAACGGACAGATCCATTCAGTGTCGGTCTGCATGTGACCATTTATTCACCGATCCCTTTTCGATTGAGGTGCTCCCTAACATAAAAAAACGCCATGCGTTCCGGGGAAACGTTACTTTTTAAACGCTGTACCTCCCCCTGCCTCTGGGGACGGAGCCACGGAGAAATGATAGCCCGGCTACGTTTAGAGACCGAATTCTATTTTGCGGCTGCTTTCATAGATCATACTTTGGCTGCCAAAGACTAGAAGAAATACTTCTGTATAATCAACTCCATAAATCAACCCGGTTGAGAGGATAAAACGTAAGTGTCTTGGACAGATTCTCTGCCTTCCACTGTCCACGGTGCAGTATAATAAGATATTTTTAAAAAGATTGATCCTGGTCCTCTCCTGTGGACATTTTGGACTCTCGAAAGAGACTCACCACAGTGGCGACAGAAGTGTATGCATTGATTGCGACGAGGGTGAAATGAAGGGGACTGCCGCTTCCAAAGAGGTGAGACCGATCAGAGGGCCAGTAGAAGTGACATGGACTGGTGACGGAGAATTGAACACAACAGAGTCGAGATTTGTTCTCCCTAGGTAGATTAATCTGGTATTCAGCAGCGCAGAATTCAATCTCTCCATCAACACATGATAAACCGCGGCGCACCTGTCTTCCTTGAAAGGACCTTGTGAACGGCTGCCTTCAAAAACAATATCGTAATAGAATTTTCAAACAAACAAACACGCTGGATCTATAAATTATTGTGTGTTCCCCGTGTCAGGACTACTCTGTGTGATAAATGCCACCTATCAAATCATCAAACGCAATTTATCTCTTTACGCATTCATCAGAATCGATATTTGCTAAATGCAAAACACATTCTTTATAAACGTGCAAGGAATATTCCTCGGCACGAATGTGTTGCATGCCTTCAAGTATTGTTTCTTAAAATGCTGCAGTAAACAAGCATTGACCGAGTGACTCTGATTTCCATATATCCTGCCCAAAGTGTTCTCATCTTCATTATTGGGCACACGATGGCTCTCGGTTTGCTCTCTGCTCATTGAGAACATCAAAGACACACACTGAGCTCATTAGTCGTAGCCATCTGTATAATAGCACTTTCACCCAATCCCAATGATGCAATTTTGACTCAGAGCAATGGCCCATTCCACCATTTATTTGGAATATGGTGATTTCCTCAAAATGGCTTTTAGATGCGGTGCTTTTTGGAGACCTGCCACAGTTAAATATCCCCCACTAAAACATATCATCCTTGTTAGATTGATAAGCGCTCTGCCACATTTTCATGGCAGAGGCAATGATTTTCCACTTCATGTATTGATATAAAATAGCAGTAATAGTAAAAAGGGCCCTGATTTGAACAAACGCCATGCTGCAAGGAAAAACAATCGGCAATAACTCACATCCTTTTTCCGTCTTAAATAACAGTGGCGCTGATTATGAATAAAAATCCAGAACAAGTTTGTCTCTGTGCTGTCTCATTTGCATATTGATTGCAGCATTGTCTGCAGCTCCGGTACCCTCTTACTAGAAAGGTTGATAGTCATCATAAATCTGCAAATAAAGTCCTTATCTGGGGTGCACAGTGGTCGACTCGTGCACGCCTCAGCCTTCTCAGGTTGCACCCTGTGCATGTGCACCTGCGTTTATGTATGTGCATGTTTCCCATCTGTACAGCCACAGCCCATGCTAACACCAAGAGAGCAAATCAACCACTAAGATTAGGGTAATCTCTGCAGAAAAATGAAAGATGTCGGTTGGGACATGGTACATACATAGTATAACAACACTGTTTTATATTATTCTAGTTTGTTTGTTATTCATAGTTTGTTATTCATAGTTTGTCTAGTGATCAAAACGGTCTAATTCATATCGGCTTAAATTTCGTACTTGTTTCTGTTCTGCCAATAAATTATTAAACCAGAATTATGCAAGCAACACAACATGTATCTATAGGTAGCATTGGAGATTTGGTGGTGCCTTTGCAGAGCTCAGAAGCCAATGAATACGAGTGTTGTGACTAGATAGCTCGCATCTCTTATCCCCACCGTTAAGGAATACAAATGTAAACAGTGATGTCAACAAATACGGCTCGTGACTGTTGTTGCAGATATTGCAAATAGGAATTTGGAGAGGGGGCGAATTTATGAACAGTGGTACCATGTGAGCTATAACAGGCTGAAAAGAATGTTAACAAGTTCAATTTCCATTCAATCAACAGCCCAGCTCTTGGAAATGTTCCATGGCAGGAGAGGGGCAAAATCATCTATATGGTAATTATAAGGATGAATCCCCCAGTAACTTTCGCCAGCATGAAAGGTCAGTCCTATTAAAGATAGTTTATCAGTGCTCTGCACATATTCCTTTACTCTGCCTCTAAACGGGGACATCATTTTATTTTTTTCCCTCCATTTTCAGCAGCCCGCTGAAGTCTGTGCTTAAGCCAAATGAGAAAAATGGAATTTTGAATGCCAGTAAAGGCTATAATAGCATGAAGATAAATTGTTTTTCTTTCCGCTGCCCTGTCTCAGTCAAACACACCTCTCTCTCTCTTTCTCTCTCTCTCTCTCTCTCCCCCCCTCTCTCCCTCCTGAGCAATGTGTCCTTTCTCCCTTACCTCTCTAAAACAAATCTATCTAAAACTCACCT
Organism: Micromesistius poutassou; assembly: GCF_964030765.1. Taxonomy (NCBI): domain Eukaryota; kingdom Metazoa; phylum Chordata; class Actinopteri; order Gadiformes; family Gadidae; genus Micromesistius; species Micromesistius poutassou. The sequence continues at coordinate 2,373,213 of NC_140282.1, forward strand.
TGTGAAAACACACACACACACACACACACACACACACACACACACACACACACACACACACACACACACACCAAGAGGCCAACGGTGCTTCTCCCCCAGATCTCGCCAAGACCCCTTCCACATATCTCCTGATGCACTATGGGTATTTAAAACATGTTCAACATGACATCATTACATTTTGAGCAAAGCCTGAGAAAACCAAATTACAGAATCAATCATGCAGAAGGTCAAGGCAAGACTTCATTACTAGCATTGCATGCCTGCATGAATATCTTTCATTTCTGACTGACCCCAGTGTGTCACAATGACCGTCTGTCGTGACAGAGAGCGATAGAGAAGGGAGAGAGAGAGAGAGAGAGAGAGAGAGAGAGAGAGAGAGAGAGAGAGAGAGAGAGAGAGAGAGAGAGAGAGAGAGACAAAGAGAGAGACACACATAGAGAGATTGGGAAAGGGGAAAAAAATGAAAAAATGTAATGGAGTGAAAAAAATCCACTCTCTGAAATTGATGTACAACTGATGTCAGTGCCACTTGGCTTGAAGGGAGATAAGACGAGGAAAAAAAGAAAACGGTGTAAAACACATGCTTTCTGCAACAGTGGCCACATTTTCCATTTGATTTCGGGATATATGGGTTTGTGTGTAGTCAACATTTAGGGTGTTAGGTTCCCTGATGAACTACACAATATGAGTGTGCTGAACCGTGCGAGTGAGAGGCAGCGTATGGCTGGTTGGGGCCCAATCTTCTATGTCATGCAGTCGCAAAGAGATGCATGAGGTCACAACTCTGATTAGGTATTATCTTTTGTAATTGGTGCACGGCTGTAGTCCTAATGAATCAAAAACAGCGAGTCAACCATGGAGACGTTACCTCACATGGCCTGATATAAACCCACTCTTTATTACGTCTTTTCTACCTGGTTTGTACCGTGTTATTCCAACTCAATGGTGTCTGGCTGCTGGGTCGATGGTGAACTTTACAGTTTCCAAGGGAAAGGAAGAAACGGAAAGGCTGGTAAAGATGAAGGCACCAGGTGCTTTCTGAAATAGTACCCAGGGACCCTCGCTGTGCAGCGGGGAGAGCATCAAGTAGAGATTGTGAATAAAGCCGGGCTGGCAGCTCCGACTCTGCTACTATTTGGCACTATTGAGATTCAATCACAAATCAGAAGGACACATGCTGGGAGACCAAAACGAGAGTCAGAAGCTTGTTAGGAGAGCAGATTAAATAAATAATGACTTCAGATGCAGGGCCTTGCCAGGCATTTGTGCAGCTGAGAACACGTATTCCTGTCATACAAACCCCCCCGCATCTGTGACCAATTTCAAAGACATATGCTCGGCATTAGGGGAGAGAAATTAGTCGAACACTTGGCAGAGCAATGACATGGATGGGACCTCCGAAAATAGCCCAGGTAAACTGATTCTGATTGGGTATAAAGAGGCTTCTTTACAGACCGTTCAGCCCCTATAGAAAGCAGAGACGGTTCGCATGTAGAGGTGCACGGAGCTAAATCGAAATGAAAAGAAAAACAATGAATGCAAAGTGCATGCATATATGACCCTGTAACTCCATTATTAAGACACTGACATGACCACAAAACGTCCTTTATAAGAGCCCTCCCCCCGCGCTAAACCACTGTTTATTATAAAAGGAATCCATCAAAAGACGGACCCTTATCGCATTTCAAGTTGTGTTCCTTTCTCAAAGCGAAGATAAAGATGTAGATGAATTGAATTTCCTCTGCGTATTGTCTCTTGACTTTTGGGGATCAATCCCATTTGCAGGGAGAACGATGGGCCACCCTAAGCCTGCGTGCCGCCTTACAATGTGTGATCAGTGATAACGAACGACGCTAGCCCGCCGCGCTCGCAAGGCCACGAGGCAAAGGAGCAGAAACCCCCTCGCATTCATTCGCTGGTGTGTTTTTTTTAATGGCGTCTACACACAATCAGAGACATGAGCCATGCAAATGGTGTTAAAGAGGAACAATGTTAGAGAATCAAATCTAATCCTCCAGCAAGTCGCGAGAACAGTCAGGAATGTAATTGTGTCAAGGTTCCGTTTCTTCCAGATGTAGAAAGCTTAACTGACCATGAAATGAAAATTCTTTAGGCGAAAGCCCTGTGAGACTCACTGCCGTTTACGCTGCAGAGATAGTTAAAAAAAACCTTCAATTATTTTAACAGTGTGCCAGCAGCGTGAGGCTCAGGGAGAGAAAGTGGCATAATCACGTATAGCCTCTACCCATATGGAATGTAAATAAATATGCCATATCACTGCTGTGTTCAGGGGGAGGGGAGAGAGAGTGTGTATTCATGTATCTTCAACGATCTCCAACCATTTCCAAGTTAAAACCATCATTTGGTTTTGAGGTCTACAAGGTCAACTCGGTCCCTCAGCATGTCTTCATTATTTCATGTCTTTGCCCCGAAATGAATCTTCCATTTCGTAATAGGTCTGTAAGACAACTAGTCAGGCAGTGACATTTCAATTTTTTTCCTCCCCAATGCTCATGTGATTGTGGCATTTGAAAATGTCTTTCTCTTCTAAGATAACAATCTTAAAATCTATAGCACATAACATTAGGGTGAAGAGACGATTCTTCATCTGCTTTTATGCCTCTGCTGAATCTGACCATCCGTATCATTGAAGGGCAGCACTTTCCCCAGAAAATCTATTTTAATTTCCTAAATAAACTATACGGCTCTGCACTTAACGTACTTGTACACTAAACGTTGCCTGTAGCTAATTCTGGAGCACCAAGTGCCAGCCATCTTTATTTAAGAGCTGAACCTAAAGCCCACACACATCTATGCTATTGAATAAAACAAAAGCAGAAACAAGTGGGATATCAGACAAAGGCCCAGCAAAGACCTCACGTGACAGCAGACAGAAGCATGCATCAGCGTTTACAGTAGTCGTGCTTCTGGGAGGAACATGAATGATCTATGAGGCCGTGAAAAAGATGCTTTGGGGAAACAGTTCCAATGTCCTTTTGGGTCTGAATAGTATTTTATAGCATTTATTTGTACTGTGATAACACCGGCCATCCAAGCACATCTGCTCGCCTTCCGAAGAGCGGATAACGGGCAATGTGTGCAGACGTTTTGTGTTTGAAGTTAGTCACACAATATCATGACATTTACTCAATGTGAGCATATACCTCCCGTGTTGTTAGCAAGGCCAGATGCGGCACTGACAATATGTGCCAAAACATTAACCAATACGTGACAAACATGCAAGAACAAAGTGTTTATTTATTCTACTTTCATCACATGCAATGGCTCAACCACCCATGTACAGTAGGTCTAATATAACAAGAACCTTACATGTGATGGTATTGCTGCCAACCAAATCATCGTGCTAGTCTCCGATATGGGCAAAAGCTTGCAAAACGGTAAATCAAACCCGAATGTGTACCTGAATAACAAGATGTGGAATATGATCTGTGCATGCTGTGCGTGCACAATGTAGCACTCACCGCAGGTAGGCCATTGTTGCCAGCGATCCCATCCTGGTCCATCATGTTGCGTGAGATGGTAATGGAGGGCAGCTCTAGGCTCTGTGGGGGGAACTGAGGGGTTAAGGGAACCCGGTGTTGAGCTGCCGGTTCCTGGACACCCTGGAAGGGAGAGTGCACCTCCGATAACGCCAGGCCGTGCTCCATCTCCGGTGGAGGGGTGATTGGTGGAATCTCAAACTCCTCATCCCCCAAACTGGGCGTGTGGAACGTCTACGGAGAAAAAGGGCCGGAAAAAACAGTTTCACCAAACACATCTAACCGAAACGGAATCGGTGGTTGAGTTAGATCCAGTGCGCCGGGCGGAAACCTCCGGGGATTAAATCAAACAACTTTGTTTCTGAATCGGAGTCTTTTAGTTCAGCACAAATAGACTTGTCGAGAAGTGCACTGAGATGTAACATTTCCTAAACCTATTTAAGTCCACTTTGAGCAGAGTGAAAAAGAGCAAAATGCTAGAATATCAAACAGCAATCACAGAAGAGAGGATACTGGAAAAAAAAGTCCTTAATCTTTGGAATGGAAATGTTGGGCTGAAGTGCGGAGAAAAGTACATGTCATGAGAAGATGGGTTTAGGGAACATTTTGATAGATTATAATGGTTGGGACGGCTGGAAATGTTTCTTTTTTGTTCCCCTGGCCTGCTTTCTTTCTCATCAAACACTTAAATACTCCTGGCTTTTAAATTAAAGCATTTGGTCACACTTCATCTGCTTATTTGACTTTCCTACAGTTGGGAGTGTTCACCACTTTAAAACTCGCCCTGCCCACTGTTGAGAGACCTGTTAAAATATCAACAACCGCTTTATTTCACCACATCCAGATGTCCATAAGAGCAGTCTTTTTCTGCCATTTATTCTCCAGCACAACTGCACTTAATTAACAAAACAGATGAGGAGACCAATAGAAAATAAATAAGGTTTTGGGCTTGCAAAACCAGAAAACAGTTAAGTGGGTCCTTACATTTTGCAAAAGCTTTCTCTGGCTGTAATTGGTTTAAAAACACTGGTCTCGTTGCATTGCTGTTGGTTAGAGGGGAAGTTTTAGCATTCATTTCTTTGTATTGATTGCTTGTTACATTGATCACATTGATTTAGTATTGAGTGTGCTGACACGTTTGTTGTTGGTGGTTGTTCACATCCAGTTCTTTCTTTGTATACTACATGGGCAGTAGAGGTGAGAGGCAGCGATACATAACACCTAAGCATGTTCCCCATGCTCATCCTGTCCTGCTTCTTTCAGACTTGATTTGCTTTCACAAGGGGATAGAATAACAGGAGGGCGCTACAGAGGCAATATGCCAACACAGCCCTTGATTAGAGAATATTAATGTTCCCTTAGCTTGCATCAGCACATGGATACTTGAAGCTAATTCATTGTCTACTCAGGGCAGCTGAGTTGACAAGCACTGATGAATACCAGTGGTGGTAAAGGGGAGGTAATACAGTTCTCCCATTCCCCATGCATTCACTCTATAATCCTTTTCAGTCAGCTTTAGTGTATAGTGGCTTGCGATGGCGCCATATTTTGTGCAAGAACCATTTTTTGCACACAATTCATTATTTTTCCATATGGGCACAAATACAACAAAAACATTTACTACTTGTCTACTTGTTTACTACTCAGCTATATACTACGCTGTATTTGTGATTATTTTTATGTGTATTTTGCAGTATTAGCAGGATGACTTTGCATAGCTGATAATCAGGTCCTGATTTAGCCTTTTGGCTTCAGATTTTGGATTCTTGGCGCTACACTATTAAGTGTTAATGTGTAAGAATCAGAAATATCTCTCATTACTCTCATCGCCCCCTTTGGTCGCTAAGTGAACTGCAGCCTGCTCAGGAAAATCATAGACAAATGATAGTTCAAAATTGTATACATACGTTACATTTAGTAGAAATGTTATAAACCATTATTCTTTTTTAGACGTCAGTTCCTTCCTTTTTCCTGCAAAAATGGCTGTTTAAATATAATAGTTGTTGTTCTAACAGGTTGTTCTATGCAACCGAGAGAAGCAGGCAAGGATTAATTCCTTTGTTGAATTACATCTTGTTTATTTATTGTCAATTTAAAGCAATTCATGCAAGAACAAATCCTGCACGTACTCCCTTTAACAGAACACTCACTAAAGAGATGACTTCTGTTTGGTGCATGAAGCAAGTGCTTGATGCACAACACAAACAGAGTCAACATGGGAGTCAAACAGAGTCAGTAGACAATCCATCACTTGTACCATTTAAATCACCACCCCCCCCAGCCGCACGTTGACACCATTTGCTGGTGTAAGTGGGTTCCTAGTGCTATTGAATTGTGTATGTTGAATTAGGGCAGCACTATGTAGGCCACACATACAGATACGGCACACGGTGGCCTGAATCAAAGACCCGATCAGGAGATCGTCAAACAACCTTCAACAGAAGGGCACTGTGAACGAATCCCGAAGCTGACACGGCTGTGACCTTCCCACAATGCATTGCACTGCAGGACCGGGCAAAGAAAGGGTTAGTTAACTTTGGTATCTCCTTAATGGACGTGTGTCCGACCGGAGGACAGACAACGGACGATCGTCAATACAGCGGAGTGTGTCTGTGGGGCCCGAGTGCCCTGGTCATGATGAGCCAAATGAAAATGCCCACAAAGCTGATAATAGAGACATGGAGTTTGGTGTCTCATCCGCGGCCGCGGAGTCAGTGTCAGCTGTCAGCGGAGCGCGGCCCGTCCCTCGGGTGGTGTTGCCAGACGTTGAGGGTCTGGCGGTGCCCATGGAGTGCCACCGAGTCAAACACACGGTCTGGTGTCACTTCACATAAAGCCAGTCTAATTCTGCACGGGGAGCAGCTTAGGGGGGCTCTGATCTCAGATTAAGAGATGCACAATCCACTTTATTCACATCAGCGGGCTGATTATCCATTTAAATTGTTCTGAAAGGCTCACAAGAGCCAAGTACCCGACCAGATGTTCAGAGTGAAGTAGGCATGGACATCTAAAGGAGGACAAAAGCATATGTGGGCAGAGAGTCAGTTGACATTTGTTGTATATAACCCAGTGTGCGTGTATGTGTGTATGTGCATGCATGTGTGCGTGTGTGTGTCTCACGTGTATATGCGCGTGTGTGTATGTGTATGTGTGTATGTGCATGTGTGTGTGTGTGTGGTGTGCATGTGTGTACATGGCCATGAGTGTGTTTGTTTCATTCTATCGGCTGCCAGTTTATTCTCAGGCACCAGGGTGGGCCGGCCTCAGTAGCAGATGCAGAGGAGTGTATTTGTTCTATTTCTATTTGTTTTACCTCCAAGTTCATTTTTGATGCGTCATACTTTGATCATAATGCGTCATACTTTGATCATAATTTGATAGTTACATAGTTAGTTTGTTCATATTTGATCTCTGAGATCACCTGTTTGCATGGCTATGAATGAGCTTTATTCTGTAACACTTAATATAAGGCTTTATTAATTAACATTAATGAATGCAGTAATAAGTCTTAACTAACAATTAACAGTTATTTAACAGTTACTCTGGGTTCCAGCGATAATTTACTAATGGTGCTCATGTTTACATGTAATTTATACATTATTAATGATGTTAGGGTTACCCTATCCCTAATCCTAACCCTAACCCACTTACCTTAATCCTCACCCTTATGCTAATGCTATATAACAATGCTTACCACTGCATTACATGTAAATTAATGCTGACAAGACTATAGGTTTGAAGTAAATTAACTGTTAGTTAATTCTTTGTTTACTTATCCCTGCTTTAACTAATGTTAATTAATGTCCCCTTATTGTACAGCGTTAACCTTCTATTCTTATGTTATTAAGTCATCTTTAAAGGTTCAAGCTTGACATGCACGTGGCAGCTGAGCACATCCCGGTAAAACCCTGACATAACACACAGAATACCGAACTCATCTCACTAAACTCAATGTACACCATTCACATCAGCACTGTGTTTTTTCACAAAAGCGCCAACGACAATAAACGTTAACGGGGCCGCTTGTGGCAATGAAAACGCACGGGGAAAATGGCAAGGCGCTGAAAGAGAGACGTTTACAATGATGTTCCCCCATCAAACCCTTCCCCAGTCCCTCCCCTTTCCCGGACACTGTGCCCGTCAGATACGAGGAGGCCCGACAACCAGAAAACACTTCTCAGCCAATTTCTCCTGTCTTTCAATAAACTTTGTAATCCAATTCACAGATGCAATAACCAAGACTTGTTAAAGGCAGCACCATGCAATTACAGCATATAATCGTCCTCGAAATCAATAGCGCCAGTGTTGAGGCTCCGGTTTCCAATACGGCGACTGGCTCTGAGTGCAGGGCTCTGCTGGCATTGGCAGCTCCCACCGTAGCTCCCCCAATCAACATTATTCCAAATTTGAAATATCTGAGGGCCATTTCTGCATGTTTGTAGTTCATTACACCTCTCTAATTGGATTGCGGAGGTAAGCGGATACCTGTTAGGGGGAACTCTATCTCGAGGAACTGGATCGTTTTTCCTGAGGGAAGCAGCGAAGCTTTTCCCCCCGTCGGGCTGTATTCTTTACCGGAGCACACAGAGGTCATCTTATCTCATCCCTTAAGTGCATAAGGTAAATGATATGTCAGCTATCTAAATGGCTCGACACTCACGTGCACGATGGCTTTCGCTTTCGTCCGATGTATCTTAATTATAAGTTGTGCACAGAGCGGTAATGGCTGCATGGGGATTACTATGAATCCACACACAGGAAAAGGTTGTGCATTTAGTCAAGAGGGTAAGAGTGTGCTTTTCACTTAGACTCGGAGCAAATACAGCTGGGGAAAGAATAAACTATTTCACAGACATACTACGGTTCATTTTAATTTGTATCAGGTTTAATGTTTTGTGTAAGTGCTCCGTAAATAAAGCCTGCATACTTAATATAACTAGAATACAGAGTCCTTCTGTCTCACACTGAACAGACTCATCCCGGCCGGGGAAACGTATTATAGGATCCATTTGTACAAAACATTGTAATCAGAAATATTGATCTCTTTATGGGCGGGCATTGAGAAAAAGACGGCCTCAATCATTAAGAATAAAACCACGGAACAATAACACTGCGTCTGGAACACTGTTCACGTTTCCTTGCACTTTCCTCCCCTGGCCTCTCTTTCTTCTCTCCCTCTCCTCCGTAACGCCATCTGGGCCGTAACGCTGGAAACAGTTGTTTCCTTTGATAAAATGCAAATGAGCAGAGAGCTTCTATCAACTAGTACCCCCTGCTCTCCCCCCTCCCCTCCCTTACAACCGTCTCCCCAGCATTGGCCCTCACAGAGGGGCCCTCACAGCTGGCTGTGGGTCCTCCTCACCCAACCCAAACCTCCTACACGTACACACACACACACACACACACACACACACACACACACACACACACACACACACAGACCTCTTAGAGTACGGGGGCTCCCAGTGGCCCCTAGACGGAGAGAGGAAGCACCCACTCGAAGGAAACCCGGAGTAAAATGAAAACTTACTCCCATCCTGCTCTTGGGCTTTGTGGGGCAGTCACTCAGACATAAGGTCACGCCCCCTCTCCGAACACGTTGACGATGCTGGTGTGCTTATCCTTTTCTTTTTTTTTGTGTGTGGAATGTCACAGTGGCGTCCACGACACAGAGTTAATTAAAAAATGGAAACAATGGCCGCCGTTGGCGATGTGGCCAAACACGGCGAGCGGACAATGAGATCCTGTTTTGATCGGGCGAGGCTCTGAGCTTCTATTAGGGTTTGAAAAGCAGACCCAACTCGAGGTATAGTCAGATGAGATTAGTCTGTTGGGGCTACAGAGGATGATGGGTATTTCTGGTGTACTTGTCTCTAATGACAGGGCAGTGGAGTGGGTGGAGGGAGACTAAGAACAGTATATTTAGAACACAGTTACGTCTTGTTTTGCTTTTTATTTTGCGGTGGAGTAAGACTGTCGCTCATGAATAACAAAACCAGCGCCAGGGCCTTGCTCCACTGTCAGGACCTCTCACTTGTGTTGACGTGCTCTACCTGGGCTGGCCTTGTAGGGTGCTGATTTGCAGTGGCAAACAAGAGGTGGTGGGGTAGTGATGTAGTGTTGGAACAAGGCCGATGTCGAAGAGTTTACACATATTTGCTAAAGGGCAAAACTGTGTGTGAGGACACTACACTGACAGCTAATTTAAGTCAATTGTTTATCCAGATACTTTCAAACGAGGTCGGGGGTCAAAATAAATAGCTTATTGTCCATCACTCGCAAACTTGCATACTACTAGCTCTGACTTTAATTTTTGGATCATTTTTCTTTGGGGTAATGAAAGAGGTGAGCTAATGACATGCAGATGAGACCAGAACGTTTAAATAAAGGGACCCATCTCATTTCACCAATCACACATCTCGAATCATACTCACATCGCCTGCCGCAAGGAGGGCTCCGTTTGCATCCGTCATATTCATGTAGTTGTTGTTCTGGAACTGGGAACAGAAGAGAACAAACGCCACATTAACCATCAGCGTTTACACCTATCCCGACACAAACCTGCCAAAAACCGCCCTTTTCAAAAGGCATGTCCCACTCTGGGTCTGATATCTGAGTTCACGCTCCACGCTACTTGGGTAGCGTTCACTCCCATCGCCACGGCCCCGTGATTAGGACGCAGCGAGAGGCCTGAGCGAAGTGAACGCAACGATAATGAGATGCCGACCGGCCCATTCAGCTATTATGGGATGTCAATTAAGGAGGCGTTTGCATGACAAAGCAAAGTATCAACATGCAGTGGCAGGTTATTAGCTTCAAGGAGCCCACAGCAGGCCTACCCAGCGTCAGGGTAGGAAGTGGGAAGGACTGAACACGGAGCGATTGGGGGATAAGTGACTAATTAGCACACAAATGAACATACATATTTGATGTTGGATTGATGATCCTCATTTGTGGTTTATACATGTCTTTGTCATTAATATTTCATGTCAATTAAGAGGCAGGAGAGATGTATCAATCATGTCGTTCACATCCGACACAAACAAAGTTTGCACATCTAGTGCTGATTTCCAATCAGGCTCGGCTGCTAAACTACAAGATGAGCAGTTAAAAAGTGGCACTTTGGCTAAATAAATAAACTGATAAAAAAAGTGAATGAACAAATAGAAGGGTGTTGCTACTCTCCACACCCCTCACCCTCCCCCCCATCTTCCACCCACACAGCCTGCTGGCAAAATGGCAGCCACTTCCTTTCTTTTGAGACACAAGCGTGCTGACAGGTAGGAACAATGGGACATAGAATGAAGAATTATGGGTGAGCAGCTGGGCCCGTGAGCACAATACACCTCTGTGTGACTGAGCAGTGTAAACCCAGCCCACACGGCAAGCAGGGAGAACACGAGCTAGTGGAGTCTTCATGAAGTTCCTCAGACAACATGGCCCTGCACTCTCTCTTTCTCTTCCTTTCAACCGCATGCCAGATCCCCTTTGTGTGTTTATTACACTCTTAAATTATGAATGCCCCACAACTTTCATAGACGAGAGTGAAAACGGTTTCTTATCTTAGCACTGGGCCAAACAATAGCAGAAACAAATTAAGATCAGACTGTACCGAAGAGTGCATTAATGTATTTCCCTCGTCCTTTGTGTCACTGCTTTTTTCAGTCCCTTATTCTTCTTTTCTTCTCCGTAGTTGGTGTGTGAATGTAATTACCGAAAGAACTGCTGCTAATCAACTGTGAGTGGGATCCATTAATTAGTCTATGCCTTGGAGAGACACTGGCGAATCAGCAGCAATGTTAACAGCGTTACACACCAATAAGTGGGGACACCAGCTCTGCTAGCAGTTGCCAAAGCATGTGGTTAGGGCTCTCTGGCCCCTCGGAGCCAGCAGTACCTGAAGTCGCTTCACACTGGAAGCACAGCTTCCTGCCGCTCTGAGATGTATATCCACGCATGGGGGAATATCAAAACAGAAAAGAAAAAAGAAAAATCCATAAATGCAAGAATGCACATTTCATTGACAGATGTTCCGCAAGTTCAACTGTGAAACATCTGCCAATAGATAGCACCCCCTCTCACACGTGCCAGCTGTGTGTAACTTTGAGTCGTGAAATGCTTGGGTTACCTCAGCGGCCCGGGCTGATCATTAACCCCACGTTGGGCTTATCTGCGAAAGGTTACCCTGTCCCTCTACTTCTTTTAGATAGCAAATTGAAGCCGGGCAGATTTGGTCCCTTCTTTTCAAACACTGGGAACATTGTGGCGATTACAGGACAGATAGGGCGCCACATGCGGCTGGCTCCATTTCCTCCAACTCTCTTTTCCCCGCCGTGAATAGGACTGTACGGAACCCGAGAACAGTGCGTCGTTTTTGGTTCTAAAAAGAACAATTCTTACCCCTGGCTAAGAGTGAAAGGAGTTAAAAAAGGTAATAAATGTCAATGCACCTTGTAGCATCAACACTCGCTTGTTTTTAACCTGCTGGATTGTAACATCTCTGGTTTGTGTTCCCCAAAACATGATCTTTAATTTGAGAGCCTAACAATTCAGAAAGCACAACGGAGGGACAACATTGTTAAAGGTCATGTACAATGAAATTACACCGCAAACTGTGTTGGCATGAATCCCATTAGCTCCATTAGCACAATATGCAATCAAAGTAAAGGCAAAGCAACAATTACCGGCGTAATGATCTCTGGACTCAATCTCTGTGAGTGATATTCTATTGTGATTTCAGTGGGGGGGGGGCCTTCAAACACTAGTCTCCAATCTCCGGAAATAACTGTGACTAACATGCCGAGAAATGTCCCCAGCCACCGCAGTATCAATCTTCACCGTTAAAACACTAGCGTAGCGTGGCTAGTCCTAGGGGGGTAGTGGGGGGGGGGGGGGGGGGGGGGGGGGGGGGGGGGTGGGACCTAGTAGGCAACCCGACCAGGGAGGGAGTCGTGTTATTGTTATTCTCAATTCATATTTCAGGGGGTGGGGAGGTGGGGAGGGAAGGGAGGGAAGGGAGGGACAGAGTTTAAATGCTCATGTTCATGGCCGTGCTGATTACGTCAACTGCCAGAGTAAATTAGGCGTGAGTGGTCGGACTGCACAGCTGACGGTAAGGAGCAGAAATGGGTCATTGATGACAGTGAACGCCGTGCAATTAAAGTGATTTGATATGCCGGACAAACACCGCCGACAGATTTGTAAGAGGGTGCGAACACACTATATGTACGCGGACGTGCTACATTTTTAAGAAAGACATAAGATTAGTACTAAACTACAAATAAAAACTCTAAATACCCTTGTAAAATTAACTAGATTTTTTGCATTTCTTGTGGGCTATTTCACCCTTCGCAGCCACCTAGTTTGTAAGTGCATGGCACTTGGTTCTATGAACATCCTTACTGTTCTGACAGAGATATATTGTTTCTCTTTCTTCTGACAGATGTACTTAAATGTAAATGTCCCCTGTCTTCTACATCCATGCAAGAGGGTGACCAGCAGATTGCACCCAGTAGCTGGACAAACGAGGTCTCTTTGGGACAGGAGACTTTTATTAAGGCAGTGAATCCATGGCTAAAGGTGCTCTGCAATACTAGCAGCCTTTGGTGCCAGATATGGCAACACTGACTGGGCTGCAAGCCCTGGCCGCGGCATGTTTTCACTTCTTCTTCTTCTTCCGCACCACCAGCAGATTTCCTCAATAAGTGTTTGACAGGGGAGAATAAGGAGCTTACATGCAAGCTGCATCACACGTGCAGAGACTGCACTGAGAGACAGAACTCAAACCGCTGCACGGCAAAGGAGATGAAGAGATAAGGACACAAATTTGTATTAGTATTCGTATAATGTTTGTGTCAACGGTGTGATTCATTTTATTCTAACTAAAATAGTTATGATAAACAAAACAGTTTACTCCATTATTGAGCGTTTGGAGGCAGATTAAACAGAATTATTATCATTGGGTCAACCTACAAAAGGTATTTACATAGGCATACATAAAAACATGTTATAAACATAAATGTTTATTTTATTTCCCTTGACTGAATGTCCTCCCCCTCCTCAGTCTTGGAATATTCAGCTATATGTCTGCTGGGAAATAAGCAGTCTTGCAGCTATTATGGCAAACAAAATGCTTTCAGCCTCGGGGCAAGCACAATATACCAATCTGACACCCTCTCAACCCCTATATGATGGGGTAACCAGACAGATCTTCAGGAAAAATATGATTTTGACAATCATAACCCACACATGGTTACATTGAAGATGTCTATGGCGATTCAAAGGCACTGGCTGTAACCGTTTACCTCCTAAGATACGTTTTCTTGTTTTGGTTTTCTTAAGATGGTGAAAATGTTGCCCACCGAGAGACACCTTGGAGCGCTGGACTTCTCTGTGTAGGGAAATACAAGTAAAACCGTGGAGTGTGCACTCCCTACATCTGCATTTATCACACTACACTCACCCCACTTTGATTCAGAGTATGGACCCATGAATAAATGTAGCAGAACACCCCAAGGTTAAAGCAGGAGCGAATCAAAGAGATGGCACACATGAAAAAAATCACAAGCCAACGTTGGTTTTATTCCATCAATAAAAATAAGGGCTTCGGCACATCGTAGCTAGGCTACACAGGAACATCTCAAAGTCACAATATCCGTGTTGTCTTTCAGCAGGTAAGAAACGTGGACGCATTCCTCCGCCCCGCGGAAAAGCCCCAAACTAATTCAATCAGTGGCGAAAGCTTTTCCAGAAACACATCAACTGCTGACAAGCGATTTTACAGCGGAGGTTGAGCCGGGTAATCACAGCCTAGCCTCTGTTCCCTGGAACATGACGCTGGTGTTAATATGTTCTCCAGTGGTTCTCTATGAAAACCGAGCAAAAACAGCACCGTTAAAACCCAACCACCCATTCAGAGGAGCCCAGAGTCATTTGCTTTGTATTCTTTTTTTTTTATGTTGCAATTTCCTTTTTTCGGTGCTTGGCACGACGCCAGGTTATAACCTTTCATTTACTCAGGGTAGATGAGGGTAGAGAGCCAGACCCAGGGCAAAAAAAACAGCGTCACCTCTCGGTGGTTCCAACCGTCGTGGTCGGATCCGGTGGCAGCGTTGCTCAAAAACAACAACAACAACAACAACAACAACAAAAACTCTGGGCAAGTTATCTCCTGAATGCCCAGGCCCGTCCTGCCAAACACGCATCCATTTACAAGCCAATGCAGCGCAAACACTCTGCAGCTGCCTCTCCGCCATCACAAGGCCCATTCACGCCCAGCGGGGCCGCTACGCGCCCAGTGCCAAGCTGACATATTTAGATACATACCCCCTCACCACCACCCCCACCAGCACAACCCCCTCACCCTCCTCCAGTACACACTCCTTTATTACGTGTGCAGCAGGCAGCAGTCCATTTGTAAAGCAAACCCCATGGTGCGGCGTGCTCACACCCGTTTGCTCACGCGTCCCGTTCTGGTCAGCGGGCTAAATCAATTTGTGTCTCGGTGAAAAGAAAAAACACCAAATATATACACCCCCCCCTGTTCCAGCGCCGTGTTTTGAAGGCCACTAAAAACACGTAGATGCTCTGCTAGGTGAAACACCTAGAGGATCATCTCCTTGTTCCTCTTTCTACCCGTCCCTGTCAACAGTTGGGGGGTCTTGTGGAATAAAGCGGCCTCAGCCCAGAAAAATCTGATCCGGGGTCTGTCTCAAGCAGACGACGGTCGTGTTCAGCGAGCTACCCTGACGGTCCTCTGTTTTACCCTGCTGATCTCACTACCGACCGCTGCGTCCTGGATTAGCGACTTTACGGTTTATCTTTATGAAGCTCGGGGCCCCTGGAGGAACCATTTAGACTCTCACTGCGAGCTCCAGGAGGCCGTAAAAGAACCACCTGTTTCCTGGTTCCACCACCGCTGCTCCTGGGCGGGGGGCGGGCGCGCATGCCTCTGACTCAGTATCGTGTTCGAGGTGCCTTGGCTTCGCGCGCAGATTGACTCGAGAGTTAATGCGTTCCCCTGTAACTTATGGAAAATATAATCACTACTTTTCTCATGAAATGTGAGAGAGTGGAATTACAAGGGGTTTAGCTTGGAGCTCAACCAAACGCGGGCCCCGGCTCCCTGTGTTACACGGAGTAGACATGAAAGTAAGTATGCACAGCTCGCCAGAATGACAACCCTAAACAAATAGACGGAGCGCACGTGTTTTCATAACACGCTGCGCAGCATTGTGTTTGACGAGCCCGTTTGTTATATAATTGATGACAGATATGTTAAACCCCTGTCTGTTTGAATCCCTGTGTTTAGAAAGTTACATCGGAGGCACGTCCACGTTTAGCGACGACATGGGACCGTTGCCAAGATGATGCATAATCTCTTCTCCCTTCAGGATATTGTCACACGAAAACAGTGTTTTTATTTTCACACATCCTTTATCTTTATCTTAATCTATCTACGGGTCACTAAAGGACATTTTCGAATGACTGACGTAATCTGTTTTCACAAAATAGCATGTTTCTCTTCTCCATCGGTGCAGTTCCCATCCTCCCCCACCTTGCCTGCGACACCAGCGATGAACACAATGAAGCTGATGATACATGTTTGGTTTGGCCCGCTCTCCAGAGGCCTGCGAGATGCTGCCAAAACAAAGATGGCCTGGGCATTTGTCAAAATAGTACTTAAGGCCCAACAACGACTACTTCCAACACGATGCAGGTCACCATTCAATATCCCACTAGTACAAGCTGTGCGTCTGCTGAAAGCACCCCCTTAAAACCAAATCCTAATAGAAAGCACGCAAGCTAAATGGGGCTCCATCTTTGATCTGCTGGGGTGCAAAGCCATTGGCCCCGGAGCCACAAAGGCTTTAGCAAAAAGCAGAAAGGTCTCAGAAAACATGGTGGTGCAGCTTTCTCCCAATGTCCGCCGTAGCACAGAAGACTCCTCAGAAAGCGGGTGTGTAGTCATGACTGGCTGGACGGGGTTGTCCGGGGCTCTGCCTTACAGCCAGGTCTAAAGGCTGCTCACTCTCACAGGCTTTGAAGTCATTTCACATGAAGATGCTATCAGAGCTGCGGCGTTAGCCACACTCGCTGCCCTCCACTTACACATCCTCGTGCTATAGTACACAAGCAAAGGCTGCCGTGGCTGTAAGGGGCGGCGGCTATTTGAAACGCACGGTAAAATGGCGTACGACAGGAAGGAATGTTTTTTATGGGCGGGTAGAAATTAATTTGTTTTTTCTCGGCAAGGGCAATGGCGGCGGTGTGCTATTTCTTTTTGTCGGATGGCTATGAGCTCTGGGACCCTGATCCAAATAAAGCCATTGAAAGCTGCTCAGAGTGGAGTCTTCTCTTATTGCTCTAGCAACACAGACACATTTCTGTTTTCCCAAGGTGCCATTACTGGCTAATACAGTCATTATAACTGGCTCGGGGAATGTGCACAGTCTAGGGTTTTTTGACAAGATTCCATTTGACTTGAGGATAGAATAATTGTGTTACATTACACATGTAAGTAAAAGGAAAAGGGTTTATTTAATACGTTTATTTTCATTCAACCCAACGCTGGTTAAGTTGGCGTTTCATAATCAAACATGAACCATATTTTCCGTTTAAAATGTAATGTGGTGGAACAGAATTTGTTTGTGTTGCTGCAGCCTCAGAATGCATGCAAAAAAATTAAGAAAACATGGATTTAGCTTTAAATCCGAGATGGACATCGCTGTAGTCAAACTTCTGGACAAGAACACACCACTCAACTCTATTATCCAATTAGGAAGCTTCAGGTCACCGCAAGGCTGTTACTAATGCCTGTGGTCTGTGGTCTTGCTTTGACGTTACATTAGCTCACTGCTTGTCGTGTCCTACATGTTTTGATTCACGGGGCTTATAGAGGTGTGTTGGATCTCCAGTGCTCCCATATAGTCTGAAGTTCTCATAAACAGCCGAGAAGACAAGAACAAACTGTCCAGCCGTTCAATCTATATAAATAAATTTTAAAAAGAATTGCAAAACTACTGAGCAGTGACTCATATATCAGAGTATTATTCACCGGGGCGCTGACTGTATTAAACAAATGACTCGGACTGCAGTGGGAGAGTGAAAGAAGGCAGTATACAGAGCAGAGGTTATTGTCTAATTTAAATCCTGGCTGTCTTCCCAGAACTGGACCACATTCCAATTTGTGACTGTGTTGCTTGGCGCTGCCCTGACACGGGTCTGGCTGCGAGCACTCTGGGGGCTGGTCTCCAGAAAAGTGCCTTGCTCAACGCTGACGTTCACCAGGTACTGGGGGAGCTGTACTGTATGACACAACAGGGGGGGGGGGGGCAAACGAGATGAGATTATGAAAAGCGCAGGCAGGGCCAGGCACGTTTCTCCCTGGGTGTGATTCCCGCGCGTGCCTGCCTTATCCTAAACCGCCTCCGTCTTCCGAAAGTTGTTGAGATAGTCCTTATCCTTACCCGCCCCCCTTCCGGAAGTTGTGCTCATTACGCGTCGAGAGAGCATGTGTATCACTGCCCGATGCTGCTGCTGCTGCATTACTTCTGAGTTCCACAATACAGTGGCAGCTGGAAGAGACGCCTGTGTGTGTGCACCCATCACGGTGAGGAGTATCTTTGGAAAAGCAATTAGCAGTTTCAAGCGTCCTCGCTCCGTCCCGCTATTGTCCGTTCATCTGGGTGATTGACAGCCCACCAGGCCATCATTAGCCATGCTGATGGCTGCTCCGTTGAAAACGCTGTGGGTCGTTCTGGCCGTTTTTTTTTTATTATTATTTCTGTGACCGGAGCCACTGAGGCTAAGTGTTTCACTCATGTTTTTAACAGTGTTTAAACTCTCTAAATGTCATTTTAACATTTTCACCACTTCAAGCGCACAGCGTGATTAAAAAACACAAGCCCCCCCCCCACCCCCCACCCAACACTGCAGCTTTTCATTTGCTATCCCCTTTGTATCCCTATCATCACGGTGACATTTGAGAAAAAGAGCACAAAAGCAAGACATGCTACAGATCTGCTTAGTCATAACAGAAGAGGAAGAGGGAACGGTTCCATTCGTCAGCACGCGGCACCGGGACGCAGTTCAAAGGCTCGGTAAGTGACGGGCTGTTGGGGCTATTGAGTCACGGCGTGTTTCTAAGTGCTTCTTTGTTTTCAATAGAATGAAGCAGCTCGGCTTAACTATTGAAAACTGGAAATAGGTAAAGAGCATGCCACCAAAATCGTGTTTGTTTGTGTCTGACGGCGATCCAGGAACATATGAATGTTCCCAAATACACCAAATCCAGGAACATTATGAGAGCTTTCCAGGTGGTTGGAAGACCAAATAATATCCATGTGTGTGCTGCTTATTAGTGTGGTATAAGCATCAATAAAAGGTATTATTTAAGGAATTCACAGACACGTTAGACTTAAGACGCCTGAATCACATTCTTAAGGTATAGTGTCATTTGGTTTGCGGTTCTGTTTTTACTATTTTAAAACAGTCGTTATGCTAGTTATTCTGTTTGTGTGGAAACGTTAACCCCTCTCATTTAATTGCACCTTCACTTAAGCGTTAAGACACCACAGACCACGCGGTTGAAAACAAAGCAAAGCAAAACTTTGCTGATGTATTTGGGGGTGTTTTGGGCCTTGAACTCTGTTAATACCTTGAGGGGGAGTTTCACCTCTAATGCCGTAAACTGGAACACAAGCAAAGGCACCCCCCCCCCTCCACCATTGCCTCCATTACTTGTCATTTGTCTTTGTTGAACTCCTGCAACCTCATTCCAGAAATAACATGCCAAAAGCACACACGTTTCCACCGCTGTACGAACCAACACAAGCTGTTGGTGTTTGCAGGCAGGTAGGAGATACACGTTAACATTGAGCCACTTAAGTTGAACTGTAACTTGGTATTGACCCTTCAGTAAGAGATTCGATGTACATAACATCCATTTAATGAATCTCATTATAATCTGTGCATGTGACTGACGTTGATATGCAAGAGGTTTACTTAATTATGAATAATGTGTGTGTAAGAGTCGATGTCTTGGGAGTTTACCTAAATAAACAATTAAAATCTAGGTCTTGTTTTACTCTGGGGGCGAAGAAACAACACTCTGTATCTCGTTACGTTTAAGACGCTGTTGAGGAAAGACTTATTAGAGAGCATATTACCAAAAGAGAAATAAATAAACAGAGCTGGAGAACATCTGCTGAATCAAATCATTATTCTGCAATTAATTATCAATCGTTAAGTCTGATTCCAATAGGGGTTGGTACTCTTCTATGACATTCAGCTTTAACTATGATAAGATGAAATCATTCCCACTGTCAACCTGTCATTTGATAAATTACCTGCAGCCAGGAGAGGAGAAACCCAGACACATTGGTGGAGTTAATCTCTTCATTCATCTCCGCTAAACACATTGACCCAATAAGCCCACGATTCAACACTGTTTTTCACTGTTAGTCTTTTCTTTACTCTATAAAAAAAACATTAAATATCGGTCGATGCACGTTTTAAAACGAAGTTTATTATGTAATCACGGCTACACCGAAACACAGACGGCAACAATAGCATGTCTTTATCCAAATCTGCCGACTCTGAAATATTCCCCATCACGATTTAACGTGACTGATTGGCCATGGGGAGGCAGGATCAGGGATATCACTTCAGAGGCCTGTAATTGAGCGGATTTGACTTGGGAGAAGGTTTTCTGCTGATAACTACACACACATTCTATTTTTAACACACACTTATTTTTGTAGCCATGCCAGTGCACATCAAAATTATGATGCTTGCAAAAAATCGCACTATATAGGCCAGTTCACGCTCTGCCTGTCATTCCCTTTAAAAATGCTAATCCATATCATATTTAATAGCACGCTTTTCAACACTACCCTCTCTCTGCAGCCGGGAAGGAATTATTTGCCTGTTTGTCCTGGTCAGTGCAAAGTTGTCAGATCCAGAAACTCACGAGATAAGAAAACACAATTGGCCGCAGGGTTGCCATAGCGCCCTCTGACATCCCATAATAATAGCTGTAGCACTGCTAATACTGGACAGTACACTAGTAACATTCTGCATCTAAGAATGCTACTACCAAACATATGTGTATTATTGTGGTTGTTTTTTCATTGTACTGATGGTATGAAGTATCCTGAGCTCTGTGCCTTATAATGCGATGCATTGGGCGGTAATGTGATACAGACTCATACGATGGACTCTGTTTATGAAGGCAACATTCATATCCGTCTTTGTCTTTTCTTTGTGTTCCTTGGCCCTCTAACAATTTATTTTTACCAACAACTGATTGAACAGTTTTAGTAGCCATTGGTAATCAATGTCCTTGTGTTTTCTGAACGTTATTCACATAAAGATCAATGAGGTGATTAAGATGAGAGCGAAACAACTCAGCAGTTGAACTATTTGGTGTCAGACCAGACTGCCGATATTAAAACCTGGCAGGTGACCATTACACCATACTGAACACGAGGCAGCTGCTCCCAGTCATCAACTAAAAAGGAAAATTGGCAGTCGATGTTATGTTTCATTCGTCCACTCCAGGTGTACCGCCGCCGAAGCTTCTAGAATTCTCTACGCATTCGTCAGCTGTACCATTTAGTTCTGTTAGAAGCTTGCAGTGTATACGCGTTGGACTGAAGGGTTTTAAACGAACAAGGAACATTTAAAGTTACGTGTTAAAATTGCGACAACCTGGCCTGTGAACTGCTTGAGGGGCCAATTTGATTTCTCTGTTTTGACTGCAGAGAGGGGAGGCTTGTGTCAGGGGACCAATAATCTATAGGGGCGAGAGGCACTGTCAGGTGCCCTGATAGAACACACACGTCTTCCTAATGCTACTGTGCTGCACCTTCTGCAACTAAAAAGCTCTCAGCCATGGCTGTTATTGTTCACAGAAACATTGACATCCGTATAACCTTTTTATTTAACACAATAGCTCAGTTGGTCTGCGGTATGATGAGTGTGGACATTTACTAAGGATTGTTGACATTGTGTTACTGGCGTATTAATATTCAAAACAAACAAGAACAGCGGTTACATGCGATATGTGTGTACGTGTCAAGGTGTGAGATATATATGTCCGCCGCAAGGTGATCCTTCTGAACATTATGTCCTCATACAATTATGTAGCATGAATCCCCATGAAGGAAAAAGATAAAAAGCCATCAGATAATGGCCAATAAAGAAATATCTTCCATGATAATCCCATACGGGTAATTATGACATCCATACCGGTCTGCTATTATGCTCCCATTATACGGCTGCCAAGTAAAGTGCTAAAGGCAGACAAAAACACAAAGACTTATTTACACTTTAAATCTTGTTCATTATGGCCGACACGAAGAAAAAGGGCAGAAAAACAAACATAAAGCTGGTCTTTTTCCAAAACACCCGACCGGGGCTCTTGGGGGATGATTTGTCATTGTTTTTCACCGCTAGCTCACCTACACTTAAAACATGATCCTTCTGGATTTTAATTAAGCACCATGGGGCCTCCCAGGGGGTGGGCAGAACCTTGGCAAAGAAAGTGCCATTGATTTATGCACAACTCTGTTGTTTCTGCTTGACAATCAACTATTAGGACGCCCTGTTGATGAATCTGCTGACAGGGAAACTGTTCCCGTTTTGTGATATGAATGCATTTGGTAATTGGGTGCATGTTATGTTCCTAGTCAAACATGTCTGAAATGCAAGCATGGAAATCCAGTCGACTCAAATCGGTAAATAAGCCTGTTGAAATCTGTTGCAGCTCGCTCACATGCAAATTCAACACATATGTCGATTGCATAGCGGTGGTGACGGGAGTCAGGTGTACAAGCTTTCCGGACTTTTTAATTAGTCGCCGACAGAATCCACCACACTAATTAAAGAGTAGACGCACCTGATTAAGCCTTGATACAGGCCTCTCTGACCTCCCTTTAGTTAGAAGCGATGTTAGTGTCGTGTGTGGCTTGTACTAACACACAAACAACAGTAGCAGACAAAGGAGTTTATCAGTGAAAGAGTGTCTTGTTCTGCAACTCTTAGATGGTTTAGGCTCAGGTGTTAAACCTCCGAACTCTTTGAGATGTTGAAATGTAAAACGTATCAGAGGTGCCCGTTGTGCCCGAGTGCCCGTTGATTATCAACCCATCAGCCTTAATTGTCTAAAGTAAAAGTGACAAATTCAAAGGAACGATGAACTGTGATTAGATAGAAATGGTCAGACACAAAAAAAGAGAACATGGAGAACAAATGAAATATCCACAATCTGCTTTCCAGAAGAAAGCAGCGTTACTAAAGATTGGGTCATGTAGCCGAAAGGCCCTTTGGCTTTCACAATCCCACCATGTGATGCAATAAACACTCTTCTTGGGATATAATTGCAATGCATTACATGTTTTACACAACAAGAGGATTAATAAGCATATGGTATATTTGTATATTTAATCCGGCATGTGTGAGCGTTATCCAGGGGTTAGGAAGGCAAAATGATCCATGTCTGTGCTGCTTATTACTGTGGTATATGCTCATGAGAAGCATCAATAAATGGTATTAATCAAGGTATTCACATGCATGTTATCCTTAAGAGAGCCTTAATCACATTCTCAAGGTATGGTGTCGATAGTTTTTTGCGGTTGTGTTTTCACTGTTTTAAACCTCATTTGCAACAAGAAAGGGATCTGAAGCGGCAGATCAATCGCCATCTCACCATCTCGAGCCCTGTTCCCAGCCACGGGGAGGCCTTGTGTGGAGTTCCTTGTGACGGGTGTGCACCGGCGTGCAGTGGGAGTCTCCGAGCTACGGGGGTAACTGTGGACTCGCCGCGATTAACTTGTGGAACTGCTGAAGGTCAGCGCCGCTGAGCGGAGCAGCCACGAGCTTTCATAAACCCATGCAGCGTATCATTATTTTCCAAGTGTTTCATTATGGACGGTTAACCTTGGCTAACTCTGAGCTAACACTTTAATCAACTGCCTCCAATGCGTTTGATACCATGTAGTCGCTCAGCTTTGCTTTTATCAGCGGGAGGAAATAAATGGGCAGGGAGCTGTGTGCTGCTGGATCTTTATTTAAGAGGTGCTGCGAGGGGAGGGAAAGGACTGTCAATAGGAGCTCATGCAGGAACGAAGCCCACGGTCAGTGCTGTCCTCAGCGGTCTCTTGTTCCATCGTGACAACACTCAACATCTGCATAAACCTGTTTTCAAATGTATTTTCCTAGCAGAGCGTGCATACTGAACTTCACCATCTCCTGTGTGGAAGCTTCTTCTAGAACCATGGATGCATTTGAGTTTCTACTTTACAACGGCCTATTATGTTTAAACATCAGCTTTTGTTAATTGGTGGATTTTCTGGGCAAAGCACAGGGAACCTTGGAACATAGTGTGAGTTTGGTCTGTAAAGTTGGATGTAGAGACGTTTCCGAACAACAATGCAACCTAGAGAACAGATATCAAGAGCAATATTGCTTTTCCTAAAGCTTTCATCTGCGTCCTGGCCAGGAAACAAGCTCTGAAGGATTGCGTTCTGCCGGAATAACACGCATGCACAATGCAACTTTTGTTCAGACTAATGCAGGAATAACAAAAGGTATCTACAGGTTTCACTCCATACAGAAAGAAAAACCCAAAGCGTCAATTCATGAGGTGATGTGATGGGCTTCAGAGTCCTCTCACCATCCAGCCCAGAGCGGCAAAGCAGACAGCGTCAGTCAGACACCCACTCAGGGCCCCTGTCTAGCGTATACACCGGTGATGAGCTGTTAAATAGAAAACATATGGAACTGAACAACAATGTCGTTTTCTGAATGTAAGGAGAAGACTAGAGATGTAAAAGTATTTTTTGCAATTTTCAGTCTCATTAGACATGACACCATGAATGTAAGTTAATTAATACTGTGTTCATGCAAACTACAGATTGTATTAAGCAACATGTTTTAATACACTATCCAGTTCAGTATTCAGAGATAATAGTGTGCGTGCCTGTGTGTGTGGGTGTGGGTGCGTGTGAGCTTGCGTTTGGCCCCCATTGTCTAGGCTTGTTTAACCAGTCTGAGTGATATTTGCACACCTGCCGCCATTGTCAACCCTTAAAGTTTGACCGCGAGCCACGCGGCCTTGTGGGACGGTGTGATGACGCTGATCAGATCAACAGCCATTACCTCTTAGTTATGGGACACTACAAGGGGGAAAGAGAGAATGGAAAGTGAGGTTTGTATTCCTGCACCCTACACAGAGCACATAATTACTTGTATAAATACAATAGCGCTGAGGGAATTTGTCGATACATGATTACTAAAGCAGTTGAGGGCTTAGTCAGGAAAGTATTTTCATTTGTAATAGAAAATATTGCTTAGCGACAGTCTAAGTGCTTTTCCGAAATAATTTATCCTTATTTTGCCATCAATGGTTTGTTGAGACTTGCGTACAAGAATACATTTTTCATTATAGAATACATGCTTTTCTAATAACCACTGTTACATAATAGCTGAACACATTAAGGCAGCCAATGATTATTGAATGAACAAACCAGGAAGTATTGACCAATCATTTTCCATTCATTTTTTCCATTTTGAGTCAACGAGGCTAATGCTGTATGAGATGCAGCAAAATACAATCTGATTTATATCGTTCACGATGGGGGAAAAAAGAATAATGTGGGTTGTATATATTGAGGCATATGATTCTAAGAACTGTTGAATAAGCATATTTCCAGGAAAAAGTCCCTCGTATGAGATTTCACTTCATTTCCCATTACGGCTATACTGAATAAGTAAGTATGCCCACAACTGACTCTTAAAGTATCTAATAAATGACAAAAGGTAATTCAAATGTATATCCACATAATGTTTTATTATTAATCAGATGATGGGGGAAAAGGTTGTAGGAATAATATTAAGTGAACAGTATGTGACATTTAAGAACAAAAGGCACAAGATAATGTAAGGTTAAGGTTAGGACATGGTTGATTAAACTGCTAAATATTCAGAACAAGATCTCTCTAGTCCTGAATGAATCCCGAAACCATTACGTCATCAGGATAAGAATTAAGGATGGAGGAATATTGGTGGGAACTGTGGATACATAAAACTGTTCTTTTAAAGGTTAGAAGCTCTGTTTATTTTAGAAGACAGAGCACAGAGGGTTGTGTTATATGCGTATGTCCATCATATACTGTATATCCAAACCTTTACTCTATCATTAAGTCTTAGGATCAGAAATGCTGACATAACCATTACTGCAGTGACATACATCATAAATGCATTCATTTTATAGTTGCAAAAAGCACACATTATGACCAATAAAGCAGCACATGGACTATTTCAACTGGGCATTTGAGTTGTGATGACATAACCTATAATTCTTGTTGCAACCTGCAATACTGCAAAACTTCAACGTGCATTTGCTGCACTTGAAGACCAGTCTTGTTTTTAATGACTTTCTTTAAACCAACAGAAGCAAACAGGAAAGAAAAAAATGAAAAACATTTATCGTAGTTGTGTTTTTTACACAGCGAACGCAGAGTGTTTAAAGTTATATTGAACATACTATAGCATCCACGTTCTACCAGATGTTCATATAAGTCTGACTTCTTGGCTCCCTATTGATTCAGAGCCCAGCCACTGGAACCTCTTTAAAATACAGTAACAGCAGAAGTGGAACAAATTGAGTACGGCATCATTTGTTCATTTGGATTATGTATGCATGCGCACATGGATCTGTGGTGGCTAGCATAGTAATCTGGAGCCAACCAGGGCATTTCAAACCTGGGTTGGGTAAATTTGACAGAAGCAATCATCATAAACCTGAGTAAGAGCAGTTTCCATAAACATTTACATAGTTTCCACCAATATCCCTCCAACACTAGTTTAGTTCATTGCACAATTGCTTGAGGACTCGTGGTGGGAAGCTAACAACAACAATTGGTAAACAAATTTACATTAAGGGGGGGGGGGGGGGGAGATAAAATGAGCTCAATCCACACGCACGTCGAGATCTGCTGCCGGGTTTGCATGTTATCAAACAACACGCTGGGATAGCATCTTGGATTGGGCGGTCTTAAAATAACGCTGTGATCTCTTCGGGAAATAGGTGTCTTACTAAATCCACCCGGCAAGCTCCGTGACATTGGGGGGGATTCTGAGAAACTCATTGGCTGTTCTCTTCTTGGAACGGGGTGGGGTAGGGTGGGGGGGGCGGGGGTGCAGACTAAGCAGACAACCTGTTAGGTTAACAACCCCCCCCCCCCCCCCCAAGCCAGCCCAGCCCTCCACCATTTAAGTAGTGTTTGGATATGTTTAGATTGCGTGTGATGAAATGGCACCAGCTGTGTACACTGGAGAGATGGACACAGCCCTCCGCTCACGTCTTAACCCCGTCGGTGCCGACCGACCGAAGACACGGGGAGACAGAGCCGGGGGGGGGGGGTGACCTAGGGGCAGCACAGTCCACCGGAAGGAGCAAACGATTCAGGATTATGTAGCAGTAATGCAACATACCAAGTATCCTTTCTCTCTCGTTGGTTCCTTAATGACTCCTTAAGGGCTCCTCCACGGTGCGATTGGGGCATGATAAACACCCATGTCCATGTTTGATGTGTTGTTTGCTTACTTTAGACTCAGCTCTGCACGTCTTTCGTGTTTCCACACAGCCCTGTGATAGCTGCGGCTTAATCAGCGAGCCTGCAGAGACGGTGGGGCCGCCCCCTACCTGATCATCGCTTTTACAACACACTTAGTCTTCCTCATCACAGATGAGTGGCTAATAAAATCTAAAGTAGATGTTTAATACATCCTCAAGGGGAACTTTATCTGTGTCCATTCGTGGAGAATTCAGAGTCTGCGGCCCACAGGCTTTCATAATCATTTATAAAAGCAATATTTTTCAAGAGGGTAATATCTTGCCAGATGAGGCATTGCGCTAACCTCATATATAATATACTTGTTCTTACTTCTTTCCACATGTTTATAACTCCCATAATCAATAACACCTATTAAAGTTGATATGCTGTATAAGTGTATGTGATGTATATAGTAGTATTGAATGACTATTCAACACTACTGACTATGACTATTATCATGGACATACTTTAGCAAATTGACAAACAAAAGCATATTTTTGCCACTTATCCGTTACATTTTTCTTCTTTCTAATTGGTTTACACAAGTGTGACAGGGAATCCTGGAGCAATGCAAACATAAAGCTTTGTGAAAGTGTAAGGAACAGTGATATAATCTCGTGGAAGGCCGTGTGAACATGTGACGTTGACTGACTCGATGATCCTCAGATTCCTGCTGAGGTTTATTTCCTAACAAAAGATGGACACCAAACAGTGTTATGATGTCAGGGACGGTGTTGTTCTCAGTTTCATGAGCGAGCCTTTCTGTCTTTTCCAATCCACTAGTTCTGTCTGATCTCCCTCACCTCATCAGCAATTGGTCCAAGTGTCCTGAGACATTAAAACTATCACCCCAAGCTCGTTCTAATCTTGAACATAAACAATCAAACATGGCTGCTATTTAAGTTTTGAAACCATCTCATGATTAGACAAGAATTGACTCCCCCAGCTCAATGATACATCTGAAAATAGTTTCTAACAGCTCATGTCGACAGCTTGCCTCTTTGACAGTGATACATTGACAGTTGAATTTTCCAGACGTCTGGCCTATAAATCTAAAACCGGTGACTTTTTCTAAAACTATAGTACCTTTTGTTTCCAAGCGCTACTTTCTATAGCTCTGTTACCTGCGAAGTTCAAACTAAATGAAATGTATCACAACAAAAAGACAAGACCGAAAGCCCCAGGGAAATGAGAGACGCCCTGCAATACCCTTGGATTGAATGCGGGCAGGATGGACTCTATTATAGCTACTGCTAGCTCCATCCATTCCTCCTAAGCATAATACACTCTAATGACACGATTCTCTCCTGTGCCTTCCTCGTTTCTTCATGTTAGTGTCCAGCGCTGGCAGCTTCATTAGTTGTAACCGTAGCACCTAATTAGCGTTGTGCCACTCATGTGAACACTGCTGTTAATGTTTGGAGAATCTGGGATGTTTTAAAAGACTCTCTTTGCACACTGTCATTAAAAATACAGTTTGTAATTTCCTGGACCGATCTGTGCTGGATACAGCTTTGGCAGAACTGCAAAAGCTAGTGACTCTTGTAATTACTTCCGGAATATCAATAATTGAATGGATGATAAGAGGAGTGCTGCTTCACCTCTCTGGATCATATCCCCAGTGTGAGAGATGTCCTGGAGGGAGCAGTGGCCCATGCCATGTTGATATCCTACAAAAGCTCCGAAATACTCAACCTTGTAACGAAGCAATGGGAACATTTTGCGATTAGCATGGGGTGTATGTGTTTTACCACCTACCCTCCTTGATGCATACTAGGAGAGACACTGGCTTCTCCTCGACCACATCACCCACCACCACCACCACCACCACCACCACCTCCCCACTCCACCCTCGCCAGTGTTTCTCTCATGCAGCAGCAGTAGCATTTCAGCCAATCACAGGCACACGTGGAGCGTGATGTACTTTGAGTGATCATCTGGCCCGCTATTAGATTGTGATTACATTCTTACATCGCTGGAAAGCAACGCTGTTTGGATCTCCGTGTGAGCTGATGAAGACATGATGAAACTGGGCACATATGGAGAATAGGTATCCACACATGACAAAGAGCTGATGAAACAGCCCGATGAGCTGAGTAACTCACTGTGTTAGAGAGCAGGGGAGAGATAGAGGGAACACAATCGCACTGTATGGGTGTGTGTGTGTGTGTGTGTGTGTGTGTGTGTGTGTGTGTGTGTGTGTGTGTGTGTGTGTGTGTGTGTGTGTGTGTGTGTGCACGTGTGTGTGCATCTGTGTGTATTTGTTCATTTGTTTGTGTGTGTGTGTGTGTGTGTGTGTGTGTGTGTGTGGATGCGTGT
Source organism: Micromesistius poutassou (assembly GCF_964030765.1). Classification (NCBI taxonomy): domain Eukaryota; kingdom Metazoa; phylum Chordata; class Actinopteri; order Gadiformes; family Gadidae; genus Micromesistius; species Micromesistius poutassou. Next base: position 2,402,653 of record NC_140282.1, read on the forward strand.
GCATGTGTGTGTGTGTGTGCACGTGTGTGTGCATCTGTGTGTATTTGTTCATTTGTTCATTTGTGTGTGTGTGTGTGTGTGTGTGTGTGTGTGTGTGTGTGTGTGCGTGCGTGTGTGCACGTGTGTGTGCATCTGTGTGTATTTGTTCATTTGTTTGTGTGTGTGTGTGTGTGTGTGTGTGTGTGTGTGTGTGTGTGGATGCGTGTGCATGTGTGTGTGTGTGTGTGTGTGTGTGTGTGTGTGTGTGTGCGTGTGTGCACGTGTGTGTGCATCTGTGTGTATTTGTTCATTTGTTCATTGTGTGTGTGTGTGTGTGTGTGTGTGTGTGTGTGTGTGTGTGTGTGTGTGTGTGTGTGTGTGTTAGGGGGTTGGAAGGGGTGGGGGTCACTACTGCTATTGTTGATTAACTTTTGCATCACTCTCGGTTCGAATATATGTCAAATGTTTAAACCAAAACACTGTTGTGAAAGCCAGAGCCTTAGATTTAGAAAAAAAAGTCAAGTGAACTTAATTGAAAACCAAAAAGGCTGACGGAAAGTAGTGTGCGACATATTATTCCCAAGTTTACCATTGTTTAAAAACGTGGACTCAAGGCGAAATATAAATCATAGTAAAACCAAGCGCTGGTGTAATTTGCCATAATGGGAGGCGTGTTTGTAACAAGTAAAGATTTGTTTGGTGATTTTCTCACATTGTAATTGTTTTGCAGACTGTTACAATTACTCACCACTGATGCTGATTGCATGTTGTCGTTTGATCGCGCATAGGGTGTCGTTACAGTGGCCAGCCACTGATGTTACAGAACACGACAACGTGAAGCCAACAACGCCTATATCCACGGTTAACACCCCCAGTGGTGAACAGTTTAGTAGTGCACTACTGAAGACACATTTCGCACTATATTGTGAATAGTTTAGTAGTGCACTATTACAGACAAATTGAGCTGCACAAGGTGAATAGTTTAGTAATGCACTACTCCAGACACATTGAGCTGCACAATGTGAATAGTTTAGTAATGCACTATAACAGACACACTGAGTTCTAGCAGCGCATCAGTGACAATGTGCATAAGAACATGTTTGTATTGCGTTGGTGATTGTGACAACTACTTTTTTTTTTTTTTGCAAAAGTGAAGAAAGACATCAAATCAACAGCTCAACTAAATATTTACTTTGGCACAAAAAAAGTCAAGGCAGCAAAGAAAGTATGCTACGTTTCGCTTGGTGACACACAGGTACAGGATTTAAACCCAAACAGAAACGTGTCTCACCTTATTGAAGTTGTAGTACCCCAAACAGTGGGCAAAATCCAGGTTCTGGGGGTCTCCTGGAATAGAATTCCCACCAGCCGTCGGGTAAAACCTTACATCCATGGTGCCTCGGGGGGGAAGCGAACCTATTCTGAACAGAGCACAGTTTGTTTTCTACCCTTTTTTACAATCCGGGGAGCGAAACCGGCCGCAGCTTTCTGAGGAACGGAGAGATGGGAAGCGATGTGGTGATAGAGGACGCACGTCAAACGTTGCGGTGCTGTGGGTTCTAAGTTGTTCTCCTCCACCTTCTTACACCTTGCTCGGGCGCTTCATCGCTCAGGAACACGCGTGGAGGTCGGACTGTGGGCTCCAAGCTGTTCCTCAAGGAGCATCAGATCTTCGCAGACGCCGATGTGTGTGTCCATGCATTGAGGAGCAGCTGCTGCTGTGTACAAAGAAGACACGCGTCGGGCGGTCGGGAGTAGGTCCACCTCTCTTCCTCCGAGCAGATTGAGGAGAAGGAACGATTAAAACTGGGATGATGATGATGGCGCGTCTATCCTGCAGTGTCCATGGATCTATTCTGCAGGACGCGCGTCCTGGTGATCCCTCGTTTCCCGCAGAAGTTTCTTTCCAAAACTCATAAAAGTATTAGGGCACGTAGATTGGACAGCCAAAGTCGAGTGAAGCGGTCTGTTGCAGCGTCTACTGTTTACTGTTTAAGTCTACTGTTTGTTGTGCTATGCAAGTAGTAACACAAACAGCACGTATCAAATGATGCACAATTAGTCAGTAAGATAGCACTTTGTTGTTGAGCCTCTCGCTGCGCGCACCGGGATGTGGAACAAGGCGAAGTGTGCGCCAGACCACGCCCCAAACACGTTAGGCCACTCCCACTTCGCGCAGCAGGGAAAAAAAATAACACTGCGTTTGTTCAAACCAACAGTTAGTTTGATTGTCAGTGTTCTGGTACCTCTGCTATGGAAGCCAACACAATTGATTAAGCTTATTAGCAGTATTTTTTTAATAACCATAATAATGTTAAGAATAATAATGATAATAATATAATAGTGTTATTATTATTATTATTATTATTATTATTATTATTATTATTATTATTAATAATGATAATAGTAATAATAATAATTATTATTATTATCATCATTATTAATAATAATAAATCAATATTATTATAGCAACAAGAATAATCATAGTTAGTTATAGTCCTTATTATCGTTATTATTATTGTTGGTATTATTGTTATTATTATAAACGATACACATAGTACACATATTAACCCCTAATTACCAAACGAAGTCAGTTGTGGTAGTTAGCTATAAACATCGTTTGTAACAGAATGGTCGTGCTGTGGTTTTGGGTGGTTAATTCTTTCATTAAAGGGATTAATTGAAAGTGATTCATTATCATTAGTCTTTATGCGCATGCATCCATCGAAAAGATTGCAGCACTGCATGCTAGCCTGCTCCTTCTCCCAGCGCCTTGATCATGGCAAAGCATCTCCCTCCCCACAGACAGCTCCAAAACGGAGTCAGAAGCGCAGCCAGATTGGGCATGTGTTCCTCTTGGCCGGCTCCTGAAACCCCAATCCTCTGGGTGACGGAGAGTCACAGATCAGGGATGTTTTCAAGCAAACATTATTCTCATCATGGCAACCGAGGTTGAAGAGAGCCTAGCACAGAATGTGGTCCAGTGCGGAAAATAAAAAGGGCTATTATTCACAGATTAAAAAGCCAAATAACCAGCCCTTTGCTGTGCGGTAAAAGAGAAAGAAATGTGTTGAATTCGGTCGCACCCTTGAAGAGTTTTCCAGAATGAAAAGTTGATCCCTCGCCTTCCAAGGTTATGAGTGTACGCCTATTGAGTCGGACACATGTCAGCATCGATGGAGCGCTTTGTCACTCACACGACCGCTGGGGCGAGTGAGCAGCACAACAGATGAACATTGATCCACAAGCCAATGCTAAAATGTTATCATCTATCTTGTCAGGAGGATTCACAGAAGTCAAACTCTGCCCGCCGCCTCGTAAGAACGTAACACACTTCACAAATTGGGGCGCGGGAAGGGGGGGGGGGGGGGTGGGGGAGGGGGAGAAGGTAAGTGTGAGTGTTGCGAATTTGGTTGTCCGCACTAAACGCTGTTTCCTTAACCTTTGCGTTCAGCACTTGTGTGTGAGTTCAGAGTTCACTTGGAAACCGATGCCTGGTAACGTGAGAGAAACTAGCAAACCAATGTTCAATGGCCATCTCCTCATCCTTTAAAGCTTTCTTTGAAGTCGTTCAAACTATCACATTGGATACACTTTTATAAACACCAGTCAGGAACGCGGGTGTCTGTTGCATGTGGAAAAGACAGGCTGATATTCTCTTTACCGTCCTCCAATCTGTGATCTTTTTGGATGCTTTAATGAGTAGGCATCCTCATCAGCTGTGGTGCTTGTTTCTCTAACCAAATAGACAGACCTAATCCGTATATTGCTGTAGTTCCTCACCCATATACTTACACACCGCATGCTTCCGCAAAGTGGAATAAAATGATGAAAGTAATAACACGTATTCACTCAACGACCCCCTTTGTCCCGACGTGTGGAGTGTAGTTGTTCAGCCTGGCCCCCACTGAAGACGGCGCACCCTGCGTTGGCACGGGACATATGTGCAAGGCTAATCAATTACATACGGGGATTTAACTGCACCGGTGGACTGATAGATTGTCCTCATCCCAACACTCCAGGTCCTCGCTCAGAGATGGTCAAACCTCCATGGTGGCGGACAAGGAATCGACTCTCCGATTGTGCCCATGCTTAACGCTTTCCATCAGGTTCCTGTTTGATAGTGATGGGCGCCACGCATAAGGAAGCAAAACACACACGTTTGAAAAACACATGCATACACACGCATACGCACACACATATATTGGTGCACCCACCTCATGAAATCTCATGAATTCACACTTGCCGATACAGAGACTAGTACATACACATGTAAACACACACTCTCACACACACAGACACACATACACACTCACTCACAACGAAGCACACACGCATAATTCGTGAGGCCCCCTCATCAAATCTCAATCACACTTGCCTATCCAGAGACACATGCATGCACATATACACACACAGTCACACACACATGCACGCACACACACTTTTGCACACTCACACGCACACTCACACGCACACTCACACACATTCACATAGACACACACAAACGTACACATGCACGCGCACACACACACACACACACACACACTCACAAGAAAACACAACCTACACAATCATATCAGATCACTGTGTCATACTTCATTTCCAATTCCATCTTGTTATTGGATGCTTGCCTCTGAATATCAAACATGAGTGAGATGTGGCCATTTGTTTGGCTGTTATTGTTATTTTTTCGTTGGTTCCCATTAATGTGTGTGTGTGCAGACAGTGATATGAATTAATTTCCTCTGTGATGGCTGGTATCACTGTCTCAGCCAGATGTATTATACAACCGTGTGTCATTTCCGCCGGCGTGCGCAGCCACTGCTGCCGCACTTTGGAAACCTGAAAACAAATTATCTTCTGTTGGCTCACATTCAGATTCAATTAAACCAGCGGCAGAGTAATTATAGAGAGGGACAAAAGAGTAATCCATGATAAATTAGGAATTAACCTAATAGTCTTAATTTATACTCTACCTTGGTGTAAGTGTTTGATTCGCTCGACGCATCACGGGTTTGGGAGTAGCTGCTGCTGCTGGCTGATTGGTCACGAGAAGCACCGGTGTAAGCCTCTATCTCTGCAAAGATATTGTAATAAAATCATCAAAATGTCTTTCCATGCCACCACAAGGATTTTGTCAGGCTCTGGAACGTTTTGATTGCCATCACAGCCAGCCAGGGAAAAAAATACTAGTGCTCCAGCTAAATTGGGTGTTTAATTTGCAGGAAGCAGCTTGAGAAGACGCCCTGATCCCACGCTCAATGTTGTCGGGATGCGATGTTGTCAGTCAAGCATGTTTGTTTTCATTTATTCGGATCTAATGGGGAAAATATGAAAAACAATATGAATGATTTTATTCAACCTTTGTTTAATCAGGCAAGTCATTAAGAACACCCTCAGATTTACACTGGCGGCCTGGCAAAAGGTGAAGAATCTTAAGGGAAGGGGATAGGGGCCACACTGAAGTGTGACTGTACCTACATGTTTCAAACTGGCTTTAACTTCACACACGTTCCTAACCCTAAGCATCAAGCGTGTCTTCATTGACTGTAGAAAAAATGAAAGAACAGTAAGTGTTTTTTTTCTTGATTCTTTCTTTCATAATTTTGAAGATAAAAGACAAGTCAGAATCCCTCTCAAAATATAATTAGCATTGAAATAGATTTCTTATTTACCTCATCTAATCAGCCCCTTTTTCACCTTTAGTCCTCAAATCAATCTAGAACATATGCAGCTCAAACGGCAAGCTTGTTGTAGCTGTAATAAGCATTGATTTGCTATTCATTCAACCTTGTAAAATGGTTAATTAACATCCTATTCAACGCTGTTGCGTTTGGCTTTTGGCTTCCATAGCAACGTCTGCCTGCCATTGTTATCAAGTGATATGATTTCATCTTCATCCAATGATTAACTGGCCTACAGAAGAGAAAGAATAACAGAATGCATCAAGGACAGCATGATGAGTTTCCAAACTTAAATCTTAGAGATGATAAGTCTTACAGGATTGGTAAAACGCTATTCAAAGTGGATAACAGCCAAGACTTCCACATGTGTTAGTCTCAGTAAAACGGTGATGGTGTCTCTTTTTGTGCACACATTCACAAACTCCCCCTTCTCACAAGCAGGCACACACATACACACACATTCAACCTCATTCTATCTTGCACACACACAGACACACACACACACACACGAATGTACGCACATATGTACACAACACTGCACACACACACACACACACACACACACACGGGAGGCACATTGCCACACATGCACACGCACAGACACACGCATTCTTACCCACTTACCCAGATGCACACTACAACACACACACACACCCACACACAATCTCCCACACACATACCCCCCCCCTCCCCACGCACACACACACACACACACACACACACACACACACACACACACACACAGAACATTGACAAATGCAATATCTGACATCCACTCAGAGACAGACAATAGCCTGCAGCGAGGAGGCACGGAGGGCGTAAGCATGGGTGAACAACACACTCCAAATCTTGTACAGATCATGTGATCCACACTGAGATGCATCACCCCATGCACACATTTAGAGACTGTCCGCATCTACATGGAGAAACAGCTGAAATCCACAACAAACAAACGACAAGGGCAACCAGAGAACCCAGAAGGAGAGTATAAATAATGTGGAATAATAGTTTTACAGTTTGAGGTAAATGATGATAGCACTAGTAATCCATTATGGATTAGGACATTTTAAATAAATGCTGTAAGGTAATCACACAATACATTCTACACACAGTCAAGCTATCAAATAGTTAACGCTAATCAGCAGTTTTAATGGCTGATATTGCAATGTATATTTCCATCAATGGAACAGAAATATAGGATATAATGGGATATAATGTAATCTAAATACAGGATAATTACAAGAGCATGAAATCTGGAACTGCCTATCCTAATGCCTAGGGGAGTAAGATGGCTGCTTTGTTGTCGTAATTCAGTATCACATGACCTTAAATTGTCATATTCAGGTCAGCTTCATCGCATTTTCTCAAATCATGGTTGTAATGATGACGTCAAAGAAATTGTATGGCAGGGGTGTCCAAAACCATATGGGAATCATCTGTGATTTCAAACGGTAGGCTGTTGGAAGCACAACAATTTACTCCATATGTTTTTTACATGACATAACCATACAGGGTTGGATATTATATATCTGGTGTTGTGTAAAACAGACCTAACCCACAGAAGATGTTTTTTTTCTTTCCGCTGATTGCGGTACTAATCTGGCCTGTTTCGACCAATAGGAAACCAGCACTTCATACTGGCAAACCTGCAGGATACTTTATTATAGTATTCTCCATTAAAACCTGTCCCCGGTAGAATTAGTCATCTTAGCCTCTTGTCATTCATACTAATTAGTGCTTGCCTTCAGTTTCTCATGCTGGAAGAGGATATTTCAATATCCTATTAAGTGATTCAGAGATATGGCCTTGATTGACGTTCTTTTAAACCCAGGAAGTAATTACATTATATGCTTGGCTTTTTCTTCTAATAATTTCATATTTCATGAGGCTTCAGGCACTTTCTGCATGAATCACTTCATGTTTCTCTATGTCGCTATGCTTTTACAATATATAAAGTATATATGTAAACAAAGCAAATAGCAAAACCAATATTCACAGCTGATTAGGTAACATTAACCTACTGAATGAGCACAACCTGTTAAGAGGCTTTTACTACTGCAATGTAAAGTGGGAAACACAATTATTATTACACATACATAATTATGCAAAAGAGCATACAGGTTGGCATGGAGGAGATATAACAGCTCTTTTTTGTGTTAAAGTTGTCCAGAAAACAATACAGCTCATTTAACTATGAAAAAGGGAAATTGTACTATTGTAGAACAGAGGTAAAAAGGATTATACGGTAACAAAATAACTACAAGCCCTATGTGCTTTACCGTCATACTTTGATAAATAGCCAAATAAATTGAATGAAGTAGCTATGAAGCAAACATTCATTATCATTTGTCTAAAGTAGTTGAAAATATTATTAACTACCCCCCAGGCACTTTTATTTATTTATAATATAGCACCACATAATTAGTTTCTTCTACCTACTTATTTTACATGATGATTTATTGTCCTAGAATGCTTTTTACAAAGTGCAATCACTTACCTTGTCATAGCGTGTCTTAGCTAAACCTCTTTGTATGTTTACTTAAAACTCCCGAAAGAGGAACTACTTTTATCCTGTACATCATGCAAATTTGTGTTGCTATGCTACTGCATTGATATGAGAGCAGAACAGGTGTCACATTATCCTCCCAAGAAATGAGGAAGTTCATTACCTCCATCGTGACTTAGCAGAGTAGGTAGACGGTATCAGAGTCAACTGTACTGAAACCCATGATCTTCAACCCAGGTTTAAAGTATTGTACAAGGATATAAACCTGTGTAACCTATGGAAGGGATTTCTACATAAGGATGACCAATATCTTGACTATGCCAGTTGGTTTTGAAATAAGGTGAAGTTGTTCATTGTTATACGGAAATACAGTGAAAGTAGGTCTCAGGTCTTCGGGGAAAAAGATGATAGTGAAACTTCTTGGCTGCATGAGCTCGTTAGTGAAAGAATTCAAAGACTCTGTTTTAGTAGTACATTTCCTCTCCTCCTGTCTTCAAACAACATCAATGACTTAAATTGTGTGTGTGTGTGTGTGTGTGTGTGTGTGTGTGTGTGTGTGTGTGTGTATTTTGTGAAAGGTCAGAAAGCATAATATGTTTCCAAATCCATTTATTTCTATTTATCTGTTTTTGAGATGATTAGCAGGGGTCAACAATTGTTTTTGCTGTAAACAGTATCCAGCCATAGGTCAAAACGAACTGATCTTTAACCATCAGACATGCAAGTCTTCCTCTGGTTACACAAGAACCCCCATCATAAAACAATTATTAATATCCCCCTAGTCGTTAGTGTTTATTTTGAAGGCTTTACTAAAGAAAAGTGCAATGCACAGTGGGCTTACCACTGACAAATTGAATCAAGACAAATCTAGAGAAGATCATATGAGAAAAAAATATAATATTATTGATAAAGGTGTTAAATGGGTGGTCAACTGTTAACTTATGCTTTATGAGCTTCTACGGTTTATGTCAAATCAGGCTAAAAAGTGAATAGGGTGAATCAGTGATCCTCATCAGTGTCATGCTCAGGATATTGACATGTTAGTGTTGTTGTTTATGTTCCTGTTTTGGATATCCCCTCAGAGTTCTATGATCTGTTACCATGAGGTGGTGGACCTTTCTGCTCTCGCTCGCTATGCTACGTCACTGCTCATTATCAGAGATGATGCAAACCAGGGATGGGATCTCTTCTAAGCTTCCCCGTATAGACATACAGAGTCGCTGTGAGCGTGTTGTGCCCTTTGTGTGAAAAGATTTGTTTTTGAAACCAGATACAATCTAGACTCAAAAGCGGTGGTAGAAAACACATCATTCTCTGGTGTAAACGCGGTTATTTTGACCCCCTCTTAGGATTGTGGGCCACTGGTACTGACTGGCGCTTCTTTCATCATCTTGGCCCCTGGCAAACGCACATTGCATTGCAATTGTGTCCCAATTGCCGCACAAACAAGCCCTCACAATCCACAGCCCTGAGCTCTTCCACTTGGAGGGATCCCAACCGCCATCTTGAAGGTTATTCCCGGGGTCATTAGGTTTGTTATAGCAGATCCTTGACCTGATTTTAACCAAAGGGAGCATGTCTATGAAACCATAGAGTGCTAATCTATTAAATTTCCCAGAATAGTTCCCAGTATATGATGTATTTCTGATTTTCATGTGGCAATTATTTTTGTCTGAGTCATACTTATGTTGATATCCAGTGACCATCAAAGTAAGATATGGATAGACTCATACAAATCAGCAGCAAAACCATAATACCATATGTTTAGTTTGATGTCTGAATACTTCTTAGCAATTTCATCAATTCAGTTTGTTTGATGAAAACAAATGTAACATGAAGGAAAGGTTACCCCACTTAATTAAAAGAGATGGCAATCCGAATGATCTTCGCTGACCATGGTGGGAAATACAATTCAAACCTTTGTGGTTTAAAAGTATTCTGCTGTTGCGAGATACTATTAAAAATTCAACCAGCCCAGTGACTTCTTGGGTGGACTGGACATAGCTTGCCACTCACTGTCGTAAATAATTTACAGATTCTTGCCCTGGGGTTAATACTTTCAAACAGACTTGTTCGACACTAGGAGGATTTGGTTGTACTGTGAAATGTTTTGAGAAATGGACTTGTAGTCGCAACAACTTGTTCTTTGTTATGCCTTTGTCCTTATTATAAATAATTGTTAGTCCTTATTTTAGTTTTAATAGTTAGTAATGTTGAAATATAATAGTGGTGTTTGCTTTGACAATGTTATATTTCTCCGAACTCTTGATATCCAATATATATTGGAAAAAACTGCATCAGAATGTAATTAGTTAGGAAACCAAAATAATGTATTGGTACACACAGGATTACTTATTGTTATGAACACAAAACAATGTATTCATATTTTCACATTTGCTCTCTCTTTTGGCATATGTTGAATAAAATGTGTGTGGCTGTTTGCTAATGAAGGTGGATTGGGAGCATCTTTCATTTGCGGTGGTTAAAATAAAAATGACTAAATTGTACTAATGCATAAACAACATGCATTTCCTAACACGTACATATTCATGAATCGTGGTGTGTGTGCTCAACAAAAGTCTTGAAAGAATTCAAAAGGCACATTTTCTTACTGTGAGCAAAGATTTGCTAAAATATGGCTATGAAATCTTGCAGTAAAAAAGTGTGTATATTTTAATAGCCACATCTGTTTAATAATCTCTGGGTATTGGAAGAAAAAACCCTTGTAGGGAGAGGAAACATTCTGCAAACGATGTTTTAATTAGGATGAACCAACCCTGCACAGAAATGCTATCATACCACCCAATTAGTTCTGGGCTGAGATCTTAAATTGGCTTGCTGGTGTTTGCAACAGATTGCTCTCGCATTCATAATGCACATTAAAGGTGTTGTGCGCATGAACAGAAAAAATACCACTGAAAGGTTTTGACACTTTTCTCTCCTTTTTTGCATAATATTTGTGTGCTGTAATTACAGTATTAATGCTGTTGCAACCCGACTTCTCAAGACAGCCTATTCTATTAGATCTAATCCGCAAAAGCCTGTCACTCCACATACTTAGAGCGACGCACATGAATGTTGATGAACCTGCCTCAACTCTCCGAGACTGCGCCGAGGTAATACACTATGTCCGTGGGTCATGGTTCGTCTTCAGTACCAACACCACATCTGCATAAAGGGACCTTGTGTTGCTTGCTCAACCTGTAAAGCGACAAACCTACAAGCGAATTGTTCCTGTTAAGGTGACAGCTATATGATGCAGCTGTTGTTATTTGTGAGTTAGCTATGCAGCTACTTCCCCTCCTTAACAAACGGGTTCAAACAAATCATGCAATTTTATTTCAAGCTGTTGCTGCTGTTCAATTGCAGCTGTTTGCCAAAAAAACAAGACAAAACCATATAAAAATGATGGTGATTTATTATGCACACAGTGTATGAAAACACACGGCACTTGTGACAGCACCTTCTCATTCACCGGATGGATGCAATGAACATATGATTTTCCAGCTACATTAAAAATAACGGTATTCTCTTTTCCACGGTTCGATAGCTGAAGAAAGGATCTTGATTTGTTTTCCCCCGTGGCCGCAAATCTCATTTTATGTTCTAGATATTATGTGCAAACCAATTCCAAATCCACTTTCCCCTTCTACTTTCCCGCTATCACAATAAAATCAGAGCTCCTTTCTATTTCTTTTTTCTTTTTTCTTTACGATGGCTCAGGGTTCAAACACATAAAAGAAGGAGGCCTGAGAATGGCGTCGCCCTCTTGGCCGTTGTCTTTTGAATTAAATGTCAACATAGGTGTAAAACAAAGCCTGACCTCATATTTGGTTCTGAATATAAATGTGTCATTGGCAGATAGAGAGGAAACCTCATCTCCCTGCTTATAAATTAACAGTCCGTGTCTCGCCTGTCCAGCGTTTGAGTGACACATCTTTGATTTGTAGCCAGTTGGTTAATTTTAATCCAAATCCTCCTCACTCATTTCTTGTAATTTGCCCCCTGGCTCCCAGTGCTCCGAGCATTGCTGGAAAACAAACAGAGTCTGCAACAGAAATACAAAAAAAAAAAACTAAAAGCAGGGAAGATAAAGACATAGGCAACAGGAGAAGCGAACGCCTCAAATTACTCTCTAAAGTAGTCTTTAACGAGTCCCAAAAGAACCCGCAAAGGTTGTAATTGATTAACACTGCGTAACCATTTCCAGTCAAATAACAAGTGTCTGGAGGGGTGGAAGGGAGTTTTGGGGTGTCGAAGCGAAGCCTACTTTGTGGCTTCCTCTACAGCTTTCAATGCCTTCTCAAACACAATCCCATAGACAATCTCGGGTCCCAGCAATGTCTCTTCTTCATTCCAACACCATTTGGGTGGTCAGCCATGTGGGTGAGTCCTAAAATTCTCCCCAAACTGTCGAGTTTCATGAAAACACTTCCTACCTCGCCGTGAGGTAGGAAGTGTTTCATGTGTATATAGTATTTCATTTCTGCTCCTTTGTTATTGGAGGGGTGTACAAATATGTGGTTAAAGGCCACAATGACAAAGTGTAAGAGACACAGATCCAGATCAATTGTATACGTGCAGACACACATACTCAAACGTCAAGGCCTCACCAAACAAACGGCATTCAAATGTATGTACACACGAGCAAGCAAATGGTAAATGGTCCTCATTTATATAGTGCTTTTATCCAAAGCGCTTTACAGTGTTGACTGACATTCACCCATTCATGCACACATTCACACACCGACGGCGGAGTCAACCACGCAGGGCGACAGCCAGCTCGTCAGAGGCAATTTGGGTGAGGCGTCTTGCTCAGGGACACCACAACACTCAGCTAGGAGGAGCCGGGGATCGAACCAGCAACCTTGCGGTTACCAGCCAACCCTCTCTACCTCTACCTCCTGAACCCGCTCTACCTCCTGAGCTAATGCCGCACACAAACACAGACATACACACACATTTAAAACAATGGTATATCTTTCATTGATATTTAATTGAAGAAATTGCCTGGTGTTAAAAATGTAGGAGAGGCACAGGTTTTTGATACAATGCAACTGATGGCTTCCGGGCGATTCTCTCTGTGGAGCCTTTTCCTCCATAAGGTCACCATGCGTTACAAGGGAGACTGTAAAATGCATTAACTGTGTAGTGCACTGTGGATTCCACAAGTGGATTGAGATCGTGCTCAAACTGCCCTACCTGAGTGAATGACGGCACTCGCACATAATGTAGCATGTGAGGTCTGTCTTCCCATACCCTATGAATTTAAAGACAAGCTTTAAGGCTTGCTGGATACAAACCAATATGTTCATACCGGTATCTTCCTGGATGCTTCCCAGACACACATCCTTAGATAAAACAATATATTGTATGAATGATTCAGATGAAAACATATCGATCCTATCAAGTGTTTCAAAAAACCCATACTGGGTAACAGAAAGCTCAGGCGATGAGACAAGGAAGTCGAAAACGGAAAAATAACCAAAGCGTTACAAAGCGAAAATAATGAATAAATGAAACAAAGGGTGCAACGTGAACGAGGGGAAAACAACTGAAGAAGGGCTGCTGGAAGCGGCTCTTCACAGGTTAACCCATTCGCTTGCTAGCGCAAGGTGGTTCACCGGGAACGATAACAATGCAGCAAGTGCCCTGTTGGCGTGTAGTGGAGAAAAGACACATGTATCTTCTTGGCTTGACATAATTGCCATTCTTCCTCTGCTTTCTATCTGGGCAACATCAATCTCGCTGTTGCTTGACTGTCAGAAGTGTTGGAGGTATGTGGAGTAAAGCCACGTGTGTTGTGTGTGGGTGTGCTTGTGTGTGTGTGTGTGTGTGTGTGTGTGTGTGTGTGTGTGTGTTTGTAGGTTGTGCATGTGCATGCATGTGTGTGTGTGTGTGTGTGTGTGTGTGTGTGTGTGTGTGTGTGTGTGTGTTCAGTGTGTGTGTGTGTGTGTGTGTGTGTGTGTGTTTGTAGGTTGTCAGGTGCATGCGTGCTTGTGTGTGTGCGTTCAGTTTGTGTGTTTTTTGCGTGTACACAGGTGTGTGAGTGTTGAGTGGTGGGGCTAACTACAAGATGCCACTGAGGATGAGAGCAGAGATCATACAAATGGCTCTGTGAAAAGACTATCTTCTTTCTTCCCTTCACCCTGCGTGTTGGTGGATGGATTTAGTGTAAAAGTCAGACTTTAGCACCAAAAGCTCCCCGTGGAGTGACAGTAACAAATTGATTCATGTTTTCCCAGCAGTGTCCAATATCACAGGAGCAACACCAAGAAAGGAGTGATGTGGATGGTTTATGAAGACGGGCGGTTGTAGAATGTAAAGGGCAGGCACGGCATCCGTGGAACCTGGCTCCGAAAACAACAAAAATGTGGAAACCGTGCAAAGCAAAAAGGAATATACTATGTACACTTTGTCCGTGGACTAATCACTGTTTTACCATTTCGTTTTTTTTCTTCATTTTTTTACTACTTTGGGATGAAAAAAGAGATTGTTTGAGGGGAGAAGCAATATTTCACTGGGTGGAATAGGTGCAGGCAATCTGCCTTTGGAGTAGAGGAGGCAGCAGTGTTTTATAATGGAAGAAATTCAATGTGACATGTTGAGAATGAATTGTTCAGTCAAGCAGAAATATCCCTTGTTATAATGGCTTGGGACATTCAGTGGTCGTGTTCTCTCTCCACTGCCACCCCTCCCCCCACCCAGAGCCCTCATTTTCTTGTGTTTTTATTATTTCTGCTGTTTGGGAGCACGGTATGAGTAAACACAATGCCGGCGCTGTAATGAATAAGGTTATGAACAATGTATGATTTACCCCCCGAAAGAGCGATCTGGTTGTGGGTTTTGGAAAAAAGACAATAAATGCATGGCAACTAAATTCCATCCCCCCCTCCCTCGCTTGTAAAAAGCCTGGATGGATGAGGAGCAGGATTCTCTGACCCTGAGGAAAAACAAATTAGCTGAAATAGCATTATCAAGCGTGATATAATATGCACACCACTGATCCATTTATAAAATGAAGCTGACCTGTTTCACAAGATTAACAAGCGTATGAATTCAGATGAACATGAGGGAAATATCGGATCTCATATTGATACTCATATTTAATTCATGCCTGTGTGATAATGTTGTTAATATTATTAAACTGCGATATCATTTTCTATGAATGTATCAGAGGTTTTTCCAACCTCATTCCAGCCGTCTGATGGAAATACATGTGGATTCCTGTGGAACCACGATGGCTTCAATACTCATCTGCTGTTTTTAATTGTTTAGGTAATTGGAGTGAAACTGTAACACCGCCGTCTGTGAATGTTTCCCCGTTTGGAGCGTAAACGTATTTTCCCTGGGTCACTGGCCTATGGTGCCGTGAGGGAATTCCGGCTGGTGATATAAAATATTAATTCCATTCTCAGGGAAAACAGATGACATATAGCCATGTCTCCTTTACTGTTATTGGCCTGTGAGTGTATACACTCCCTATGATTGGCACTTTGGATCGTCGTTGTGTCCACAAAGCATGTCTCTACACTGAAACCATCATCTCCCCAGGATTGTAATCATGAGCTAGGATATTGCTTTATATTATGCCGGAATGAAAATGATAAATTGCTGCTGAGTAAAAGAAAAAGAAAAATGTATCTTCGCATGGCTATTTTATACACACACTACGTTGTACGCGCGTGTGTGTGTGTGTGTTTGTGTGCATGTGCGTGAGAGTGTGTGTTGATAATAACAGAGGAGTCAGAGATTGCAATGATTATTTTCTCATCTGAAAGCTTTTCATAATGTATGAAGCACTCGTCTCTGTTGGTCTGAGTACGGTGGATGCACAGTAACCATTTTTCAGATGAATGCCACATAAACACCACATAAAGTGCGTATTCATAATCCCCCTGAAAAACCTACTTTCTGCTCTCTGCTTGTTGAAACCCAACATGGAAACAAACCGGGCAGGGCACTCAGACTATCAGACCAGGGAGATAGCTTATCGAATGGCTGATAACAGTCTACAGCGTGTTACACATTAACCCGCACACAGATACCGGGACACCCGCACTTGCACAATGCAATCCCGTATGCAAACTCCTAACAAGGATGTGTGACAGTTTTCCTCCGGGATAACACGATCAAACGACTCTTACACCATCCAAACAAGGGCACTTGAGCGTGCCGCAGACACCTTAACAAATCTCGACCAATTCCAGGTTTACGACGGGGAAATTTGAATCAAAACATAGGTTAGGGCGTGCCTCTCTCACTGGAGCGAGCGAGCAAGCTTACAGAATGACCCGGAGTCATTAGATCCTTTGGAGCTGTGGGCAGACATGGTCCTGATCCAGGGGCTAATGCACTGCTGTGCATCCACACAGACACCCACGGCACCCCGGGCTCGGGTGACACTAAGCTCCCATCCTTCCAGGCGTTAACATTAGGCCGGGCTACAATGTCCAGGGAGGCTGGACAAAAGGTGGGGGCTCCCTGTGCACACTGTTTAGAGTCACCAAACCATTAGTCAAATCTCCTCAGCCATGAAGAGAACGAGTGGGAGGGAGGGGCCGCGTTAAATACCCCCCCCCCCCCCCCCCACACACACACACACACACACACACACACACTAACAGACACATGCACACACGCACACCCTAACACACAAATACACACACATGCGCCTCCCCGACGCACACACACACACACACCCCGTACGCAAAAAACACGCGTGCGCACACACACACACACACACACACACACACACACACACACACACACACAGAATATGCATGTGTAAATCTGACACATTTGTTGCCATGGCAACCATTCAGCATGTCATTCACTTGTCAAGCCACATCAGCGGCGAGGGGCTCCATTGTGCGCGCCCTGGCGAGCATGGTGCCCATAAGCCCTCCTCTCTCCCCCCCCTCCGTGGCCCTGCCCCGCACCGGCCACCGCGCTGCTGCTGTCCCTCTTTAAGTCACGTTGGGCTTCGTTTCTCCAGCGCTAATCGCACGACAAATGACCGCTGTGGACGCACACACAAGAAAAAAAAAGAAGGAAAAGGAAAATGCAGTGTAATGCTAAAGCAGCTCTTTTATGATTTTATATGAAAAGGAGAATAATGGGAAAGGGTAAAAAAAAAAAAAAAAGATATATGTAACAAAATTCAAATCATCACCCCGTTCCTTTTTTCGGTGTATGTGGTGGCATGTGAAAGCCGCCGAGGAGTTTAACTCCTTTGCCTGGCGGTCAGCTTAACTCTCACAATAGATGAAAAGGGCCGCTTGACTTTTGTAATGTTTTCAGACATGCTTTCGTCTGCCAGCGTTTGACATTTCTCATGCACCATCCCACACCCCCTCTGTGCTTAGGTTGCAGTATGTATAATAGTACTGGTTGATAAAGCAGTGAAACAGCAGGTTAAGGAGATACAGTAGCAGCTGTAGAGAAGTTTCATCAACTTCCAGGTGTCATCTCACACATGCCATGCAAACTACTACTTTTTGCGCCAACTATGCAGTGGAATCGACTGCATTTATGTTATGTTATGTTCCTCATTTTGAATAATCTTTAAGTTCTCATAATTGTCATCCAGCAACTCCACTATCTAGCTGCACTTCTGAAGAACAACATGGAAATAGCACAACCTGTACTATTTTAGTGTTTACAAAGTATACATACAGTAGGCACACTTATATGCCATATTATAATAATAATTAACTGTTGCATTAGGGAATACATTCATCAAATACTTTTAACACTTTAAGTATATTTTAAAACAAATACTTTCTTACTCAAGTAGAAAGGTTAATGTGGCACTTCAACTTTGACTAGAGTACATTTCTTTCTATTTATTTGTACTTTTACTTAAGCACAGTGTATGAGTACTTTCTCCACCACTGACCAAAACGCCTTGTCTCCCGGACAGCTGCCTTCCCTCAATGCTGACGTCTGCCAAACACTGTTGGTTGTGTAACATCTACATGCATGTGTTAAATCATCTCACGTATGAATAAAACAGTGGTTCTGATCTTGCTCAAACCTCACGCTTTGACTGATATTTAGATCACGATGCATCGGCTGGCAGCTGTCTTAATTCAATCCCACAGCTCTGAAACCAACGCTGCATTTTTCATGACCGCTGATAGTGGTCTGGTGCCGTCACGGTGAGGAGGTATGTAGTATGGAGATCCAGATTGTACTCCAAGCTGGGGGCCAACGCCTACAGAGGTTTTCAAACCACCATCATTCTAGGAGCTTGGAGAAGACATGGATGGACTCGTCCAGCCAATCCCCTGAGCCTGATCAATACAGATCAGCAGCAGGGCAGATACGGGATATTGATCCATATAGATCAGGAGGGCAGATATAGGGTATTGACCAGCATGTAACTCCCAGTACTATAAATCCTGCACTGTATTTTATTTCACTAATTTGATTCCTTACTCTCTGAATGCCCTTAAATTGAATAGACATACAAATCGTGCAAATGTATTTAGCAATTTGACACAAAAGCCGTGTTAACATGACAGGGTCCATAGTAAAAAAAAAGAAACCGATTTCAGCAGCTTGTCCTTGTAACGTCTCCTCTATTGTGGCCGTTGCATTCATTCATTCCTCTGTTCCTTTAATGTTTCATATGTCTGTGCACAACACACAGATATGGCCCCTTCTGCGGCGGCTTTTCACTCAGACATCAAAAGCAAGTGTGGTTGTGGCGACTTGTAATGCCATCAAATGACAATCCTGATAGATCTCTGAGCAGAAAGAAAGTGTGATTTTCTAGCTCCCTGCTTCGGAGAGACTCAAGCAGAAAAAGACAAATTATGAAGTCAGCCAACAGCGGTTAAGAGGAATGAATGGTTATTCTTTTTCTTGTCATGAAATGGAATACTTTTTTTTTTTTGTGGTAGCTAGGCAGTCGCGCACACGACTGTATCTTTACAAACACCACTGACTCTGTAAACGACACTCAACAGTTGGTGAATGCAGATTAAGGGAAGCGGTCTTGAATACACTTTCTCTGTCAGTGTTTGCTATACGTTTGCTATCCCTGTGCTGTTCTTTTGACAATTAGTACAGAGAGTAAAGTGCTCCATGCCAGAAACCACTAGTTCAAGGACAGTACTGGTCTGGGATCAAACCATCATTAACCCTCACTTCTGGCTACACACAAACATCCGTTGCAAAAATAATTTGTCAAAATTACCTCCTTGTAGACTAGACTAGAAATTAGTCTTTTGGAATTAAAGTGTGTGTCTTAAAGTGTGTCGACCAAAAACAGTGAATCTCCATTCAAGTGCTTTCCAATTTCTCTTATCACAACGACCAAAGGGCTGCTTTTGTTTGCCCTCTTGGCAGACTCCATCACGCAAAACGCTCTAAGGCAGAGCTGGCACAATGAAGTGATTTTGACAAAATATATTGGTAGCAGATGTTTCAATGAAGCCAGGACGGTTATGAAGGTTTCAACACAGACCAGTATTGTCCTTTAAGACGGCCTCCTTATTGTATGTGAATGTTACGCTATATTATTCTTCATACTGTCACAGTGTCTGGGGGAGTACAAAGCTAACCTGGTGACCCGTCAGGTGAAAGTCATCCTCTGAACGTACGACAGAAGAGGAGAGTGAGAGGCAGCGTCGCAGTATCAGACAACAAAACAAGGAGCTGGGGGATAAGCCGGAATACCATGAAGACCCAGAGGAGAACCGCTGCCCTGTCCTGGGAGGGGAGGGGTGGGGGGGGGGGGGGAGAGGGGAGAGGGGGGAAGAGGGGAGCGCAGGGGGGGAGAGAGGAGCTAAACATCCCCCACTTTTTGTTTTGGGGGTTCGGTTCCTGCAGGCTTTCTTTCGCGGCGCGGTTGAAAGTTGTGGGAGTGTGTGGGTCGTGCCTTCGGGGGGGACTTGGGACGCGTTGCCGGTCAGAACCGGGCCTAATGAGGCATTAATCGGAGGTGTGGGATGTTGCTCTTTGGAGAAGCACCGGGTCAGCAAAGCACAATGAAGACCCCAAGAACAAAGGGCCTGGGGGGGGAGGGGACGGGGACAGGGGGGGACGGGGGGGGGACGGGGTGAGGCCGTGGCCTAAATGAACCTTTCTCTGGACTGCTCGCTCAGCAGTTACTTCAAAAGCCGCTTGACAGAATATTCACAAAAAATTCAATAGGGCCCATATGAAAGGGGGTTTGCACGCTTTTGTTTGTGGCTTTTACTTTTTCAACAAGGCTGATTATACCCCTCCCCACCCCCCCCACCCCCCCTTCCAGAACCTGCACAAACCCCCGCCCCCCAGTCCCCCCCCCCCGCCCCTCCACCCCCACCCTGGTGAACCCGGCCAGCTCTGGAACCCACTGTGAGAACACGCGTAGCATTAGGGCCGGCCGGTGAAATAATGGGTTTGTTTGTTTGTTTAAAGGTTATCTCCGCTACCTTTCGTACGTGCAACTTCCATTTCCTGGTTCCTCGTTCTGTTTATTCAACATATATGTCATAGATCTCTGCTATGAATGTTTACGTAAGCTGCCCAACCACAACCCGGCCAATCTTTTCTTGGACCCCACTGCATCTTGGGTAAATAAGTTGGATTAATATGGAAAGTTGGAAGCAGGACTGATTAGCTTTTGTTGTTTTTTTAATTGAAACAGCAGACCATTTGGCATGCTCGTCATGACATTACCATGCTGGGATTACTTTGTGAACTGGTTTCAAAATCCAATTTGCTGCCATTGTAGCAGCACTGCGAAAAATAAGAGATGTTTTTTCATTATTTAGTTTTATTGGAGGAGATTTTGGAGAGGCAGTGAATCAACATTATAGACAATCACAAAGAACATGAGCTTCCACCATGATAACCTCTAATTTATTCTCAAAACAATCTTCATAAGACATCTACACAACCAGCAGTCTAGTGGCCAACCCAACATTTCCAGAATGCTCTTTGTTTGCGTCTCTTGACTTATGTGTTTAAGTTTTCAGATAAACGTTACTGGAGTCAGAGTCAGACATTGACATCTGGTATGGATTTTTTCATATTTGGTTCATGGGGCCATGGATAGCTGGCGGTCTAATCCGTATGGACTCATATTTCCATTCTGGAATGCTCAGTCCTCCAGCATATCACATACAGGACCACTGTGTACTTTGTATTGGATATTTTCTGAAAAGTAACACCATAACATACAATTAGATCAACTTGTTTATTTTGTGAAAAAATAAACAGATTAAACAGTAAGTTATCGTCATACTCCATTAACTGTTCTAACAATGTTTTTAGTGGACCAGCTTCTTGAATACTGCTTAGAAGACTTAATACAAGAATTTTCTATGAGGTCTTAACTACATTTGACACGCAGTATGCATAATTGTACCCATGCATTGCATTCTGTTTCTCTGATATTCATCGCAAAATACAAACAAGAATATCTGGATATCTAGTCTCACGAGGCTATCGTACCATGTCCTGAATCTGCTCATCATGTTGGCATATATATACAGTATATATATATATATATCATAGTACTCTTACTCACTATCCGATGGGTTGAAGGGTCTCAGACCTTAAGCCTGGTCTCCCAGCTCCTCTGAATGCCAGTACCACCGGCATGTGTGTATGTTTTGTACCAAAACAGAAGTGGGACAAGTCAAGCTAATGAGATTTTCATTCATGGGACTGACGTTGATCCGCGTGCGTTTCAAGGGAATCTCGGCTGATTATGGCTTCACTTTTAAACAATCCCATGCAGAAGTTTGAGCCAATTAGCATGGGAGCTGTCAACAGCCCTGGCAGGTTGAGGAGCCCGGCGCTGATGTGAACTGCAGATGGAGCGGGCTTCCTAATGGCATCCAAATGCTCAGAGCCCAGCGCCAACCGCAGTGAAAATATGTTGTAAATCACAAACGTAATGTAATGAGGATCAAGGTCTCCGGACCAAAGACCTTGACGAAATTAAAGATTGAAATGGTTTGCGGTTTATTTTTATGTCTGGTTATAGATTTGTTTGCATGTTTAAGTGTGTGTGTGTGTGTGCGTGCGCATTTGTGTATGTGTGTGTGTGTGTGTGTGTGTGTTTGTGTGTGTGTATGTGTGTGTTTGCGTGCATGTGTGTGTGTGTGTGTGTGTGTGTGTGTGTGTGTGTGTGTGTGTGTGAATCTATACCAACCCGTTATTGTTTTCATTTGCATGTTACTGCTGTTCAAATACTGCTTACATTGCTTCAGTTCCAACCATTGAACCGTATCATGATTTGTTCCATTGTAAACAACAGAGCCTTTGCTTTCTGATATAAAGGCTGCAAATGTAGCTTCCCACATCCAGTATTGATTTGACTTGCCTTCAATCTCTCCCTCATCATGCAACACAACACATTAGAGTTTGATTGAAAATGCCTTTAAAGTTAACTGCAGAAAAAGGAGATTTATTGGGTGGCGACCTAATGTATTCCCCCTCTAATGCACCATCCATCAGGAGGATCAATAATCAAATGATTTCACTGATTATGTGGAATTAAATGTGCAGAACAGGCTAGAATAGGGACGGCATCGGGTCGACATTAGCGCAGGAGAGAAATTAAGTTTATTCACTGTAACTGACGCCATTACGCAGCTGCATTAGCTTTATAGAGCATGTGAGCAGTCTCATAATGCATCCATGGGCGTAACTCAAGAGGTATTTGTCGCTAACTCTTAAGCTCTCCTTCTTAAATGCAAATGAGCACAGTCGGAGGCTGCTTGCTAAGTGCATTGGAGATATTTCTTTTATCGTTGTGGGGTAAAAAAAAAAAAAGAGCGAAAACAAGGGGCAGGCTGAAAGGACAACTCGGTACAATCAACGCCGCCGCCTGACGGGACCCGCCGCCCGATTCCTCCCCGGGATTATTAATCCAAACAATTATCTTTATTTTCTTGGGTTTTGTTGGTTTTGTTCTCTCCTGGTGTCACTGGAACATAAACGATTGACCTTGTGTGTGTGTTCGGCGTTGAAAGGCTTTTGGACATTAAACACAGAGGGGAGATATTGAACACTTGTTGTGTGTGTGTGTGTGTGTGTGTGTGTGTGTGTGTGTGTGTGTGTGTGTGTGTTTTTTGCTTTTGACGAGGGCCATTCGAAAACACTGTTGCCATAGCAACGCGGACCTGAAAGCCAAAAACAAAACCACACTCCACACTGTTGCCATTGTGTTTTTGTTTTGCGGAGAGAGGGGTGGATGGTACATTTGAAAACAGGGAGATGTGTTTTCAATAAGATTCAGTGGCACGGTCTTTGCGTTCTGCCATTACCTGCTTCATTGGCAACAACAGATACAAACATGGGCTGCCTTGGGTACACATTTTAGGAAGTCCCAGTATATATATGTCACTGTAAGCCTCATTTCACTCTTATGCCGGCACAAGGTGTTGGTATTACTGAGAATTCCTTTGTGTTTTTATTTGCATTTAAACTATTGTTCCAAGCTATTGTCTTTGGCAAAGCAGACCAACTCGAGCTTGCCGTTCGGTCTTTCATTTGTTTACTTTGAAGACCCATTTCAAAGGCGTTGTTGTTATGAAGTCAGGCAATCAAATAGTGTGAGGGGCTGAAGGAACCATAACAGCCCGTGTCTCATTAAGTCCTAGTGCTCCAGATTCCATTTGCTGTAATAACAACATTGACCAAAACAAGGCAGTTAATTGTGCACATCACACAGGGGGAACAAATGGCACTGTATAAATATGTTGGATACTTGGCAATCAAGAGTTCTGACCTCTCTTCTCCCCGTTTTGGAACAGGGAGGTAACTGCTGGTAGTATTTAACAGTGGAACCGGTTTGTAGTGGAATCATGGTCAACTGTCATTTTATCGGAAATATGGCAGTGACCAAGATATAAATACTGATCTAAACTAAATAAACTCACCAAAAGAGCGAGACACTGCTGCGACACAGGTGTTGATCGTCTGCAAAGAGCAGAATGTGAGGTTGCTGGTTCTGATCCTGATCTGTGTTTCCTTGCAGTGGTGACACTCCGATAAGTTGATCACACAAGAGATTCCAATCAGATATCAACTGCAAAATGTCTTGATGTTATTGGATTTTTATATCTAAATAATAGTATTTCTTGCTAAATGAAGCCCACCTGTGTTTATTAAAAACAGAATACATAACGGGGTATGATAGTTGCATTCCAAAATGGTGCAATGGATGGATGACTGTGTGTTCATTTCAATCTGAGAGATTTCATCATTAGTATCATTATTTTATATTTGTTATTAGTATAATTATATACAAATGTGTGTTGGAAATGTTGAAGGTCACACATTATAGTGCTTTAAATAAAATAAAAACTAATACATAATTGCTAAATATGCCTAGTGTTTACAGTCAGTATGAACAGAGCTGCAGTCATAATGTGCCGCCTAATCTGAAAGCCTCTCTGTAATGACGTTTTGGGCTTTTAAGGGAAAATAATAAACCTTTTATAGTTCTGGTTATTCGTTTTTTTTATGGACACAGTCATGTTCCTTTTCATTTTGAATAAAATGCCACTAAGTAATTTCTAATGATGTTTCCATAATGTTATATGTCTTTATAGAATGATTTCATAATGAAGTCTGCATACAATCTATTCTTTGAATAGTGGTGCTTTTCAAAACCCATTGAGGCACAGAGAAAGACATCTACTTGATCAGCCTCAGACCTGGTAATTGAAATCCATTAGGCTGATCTCAAATGGATTTAATGGCAAATATAAGTGAATCTCCAGCGGGCTGGGACAGGTTCTTCAGCCAATGTAAATTTGTATCTGTCAGACACAATGTGTGTCTGTGTGCGCGTGTGCGACCGTGCGTGTGTCCATGTCCATGTCTGTCCGTGTGGGTATAAGTGTATTTGTGCTTTCTCGCACACAGCACAGAGAGAGAACGAAAGAGCGAGCAAGAGAGGTAGAGGGAGAGAGAGAGAGAAAGAGAGAGAGAGAGAGAGAGAGAGAGAGAGAGAGAGAGAGAGAGAGAGAGAGAGAGAGAGAGAGAGAGAGAGAGAGAGAGAGAGAGCTGTGTGGAGTAATATCCATTCGATTTATTGTGCTGCAATCCCCAGTCCCTCCAGTTTGCCTGAGGGGGACTATATTACATTTCATCACAGTTTCATTTTCTCCTGCAGATGAGAAATGGGACTTCTGTTGCAGTAATGTAGCATGTATGTGTTAAATCTCATCTATAATAAAATCAAACACATCACAACTCCTGGCACTTTTGCTACAGGGTCTTGGCAAAATGAAGCACCATCTGTTATCACATCAAGACCAGCTTATTAGAACATAAAATCAGAAACTCACACAAGGAACACAATGAGAATAATGAATACTGAAGGTAATGGAACGCCAGACAGTCCCTCCAGAATCCAAATCACTTTATTTGCCAAGTACAATTGCGGTGGTATTGGTAGAAAGAAAAGTCATGTTCAAATGGCGTTGTAGGACTGCAGATGGTTTGATATATTATAGTATAGTATAATATAGTATAGCATATTACGGGACATTTGGGTAGCAGTAGGATAGTGTAGTGTAATGTACTATAGTATAGTATATACACTACACTATAGTGTAGTGTAATGTACTACAGTATAGTATACTACACTATAATATACTGTAGTGTACTACAGTATAGTAAACTACAGTGTAGTGTATTGTACTACAGTATAGTATATACACTATACTTTACTGTAGTGTACTACAGTATAGTATACTACAGTAAACTATAGTGTAGTATATTGTACTACAGTATAGTATACTACACTAAACTATAGTACTGATATAGTAAATATTGTACTGTAGTATAGAAGAGCATATAGTTTTGGATTATTGAGTGATTAAATGGAACTCAAGTATTTACAGAGTTTAGGCAACATGTTTATCAGTAAGGCACTATTTTCTACATTTCTGACGAAACAAATGAAAACAGTCTCTCAAAATATGCATGACATTATGCAACCAAATGCACAATAGACAGTAGAAGTAGTTGTAGTAGTAGTAGTAGTATTAGTAATGTTAGTAGTAGTAGTTCTGGTGGAAGTAGGAGTAGTACCAGCACGGTGTGATGGATATGATATCAACAGCAGTATAATAGCTCATGCAAAATGAATGTAGAAGAGCCAATTGTATGGCGGTGGTGGTTGGTGTGATGGATCAGTGAGACTGGCAAAGCGCTGTTTGTGTGGCAGGATTAAGCAAGTCGCTATCAAATAAGAGACAGCAGGTGGTGGGGGACTTTTCAGACGAAGGCCCCTGTAGCTAATAATACACACTACTTAGACTATCATTGTCATCATAGACAATAGACAATCCATGCCCGGGGAGAAAGTGCAGGAGCAGACCTCAATATCATCAATACTCCATTCAACCGCACTAGCTCAGCCTCCTTCCCCTCACATCTCAGCAGTGCAGAGCCTTACTGCTGGTGTAGGAGGTTCATTTTCTAATAGGCATGAAACAAGATGCAACCGAGTGATTAGCCGACAGGAAGCCAGGTGAAAACACATTTTTCGGTGGTTTGCTTCGTCAATTGTGTGCGCGCCCAACTCCTGACGGTCATTAAATAAGTTGTGTTGTTGTTTTAATTATCGTCAGTAAAGCAATCTGTTCATAATTACAAACATTTGCTTGTGGCAATTACAAACAGTGGCTGGTAGCGGTTTAATTTGCCTGCTCTAATCGTGTCTGTAATTAGAGCACACACAAGCAGAGCCCTGAAGTTGTTCAGCTTCAAGGAAAACAAGACAAGAGCGAAACTCCCCGTTCTGTCAAACCGCGCCGCCGCTGGCGCGCGTGCGCTCGCCCGGTGTTCTGTGAGCCATTCTCCACATTCTAATCCGTTTGTTTAGCTTCACAATGCAATTGCCCCTGATATGGCAGATTCCCTGTTCCAGCCGGCACAACGCAAGACAAGTGAAATGAAAACAATATTTCACAACGGTACGCGGCAATGCGGACAGGGAATGTGTTTTGGCTGTACGGTTAAACAGGAATGCCTCGTCTTTAAACCGTTACGCCTTTGTCTTGAACATATCTTAAACAAGGCGCATACTGTGGGAATAACAATGGCTGCCGTCGTCATCGTTGTTCCAAACAAACCTAGCTTTTTTTAATGTTTTCAATTATGAATGCTGCTGAATGCTATGAATGTTGCTGAATGCTACGTATTCTTTCGGGCCAGTATGTGGATTGTATTTTCCTACTTTTACCCATGAAACTATGTCTTTTTTTAATATATATGCTAGATCTTTGAAAATATTTTAAAAAGTGAACCATAGGACAAACCATAGGAGTTCACAAGAACTAATTACTAAGAATACGTCAGCTGGTGGGGGGGGGTGTGGGGCAAACCGACCTGGACCAGACCAGACCATCGTTACCTTAGTGAGACAGACTTGGTCGGACATTTTTGTGGTTCTCATGTTGTCATTGTTGTGTGTTTCTGAACCCTGAATAATAACTAGAAGATTGCATTATTGTACACCAATGTTCCTCCATTGCTGTAATCCTTCTGCGTGTTCCTTAACATAGCCTAGTCGTTTGCACACGTGCACATACAAACAGGTGTACACACACACACACACATACACACACACACACACACACACACACACACACACACACACACACAATTACACACACACACACACACACACACACACACACAAGCACACACACACACACACACACACACACACACACACACACACACACACAAGCACACAGACTACTTATCTTTCTCATTCACTCCTGGCTTTTACTCTTTCAACTCTCTTATCGCTCCTTCTCAGAATTGTCCTCCTCCTCCCCTCCTCTCCTCTCCTCCTCTCTCTCTCTGTCTTCCATCTTCTCTCTCAGAGCCTGGGACCATGTCTGTCCCCGGCTGTGCCTCCGCCATCGGAACAATAACTCCAGGGAGGCAGCGTCACCACTCGCCTCACAGTCACAGTCTGTCTCGGGCCTCTTTTCCCTTCCAGTTGATAGCTATTAATTCCCTTCTGAGGCTGCGTGATGGAAGGCTAACAGCATTTTATATTGTTGATACACTTCTGACTCAAGCTGCATGCTCTCAATTACAGATGAAAGATAGTGGTAACCTGGTTACAAACGGGCTGCCTTGTTTAGATGATGTCAGGTCCCTTTATCAAGTCAGCCTGGGTTTAGAGATGGGGGTTGGGTGGTTATGGGGGGATGTAGGTGGGGTAGTTGGGTGGTTGTGGGGGGATTTAGGTGATGGTAGTGATGATCCTGGTGGTGATGGGTTGATGTAGGTTGTGGTGGTTATGGTAAAGGTGGTGGTGGTGGGGGTGGTTATGTAGGTGGTGGTGGTAGTGGTGGGAATTTAGGTAGGGGTGATGATAATGATGGTGGTGGGGTGATGTAGGTGGTGGTAATGTAGGTGGTGGTGTTGGTTGTGAAGTAGGTGATGGTGGTGGTGGTGATGGTAAGGGTGGTGGTGGTGGAGGTGGTTGTGATGTAGGTGGTGGTGGTGGTGATATAGGTGGAGGTTATGTAGGTGGTGGTGATGTAGATGGAGGTGGTGTTATTGGTGATGTAGGTGGTGGTGGGGTTTGAGTAGGGGTGTAGTTGGGGTGGATGGTCTATGGTCCTCCATTGGCTCCCCACAGAAGAGATGTAATCTCGCTAGGAAGAGATAGTTAGCTGCACATCCATCCTGGCTCAGAGCCATCCGAATCAGCTGGTCCAGATGATTCACCTCCCCTACAGAGCCTCCGTGGAGCCACTGACACCAGCCAACAGCTTGTCAAGTCAATTAAAATGACCAGTCACTAAATCATGGATTCCTATCACTCCGGCCAGAATAGCCCTGATCTTCTCCCATTGAAATTAGTTCATTGCAATATAAAGCCATATGCCATTGAAATCCTGAAGAAAGTTTTTGAAAAGGCCTTGAAAACCTCCCAGATTTGATACGGGCATAGAGTACAGAAATGATAACAGTCGATCAGTTTGGCGCACAAGGATTCTGAGGTCGGTTACTACCAAAGAGTGTTGTTAAAGCACTACCGAAGAAAAAAACACTCACCAAAGCCATTCAATTTTTCTTACAATTACGCCACAGATTGGATTTTGAATTGGATTTTTTTTCTCTAAACATTGGAGC
The DNA here is from genome assembly GCF_964030765.1 of Micromesistius poutassou. Taxonomy (NCBI): domain Eukaryota; kingdom Metazoa; phylum Chordata; class Actinopteri; order Gadiformes; family Gadidae; genus Micromesistius; species Micromesistius poutassou. Next base: position 2,431,948 of record NC_140282.1, read on the forward strand.
TGGGCCTTTGCGCACTGAAGCTAGTCAGAATTGTAGTTCATTATTAAAGTAAATATTTGATGGTTTGCCCATTACACAAGGATCTCATTATTGATTGAATCAATTTTTGACAATTATTTCCATCTTGCCATCGCGGTGTTAATTAACCCACCACAATGGCAAGATGAAAATAATTGTAAAGACCCCCCCCCACCCATTTTAATCAGCGACGAAGTCTCCCTGGATTATGGATGCGGTGAGTATAGAGGAAGACGTATAGTTAGAATATAAAACATTTAGGGTGTTTTGTTGCTTGTAGTTCTATTTCAATGTAAGGATCTTTGAATGTACGGGGGCGAGTATCCTGAATACAAATGCAAGCTGTTACATAATGAATGAGGGCTTAAAGATTAGCCGACGCTTCCATCATCGTCTTGTTTTCCCGATGCTAACCCCATAGTGTGGTCATTTCCCTGCCAATACCTAATGCAGTTTGACAAAATATTGCATTAGCCTACCATGGAGCAGACTCCATGCTGAGATGGGCTGAACTCCTGAACTAAAATAAAATGTGTAAACGCTGCTGAAAGAGAAAGTGTTCCAGGTGGAGAATCGTTGTCATGTCCACGTATTAATCTTTGTCTGAACCGGATCGTAATTAGGCTGAGAACAGTCTTGCTATCGTAGCATTGAGGGTCAGCACATAAACACAGCTCGTCTTCTGTTAGAGGACTTAATGAATAAATCATTAAGCCTGACCCCTCCAACCACCCGTAAACAACACATACGAAACACACCCACACAAACATACAAAACACACCCACACACACGCATACGAAACACACCCACACAAACATACAAAACACACATACACGCACACCAACACAAACATACAAAACACACCCACACACACACACACACACACACACACACACACACACACGCACACACACACACACACACACACACACACACCCACACACACACACACACACACACCCACACACACGCATACGAAACACACCCACACAAACATACAAAACACACACACACACACACAAACACAAACATACAAAACATACACACACACACACACACACATACAAAAAAACAGACACAAACACACACATAAAAAAACACACACACACACACACACACACACACACACACACACACAAACCCACACATACAAAAACACACACACACACAGCACATGCAGCACGCCATCCCCCCTCATCAAGCAGACTCTGTGCTTAGTGAATACACCCTACACACACACACACACACTTACAACCCCACTCACACACACACACACACACACACACACACACACACACACACACACACTCATACCCCCACACATCTGCTACCCTGACAAACGGGGTTCTGCGTTCACGATGCTCTTCATTACATGGTGTCACAGTGTGTTCAGGGTCCACGCCAGCACAAATTAAACTCTTCAGGAAAGATAAACATCATATTACTTCATTACCCTCTCAAAACACATGCAAATTAGAGCCATTGGCACCCCCCACATACACACAAACACACCCACCCACCCACACAACCAGCCCCAACCGCACACACACACGTGCACACAGTCCCCCTCATTAACGAGGCAAAACTCTTTCTTTTCATTTGCCCCTGACCAATGAATGAAGTGGGTCCGGGTTGGTGGTCCTGCCCCTGCCAGGACTCCACCGGCGAATGGGCCGGGCCGCGGGGCTAGGCCCCGCCCCTTTCCCGCTCTCTGAATTAAACATGAGCGCTGCTTGACAGCAATAAATAACATTTATCACAATAGGGATCTGCTAATGATCCGGCTATGCTTGGGCTGCCGATCAACGGACAAACACGGCGGTGTGATTACGCCTGCAGCTGTCTTTGACAACTGTATCCAAATGAGTTTGAGCAGGGCTACAGTCAGGCCTTTGATCTGCTGAATGCGCCATCATGGCTGGGGCGTCCTTCTGTTGTGCTGTCTCTATTTACCCTCTCCTCCGCACTACTTCTGTCCCTCTCATCTATAACATTACTGCGTCATTAGGGTCTATTCTGCTGCTTATTGCCCATTTAGTGGCAGTGCAACATCACTTTGCATGTATTCATAAAGGTTTATGAGTCTGTTTTCCAGTCGAGATGGATAAATATAGATGTAGATTGTGGTATGGATGCAGATAAATGAACCCACATTTTCATATAGCATTAGAAAACATACATACTACTGGCATGTGTGTTTGACCGTTTGAGTATGCATGTAAATGTTATACACATGCATAATACACATTTCGGGCATTAAGCAGACGCTTTTATCCAAAGCGATTTACAATAAGTACAGTATATTTGTCAGAATAAAGAGAAACAATATATCCTTACTGTACAGTAAGGATGTTCCTAGAACCGAGTGCCAAACACTAACAATTGTTAGTTTAACCCATTCCCCGTATACAACAAATATAACTAGGATAAGAGGCTACAATGCTAAGTTCTATTTTTAAGTGCCAGGATGTACAACATATAATAATAAGTGTGTATGAGGGGAGTGGGGGGAGGCAGAGTCAAGGTGAGCTCTGAACATAGAGAACATGGATAGTTACAACGTCTTTCACTGTATGCTTTATTCGTTTTCGTCCAATGATATTCAATGTGTTTCTGATCCGTGAATAATGGCTACAGCGTTGAGCCATTCCACATCATTGTGGGACATTAACCTTGCTGTTCTGCAATCCAAACGCCCGGTGATTCACAGAGCAACTTCAGACACCAACATAAACAGGCTGCATGTGATCAGGCACTTATTTGCACAGGTGCACTTACTGACAGGCACCTGCACCTGCCTGCACAAACACACACACACACACACACACACAAATACACATACACAAACTCAAACGCACATTCAACACACACCCACACACGCATGCACACACAAACTCAAACACACGCACACACACACACTCACACACACACATAAACTCAAACCCACGCACACACACACACACACACACACACACACACACACACACACACACACATACACACAAACACACTCTCTTATCTCTCTTTCAGATATTTCTCTCTCTCTCTCTCTCTCCCTCTCTCTCACTGAGACATGTTGTACATGTAATATCTAATATCACTACATGCTATTTGGTGGTGGGCTCCTCTGCGCTGGAAAGGGGAGAGCAGCCAGATAGAGAGCGGTGATGAGAGGATTCCTCAGCCCTGCGTTTGATCTTCCCATCTCATATGACTAAAATATTCCGGCCTCAGAGAAGCCCAGTTTTTGATCTGGGAATGCATAATGAAGGGCTTTGTGCCTTTAAGATAGGACGGACACCTAAAGTTGGGAAAATGAAAAATATCAAAGATAATTGGAGTGCGGGGTGAAGAAAAAGATAATTAAATTGTATGGTGGGAATGTTAATGGGCTGGCCCGGGTTTAATATGCAGATTCGTTCACCGTTCTGGCGTATCAATATTCCATTTTTGTTTGATTAATAATAAGCCAGACCAATTTAATGAGAATTACAAAATCCATCATCAATACACACCAAGCTAAGGAATGTTCTCGGGCAAACAATGCAGTCAGATCCCATTAAACCTTTTTTCATACTCTGTAGCATGCGGCCTGTTAATTGAAATCCGTCTGTACTTTGTGTAACGTGTGCAAGTTAATCATTTGGCTTGATTTACAATTAGTCTAATCTGGGTCAGGAGAAAATGGAAAGTCCGGTCTTGGAGTGTATCAATCCCCTCCAACCACTGGCTCCGAGCTGCCCTTTATGCCCGTGATTGGTTGTAAAGTTCCATGGATATCGGAAGGCTACACACAGCTGTAGCTCATTAATCTCCCCGGGAAACGGCAGGGAAAAAGCCCAACAGCTTTCCTTTGCATATTGGCACGCAGATTTTAACAACAGCACTGCGGTGGACTGAGTCGTCAGCGCCTTGTTCAAGGCTGTTTAAAATCCGGTATCGGAGACACGGTTTGCACAGAGTGATTCTGCTTAACACAGACAAAACTCCCTCTCGGGTCTGTCTCCAGGATTCAGCACAATCAGGATGAGTAGGGGACCGACAGAAATCGACGACTGCTACAAAGGCCTGAGTGAGGCTATGTGCGCCGAGTGGGCCTGATATTATTCATCTCTATGAGAGAAGAGTGTTCAGGCAGTGAAAAGGTAGGATCTCCACTTTCAATGGAACCAACTGATGCAACGTGATCCAACAGATGCACTAGTGGATGGGGAAGCCACCAATATTTGCATATTTGGCCCTGGTAGTATCTGCAACAGCATCCCTCATATAGGATTTCCATAGAGGTATTTCCCATCCTCTAATCATCGACAGTTAAGGTGAGATTCAGGTGTACATATAAGAATATGATTTTTATGCCCAATGAAATCCATATTGGATTAAACTCTATTATATTCGTTATACATACATTATCTGCATTCATCAGATTATATTTTTACAATAATAAACACACATACAGCTTTGGAGTTAGATAACTGAACATGTGATAAGATTAAAGATAAAGCCGATGGAAAAAGATATGTAATAGGTGTAATCATTGGTAAAGATTATCTTTAAGTAACACACGTAGTTAGCATTTGCCATTTCCGCTCAGGAAAATCAATATTCTCCACTGGATGTAGTAAATAATGAAAGAATTGATTGCAAGTAAAGAATTGATTGCATACAGACTGCAACCACACAGGATTGAATGTAATAATATAATAACTAAACACTGTACACTATTCAAGGCTGACCTGTATATGTTTTATGCATGAGGAACAGGCATTGTATTCCCTTTTCAATACAGAATCATACAGAACATAAAAAAAGACTATATGAATCATAACTTGCTCATATACAGACAGAAACAGACTAAAAAACACACAGAAGCACACACACACACACACACAACACACACACACACACACACACACACACACACACACGCACACACACACACACACACACACACGCACACAACTAGTATTTGTACAAAGTGAAACCATTGATATAAACAGAAAAGCCTCAGAAAACAATCTCTATTAGCAATGACCTCAATCAGCGGAGGGGATCTGAAACACTTGTCAGCCAGGGGATTTCAATTTCAGGCACATCTGTTTACAGATGGCGTAGTGTGTGGATTATATAGCAGAAAATCCCCATGGCCAACCACAGCTCTGCTCTCATGAACTACTGTTTACCATCGCATTAGAATGACATAATCCTCCTTTTTGCTGCTTCGTTTTCATTGTGTGAAACGAGAACGCTGCTATTAGGCTCCAAAGATCCCTCTCCTTCATTTCCACCCGCTGCCCTTGCTTCCAGCACTCCAAACAAAACAGCTTTTACACGTTGGAATTTGGAGCGGCTCCTGCTGGGTTTTTATTGTTCCTGAGCCATTATCAGAGCTAATCATCCTTCTCCATGTCCAAATCATTTGCAGCACAGCGAGGATGTTGTTTTTACGTGTGTGGAAATGTGCAGGAAATGCCGCCACGTGTACGGGCTGCTAAACCAAACATCCCTACGTCTGTTTGACGAGAGAGAGAGAGAGAGAGAGAGAGAGAGAGAGAGAGAGAGAGAGAGAGAGAGAGAGAGAGAGAGAGAGAAAGGGATGATAAAGAAGTTGAATCAAGGTTGTAGGCTGTGGTACAAAGTGAAGGATGGGGGTTTAGAACCCTATCCTTCTCTCACTGTTAAGCATGTAACTCTTACTATTCTGTTGTTTGGCAGATGCTTTTATCAATAGCTGAATAGATACATGTCCTTCATAGGGAGGTAAGGGTGAGGCCTCTCACCCTCTAAGTAGGCCTGACATATAGACTGTGGACATTTGGGTTGTACCCCATAACCTTTAGACTGTGGCGTTGTGGTGGAACCTACAACATAACGACTGTGGACATTTGGGTTGAAACCCATAACCTATAGACTGTGGACATTAGGGTGGAACCTAGAACATAACGACTGTGGACATTGGGGTTGGACCCCATAAAAGATAGACTATGGTCATTGGGGTTGGACCCCATAACATATAGACTGTGGACATTCAGGTTTGGACCCCATAATCTTGGACTGGTAGACAACACCTTAATCACTAGACACCCCTGTCCCCAGCTTTTACAATACTACAAAAATGTGGCTTAGAATGCTTAAATGAAATTAAATAAAAACAATCACACACACACAAACACACAAACACACACACACACACACACACACACACACACACACACACACACACACACACACACACAAAGAAAATAGCTCTCGACAATAATCTTTTGTAGAGAATGATTGATCTAGATTAAGTCCCACAAGGGTCATTAGTGTATTGTTTAAAATCAACAACCATTACTGATTGTTCGGATGTTTCACTATCCATTTCACTGTGTCACGACCTCCCGTACAAATTATGGACAAAATAATTTGTTTAATAACAGTAATGCTATGAAAAATAGAGGGGAATAACCCATGTAACGCTGATTGAAAGTGCAAAATGGTGGTCCATCTATTTCCATTGAACAATTTGCTAATAATCGGGAGAAAGAACTGGCAACTATGCAGAGACTTCAATTAGGAATGAAATGTAATCTTTGCAAGTCATTATTTTGAAACATTAATATCTCACTAAAACGTAATGGGCCAGCTGCAGCCCATCTGTCCTCAGCATGCGCCGCACAACGCTGTTATTTCTTTGCTATATTTACTTTTTTTTTCCTTCTTTACAAACTATCTCTCACCGCGGAACACTGCAGGGCAATGCATTTCCAGGTTACGCAATCAATCTTTAGGGAGTTTGAAATCATAATATTGAGCACAGCTGTCAGCAATGCCATTAACATGATTCATTTCTGGCGTTTTAAATTTACAATTTCCCTACAAGATCAACATTGATTCTCTGCATGCGTATGTGTATTCATGCTTTTGTTTGTCTTTGAATGTGTTGTTCTGTGGTGTGTGTGTGTGTGTGTGTGTGTGTGTGTGTGTGTGTGTGTGTGTGTGCGTGTGCGTGCGCGTGTGTGTGCACACTCACACACGACGCGCATGTACGTGACTGCTCCCTAGTGCATCGGCTATGCATATGTCTGACACAATTTCCTTTCTATTTTCTTCAATAATTTGAATCTGAGGGAAACATAGTATTCATTCTAAAGGGGTGAGCGCAGCCGACACAAAGGCTGTAAATAAATCTTCTGTATTATTACTCACAATGGGCTGCCAGCTCCATACATCATCCCAGCACATCATAATTAATTGTGCACTAAACTATTCTGTTCAATTAACCATGGGGGAATGCAGCACCAGAGGGAGAGACAAGGGAGAGGGCGGGAGAGAGACAAGGGGAGAGAGTGAGAAAAAGAGAGAGAGGGAAGAGGAGGTGAGAATCAAGAAGGGTTGGGGGGGGGGGGGGGGGAGAAGGAGACTAGTTAAACCATTCTCTATTACCTTACTCTACATAAGGGGGAGGGGGGGGGAGACTGGTTAAACCATTCTGCATTACCTTACCCTCCATTAAAATGAGTCAAATAAAACCCCAGTGTATTGTGTCCTGTAATTATGAATCTCCAGATGGAACCGTCTGGATTACGTCTGGGTCTTCATATCATACGTGATGTGATGATGGTATAGTATACCCAACATATTTGTAACATAGGGGGTCATGGGTTAGCTAACTGTTGTATTTCCATACTTTGCAGAAAATGCACACATTTATTATGTGTGGCCAGGATATTTGCTGCAATCCCACTTGCCCTTGAGTTGTGTTGTGATGGGAAATGTGCTTATGCATGGCTATCTGGCCCCGAAGGCTTCTCATTTCCCAGCCAGTCCCTGTCAGGTCAACAGTCTCGTAAAAAGTGGAATAACATTATGAAGAAGGTAATGGTGAAGATAGTTTGTTGTTAATACATTGCCTGCAGACCTAAACATTCTTAACTGTGAGTTACAAACTTGAGGAAGACCATTTCGCTCGGCCGGAATTGACTGTGGGGCAGGCAGAGCGAGCCATAAGGTGACGGAAATGGAGACGGTAATAGAGGGATAGTTTGGTGGACATTTCAAACTTCTGCCATTGACGCGCAATGGAGAGAGGAGGAGGTAACAGCCGGCAGCAGCATATAAAACGTAACAGGACACATGCATATTTAATAAAAACCCACTACACTTTGCGGTATGCTACCTGAGTATGACAGTGCCTCACATCAAAGGACCGTTCATAACACAAAGAGTCATAGATTCGGTAGTGAACAGTTCTGCTTTTGGGATTTGAATCCGACAGTCTTATAGTGAGAGCACACTGACATGGCAGCCACCTAAAGCCATGCCTCAATTTGCTTTTGGTTGCTTGGAAACAGTGAGCAGGCATAATGTTTAATAGAATGCACTAGGATATGATGGGGATAGGGTTACTAACTTGTGCACTCTAAAAAACCAGAGTGGGTACAGAACAGCACAGGCTGACCAGTACAACCAGTACAACTGGAGTCGGTAGAGGATGACATGGATACGAATCAAAAGCATTGTACGGAAGACACAAACCAAACACACAAACACACGACACACATGGTTTGACCTAGCGAGCCCTTTGCCTCGTCTGACCATTGAAACGGGAACATCACAGCTAGGTCGACGTAGACCCACTGATGGAACACGACATAATCATACAGCAAAACACCCCCAGATATAATGGAGACCACAGGGCCATCTCTGGACACATCAGGGAGCTTTGGTAGCGTTAATTAGCCATGAGCAGAGATCACGTGTGGCAGGAGGAGCCCCCCCAGGTCACAGAGTCTGCCCCCGTAACCAAGAGTCCTCCGGTTCAACCGCCTACCCCTTTGTGGCTGTAGCGCCAAATGTTGAAATTTACATTTGCGTGTGAGTGCTGCGGCCGGGGCCATCGCTCACCGTGACACAAAAGGACAGTAGCGAGAAATATCACCATCGTGGATCAGTTTCATTACAGACACGCTGCCATTGGACGGCGCTCCAGGGGTCATTGCCATAGTGTCCCTGACAAGTCCACATCGTTGTCTCAAGATTTATCAGGGAAGACACATAAGCAATGAGAGATACATAAAAAAAATATACATTCTTTTTTTTCATAACAGCAAATTGTGTGTCTGGCGTGATGGATGTCTTTTCAACGCCCTGCTCCCCCAAAATCCCCCTCCCCTTGCTCAGAGCCCCTGGGAAATGCATTATGAAGATGTTTTCACATAAAAGCAATTTTACCTCCCAGGACATAAAACCTGCTTAAAGTTTTAGCACAGTCTCGATGGAATTAGCTTTGTGGCTTTTTGTGAAATATAAAATAAAAGGATCCCGCACACGCACGCACGTTGTTGTTGCTTCACTTGAATTTGTTGTTTTTTTCTCTGTCTTATCAAAAGCACTTCCCATGAGTAGATGGCGCAAAATAACAGTGGTAACCATGTTACCGTAGGTTGTTAAGGGCTTTTTAATCTTCTGCTGACACCTTACCGCTTCACTTTGGAGTAAATATTCTTTTCTTGTAGGGAAACCGATCATGGAAATGGATGGAGGGCCCTGAGGAAATTTCATATCTGATGTGCCATTCATCACTCCAGTGCAGAAGTCATAAATTATGCTTCCTATTACCAGATCGGTGTATCCCAGTAACAATCCCCCCTTTTTTTTCCTCCCTTCTCTCTGTTCCTGCTTTCCAGTTTATCTGTGAAAATACTTGTCATGAAACTGTATGAAAGTCTCAGTGGAGGTAATTTATATCAAAAAAGAAAGAAAAAAAAGAAACTACAATAATAATAGAATTGATAGTATTATGCGACAAAGAAAGATTATGCTTCATGCGTTACAACCCTTCTACCTGGATGATTAGCGTTGGTCAGAACACGGTTGTGTTGGGAAAATGTCCGCCTGAGCGATGCGTCTGTGCACATATGGTGTATTTTCTGTGTGTGTTTATGGGTTAGGAAGGGGATCTAAGATATTTCTGCCGTTTACATGCACTGTATTTACCAACAGCGTGCTAAAATATGATGATCACACAACGCGTGTTGTATACAAACTAATCTTGACGGTGTAGACCCAAGGAACAACTTCCTGGAGACTAGCTTTATTGTAGCTTGATTGTAGCCTAGTCTAGCGTCTGTCTCAGAATGAGAATACCACACGAAACAAGCCAATTGTCTGCCAATCAAACCCCTGTAATACAACAAGTATGCTATCGTATGGTGTTATGCTCCTAATTAACTCTGGACATGCCAATTAGACTATGAATACAGCTGTGGATGTCTGCAACTTTATTGACATCTCGCCGTTAACACAGGCCGTTAAGGATTTCCTTTGATGTTTGTTTTGCTGTTGGCAAATATCCTGACCTACTTCCGACCTCGTTCCTACGGTAACCAGGTCTGTTCTTCCGCCCATTATGATGTTACACTTCAGATTTGATTTAGATAAGATGTGCATTAGATCATCACAAGAATCGTGTATGATAGAAAGAAACGTGTTCTATAAACATTATGAAAATGGACAGAGATACAGTATATGAAAAACACATTTTCGTCATGGTGAACACCATCAGCATCGGTGCCTTTTGTATGTGACATGAGGGCAATACATACACCTTGAACTGTTTTATCACATTACAACCCTGAAACCTGTAGAACTGCAGATACCTGTAGAATGTGGTTATTGCTCTCAATAATCTCACGAACAGTATTTCTCTAACAATAAAAGATGAGCAATATGATGAAACTGAAAGGGAATCTACTTGGTATTTTCAAAAAAAAAAAAAATCTTACTGTTATTACAATATATTTAGACTCAAACATTTTATAATTCAGAAGGGCGGAATCATTAAAACTGCGTGGCAAATTTTTTCAGTGATACATCGCAAAGTAATAAAGATCTTCACGATAATTCTCAGCTCATCTGAACCCGGCAGTGTCAGAGGTGAAGCAAGCGTATGCTGACCTGCTCTCATGTACACTATGTTAAGAGGTGTTCATTATAACCTCTACAACACTTTTTGTATGAATATAAACGATTCAACATAAAAACCCAGTGTCTGATATGTGGGTCAATCCAAAACAGTCCCTCAATGTAAAGTATCCAGCTATATGTTCATTCAGATCCCCTCACACACACACACACACACACACACACACACACACACACACACACACACACACACACACACACACACACACACACGCATGCAGCACACACACACACACACACACACACACACGCACACACACACACACACACACACACACCCAGGCTCCATCAAAAGGGAAATGAGTGACAGGTATCAGCAGCCCCCCCTCACACAAAAAGTCCCCCCCTCCTCAAAGTCATCCTCTCTATACATCAGTGCAGAGCAGCAGGGACGGAAATGACCTGATTATCATGTGGCAGAGATTATGCTTTACACATACACTCTGTTATCTTGCCAACACCAGTATCACTTTCCCCTGTGACACAGACGCCATTGGCTTATACAGAGTTTAAAACGGAAATTTAACTTTGATCACACACACACACACACACACACACACAGAAGAAGGCGATGGAGAAGAAGAAGACAATAAAGTTGAAAGAAGTAAAAGAAGAAAAAGAATAAAGTATGAAGAAGGAGGACAAGGAGAAGAAGGAGGAGGAGGAGAAGGAGAAGGTCAGAACGTATCTGAGCTTTCCTTTGACATTGCTCTCTGCCTGCGGTGAACTTTCATTTGCCTCTTCACGCCAAACGAGAATTGGTGCCTGAAGCGTTTGTATTTTAACAAAAGAGAGGGAAGTAGATTATGAACGTTCCCAAAACGTAATTTCTATTAGGCTTCCATTATTCTTCTATTAATCACAGATCCGCTCTCTCGCTGAGCTCTTCAAGTAAAACTCATACAGTATTCATGGCTGGTGGTGGGGGGAGGGGGGGGGGAGAGTGCTTACAAGGCCATCTGCAATGTTCCATTTGTGTGATGACTCACAGGAAATATGTCAAAGAGACTAAAGGATGTCTTTTAATCAGAGAGCATAAAGTAGAGCTCGTTAATTGACAACACAAGCAGTTATGGCAGCAGCAGCAGCAGCAGCAGCAGAGAGCCGTTGTGTTAAAGTGCCCATTGTTTGTTTTAATCACATGATTAACAAAAGGAGAACTGTATGTTTCTTTCCCCCCTGTTTGCTCTGTGTCTTGAGGCTGGGCTAATATTCACAAAGAGAGATGGGATCTAATGTATACTGATTACTCCTGGGACCCACTGCTCATCTCTGGGAGAAGGAGTCAATTAAAGAGTTTTAAGCCTCCATAAGTGGTGATCACTGCTGTGTGTGCCTCATGTAGAGATACACCCGTGTTTTGGGTAAAAGGAGAAGATTCATCTCCAGAGACGTACTAATCCACCTCATCTTCCAGCAGTTCAACAGGTAAACTATTCATATGTAATATATCCATCATAAAGACATCCATATGTGTAATCTATACTTGCATGCTGGAAGCTATGATACAAACTGCCATACAATCCATCCCTTAGACGATTAAGCATTTCACACACCGACGGTGATGCCAGGCATGCACAGCAACCACAAGCTTGTTAGCATGAGATAACGGTATGAGATACCTTGCTCAAAGACACCTCAAGTTAGGATCAAACAAGCGACCCCCTCGCCTCCCCTTGTGTGTATGTGTGTGTGTGTGTGTGTGTAGGTGTGACACACACACACACACACACACACACATACACACACACACACACACACATCCATATCCATCAACAATGCATCAAGAGCACTAGGGATATATCTGCATGTATCTGTATGTATATACAGTATGTATATCTGCATGTATCTGTATGAATGTATGTATCTATGTATGAATATCTGCATGTATCTGTGGATGTATCTGTTTTTATATCTGCATGTATGTATGTATATCTGCGTGTATCTGTATGTGTGTATCTGTATGTATATCTGAATGTATCTGTGTGTGTGTATGTATGTCTGAATGTTTATCTGCATGTATCTGTATGTGTGTTCATCTCTATGTATATCTGCATTTATCTGTGTGTGTGTGTATGCATTTCTCAGCAACAAAGCGTGGAAGATATATTTTAATTTCTGTGTAACGAGCCTTTGACGTTGACCCCTCGTTAACAAAAGATATTCAATTAACAAGACCACATGATCAACAGTAACATCAGCACCAGCGGTTGCAGTGTGTTTACTGACACCGACAACAAAGAAAGATGGCCGTCTCTCTTATCCTTGCCATGAAAGAGCGGAGCGGTGAACTTGATACAGAGAACCCGAAAACCACGAGCCCTGGAGCGCCGCAGAACAAGAACACAATGGCTATTTCTGCTGTGGTCATTTTAATGGAGATCCAGCCAAAGAATGGGGAGAAGGTGGAGAGGAAGATTGAACAAAAAGAATGATGTTTAAAACATTGATTCACCTTGGGTTCAGAACCACAGCATCTAATTATCGCCCAGGGAATGGAGCGAAGGCCACAGAATCTCAGGGCTGAGGAACGCCAGCGTTGTGTTTCGACTGGTTTACATGAATCGTATTCCCCGTGTGGGTTGGCCGCCATTCAAAGCAGAGCAGGAGCTTCAGTCAGAAGCCATTGGCTACTGCAGCCCTCGCGTAGCACGCTAACCAAGGCTAACCATTGTTTTTTTTTACCTTTCTAGGTTGAGCAAAATGGGTCATTTTTAACATAGCTACATAAACTGGAAAACAATATTGTAATGGGCCCATGAAAGGGAAACCCAAGAAGCTCGCTCCCCAATTAACCAAAGCAAATAGATTTACAACTGGAAATTGGGTCTGCAGAACAACAACGTAATTTGAAAAAATAAATAACAACCACATACATAGATAGGCCTGAACTCTCCGATCGAAGCCCTACTTGGCTCCCCATGAAAGTATTGCTCATGCATATATCAGCTCCATCAAAGGGGAAGGAGAAGAGAGCGGGGGGGGGGGGGGGGGGGGGGGTGGGTGGAGGAGAAGTGAGTGTCTTTGTGAAATAAGGGGGGGGGGGGGGGGGGCGGCTCTCTGAAGCACACAACCTCATTATTCAGTCTATAGAGCAGCACATCCAGGCTATTGTTCCCTCAGATCAGCTCAGACTCTGCCAGCTCTTCCAGAGACCCTGACGACAACAACAACACAACTGGTTGTTGTTGTTTATTGCGGTAAAAGGGATGCTGTCAATAGGAGTTCGGAAAACACAACGCGTAGGGGGAGGTTCTTGAAGACTCCTTAACGCCCCACGGCTCCACCTGCTAATTCCCGTGGGTTTGTCATTAGCAGGGCGGGAGTTGATTTTACTGAAATGATGTCCCGATCATACGAGAACTGTCAGATGATTGGGGTGATGGTAAATGGATGGCATGACAGGGAATTGTGAGACATGTTGAGATGTTGTGGTACCACCATATACTGTAAAGAATATGGAGGCGGCGTCTGTGACGTCCCCCGTTGGATTACACGTCACCATTACGCAGAAGTACATTTTACATTACAGCCACCGCCATTGGTGGAGATTTTCGGAAACAGCCCATATTTGGCACATGAAATGGCAGCCTAGTCGCTACTCGCGAGTCTATTGCCTAAGTGATGAATATTCAAACCTTTTCAACATTCGCAAAATAAAACAGTTAAAATGTAACCTCTTAAAAAACATGATATGGAAATGACAATGTATTGGCTTTGTATTACGAGAATGAAATAAAACATTTTTGACATAGTGATGCATGGTACTTTTTTCTGTATCCAAACACAGAGGAACACAGTTAGAGGAACTACACGTTAGTCTATACAGCGAAACCCCAATAGGCCGTTAGAGGAACTACATGTTAGTCTATACAGTGAACCACCTATAGGACGTTAGAGGAACTACATGTTAGTCTATACAGTGAACCACCTATAGGCCGTTAGAGGAACTACATGTTTGGCCCCTCTGCCAGGGATTCACAAACAGGCTGTCAGGTCTTCTGCTCTGGGTACCATGCAATGTCATGCTGCTGGCTGAGCGTTCCTCCTCGGAAGTGGGATAGACAAATAACGGACAAACACAGACGCCCACCACCACCGGTGTCAGTCCTGCCCACCAGGGACTCATGTAAATGTGCCCTAACTATTCTTCTGCGGGCGCATCAATCAAGGCCGATATGACAAGGCCCCTTTGTCCCAGACAAAGGGTGTAAACACAGCTGGAGCTTGCTTGAGGAGTCTCTCCCCCGCCCCCCTATCTTGCCACTACACCTGTCGGACACACTGCATCAAAACCTCATTACGGCCCTGATTATTCTAACGACACCGGTGTCTCTCCCCACTACTCAAATCATTATCGGTCGGGGCCAACCTCCCCTAATTAAAAAGACACAGTCAACACATGGTCAAGCAAGGAGAGATCCTCCTCATCCACCTCCTCCTCCTCCACCTCCTCCTTCTCCTCCTCCCTCTCCTCCTCATCCACCTCCTCCACCTCCTCCTCCTCAACCTCCCCCTCCTCCTAATCTTCCTCTGACCGTGCATGGGGAAATCCATCAAACAACTGCTCATGTTCATGTGCTGTTGCATCATTTAATTACCCACAATTCCCGACTAATTTAAAAACTAATAATAGCATTTGACAACCAATTTATATGTGAGATTTGTTTGTGTATCTTTATTTCTTTAAAAATAAATTGATTAATAAAAAAAAAAGAGCCACTTATAAGGGAAATGATTATTATTTCCATTAGATGTTGAAATGTTCAAAAATGAAATGGTTCAAATTACATTTTTAAGTATACTGTTAAATATAACAACCCATCTCATGACTTCATTCAAAAATGAAAAATGATAATTATAGGCATTATTCTGAGTTATATGCATAGCTAGTATATCCTGCACCCTCGATATTAAATGAGAGAAAAAAAAGCTTTTGCTTTTAAGATCATCCTGGTGCAAATCATTATTATAGGACTAATCTACTGCATTGAAATGCAGTAGTTACTAGTTACTACTGCATTTCAAGATACACACTGTCGTTGATGTGTCACACTCATACTCCTATGAAAGAAGAAAGCACAGTTAAAATTCAAATAACAACCTTAACCTTATACTGTGTATGGAATATTCTATATATACAATCCCATATATTTCAAGTGTTAGAGAGATGAAAATGCATAGTAAATGTTGCTAAAGAGACTTGAATAGATATGATCTAGTTTATCTAGTTGTTCCAGTTCTCCCCAAACAAAATTGCTCTCCAGGAAATCCAATATTTTACATTGTGTATGTGTGCAGCCAGAAGTGGCTCCAATTATCCTCCACTATACAGCATGTAAAGCTGTTATGTAAAAAAAGTATATTCGGCATAATACCCCCCAAAAAGGAGAGCGGGGTGAATAGGGGACCAGCAGAAATCCTTCCATAACAGTTTAATAGCATTTAGTATTTAACGTTTTGCAGCCTTGTGGTCAGCCGAGACTCTGCTAAAATAAAGTTACAGTGTTGTAAATCAATGTGGGGAGGGCTGCACTGTATCATGACCTGGTTGACTTTGCAGGGTTAATGCATTGTTGTTGTTGTTGCTGTTGTTGTTGTTGTTGTTGTCGTTGTTGATATGGGGACGAGAGGAGGAGAAGATTTAATTTTGATCCAGCATGGAGGCAGGATATGTCGTCAGACTAATGGAGGGGAAAGTCTGTCCAGTGTTATGACAAAGGTTGAACCAATAAAGTTCTGCTCCGGCCCTGACCTATCCCCATCTTAGCCTGGATTGGATCATTTTGTACTTACTTGAAGGACAATGTCTCATAGCTATGAATGCAGCATACACAACATTGATAAAAAAGAAAGAAAACAATTATAAATGTTATTTCCTAGAACCCTGATGGAAATAAGTACCCAGCATGCAATGCTGTTTAGAACCGATGTCCTGAAGGCAGAACGACAATAAATAAAACTAATATTGATTTTGGTAACCAAAGTTACTAGTACATATGATACATTAAACAGTGGTCTATCATCCCAAACCCTAGAAGAACAAGCCTCCATTCCTCACCCAGCCTCTCCAGAGAAGCCTCTCTGGTTGTATAACCGTAGTACACAGCACATACCGTATTTGATCTAACCTCACTACCTAGGAGATGAGACGAAGACCTATGAATTTTACAACGCCCTGTGAATTTTACAAAACCTAACTAATAAAAAAAGAGAAATGATTGCATGAAATATAAAAAAGTCAAACTCTTAGAAAGATCTAGAACGGGTCCAAACTTTCTACGAAGCGGTTTCTCCTGGCCTGGTGCAGGGCTCATGCTACACCCAGCCTCCGGGCCAGTGCGGTGAGTAACTGGACCTGTGGGTTGGTTTATCAACCTAGTGTGTGTACACAAACACACTAACATGAATCCCTTTTCAATCCGCGTCTGTGCAAACAAATACAGTAAGACAAATAGATGCAACAGTTGACGCACATCCCTCATCCATATGCAGTGAGGAATGACCTCACATGCTCATTGCCAGAGGGGAGCTGAGAGCGCTGGGATCATGGTGTGGCTGTAAGAGGCTTAGTTTTCAAGATGGAGTAGCTCTTGAGTACTATTTAGCAGAAGCTAAATAGTACTAGCAGACGCTAAATAGTACTAAATAGCAGTGACTGTTGATACATGTAATCAATGAGCAGGGTAGCTTGATCGCACATGGATGCCTAAAGTTATTTATTGTGGTTTGAACACAAAAACATTGTGGTTTGAGTCAAACACCCCTACATCCACCCAGAGCACGAGATTAGCCCACAGGCTAATGGCGTGCCGCCGTCTGAAAAAATGGGGAAAAACAGGAATCCTTCCATTTTTATTTTTGTATGTTTTCACTGAATAGCACATGGAGGCATGAAGGATACAGGCTTGTTATAAAAGCCAAGAATGTGCTGAAAACCAAACCGTCAACTATCTTTGAAAGCTTCAGCTAATACAGACATTCAATGGAGTGTGTGCGGTTAGAAAAATAACTCGATCCAACAGAGATGATGAAGCCTTCAAACCAAGGTGACGAAATTCAGTTTGGGGGCTCCAGTATTATTTAAATGAGTCCAACTGTCTGCCGCTTACTATTGGCATATGGTGCCGCAGACTAGCAGCGCCATATGGACACATATGGCTGTCATTCCAGACATAATGACAACACAACTAAATCCAGGGTCATTTCTGAATGTATTTCCACTGTTGAAGGAGAAAACAATTCCGGTCAATTTGGCTCTCTGTCACAAAGGGCTGGCCAATCTGCAATGACAGGAAGCAGAGCAAATCAACCCCAAAAGAACCCAGGCTGATTGGTAGGAAGTTTCTAACAATACCAACTAGGAGCAACCAGAACGACTCCTATCAGAGAACTGAAGAAGGGGACGACACGCCTCGCGGTCGGTACGCCCGTCTCCTCTCTCGCTCTAAACAAACAATCAAGGAAGCAGTGTTTGTGGAAATGGTTTGCATACACAATCAAACGCAAAATGGCAACACAGCCGTGGCGCTAACAATCAATCAACTGCCAAAAATGAGCAAATAAATGCGCCCCTTGATTGCTCATCATTTACAAGTTGGAACCAATTGGCCCATGGCCGAGTCAAGGGTGCAATTCCCAACACTTAAGACCGGTAATTCTGGGGAGTCAAAATAAAAAGAAAACACCTTTCCACCAATGAGCCATGCTTGTCGCCGGTGATACGGAGAGAGTAACACAATCCATAACCTTTGTGGTAATCAGTGCTGTGCATAGAGAGTGGGGCCGGCTGCCCTGCACAGCACTCAGAAAGGCCCGCGGGTTAATGAGTGTACAACGGCGGACATGTTGCTGGATTCTGTTCTGCTTATCCAAAACACTCCGCAGCTCCTGGTCCACGTTTCCACCGGTACATTGTTGGCACACAGCGAGGTGGGGAAAGAAAGGATACACTTTGAATTATTTTACCTGTTTAGTAGTCTCTCTCTCTCACTCTCTCTCTTTCTCTCTCTCTCTCTCTCTCTCACTCTCTCTTACTCTCTTTCTCACTCTCTCTTTAGTCTGTTTTCTCTATCCGGTTCCACAAGGCTGGTAGTGCTTTAGGCTTGAAACTCAATTTGTCAGCCTTTGAATAGACAGCAGTTGCACAGACCTAACTCAATTGTAAAGATAGTGCAGCAACTGCTCTTGAATAGATTGAGGCCTCGACTTGAATACGGCATTGCTCATGTCAAACACGCGCACGCACACGCCCACGCACACACACTCACACACATTAAGACCATTTCATCACAAGCCCTTGCTAACAGAATGGTTTAGAGGGAAATTAGGTTCATTACAGGGAACAAATATGTTTAATAAATGATAGGAAACTATGTTGTTGAGGTACTCAAATGCAAGTTATTTAACAGTATGTTGTTCATTGAATGGTCTCTTTGCATGTGTATTATTAAAGTAAACAATTCTTTAGGGCATAATAAAAACAAAGCATATTTACCCTGTTAAATACAATCATACAATATGTGTCTTTTGTCACCGTTTGAACGATAAATAGAGAGAAAAACGAATCAACCATCTAGGCAAGAAGTCGTGTCCTTTTCTGTGTTGATGGTTGCATTTAACGGCAATGCTGTTTAGTAGCATGAGACTGAATTCAATACGCATTATGCCATACACACTGACGTTCATTTAGAATGTGTGTACATGCTGTTAAGACATGTATTGATTCCCTTAAAACAAATGCATCTACAAACATCAGCACAGAATCAGTGGGGGGAAATGAGTCCAGCGTTATTTTCACATCGCATAGTATCAACTAGTTTTGATATATAACAACATCTAACGTGACAGGGCTTTACTTAAAGCACAGCGTTTCCTTGCTGCTCCGTGTTGCTTCTCCCTCAAAGTGCACAGCACACGCTGGGTCGCCCGGGCAACACATCACACTTAATTACCTTTCACGTTGCCTCATCAAGTCAGTGCTGCAATGAAGACAGATTGTTCCTGTTGGCCAGCACCTTTAAAAGTCACAAACATGATGTGTTTTTCCTCATCTCGCCCCACCGGACCCTTTGGGTTGCCCGCCCTGACATCACGGGTCCTTAATAGCTAAATTGACTTTATTGAACAGCATTTCATCCCAGAACTTAATTTGTCTTCATATTACGCAGATGAGGAACCGTAATAAACCAACAAACACAAGAAAGAAAAAACAAGGCGGCCAGCACAAGGTTGCAATTTGGATTTCATGTTCGGAATAAACAGCGTGTTTACCGCACACTTTCGCTGTAATCTTTCAGTTTTATGTGCTAAATGTCAGTTGCCTTTCCTTTTTTATTGGGTATTACTTTTGTTTTATGGCGCAATTTTCCCGGTCCTGTCCCAGACGCTGTTGGCTGGCTCTGGGGTTGAGCGCGGGAGGGACCCACCCCATCAATGATTACACGCGGGGAGAGGTGATTACAGACTGCTACACTAATGATTGTCAATGAGGAGCTGTTTTCCCCACACACACCGCATTTGTGCCTCTGTCACTGCGTCCTAATGGCTCATTTTAAGGAAGATGAAACCTGCCGACAGCGGGAGGAACGCACGACTACGAGGCCGCTGATGATGTCGTCAGCTTTCCTCGCCTAAAGCCACGTTTAAAATAAACAAACTGGCGCACAAAACCGGGGGTCGATGCGTGGGTGGCTCCACGTGTATGAGGAAAGAAAGAATTACCTCATCTTTCACACCGATTCATCGGATACGGCGGGTCAAAGGTTGTATCGGCGATGTTAGGCCGAAAACATAAATGATCACATTCATCTGATCTTTCCTCACGATCCGCTAGCTGCCCTCCCCATAAACGGGTCATCAAAAAAACGTGTCTCTGTAGGCAGCCTATGCTCCGAGATCGTCAAATACCAACAGAAGTGACCAACATCGCTGATACAACCTTTAAACTAGGGTATGACGAAAAAGGATGAAGATTATGTGGGATGAGTGACTCTTTATCATCGTCATCATCATCATGAGCAGCATCTCTCTCCGCTAAACGGTGCGAGCCACTACGCCTCCCATCAGGACCAAAGGTCATAGGTTAAGAGGGGTTAGGCATTTCAGGACAAGGTAGGGGGGGGTTGGATGGTGGTGGTGTGTTTGGGGCGGGTTGGAGTTGGCCAAACACAGCCGTGCGATCCTACAGAAAGCTCCGGACCAGGAAAACAGATCAGCAACGGTGTGTCAAGACGTCCTCTCCATCTGTTTGTATTGTTCCATTATTGATGAAGCGGTGAGCTGAGGTGATCACGTTACCACCGGGTCTGCCGGGCCAGGCGTTGGTAGCCGAGGCCAGAGCACATCGCTGAGCCGCGTGCGATTCTGGGGCAAAGCGTTAATAAATGATTCAGGAAGCAGAGCTGGATCCGTAAAAAGCACTGCACATATAGAGTGTGGAGCAGGCCTCCCCCACAGTGCACTTCACCTTCAGATACTCTACATAAGGGAGCGTCCAGAGGGTTGCGGATGCCGTTTACTGAACATGTATGTGGTACACTCTGGTGCTAGGGGTGTGAAATGGAAAAATGTGTTTCCATTATGTTTAAGGTAGCTATTTTTGCCTTTTTGCCATTTTTTCCGTCTCCTCCGTGATGTCCTTTAAACGGTTTATTGGTGTGTTCAAATATGCAGTGTACTGTGTAAGTCCTAGGGCTCTACTCGTGACCTGGATACCTTCCAACTGACTGGGTTTATATTCTGCAAGATCATTTTTAGAGAGTGATTGTAAAATGTTTTTACGAAGCGCCCTATTGTCATTTAGTACAACATTTTATATTTTATCAAGACGAGGATGTTTGAGTTCTAATAGACAATCGACCAAGCCTGACATCGCCAGACCAATTCGCAAATGCGTATTAGTCTGGAACCTCTGTGTTCATTTTGGGGGCGTTATCAACAGGCACAGAGCACAATGCCTTTGGAACGCAATTGGATAGGCCTATAACCAATCAGAGCAACGGAACGTGTGACACATCAACGACAGCCATCTTGGTTGTTTATGACAATGCCTCACTGGCGCTCCCATAGGGCGCTCCTCTGTACTCCTCTGTACTCTGTACCTCTGTAGACTCTGGGCCAGACATATGCCAGAACAAATAAGACATGAGCTCGCAGAATCCACCTGGATCCCTGGCTACAATCGACCAGGCTGTCATCCTAAACTCTGCATATGATGAAGAATCAAATAGATTTCAGAAATGTCTAAACTATTCCACTACCTTCACTGAAATTATCTCAATTGTTCCTCGCTTGCTCGTTCTGAAGTGTAACTGGTGTTCTTGTTGACCAGTGGTCAAAACAGGAGAGACTGTGGCTATTATAAATCTATTGGCTGCCTCGAACATATAATAAAACTACTAGAAGGCTGTCTGCAATTGAACCTTTTGTTTCAGTAAAAGTTTTACATCAAATTCAGTGATAATTAATTTTGATCCTGGTGCTCACTTCCAGAAATGTTCTTATCTCAACTACCTATATTAGTCCTCAGATAACAACAGATGGTTTGGGAGTTTTACATAATTGTCCTCACACCTAAAAAGAGTGCCAGATAAAAATATCTTATTTGTAAGAACCCATATTTATCTATCCTTTGCCATCTCCTGAACAGCTACTTCCCTGGAACATTAAAAGGCTTCAGTAACTCTCTCCAGTCCCACTCACATTACAGCTTTTAAAAAATATTCTTAACACATTTGCGCCGATCAAATATAGCTAAAGTACTTTGTTCTTCTTTAACTTTCCCGACGACTCCCCCTTAGCAAATAGTGGCGCGTGGGTAGGCAGAAATGCATATTTATCCGTCAACACAATTAATTTGTTGTACAAAAAAAACAGCATGAACCTCCATGAAAGGGATCTGTCCATCTATCCGTCCAGCCTGTCTGTCCATTCATCTTATAGCTGTGCTTTTGAGGTGAAACAGAAAATACACCTTTGGGTGCAGATCAGTTGTGGAAGTCACATCAGCCTTTTAATTTACACAGCGTGGTTCAGTGTTTGACTCCACGCAGAACCTGTATATATATATATATATATATATATATATATATATATATATATATATATATATATATATATATAGACACACACAGTATATAAAGCCTTTGTAGTGCTTATCTTTAATTCATGCCGTCTCCCATACCACTACACTCTGAGAACGTCTGCGCTCATTAGAGTAAAGCAGACCCTCTCTCTTCAAGTGCTGAAGAGGCGGCTAATGTTCGACGGCCCAAACCACAGCAACAAGACGCGATACATTATTAACAAGTATTGATCTCCCTTATCGAATCAATCGGATGGCAGGTCAACAGAAAATACAACATAGCAGTGTGTACAAGACGACCGGTCGTTTGAAGTGTGTCAGGTCTTTCAAAAGAGCAGATCAGCTGATCAAAGAGCAGCAGCAGTGAGGGGGGAGGCAGTGGGGGAGGCAGTGGGGGAGGCGGGGGAGGGGTGAAGACACCAATATAGGAATTTCTGGAGAAGACACTTGCCGAGTCCATATGCCAGCACCCAGTGTTTGCATGGTTTTTGTATGGTATGTGTTTGTGTGTGTGTGTGTGTGTGTGTGTGTGTGTGTGTGTGTGTGTGTGTGTCTGTTTTATATGCATTTCTGTCAGGCATTGTCTTCCATGTGATTTCCAACCATGACATTCGGGTTGGATATGACTATTCAACCTGATTAGTGTGTTATCTGGTGATAGTTAATAAAGAGAACTGTCTTAACGTTTTGTCATGTGTTCAACTATTCTAATTCTTACTATTCAATGTATTCTCACGTTTAATCAACACTAGCGACCAATAAAGGAAATTCCAGTTGTGAGTGGTTTACATTAGTAGCAGCTGCTTTGGGGATTGTCGTGGATCGGCCGAGACAGGATCTGTTCAGTTGTGGTTCCACAGAACAGTCAGTGCGAAAACAGAGTTATTGGGTTAGTCCGACTATGATTGGATTTTTAAGATGCATGTATAGACCTTAGTCGTACTGAAATCAGACCGAATTGGGTTTCTCATAGTTCATTCATCAGCCATTAATTCCAACATTAACACAAATGTGAATGTACGTCTATTAAGATATAGTAACTATATTATCTTAATGGACATATATTCACATTGCAATAATATTAATAATCATCATCTATCAATTCCAACGTCAACACAAATGCACTTATCATATCCGTTGGTGAGTATTGATCGTGTCATGGTCCACAGAAGACTCATTGATTTGTGGTTCTGAAAGGTTGTCTTTGTCCCATTATGCTTTTCTTATTAAGGACTTGATGTATTAACAGACAGGAAACAAAGCCAAGATTAAAAGAGACCAACATGAGTTTGTTTCACCATCTTCTTTACAACACCAGACCACCATTTGTGCTTTGTACTGCATATGAAATATACATACTTACTTTGATTTTCCCTAATACCAAATGGAATCAGGCAGCCAAGAAACACTCATAATTTATTCCCCCCTGTAATAGCCTATACATCATTGGCAGGGTATATATTTCATTTTCCTGAAGAATGAGAAGGAGGCGGGAGAACCCTTAATGATTTGCCCTTGCTAGCATAATTTTAATTATGGATTTTCCTCACCATGATCGATTTGCAGAAAGCCATAGTAATACAAGTTGTACATTCTACTGTATTAAATATTTGATATCCATTACATTTTTATGATTAATGTTCTGGAAAGAATCAGTTTCTCTAAGCCTCAGGATTTTATTGCCGACTAAATTAGAGCTTTTATTCCCCTACCCATAGATATTGCTATATATTGCTATAGAGTTCCGTCTGCAATGAGAAACGAAGCAATTTCATATTGATTTTAAGGGGATTTTTCATATTACAAGAAACAGCCTTCACAACTGTCCACAAAAGAGTTTTGTGTTTCAATCAAAATATTTTTAAATTGGATGTGTGTATATATGTATTTGCGTGTGTGTGTGAGTGCGTGTGTGCACGTGTGCGTGCGCCCGCTGTGCGTGTGAGAGTGCATCCATACATCCTCCATCTTATCTATCTTATCTGTCATCTGTAATATAATATATTAGATAGTAACATAATGTAATATATTTTTAACAAATACCACAAGTCATTTGCAAACCTCTTCCTAGAAAATCATTTAGAATATAAATGTAGCTTTGATCATAAGTGCTTTGAAGGTCTTTCATCAAAGTCACTTTTCCCCTTTCATTTCCTCCCATACAGCAGAATTTACATGAATCCATAATTCAGTTGATCCGATAAAAATAGGCCAGAGCGGCAGAGGTCTCCTCTTAACCAGGTCTCCAACAGAGAGTAATCAGAACCAGGCCAGGACTAGTTATGTCAGGAATCACTCATATATTTATTGCATGAAATGGAAATACAATTTTGTTTGGCGCTGTGATTCCACTCTTTTCTGGTGCTTCCTGTTGTAGGATTTAAAACGACACACAAATGTCCGATACAGAATACCAACAGCACACCGACATTTGACAACAGGGAGCACTATACAGTCCCCCATGGGGTACATCAGATATCTCAACTCATTGTGTAGTGTCCATACAATGCAGAGCAGAACCATAGCAGGTGGAGGCTGGGGTGGTGGTGGGCAGAATAAACTTCACAGAGTGTGTGTTTGAGATGGAAGGTCTCAAATTGACCTCCTATAAGGGTACCTTTCTTTGATTGGACCGCGATAGCCATCAGCTGATAGGGGTACATGACTACCGTGTACCGCCAGAACTAGCTACGCCCATCATCTCCCCATCTCTGAACATGAAGGTGTCAGAGAGCAGCATGTTGCGTTTAAAAAAACCACAGGAATAAGGAAATAATGAGCCAGAAAAACCGACACCTCAACTTTGTGTAAATCATCATGATTTTGCATCTACTTTTAGGATAAAAACAGATCGCTCTTGAAGACAGCTTCCATTTCCCCCCCCCCCGCCGAATAAAATCAGGTGTTGCGCCCTGCTCCTGTTTTCCGAGTACACCTTCCTCAGAGGCAGAACTATCATAATTATATTATCGTTCTTCATAGTTGAAAGCTAAAAAACACCTCCATAACACATTGAACACAGTGTGTCGCACGTGCATGCTGCGATTCAATTACATTCCTATTGTGAGCCAGGGCAGCACAGAGCCGGGATAGGGGTATTCACTTTGAGACGAATCCTGCTGTGAACGGCTTCCTTTACAAGGCGTTTTATTCATTTGTCTGTTCCAGGTAAAATGTTGGTCCACTGAACCTGTTGAATAAAAGCGAGAGTCGGACAGCATCGTTGACGGCTAGGGGGTGAATTCACTATGAACCTCCAGAGACACCCTCACCTTACCGTGCCTTTACCTGTGTCTGCTCACCGAACTCAGCGCAAGCCAGAGGTGCACTGCAGACCCCGGTACACCGGGCTGGTAATAGAACAGGTCTTTGAGTTCTAGAAGACAGACATTGTGAGAGAACTGGTCTTTGGGTTCTCATTTAGAAGTGGTTGTCAGGTGCTTAGCGGCTGCTTTCGCTTATTCAACCAACCGGTGAGTAATGCTTTGGCAGGGTGCTCTTATTCTGGAGGGGCTTCATCCAGCCTGACATGGAGGTAGAATTGTCAATGTCACAGTGTTCTCTGTGTTCTGAACAAAGGGGACAATGTACAAAAAATGATTTAATCTCACCCCCCACCGCCCTTGTTGCGTCTCCTCTTTTACCATTCCAAAATCTGTCTATATTCAGAGATGGTGCCCGCAGAACTCTTTTTAATTACAAAGCATTGCCAAAAAAAAACAAATATTTCCTTCAAAGTTACAGCCCTTTAGATCAGCATTGGACAGTTGACAAGTGTGACAGCATCCAAGTCGTTGTATGCTACAAAAAGACGAAGAATGGTAGAAGTTGAAGAGTTTCTTGAAGGGAGCAATTTTCACTTCATCTTTTGTCTCCGGTGTCTCTGACAAAATATTTATCTCGGCCAGCCACAGCCTTGTTGCCAGTCAGGCGGACAAAAATTGCATTTTTACTTTGTTTTATTGAAAGTCACGGGTAGGGAACTAAAATGCTATTTCAGATATCTTGCTCTGCTACGTTTACTGCTTACTTGAGTTTCCAGCGCACACGCCCTATCAATATTATTCCTACCGTGACATTTCCCCATTCCCAGCTCTCCCGTTTCCCAAGTTTATTATCATCAATAATATTCCTTCTTTTCGGCCTCATCTCATGAACTCCAACAGCAACACTGCTCTCCTTTGCAATGTAAACCAATTCACTTCTCCTCCACCATTGCAGACAGCATTAAACAATGCCCTACGAGTCGAATCTGTCCAAATGGGAATGATTTATTACAAAGCAAGAACACTTTTTTTTCTCCATTCTTTTTTTTTAGGAGCTCTGTGGTGCAAAATAACCTAATTTATATTCTTTATTGGCCAGGCGGCCATGGTTAATATTCCTGTCAACACCCGTATGCTACGGCGTCTGTTAGCTTCCCCTCCAATGAAGCTACTGCCTTTGATGAGTGTATAAACAACGCTAAACACATTTCCTCAGTGGGACGCTGCTCTGCAGTCAGAACACCTCTGAAACCAAAAGGGGTCAAGTCTGACACAGAGCCGGTTACCGTGGCGATGCCTTGTTATGAACCCACGTCTCAGGAGATCACACAGCGAGATGGTGCCGCTGGTATGGTGTCACCCTGTCTTCCAGCTCAGAGAGGAGGCCTGAAAGGACCCAACGGGATTAGTAAATCAAGTGCTGGAAAAATTGACTTTTAATGATGGTGCAGGCAAAAAATGACTGTTGAAACATTTCCACCCTGAAAAAGATATGTATTGAAATGAGTATGGTGGTATTGATCAACTCAATTAACAAGAAGATGAGGAAGATTAAAGCAAAAGTACAAATTGTTTGTTCACAGCAACTGAACGGATATCCCCAAAGATTTTAAAATCATGTCTCTCTCTCTCTCTCTCTCTCTCTCTCTCTCTCTCTCTCTCTCTCTCTCTCTCTCTCTCTCTAGCTAATCATAGTTTGGTGGTCGGATTTTCATCATCCATCTTTTGCCCTATATTTAATTATACAATCTGGTCTTCCTCCCCCACACTCATTCATATGCCTTAATTAGCTATGCTGAGCAGGCCTAATTACTCTTTATGAACTACAAGGAGGATTTAGTCATTTAGTACCCCCCCCCCCCCCAACACATACGTCCTCCCACGCAATCTTTGACCTCCATATAAAATGTGTAAATATAATAATAAATAGATTTAAAGTAAGTATGACTCCAGTAGTAAAATGTTGGCCATTAAATACATACTTTATTTATTAAACTACATTTTTCAACTACAATGTTTATATTCAATGTAAAACAAAACTAAGCAGTTTAGGTGGAAAAAATGGTATGTCAGACAAATGTATATGATTGGTTGATCAGATGTTAATCAAGCCCCACCCTTTATGATCCAAGCATTTGTTGCTAAGCGTTTGTTTCGGGAGACTCATGGGGGCATGTGTCTGTAAGATCAAGGAACAGGCCTGAATTCCACAGATGTTGGTTTGACACCACTTTATCAAGTCTTCAAGATCTTCCCTCACTGAGAGACTTGAGTTTTACTAAGGCCCCGTCCACATGGGCGAAAACGATCCGTTTTCCTTTGATGCGTTTCAGGAATATCTCTGTAAAGACAGACTCGTTGTGAAAACGCATCTAGCTGTAGAAACGCTGTAGTACATATTCAAGGCCAATGTGTAGAGCTGATTCTCTACAAAAAAAAGGGGAGTGCATCAAACCTGCGTGCATCAAGCCCATGCGCGCTGTATATGAACATACAGTCGAGGAGGAGAAAGCAGTGGTTAAACCTTTTAGATTGAGTAGAAATACTTTTTAATGTACAGATAGTAGTACAGATTCAATTTACCAAGGGGCTGTATTTAAAGCTACAAAAATAATACAACAAAAAAGAAATCAACGCAACTCTAATGTCCCCAGCTGTTGTGGGCGCAATGACGTTTGCGTTTCAGGCGTCCACACGAATCCTAACACGAAACCGCATAGGTCTTTATCTGAATCCACCCTGGGACCTGGTTTCAGAAAAGTGTGTTTTCGGGCACCGGATCCGCCGGAACCGTCTGGATGGTTGGCCCAAACGCACAAGACTTATGCGGTTTCACCGTGTGGACGGGGCCTAATGCAAGGTCATTTTAAAGCCTAAAGTTCAAGTTCAATTACTGTCCAAAAAGATAAGCAAAAAGCACCTTTAATGAAGATCGTACAACTTCACAATATCAAATATTCATCAGGAATGGAATGGTATGGAAATAGGAAAACGTTTTCCATAATAGTGAACACAACTTTCCTCATCACTTGATTGTTGTACAGCAGTGAGGGCCGTGAGATAAGTGAACTGAAAGTAACCAACCCTGTTGGTTCCCATGCACCCCACCTGCCAACCAGGTGATCCGGAAAGCTGAGCAGCAGCTGTCCCACCACGCACACAATGCAACGCCTTCTGGGCAGCACAACAGACTTTTATCCATCTCCACACTCCAGATAAGCCACTCAAGACACAAGCCCCCACCCCATTCCTCCTTCCTCTCCAAACCCTCCCCCAAAAAAGTATGCAGCCGTTAAAGAAAACTGGGCCCGTCTTTGTCCCGCCCCTCTTCAGAATGTGTTCAAGGAGACCCGAACCGGGCGCACAAATTTAGTCAAGGCCCTCGCTAGGCATCCCTTTTGTGGCACTCTGAGAACGCAGTGAAGGAACAAAGGTGCACTACAGTAACCAGTCTGTTCGCTTCCTCCCACGATGCACCTCAGGATGAATCTCATGGTTTGCATCATAATGCAGAAGCTTCGTTCTTTTCTCCATCAGAAGGAGGCCCAAAATCGCCCGAGAGAATCAGGTTGGGGTTTTTTGTTGTGTTGGGGACCGCGATGCGATTTATAGGTTCTGTTAATCGGACGTGAATGCATGCACGGCTGAGGGGCAGCGGCCGGCTAATTGGAGGCGTTGTTTGTCAGTCCGGTGGGCTGGGCTCCTTCTGTGTTTCCCGCCTTCGCTCATCTGTATTCACCGGAGGAGCGGCACGGCACTCCCAAGTGATGCTACACCATTAGGGAGAAGGAGCCGGGGCACTTCCATTTTCTTAACAAGAGGGTGGGTTGGGGGCATTCTCTGAGCACCAAGCCGGGATTGACCCTCTCCACCAAATGTCAAACATCCCCAGTGTACGCTTTTGTTTTGGAACAGATGTCTCTGGGATTGTGCCTTAGTTTGTATTAAGATAAGAGACCTACAGCCCTGCGTGAAGGCTGGTTCACACATGTGCCACACGGATGTTGTTGTTGTGGTGGTTGTTGTTGTTTTGTCGTGGTTTGTTGTGTCTGTTTCTAAATGTGATTGATTGCATCTATTCAGGCTGATGTTTAATTGGATGGGAATTGGGATTTGAGATACGACAGCCCTTTGATTGCTTTTGCTCTGGGATCAATGTTTAATATCAAAATAGTCAAACCGATTACACTAAATAATTTATGTAATTTCAGCTCTCTTATCTGTTTAATTGAACCAAAATGTATTAGTTAAAAAATACCTCTCTTTTTTTCGGTTGCTTTATTAGATACTTAGACAGAAAATCGGATCAGCGACAGTGTGAATAAATGAACGAGACAGACAGGAGCAACAAGATAGAAACATAATCAGTTGGTGTGATATAAGTAGAATGTATAATAAGTAGAAGGAAACAGCTCCTGTCTTTGTTTCATTCATGGTAACAAAAGCAGATGATGGCTCTTCACAATGATAATACCCGTAATCAGCGAGCTGAAAGCAATTTCAGAATGTTAATGTCGGTTTGCCTTATCGTTTGGAGTGTCTTTATGCAAACCTTCAGCTCAAATTAATATTTTAAGGTTTTGAGCCTGGAAAAAAGGATTTACTCTCTATGAAAGGCAAAGTGTTCCACTGTTTGCTCTGCAGATTATTTGAATTCACCTTTCTCTTGTTTGATAGTTGGGGTTAAAGCGAAAAACATCAAAACTCATCGTCTGGCTACATTAGTTTACATTAATATAATAATAATTATACAAGTCATAATTGTTGAAGCCTATATAAACATACAATTGCGAGATCATATTAAAGATCATATTAAGAAGTATTAAATAGAGTTAAGTTCAAGAGCAGCTTTCACCATGCGATTATCAGTTGTTGACCTTAGAAGGCTATTAATATGTATATTTCGGAACTGAATTTTGGAGCACTACTTCTGACTGTGTTTTTAAAAGGTCAGTTCCCTCATGAAAGGACGAAGTAGCCTTTGCAAGGCCAAGCGAAAGGAAACATGTTCACTTTGAGATGATGCCATTCAAGATTTCATGTTATGAGATGATTTGTTTCTTTGTTTGCATGGTTTTCCTTTCTTCTGGTTTATCACCTGACATTTGCATTACATGTCATAGTTCTCTGGGAAATATTCAAGAGCATATTCTGTCAAAATAAAAAATGATCGGCACTATAAAACATAAAAGCTGGGTTTCACTGTTGTTAGAGCAAATCAATCTGAAATGAACCAACTTGTCTAGGTGGGAAAAGTCACTGGCAAATTTATTTTACATATATACCTTGGAAAAATATGATATATGTTATCTATCCTGTCCCCATGGGAAATCTATTGATACACCGGAAAATGTATGCATTTACAACTCCGCTGGGAAATAAACTTGTTTACCGTTCAATCAATACATTTCATAGTTCAGCGTTTACTGTAACATGTACAAGGCGGAAGAACACTGCCTGAATATAAGTATGTACATGTCTTCCGTAAGCAATCCTGCCATGATGCTCACTAATAAATAACGATCCACCGCCTGTAATATTTACTTGTGTCTAGAGCTGCCCTTACACTCCATTCCAGAGTACAAGGGGCAGAGCACCAGCCTGATGTTCAGACCTTAAGAGCAAGTACCCGCACTGTGATCCTGGTTCTCTCTGTGATCAAGTGATTCTGAGGGTCACAGGGGAGAACATCTTTCCTCCATGGCACTGCCCTCCCTCCTCCCTCCCTCTCTCCCCCCTCTCTCACCCCTCTCTCCCTGCTCATCATTCTGTCATACCGTATGGGAGCTGTCAACGTTGACGTCCCCCAACTAGCTGGCTGTCAGGGAGAGGCTGGCATGACCCGGGAACCTAAAGATTTATTCTACATGCCCAGGTTAGGTTAATGGACGGGGGCCCCGTGCCGCGCGGCGAGGGGCCCCGTTTGATGCCGGCGCCAGGAGCCCCTTAGAGGCTTGTGGAGACCGGTTTGATCTGGTCTCATGAAGGACGACGCTGTGACCCGGCCCCCCCGCTGTTCAGGGCTCTCCTGAGACCGAGAAATCACACAGACACGTACACATATACAATTACACTTGCGCGCGCGCACACACACACACACACACACACACACACACACACACACACACACATGCACACCATATCACATCTCAATTAACACTCAACTCATGTGTTGAGGGTACAGTTAGTAAAGGAGCAACCATTCATTGGTTTTCCTCAATATTCAGTTTGTTTAATTCTGTCAACTGTCAAGGTAATTAGGGTGTGTGCATGCTTTCTCACACTCGGACCAAGAACAGTGGATGGCTATGTATTTGTGTAGTGCATGTGTAGTGTTCATGTGTAATGTATGTCTTTGTGTAGTGGGTGTAGGTGTGTAGTGCATGTTGATGTGTAATGTACGTCTTTGTGTAGTGTATGTGTGTAGTGTTGATGTGTAATGTACGTCTTTGTGTAGTGGATGTATGTGTGTAGTGTATGTCGGTTTGTTACGTACATATGACACTGTATGCATCTCAACGGCCCTATTAAAGCTAACTTCAAGGTTCATAGAGCTCTCTCTCTCTTCATCTAGCTCTATCCTTTTATCCCCTCCCTCCCTCCATCCCGCTCTCTCTTCCTCCCTCCCTCCCTCCCTCTCTTCCTCTCTCCCCCTCCCTCCATCCCTCTCTCTCTCTTCCTCTCCCTCCCTCCTTCCTTCTCTCTCTCTTAGACAGAACCCTGCCAACACTCCATTGCCATGCAATCCTTCCCTTTTAATAAAACAAAAATGAAATATCGTCCATAATCAATCATGCTAAGGCAGAGCAGGTCCATTCAGCCCAGGTTTCAACGAGAACAAGTGGAGATCCTGTATTGAAAACATTATGATCCATAATGCACACACACACACACACACACACACACACACACACACACACACACACACACACAGATCATGCATTTTTAAAGCCCTCACTCAAGATGCTCAGCTTCTGTTGTGGAGCGGTGGTGATGTGCTCTCCATACAAAGCGGGGGAGAGCTGCCGTTTTTTATGACAGAATAATAGGCATTGGTATACAAAAAGGAGTGAGAGAGGGAGAGAGGAGAGAGGGAGAGAGTGAGAGAGAGCGGGAGAGAGATAGCAAGAGAGAGAGGGAGAGGGAGCGGAAGGGAGGGAGAGAGAGAGAAAGAGTGAGAGAGGGCGGGAGAGAGTGAGAGAGAGGGAGTGAGATGGAGAGATGGATGGAGTGAGATGGAGAGAGACAGCAAGAGAGAGAGTGAGAGAGAGTGGAAGAGAGGGAGAGAGAGAGTGGGAGAAAGGGAGAGAGCAAGAGAGAGAGAGAAAGAGAACGTGGGACAGAGTGAGAGAGAAAGAAATAGAGAGGGAGAGAGAGAGAAAGAGTGAGAGAGGGCGGGAGAGAGTGAGAGAGGGGGAGTGAGATGGAGAGATAGATGGAGTGAGATGGAGAGAGAGAGCAAGAGAGAGAGTGAGAGAGAGTGGAAGAGAGGGAGAGAGAGTGAGAGAGAGTGGGAGAAAAGGAGAGAGAGAAAGAGAACGTGGGACAGAGTGAGAGAGAAAGAGATAGAGAGAGCGAGAGAGAGAGAGCGAGAGAGAGAGTGAGAAAGAGTGTGAGAGAGAAAGAGAGGGAAAGACAATAAACAATATGACATCTGCCGGGTGCAACTGGGAAGCCTCTCTCCTTGTTGTCTCTTTGGTTTGCTTTGCTGTCCCTGTAATGATTGGGCACAGAGGGAGAGGGAGACAGAAGTGCTTGACTCAGGGTGGAGAGGAAGGAGAGAAGGAGCCTCCCGATCCTGGGGGAAGGTGATGATTTGAAGGGGAGAATGGAGCATTAGCCTTTGAAGTGGAAAAATAAAAGCAAGTCGTTTCCGAGACTTTGATGGTTGAATGTCAGGAAATGGCATTCTAATTGGCGTTGTAATCTGGAGCTGAGAGAAGGGTCGGAGACACGGTGCTCCATGGAGATAGAGCGAGGATGGATGGATGAGGGGGGGGGGGGGGGGGTTGTGCTGCAAAAGGAAGAATTTAGGACAGTTACAGTTTCAATGCAGTAGCTCTTGGAAGTAGCAGTAGTGGAAGTAGTATTCTTGCAGTCGTGGGTGCATGGGCCGACCGGAAAAACAGAAGAACAGTATAATAGAAGAGGCAATAGAAGGAATATTGATGGACACAGAAATATAGTAGTAGTGGTGGTAGAAATAGTAGTAGTAGTAGTAGTAGTGGTGGTGATAGTTATAGTAGTAGTATTAGTGGTAGTTATAGTAGTAGAAGTGGTGGTAGTTATAGTAGTAGTGGTGGTAGTTATAGTAGTAGTAGTGTGATAGTAGTATCAGTCATAGTAGCACAATCAGTTACAGTAGAAACGCTGACCACAACTCATGGCAGCGAATTAAACACAAAAATGCATGGACTATATCATTCTAAATTGACGCTTTTCTCCCTTTTGGAGGAAAATGTGTTGACACCTTGCAGTTTGTGGGCTCTCCCTTAAGCCAATCTTCATCAATCACCCTGAAGCTGGACATAACTGTTTAAATCACCATTCTGGCTGCTTGTAATTAGATGAAGAGCATGGCTGCGCGGGCGGGTGCATGTGTCATGCATTGCGTGTGTATTATATCAATAGAGATGTGCCAGCCAGGGAAACTAATTGGCTCTTGGCAGTGAGGGATTATACATTATGAAAACAAAGTTGAACTCATTAATGACATTGCTGAAATGGTTAGCTTGTGTTCATATAATGTAAATCTAGCAGAGGTGAAACAGATCTGAAGGTTGCTGGTTCAGCATGAGCTAGTGGATACAGTATATTGTTTCTCACGTAAACTGTTGCGTGGCATGATATCAGATCCCTTGGTGAATCTGACGAATCCGATCTGATATAACATTTTGGGTATCTCAAGACTCCCTTTTGGGACCTTTTTATGCTAACACTGGGAAACATGATCAAAAACCATGGGATATAGTTTCAGAGTTATGCAGATGATACACAATTGTACTTGTTCATCACGACAGCCAACGACAGCCCTATTGATAACTGCATCTTGTTAATGGCATCAATGATTTTAACACGGATGTCAGATACACATTGGTTTGTTTTTAATTCAAATAAGATTGGAGCAAAGACTCTCCCGTCCCAAAATGGATCCCAAATATGTTTTTTAAATGACTGGGCTTGTTCCTGGATACTGGTCCGATCTTCCATTTACCTCTGGTCCAATCACCACAGGCTCCTTGTGGACTGAATGGATGAATGGAAGAATGATTGAATGAATTAATGACTGGATGGTTTGATGGATGGATGAATGGAAGAATGATTGAATGAATTTATGACTGGATGGTTTGATGGATGATTGGATGGATGGATGGTTGGATGAAAAATTATTGAATGAATAAATGACTATGGTTTGATGGTTGGATGGATGTATGGGCAGATAGATAGATGTGTGGGTCGATAGGTGGCTGGATGAATGGATGGAAGATGAAATGAATGGGTTGATGGACGGATGGACACCTGGATGGTTGCCTGATGGATGACTGGATGGATGTATCCATGGATGCTAGATGGAAACTAGTTGTGCGCTGGTATTGCAGAGGGAGATGGTCGGCGGCGCAGTGGCTGTATGGATAATGATTTGAACAGCTCCAAAGTAAACTCGGGGGAGGCAGGGGTTACCGTTGGCCCAACAGCATGATCTGCCCACTTGTTAGAAGCTTAACAAGATTCCTGGAAGATCCCTGGATTCCAGAACAAGCAAGCTGTATTTACTCTTCCCCCAGTCCACCTTTGTGATTGACTGAATTATTTACAACTCACACCATTCATATAAAATATGCAGCCCAGCCACACACTCACCAGCTGCTGAAATATTGATTTGCAGCTTTTTACAAACAGAAATATAAAACAAGAACATCCAATCTCAGCAAGCAGGACGAGCAAACAGGATTGGTTCTCAGAGAGGAGAACAGGGGGTGGAGTTTTGCAGATTTGGTTCTAATCTGGAACAATGAAGCGATATCCCGGCAATAAAGTGTGTCTAATAACAACAATGATAATAATAATAAACAATGATGATACAGTAATTAAATAAGCCATGTTACCACTGAAGCCTGAGACTCTGGGAGCTGAAAGAGCAATTGTAAATGAGAAGCAGTTTTGTTATCCCCAGCCCCATTAAAATTTCATCACCCCCGCACATTTCCATGAATGGCATTATTCAAATTATGCTAAATCACATCAGCTTGCCTGCTTGGCTATGTAAAGTTGCCTGTGACAATGACGGAGGCAAGATTCCCAAAGTCTGGATGAGACCCGCATGTCATTCACCAGAATGTTTTGTATTCTAAACAGATGCTGGGATGCTACTGAGTCTTTGGCCCTGGGCCCAAGTGCATTTGCAACGGTGAGAATTATGGATACTAGAATTGGCACTTCCTGACTAACCTTTGGAATCAATTACAGAGCTTGTGGTGTGGAAATGCTGATACACTTCAAGCTGAACAACATCAGTATCCGCTTGGACTTTGGCGCTACTTTTCCTTCAAATGTTTTGCTTTATTATGTTTTATTATATACTTCTTCTGTTGTAAATTATTATGTGGATCTTCTTACAGTAAAACCACGTTACAGAGTGAAATTGTTGGTTTCATTTTAATCAAGTGTTTCACCGAAGCTCAGCAACATCACAAGTCAGCATCAGTATTAAGTGATGCTTTATTGCCAATTATAGCACACATCACTCCATCATAGTCTGCTTCTGTGAAATAAAAGATACAACTAACTGAGTTGTCAGTGTTTGCTCTACTGGAGTAAATCTGTTTCATCAACTGTAAGAGATAAATACAGATAAAAGAGTGTGTTTTGAACAAACTGCAACTTCATAATCACTCAATCACATTTTGCTTCAAAGCATGTGCACCACCCAGCAGGTGTTTTAAAGGTTCTTTGTGACTAGAAGTAATGTCTTTCTAAGAATATTCATTGTTTATTGCAGGACATAATACTGGTTCAATCTCTCATATAGGGGCTTTCATTTTCTCTGGAAGATAGGATTAAACAACAATAATCCCCATTCGATAAAGACCACTGGCACCATTGGCCATCGACAGACATGTGAGAGTAAGAGTTCATCTGAATACCATCGAAGAACACTAGCAACAACTTTGTAACCATATCATTATATTCATAAAATAACAATGATTTTTGTTAACCGCCCTGTGGCAATGAGGTCGAGCCCACTTGAAAATGCTTAATTGAGAACAGGAAGGGAGTGATCCTGAGTGCTGGAAAGCTGTTATGAGTCCCCTCTGCGACCAAACTCAAGCAGGCTTATTGGAATGCAAGCCTTTCTGCCGCTGAACTCACCAAAGCTTAATCTCCACAATTGGATAAACGTCTGTAATGTACTTTTGTTCATGAAATGGATTAAACTGTTCTATCTGATATTACTCACCCTTTTCACATCCTGCCATCCAAAAACACACACATGACACCCAAAAACACACACACGACACATTAAAAACACACACATGACCCCCAAAAACACACACATGACACCCAAAAACACACACATGACACACTAAAACACACACATGACACACAAAAACACACACATGACACACAAAAACACAAAAACACAACACACTAAAACACACACGACACACTAAAAACACACACATGACACACTAAAACACACACATGACACACAAAAACACACACATGACCCCCAAAAACACACACATGACACCAAAAACACACATGACACACAAAAACACACACACATGACACTAAAACATCCACATGTCACCCAAAAACACACACATGACACACAAAAACACACACACATGACACACTAAAACACACACATGACACACAAAAACACACACAGAAACAATCACATGACACACAAAAACATCCACAAGACACACATAAACACACACATGAGACACAAAAACACACACACACACACACGCGCAGACAGACACGCAGAGACAGCTTGACACCAGTTTGTTATTCCGCCCGACGTGTATATTGCTAAAACACTAATCAGACAGGGGGGCTCTCCCTGCAATAACTCATTGGATAACACAGGGAGTGATGCTCGCATAACTCGGACCGAGGGAAATATCATGATTATAGGCAAGCGCTTCTACGATACCTGGCTATTAATAATACATGATAAACAGCGGCATAAAGGGAACAAAGCACTGTGAAATATTAGGTGACCCCGTGTTATTAGCTCTGAGAGCAGCCATTAGTGGGTTGCCTTAACCTGCCTTAATGAGGTCTCTGCTCTGGGAAGCGCTCACTGGCGCTACAATCACATTCGAGCACCGATTGCTGCGATGGTTTCACGGCCGTGTCAGGGTAATGTTTTATGTGTTATTTCCCGCGTTCATGAACAGCTAATTGTATTTATTTATGCCATGCATTATTCATGGCTTCTCCATGGCAACACGTTCTGCCCCTGACAACACCATCCATGTAAACATTCCATAGTCTATATCAAGTGATTGTTTCCATACACGGAGAAACCACATTTAGCAACTATTAGAATAACACAAATCCTGTGTAAGAGATTTGTTTTATTTAGTCCAGACTCATGGGCCTTGTCTTGATTAACCAAATACTAATATCAAATCACAGGAGCACCATGCTGAACACAGGCTGCTGATGTTTCTGATTGGGTCTTTGCCTGGCATCAATCTGTGGCAATCATAAACAGCGGTTCAAATGGCCCTGGCCAATGGAGTCTGGTGCCTGGCTCGTCTGTGGCAGCGTGACAGTATCGAACAACCAGCAGTCTTCTATGGGTGGCTACAGAGGTGATGTAATGATGTGTGCAGATGAACAACGATGCTAATAGTGATAATGACGTCCGGGTCACTCATACGATCAGACAGGGTGTGCACCTAGGCGGCTCAGAGCTGTCCATGTTGACTTAACGGCGTGACGTTCTTTATATACTGCCAAGCCGTGAAGCTAATGAAGCGAGTCAGGTTAATGACGAGTGGTACAGCCGCTGGTTGTTAGAAGTTGTACTCGCGGGATACGTGGAGATGAGGAGAACTGAGTGATGAGCACAGGATCCAGCTGTGGTCACAGCTTCGTATCTAAACCAAAGCCTCCACATTCTGCGTGATAACTTCATGGAAACATTTATGTTGCTGCATTCCACATGTGTCATACGTACCACAGAAGAACACTATCGGATAACATTCATGAATGCTGTTTCGAATAAATCTAGATGTATTACTTTCCCAAATGATTGTATGATGACCGAACAAAAGTGGTCCATGGGCAACAATGTTTGAGTTGCTCATTGTTAATATTTCATGCTGTTTGTTTTTGTCATTGACTATCTCAGTGGTTTCAAACTGTTCTGAGCTACGGTCCTGTTGTCCTCATCTGGGTTCATTCCTGGAGATACAGGAAAGGGGAAACCCTCTTCAAGTTTAAGAGATTAACAAGGCTGAGAATTTACTTTGACCTTACTTTGATTAAAATGGGTGTAGGCTGTCAAATGGTCAATAGCATAAAGACCTCCAGTATAGACCTCCAGTAGATCTATCCAATGTAGGGAGACATGGAAAATGATGAATCTGTATCAATAAATAAATAGAACCCAACATGGCCTAACTGAATAAATGGGAAAATATGACATCAATGTATGCATATATACATATTACATACATATTACAATAATCAAAATGACCTCTACCTTATCAGGACTCCATACATTAAATTAAGTAGGTCCCTATAAATAGATCCTAAAATCCCGAGGTAATTGCACTCATAAAATGTACATAAAATGTACATATTAAGTAGATTCAATCCATGGATGAACCTACAGGATAGAGGATAGGATATAGAAAACGTTGACCACAATAATAAATGTATCTGGAACCCTGCACAATATAATAATAATCAAGGCCTCAGAATAATGCATGCAGCATCAATGCATACTTTTATAAATGGTCCCATTGGTGAAATACTCTGATAACATATGTACATATGCATACAGAGATGGACAATTTGCCCTCAGATTCATCTTTATCAAAAAAGGATGTGCAGAAAGCAATAAATAGAAAATATACAGGACATATTCAGCGTAAGGAATTGCAAGAAAATGCTCTGAAGTTGTTCATCATTATGTCCCTTAGGAGCCAATGTTTGAAGAGTGGAGTGGAATGGAGTAAGCCTCACACTGTTTGAGTGGTTTGTCATGGTCACCGTCTCTAGGTGGCAGATTTACCCGTTCGATTCCACAGAACACGAAGAAGAGATTACATGGTAGGCATCAATGAAATGACTAGGTGATAACTGTTTCTGCATATTCTGCTTTTGGGCTCACTGATCATTTGTGTACTTTTTCTGCTGGTTTTCCAAACATATGCAAGCAAATGTTGGTATGCATATGTTGGTATGCTGTATGCAATGTATGCAAGCATACAACATATCATATAGATCACATGTGTGGATGCACTAGTGATTACGACTATGCTGTGGATGGGGATATTTTACCTGTATGGGAATGGGGGAAATCATTTGTCTTCATGGTGTTATTGCACTGTGTGGCACTACGGCAGTGCAAGTAGCCCTAGGGGAGAGAGTGCAAGCGGGTATGTGTTACCCGACTGGCGTTCTTCTCCTGGTCTAAATTGGTGTGGAACCAGTGATCCCCGATGCTTTTGCCACTTTTCTTTACAAATAGAGGTGGATATCCAAACATGGAATCAAGTTTGGGGTCTGAGCCGAAGATATGCCAATGTCGCATATAAATGTATTATTGCAAGTGAGACAGTGTGCAGGAGTTCATTCGCAATCATGAATCGATAACAGTTAACTAAACTGCCTTTGCCCTCATTTGCATTATTTCCATATATTCCATAATGCAAGTGCAAGGTGATAGAAGATTTCAAAAGTAGAATGTGTTGCGATTCCGTTCCTCCCACTACATTTGCATAAGCTTGAAGGGTAGTTCTTAAGTCCTATTTCACAGAGAGAACTGTTTAATTTCATGCCAACAATATTCTTAAACCACACTTTTTCCAGGCAAAGTGTTTGCTGTATTTTCTGCTTGGCTAATTACATTCCGTTTTCAGGCATGCTATCGTTTGGACTTCTAAATTGAAACACACCTGGGTAAACCACCGCTGTTCAACAGTGGATTGCTGTGCAACATCATATTCAAATAGCAATTTGGCAATTTGGTGAACATGACCTGGGAAATGGACCACTCCTACCTGCGCTGGTTGTAGGAACTTCAAGTTAATTAACACTCCAGGCCCTTTGCGATGTGTGAGCGTGTGTGCGTGTGTGTCTGTGTGTGTATGTTGGAGAGGGAAACACACTCTGTGTAAAAGATATGGTTGTGTGTGTGTGTGTGTGTGTGTGTATGTCTCCATGGTTGTGTTTGTGTGTATGCGGAGGAAGAGAGATACAATTTATGTATTTGTAAGAGAATTGTGGTTTTATGTGGGTGCGTGCGAGCATGCAAGCGTGCGTGTGTGTGTGTGGGTGCGTGTGTGAGCAGGGAAAGAGAAAGACTCAGTTTGTCAGCAATCCGTGTGTCACAAATGCATAATACATGTGAGTCAGTTAACCAAAAGACTGCAGCTCAAAGCTGTGTAATGCTCATCATTGTCGAGTGCCAGAGAGACATAAACAAACACATGATGTCTACTGTTCATATCAGGATCACACTCATCACTTTCAATTGTGCTGAACAGCCTTTTTTTCCTCACCACTGTGAGTGTCACAATGTAAGTTGTTATTTTAAACCACATCAGTCAATGTCAAGGCAGCTTTAATTATCTTTATGTAATCACACCGACAGTATCAAAGAGTCTTCTAGCAATGCACGATCGCAGGCCTACTTGATTTCTTTGTTCATTCAGAATGCGCTTTATTGCAAAGAAAAGAGAACCACATGTTGTAATTGACGAATCAAGGCACTATCTGAGAGAGCTATAGCGTTTTGTGATAAGAGCATTGAACGCTTAACACAGCGTATACAACTTGGACGAATAATAGACCTCACCACTGTAGCGTCAGTTCAATCAAGAGCTGAATGCAGAACTGACTTACCCCGGCCTCATTTTCTGCCCACATCACCAATCCTGGGAGCGTTTCTCCTGCCTGCTTTTTCCACTGGCCTGAGGGAAGAAATCGATATTAAATGACAGCTGTTTAGTCCATCCCTGCGGAGAGGAGAGTTGACCTATACACACACTGTTGGGAAACTAGGCTGCTCCACCTTGAGCTATTCTATTCACTCCAGTTCAGTTGGACTGTTGTGTTAGCTCGGAGAGCTAGCATGCGTCCTAGGGCCATCCTACCAGTACACATATGGTACATAGCCTATATGTACCATACAAAAATAATTTTAAAAATAAGCGAAACACAAAGGTGGAAAAACTAGAATTAGCAATAGCTTTGTATAGTTCCAGCGGCTAGTTATACTGCTATTAGACATATCTGAGAATAGAATCACTCCAATAGCCTAAAACCATACACACTAAAACCTTGACAGCGTATTCCATGATCATGTCAAAAGGAATGTTTTATTGAATTCAACATCTGTGCTTATGAAATGGACGGTTGAGGACAAAGGATAAACACCTCGATAAAGTGTCGGGGAAAGGGTTTGTTGTTTGATTACAGCCAACAAAACACTATGTTGAAAGAACCAAAGCTTGACAAAGACATGAAACGAGGTGAAGATGAAGAGGTTTACATACAATACCAATAAGACCAATAAGAGGGGGATCAGGTTAAAACATAACCTCCGGGAAAACCTCTGGGGGAAAATTAAAGACAAGGAAACCCCTCAGGACCCCACCAGTCCAGGACTGGTGTTAGAGGCTCCTGCTGGGAGTGTGTGTGTGTGTGTGTGTGTGTGTGTGTGTGTGTGCGCACGTGTGTGTGTGTGTGTGTGTGTGTGTGTGTGTGTGTGTTGGTGTTTTAGTGTGTGTGTGTGTGTGTGTGTGTGTGTGTGTGTGTGTGTGTGTGTGTGTGTGTGTGCCTGCATGTGTGTGTGCATGTGTGTGTGTGTGTGTGTGTGTGTGTGTGTGTGTGTGTGTGTGCCTGCGCATACGTGTGTGTTGGTGTTTTAGTGTGTGTACGTGTGTGCCTGCGTGCGTGCGTGTGCGTGCATGCGCGCGTGCGTGTGTGTGTGTGTGTGTGTGTGTGTGTGTGTGCTTCAGGGCACAGGAACCTAGCCCATAGTCCAGCTGTTTGCTACCTTCTAGTGGAGCCATTGTTCAGGGAGACAAAAAGAACTATTCAGCCTGGATGGTTTCCAGAACACACTATAGTGACCCAATGTTTAGCATTGTTATGACACCCAATAGGATAGGACAGCATGGGGTGTGTGTGCCTATAGATAGTGGCTTAAGAAGTGTGTGTGTGGGGGTGCTGGTGTGTCTCTATATATATATATGTGTGTGTGTGTGTGTGTGTGTGTGTGTGTGTGTGTGTGTGTGTGTGTGTGTGTGTGTGTGTGTGTGTGTGCGTGCGTGCGTGCGTGCGTGCGTGCGTGCATGTGTCTGTGTGTGTGGGAGGGGCGTGTTGAGCGGGGGAGGGTTGTATAAAACGGAAAACAGGGGAACATGCTACAACATT
Source organism: Micromesistius poutassou (assembly GCF_964030765.1). Taxonomy (NCBI): domain Eukaryota; kingdom Metazoa; phylum Chordata; class Actinopteri; order Gadiformes; family Gadidae; genus Micromesistius; species Micromesistius poutassou. The sequence continues at coordinate 2,475,916 of NC_140282.1, forward strand.
AGCTATCGTTCGTTCTTTTATCTACACAACATGGCAGCCTGTGCGTCCCGTACAATAACACAGCCGCCCTGGCGCGGTACAACGCAGAACATCACTTTTATTTCCTACAGACCGATGATCAAAAACTCAAACTTAGCTAAACCGTACCTCTTGGCTAGCTCTGCCGGTACTGCAGCGAGCCTGTGGTCGCACACTAAGCGATGCACAGAGTGGATGTGCGTACCATGTGCTACGGTTGATTTATGAAAGCCATATGATTCCAGCAGGCCCTGTTGCCACAGATCGGTGTCTCTGCCCTCCTGAATGGCTGGCAGTAGCTCCTTTGCCCTTGAAGCTATACCCGCAATGATTCTGCTCAGACTCTTTCTCCGCTGCCTCCCCGGACCGGCGAACAGAGCCGTGAAGCGCGTGTGATACAGTATCAGGCCTGACCCGCGGCCGATAGTTAGGCTGTGCTCTTTCTATCTCTTTACCCATGCATTCTCTTCTCTATTCTGGCAGGGGCTGCCTCCTGCTTTATTCTAATTGCATACTTTCGATTAAAAAAGCTTGTTTTTCTTGATTACTTTGATGTTGAAATGGGAGCAGGGGAGCAATTCACATTCATTCAGCGGTGTGTTTTCCTCTCCACTCTTTTGTGCTAACAGCAGAATTCCTATTTATATATTGGCAGTGGAGCTAAATTACTGCAAACATCTCTGTGGGCCAGACAGGCTTAACTGATTGGCTGGGTAGTGTGACGTGTCAGTGCCCCCTACTGGTGGATAGAGGAACCGCGGGGTAATGTTCATTCCAGGCACGTAGCCTGCGAGGTGCCCGGAGATGGAGAAACGCGGTGGAACAGACTCCGGGATTCTTTGACATGTGAGACCCGTGGTTGACGGGTATCCTTGCTCACCAGTGATATGTCGAATTATCACAAATGTGGGGTCCTGTGTTAACATAGGGAACAAACACACTCCATGGTAATTGGTATTCTATAATATATAGCAACGTGGAGAGGAAGCTGTAGCTCTTGTGTTTGAGTGTCTGTCAACATTAACAAAAAAACAACCAACACATGAAAAAAGGTGAAATGTATAGAGAGCAATCAGCCTTAAGTCCAGCCTCCTACACATCAGTGAAGATGGGCACGTTTTGACGGTAAATGATTCGCTGAAAACATCCATCATGTGAAGATGGTGCTAAGTGACAGCTAATTAGCGCTAATCATCTGTACCACCGCTAAACCCTGATGGGTTCATTTTGCATCGTACAAGAGGAGGCATTCTAGGCTGGCTGCTCCTGCTGGAGGACAGTATAAAAATGTATATGTTGGAGAATAATATAACCTTTATGTTATGCACACGGATGTGGCCCCCAGCGTGGTGGGGCGAAAGGCTGGTGACCAAGCCTTTGGGGCCCCTAGGATGATCTGTCAAGGGGCCCCCTCAGCCCCATGGGCCCCGCCTCTCTCTCTCTCTCTCTCTCTCTCTCTCTCTCTCTCTCTCTCTCTCTCTCTCTCTCTCGCTCTTCCCCTTGGCTCCAGAGACAAATCCAGGCCAAAACAAATCTTTGATCTTGGTTAAAGAATAACTAAGATCAAAGCTGTGTTGCTTCGTTTTACCCGTTTCAACCTCTATGCTAGTATTAGGGGAAACGAAGAGAGAAGCACAACACAGAGAAAACACTTTGCTTAATTAGGCTTTTAGCAGTCAACTACGGGTCGATTAGCAGTGTGATTCGGCAGCTGGGATCTCAGCTGGAGCCCAGACAGGGGCATAAACACCAATAATAACCTGAGCCATGTTTCTGCACTCCACTCTGCGACGGAAAACAGTCGAAAACGAGAAAGAAAAGAAATCGGTGGAGATGGGCAGGGAGAGGGGGGGGGGGGGCAGAGGAGGAGGAGGGGGGAGGGGGACACGCAGCACGATTACCATAGAGATAAATAGAATCACATTAAACCGCGCCGGGCGGCGCAGAGTTATAGCGCCGCTTGTCCACCGCCATGACACCTGGCAGACAACGGGGGCAAACGACCGCTCTCCCGCCATTCATTCAAATGTATTTTTATGGGGGAATATATGTTTCCAAATCAGACGGCGTTAATGAAGACGAGGGGGAAAAGGACAGCGTCCATGATGCCTCATTAACTGGGCGAAGACAAGGTCATCTCAACGTGCTCCGCTAAAGCCCAGCGATGACATTTCCAACTCTGAAATGCCAACAATGCTTAGGAAGTGAATAAATAACCGAGCGTTTGCAGAGGATCAGGTATCAGTTTTGGGGAGAGGTCCATTGGGAATTTGATGCACTGATTAGATTTATTGTTTGTGATTTACATACACATTCACATTCAGGGCATTTAGCAGACGTTTTTATCCGAAGCGACTTACAATAGTACATTTGTCAGAAGAAAGAGAAACAACAATAAATCGCTGTCGGTCCAGTAAGGATGTTCATAGAACCAAGTGCCACAAACAATCTCTAGGTTAACCCATTCCCCATGTACAACAAAGATAGCTAGGATAAGATGCTACACAAGGATAAGTACTATTTAAGTGCCAGGACGTACGTCATACAATAAGTGCCGACAGTAAGTGCCAGGACGCACAACATACAATAGTGTGTAAGAGTGGTGTGGGTGGATTTACAGTTAATCTCCAAGGTTACAGTACCAAATCAAACCCACAACAACAAGACAGGGCAGCTATGAAGAGACGCTGAGACGATCCGGGCGCCCGATGATGAAGACGACGCGGTACCGACCCATCAGGAGGCGCATGGCTCGGCGTCACCGCCATTGTTGTTGTTGTTTTTTGTCATCGTTGTCGCTCACTTAGCGGAGGTTTGTGTATGAATATAGTGGCCCCATTGATGAGGCTCCCGGCGTCTATCTCCCCCCCCCCCCCGCCAGCTGCACCTGGAGACGGGCTTGTTTGTCTTCATTAGCCCCCCCCCTGTGTTGCTCCGTTGATTTCATTAGAGGGGTCCCGTCCTGTGTTTGTCAGGCGCAGTGAAAGGCCAGAGACACAACAGAACGCGGGTCACGCCCTAATCGTTTTCACGGTATCTCTGCCAGTTCCCCGCCGCCGCCTACGTCACCACCCTCCCCCCCCCCCCCCTCACACCCAAACCCCTAGAAGTCTCCAAAGAAGACTTTCCCACACTGGGAAAGCCCCCCCCCCCCCCTAACACACACACACACTCACACACGCACACATAAACAATGTGTAAATGGGATATGCAGTATGACGATCATCCGGGATGTTTTTAAGCAAAGGAAAGTTGGGAGACACATGCACACACAGTGTCTATCAGGAACAGAAGGTATCAACGTTGTGTCAAAGGGCAAAAGGAGAATACATTAACATATAGCAATATAAAAAATATTCTGTCGGGATTTTCTAAAAGCAATATATTCTACAAATGAATATATGAGGTTTCAGTGCAGCATCTGCTTCCAATCTTTGGCAACTGCAAACCACAGCAGCCCCTCCTCACACACACACACACACACACACACACACACACAGTCACACACACACACACACACACACACACACACACAGACACACACACCACTCAAGGCACACCATTTTTCCTTACTTTTAATCTCATGTGACTTGCTTTCATCGTACCTACAAAGGTCACTCACTGTCATGATGTAAACACACTATGTTAGATCCACAGTACATGCTTGTGGTACGATACATTCAGCAGGCAAGCAGCGTGCACACACACACAGACACACACACATGCTCAGACACACACACACGCGCCAGCGCACACATGTGAACACACACGCATGCAACCGTGCACATGTGAACACACACGCATGCAACCGTGCACATGTGCACACACACATACGCACATACACACACATGACATGATGCATTTATACCAATGGAACTACATTAAAACACACACACAGATGCACACACATACACACACATACATACACACACACACACTCATGAATAGGTAGGCTGGTGCATGATGACATGATGAATGTATACCAATGGGACCACATTAAAACACATGCACACACACACACACACACACAGGCCTTGTGTGCAATGCAAAAAAAAAAACACTGACATTAACAAACACAATTTATAGGTTTGTACTCCCTCTCTTTCGCTCTCTATTCCCTCTATACACACAGACACACACAAAGTCAATGGAGCTATTGTATGTATGTTCACATCTATAAATCCACAATGTACTGAATTGATTCAGATATCAGATCTGCACCATCAGGATCCAATACCATCCTTTATCGGCACACTGGTGTGCATGCACAGCTAGCACAGTGTGGACTCCCACTAGAGGCCCCAAACGGGACATTCTGCCCGTTCTAAGGACACCATCTCTGGTGTGAAAGTCTTTCTACCTTCAAAACAGACTCAGTATTTTATGCTTGGTGTGTGTTGTGTATGTCCAGTAATTCCCGAGTGGGGATTGAAGTTGAACTTGCTGAGGAAACACAGCCTCACCGCATGGCTCCAACAATCAGCACCCATTCCTGACCACAGGCCCTTTAGAGATAAGTCATATACGTATGTGCACGTGAAACTCTGAGGAGACCAAGGATGGAAATAATCAATTGAAACCACAAAGTGGCCCCCACAAAACCATCCCAGATTGCCACTTTAATTCCCCCCCCCGCACCAAAATTGTATCATGAACTTATTAACATATTTCCAAAATACCAGTGTTCGGGCTGGGGTTTGATCCTGCGTGTTTCTCTCTGCTGATACGGTACGTCTATAGCGCTTCTAGGATTAGGGGATCGATAGGTGATTCATTGGGCCCAGTAAGCCTCAATACCGCCAGGGCCAAGGGATCCATTGGCTGGACCGACAGAACGGATAACACACAGTGCCTCTACACTCAGGGTCAGGGATTCTTCAGCACTGTGTTTCCCCATCCTCTCCTTTGGTGTGACGAAACAGCATGTAACTCACGATGCAAACAGGCCTGTATTCCAATGTGTACCAAGAAACTAACATTGATGCAATATCAGTGTGACATTTTCCAAAAGTGTTTGCGTGTCTCTCTGTTTGTGTGAGTGAGTGAGTGTGAGTGAGAGTAGATCATATTGATCTGCACTAGGCTAGGGTGCATATATGACACACTGTTCTGGGCGTTGAAGGGTGCATACCTTGTGTACCCTTGACACCCCAGAAATGGTCATGGTCGTTGACATCCGTCATCTTCTTTAAAGGAATAAATGTGAAAAATGACAGAATCCGCAAGAAAAGAACAAGTGCTTAATATACCGTATAGTAGAAAAATAACTTCTGTAGGGAGTAACGACTAGACTGGGTTGCTCTGGTGAGATCTCTGGATTCTCGTCACATGCTATCGCTCTTCACTGCGAGCTCGGCTTCCCCCAGTCGCTCCCTAAGCAAAGTCAATCGGCGCTATTGATTTCCACTGAAGCAGTAAAGTGATCTATGCTTGCATAATATACACCAACCTGAAAGACGCCGCTTCTTACAAACATTTATCTCTGCTCTGGCGGCTGGTGAGATGAGATATGATGCGGGGAGAGGGACGCCGTGGATGGAGCTAAACAGCCCTGCGTTGTTCAACAGAGGCTGGGGATTCAGGGAAGGGGCTCCAGGCCCCGGATGTATTGGGCTCCGCCTGGTGGAGGTGTAGCTCAACCTGGTCTCTCTGCATCCTCCAGAGACACGCCGGACCCGGGAGGGGGCTACCCACCCTGCACTAGGGACCAGAGTCAAAAGAAGCCTTCCTTAATAGCCGGAGTCCCTTGAACATTGAAAGAGATGCTGATGAAGGAGCCATTCAACTGCACTGTGGCTCCGACATAAAAATGAAACTGGAGGTGGAAGCAGGCCGTTAGGAACAGATTCCGCTGAAGCGACGCAGAGCCGAGCAAGGATACGTAATGGCTCGAGAGTGCATATAATTTACTCTCAATCACATGCGATAATAGAAGCATTAGAAGGTATAATTTACTCCAGACGGGCGGAATACCAAACGATGAACATCGAAACCTCCGCTGGGTTCTTTTTTGTAACGGGTGCAGCAGAGCCCTCAGACTTCCTGTCAGTCATCTCCACCGAGTCCAGGGGAACATCCAGTTAGTTTGAAGCGTTCACTCTGAGGGTTCATTATCGTCCATGGCTCAGCAGAAGGATTAAGTTCATCAGAACTGGAGAGGAAAAAGCGAAATGGCTTTTTAAACTGAAGATGTCGAATCCCACGGATGAATGGGTATATTAAAAATGGATTGTGGCCCTTCCAGTATTTTTCCGTGAATTTTCCTTCAAGATGGCTGCAAAATGGATATACTTCAGCGAACAGCTTTCTGTGTATCCAGTCATCAACGTGCATAGATATATATACTGACTCGATATCGCATACGGCTTCTAAGCATGCGTCAACAATGCCGCCATCTTGCCGCGGGGTAACCACCCACCTGGAAAAAAAAGATATATCGATCTTGTGTTTCTTTTTACTATCGTTACCACAAACACACGTCTGACGTATGTCAGAAACCAACCCGCTTGAAGATTGCTTAAAAATAAGGCAATTTAGATTGGACGTTAATTCATTCAGGGGGCTGGTTACCCCGTGGCCAGATGGCGGCGGCAGTGGCGCATAGGTTCCACTGAACAGAGCAGCTCAGGTGATATCTACTCAGTATATATATCTATGATCAACGTGGTTGACTCATCATTGTCGTGGTGTTGCGGGATTGCCCAACACCCCCGGCCCACTGATTATTATTTATGGTTTATTTGATAGGGACAGATACAGTGTACATAGACTAACTGAGAACAGCTATCCAATGCAAGTATCATAGTGCTTATAGCGGATGCTAATTTGCAACACCCGTCCCTAGAAGGGCTTTTGTGAAAAAAAGAGATTAAAACAATGAGGTAAAAAGAAGTTAAACAGAGTACAGCGAGATACAATAAAGCACAAGGTAAAAAGAAGATAAAAGAGGTTAAAACAGTGAGCTAAAAAGAAGATAAAGTAAGTACAACAAGATACAATAAATGATCACTCTCACCTGTCCCTCGTTAGTCCCCTAATCACGTTATCTTAACTCCCTCCGGCCCCCTCAGCTTCAGTTCATCTCAGGCGCCGTTGTGTTCACCATGTTCGTTTTTGTGTTGTTTCCTAAGTGTGTATATTTCTGCCAAGCTGTGAAAAAAATGCTATTCTCAGCACCTGCCCTGCCTTTTAGCCATGTTGTTACAATCAATGTTCTCATGTCCTAACAAAATACATATAAGCAACGTGTCCAAAACAGTACCTTAAATGTATGTTTGTTTCCTTATGTCCTTGTTTTTCCTGGACAAATTTTACTGTGAAATAGAACACTATATATATATATAGAGTGTTACACTATAACATATTTATTCAAACTACATGAAGTCTCTATAGTGTGCTGAGACACCTAAATATGTGGAGCATCAAAAACCTAGCCTGAACGCTACAGAAAGCCATTCAGCTTCCTATCACACAAATAGCTATGCTAAGACAATGAAAGCAGAGGCATCTGTGTGAATGTATATCATTGCTACACGACGCAATGTTCCCGGTCACTAATTACTGTGCAAAGTAAAAAAAAAAAACATGGCAGATTTTCAAATAGAGACTGCTTCTTCCGACGAAGGCCCTACTTGCCAAACACTACCTGCCTAATGATTGCCTAGAAGTACTGTAATGTGTTAGTATTCTTCAACTGCAAAAAGGGGGCTGATTATTCCTATTAGAAGCATGTTGTGTTTCAGGCACAAGAGCCTGTGTCAGCTGCCAGTGTTATTTCATGCTTCGCTGGGTGTGAATCAATTTCATTCCAGGGAACAATTACTCAAGATTGCAAATCCTCTCTCTCTCTCTCTCTCTCTCTCTCTCTCTCTCTCTCTCTCTCTCTCTCTCTCTCTGGCTCTCGCTCTCTGGCTCTTGCTCTCTCTCGGCTCTCTCTCTCTCTCTCTCTCGCTCTCTCTTTCTCCCTCTCTGTGTATCTTCCCAAATCAAAGCGCTTGAATCAAATCATTGTGTGTTTCCCATTATGTGATACTTGGATGAAAAAAAATGAGGCTCATCAACACTGTAGCCATCACACACTCACTCCCACACACACACACACACAAACGCATACACACAAAAAACACGCACCCGTGTCACGCCATTTTCCAAGAGAACAACCAGCATTCCCTCACCCCCCTCCCGACTCAAGTTTTCCCATCAAGTTCAGCCATCTAAGCGCCCAACTTATTTTTCATTTCTCCTCTCTATCTCCCAAGTTCTTCCTCACTGCGGGTCAATAAATTCCACCGTTGACCCCGCTGAACTCCGACCCTGGTGTGCGTTTACACTGTCGGCAGCCAGGGAAGTCAAACAACACAGAAAACGAGAAAGGGAAAGATAAAGCCCTACACTCTCTCATTACTCACACCAGGAATGTCGGGGCCCCTGCAGGCCCGACAACGCCGAGATTCCCGGCCCCTGTTAGCCGTGACGCTGACAAGCTATTTGCGATGCCTGGGGGCAGGGAGCGAGGAGGGGGGGGGACTGGAGGCAGCGACCGGCCCTACGTGGAGGGGTGGTGGGGGGTGGGGGGGGAAGCTATGCTTGAGCAGCACCGAGAGATGGATGAAAACCTGGAGGTGTCATTCATTCAAGCCCTCGGATCTCCTCTTGGCGGAGGAGGGGAGCGGGGGTCTGGCCATGGATCACTGAGCTACAGCGCGGATCCAGCCGCTGTCCAATTAGATGGAGCCCTCAATTCATCCAGCCGTCTTCCACGGCCCTTACCCTGACACGGACACAGCGTCCGGAGAGTCGTGTTGAAATGGCGCTTGTCATCATTTTCTTAAAGGCACTTAAAATAAGATAAGATAATCCATTTCTTTAATCCCGCCGTGGAGAGATGTGCAGCGTTACGGCGGCAGAAGGGGACAGAGCGGTGGCACGAAGCATCAGCAGAAAGACGAGATGTAATGGGAAAAGGCGAGCACTTGCTACTCCCTCTCTCTCTGAGATGGAGGGATAACCGAGAGGTACAGATAATACTTAGATAAATGTTCAGGTGGTCTGTTATCAATACAGTTCTGATTGTCACAATGTTAATCATAACTGTTAGCTACTGATTTTAATTGTACTTTTTTTTTAATGGTACTATGTAGGCCAATTATGGCACCCATTGCACTCCTAACCAGCCCTGGAAGGAGGGATCCCCAACTCCAACTCAAGATCTCTTCCTTGCCCATTAAGCTTTCCTTTCCCTTTAGGGTCACTAGGGTCAGGGGGGTGTAAATAGATGGACTGTTCAGCCCATTGAGTGTGTAAGGGCAAATAATATTTAATTGATTTTGTAGGATGAATGATAATATATTACGACATTGACAGATATTACTTTGCTGAAGAAATATTCATTAAATGTTCACCATTCTGCAGATCATTGTAATGTTCATGGCCTATCATCACCCTAAACACGGCACAAATATTAACCAATCAATTCAGCAAAATGAAAACATAACATTGAGGTTTAATTTCCTCATCTGGGGGGGTTCATGTGAGGAACACCTTGAGAGAGGCAGGATGTTCTCCCTGCACACAGAGAATGTTTGCCAAACGACTCTTCTATTGCTCCTCTCTGTATCGTAGAGGATGCTGAGTTGCTTTCATCCATCCCAGGCTTCTGCCTCAAACCTTGCATTTCCGGGGCTTTTGCACACGATATTGAATTGACAAGAAGACTACTTTGAGCCGTATTCAAAAGGTAAGCACCGCAGCATCAAAAGGTACACAAATAGAAGAAGGACCGAGAAATCGATGGAGTTATTTTTCTTTTCCTCTGCTCGTTGCCGGCACAGAGGATGCATTGTACAGCACCATCCACTCTCCCCACCCACTCCACCCAGATCTAAGCAGACACATCTGCTTGTTGTGTTGCCCCGACAATATTTCTATTTATCCCGCGAGACAGCCGTACAAATAGATGAAGTGCAACAACATGACATTTTCTGTACTTCAATTACTTTGCCGGGGTTGGGTCACGTGGGTTAAAAGCCAAAAAAACATAACTTTCCCTGACATTTCCTCCCCCCGAGGTGACCGGTGATGGATTCTCCCTGACAAAGCATTCATTATCGCAGAGAAGAGAGAGTGCACTAAAGCCTTTCTTCTCCCCATCCGCGGTGCTCCGCCTCACCGTCCGCATAAGACTCACAAACCCCGCTGAGCAGAACAGCTTTGGGTTCGGTTCAGACACTTTTAGGATTGCATATGTGGGCACTGGCGATCGGAGAGCATGTTCTTATTGTGTGTAGGGGCCGGTCGTAACGGTGCATCATGCGGGAAAACATACTCGGGCCTGGGAACTGAAAAAAAACTGTTCACTAACACTGCCAAGTCCGATATGATCTGAGCACGACGGCGGAGAGAACCATGGACGTGGAGGAGGAGGCCTCGCTTGCTTTGGGATTTTAGCAGAACCGTTGTTTTTGTTAATTCTTGGCTCTATCGTCAAGGAGCAAAATGCTGATACAAGCAAACGTTTTCAAATTATTCAGTTAAGAAAGATAAATATACTCTATGGTCGCTTCTGCTTTTCTATTTTATTGTAATGATTTTCCTTTCAATGTTTTTTTCCATGACTTCATCCTCTGTGAAACACTATGAATGGACTTAGGTTGGAATGGGGCTATATCAATAAACCTGCCATGCCTTACGGGACTACATTCACGTATCCTCATGTGCCAAACCACAAGCCTCTTGCTAGCTCTTTCTGAAGATGTGGAGTGACATCATCGGTTGTTTGTCTGGCGGTCGGTCTCAAGCCCCCTCAGACCCTGGTGGGATGTAATCTTCCGGTTTTCCGGGACATTTCAGTCCAAGCGTGTTTGAAGGAGAAGGGTTCATGTTTGTTTATAAGCTTCGGGGTCGAGAACCAACACAATATTGTGTCGGTTAGAGAGGCTTTTAACAAGCTGGAGGGAACGGCTCAATTGTCACGTCCAATGTCTTACTCCCATCAGTCTCCGTCACTCCCCCTGTCTCCCTCTCTTACACTCTCTCTTTATCTGTCTCTTACACTTACTCCCTTTTCTGTATTTCCTCCCCTCCTTATTATTATTCCATCTCTCTCTCTCTCTCTCTCTCTCTCTCTCTCTCTCTCTCTCTCTCTCTCTCTCTCTCTCTCTCTCCATTATTCTTCTCTCCTTATCAATACTACTCTTTCTTTCTTCTACTTGCAAAGTAGCGAGTAGATCGCTCAATCGCTCTCCATTACACACACACACACACACACACACACACACACACACACACACACACACACACACACACACACAACACGCACGGCAAGAGTCTCATCCAGCCATGGGCAGCGGTCTGATTGTCTGATAGCATTAGCATTCCTGTCCGAGCCTGATAGAAACTACACTAAAAAATCAGGCTCACTTCAAGAGGCTCACATCTGAGGCCGAAGCCCATCCATTCACAGCGGACAGGCTAATAAATAAAAGAGAGAGCCCGTGGCAGTAACAAGCGTGTAAAGTATGGCTATGTTTTACAGGTGAGTGAGATGAAGAGCCCAGGAAGATGGTAACCTAGCCGTTGAAGCCCTGCCACTTTGTTCTTTACAGGGCTGGCGGGGGCTGGGGAAGAGCTGCTCTTAATTCTGTCTCCTATTAAGACTCCATCATAATAACAGAACAGGAAATGTCCGCTGCGAGCCATACTCACTCAGCGAGGTTATCAGGACACGGTGTGCGCTGCTATATGTGTGTGTATAGTATAATGCGAGGTGAAATGGCATCTATATGGAGCACAAACACAGTTGGCGGAGCTTGGATCAGCGTCTTGGTAAACAGGGCATACATAAACCATGATGGCAGAACAGCTGCCCGGCACTCATAGTGCGTGGTTTGTGAATGCAAAGCAGCACATGGAGAAAACATTCAGGAGGGAGAATT